>NC_135809.1:120414029-121614029 GCF_964213995.1 Mustelus asterias
TGGACCAACACATGTAACTGAGCAAGGAACAGTACTCAAAGAAAGCATTGGATTGGAGAATTGGAGGCATGCAGTGTTCCTGATTCCTGATCATTAAGTTAAATTGATGGAAAATCAGACATTGCACACCCGAGACTTTTACACGTCATTATTCACTCTCTGTAAGCACTGTTAATTTCCAGGGATGTCTGACCACTCCCATCAAAAATCCATAATAGAGTATAGGAGAAATAATCTGCTAATTTCCTCAGATGCTCTGTTTTTAATTGGGTGCAAGGTTGAAATTTCTGCCAAGACTGCTAACTCACTGAATTTGTACAAAGTTATTCTCCCTTGATATCTTAAAGGAAAATCAACCCAAGTGGCCAATGGCCCAATTAAAATAGTGGAAAGAAGAACTTGGTGCAAGCATGTTCAGTGATAATGTCCCCAATTGTCTGTAACCTTACTCTTTCTACACAGCTCACAAGAGTGTGGAATGTTGAAGTGGCCGATTCGAGGCGGCAGATTGAGATTCTGTGACCGACTCTGTTCCTAGTTATTCCAAATACGGGTGGAATGTAGGAATGGGAATAAAGGAACAGGAGTAGACCATTCATTCCTCTACCATGTCCTGGCAGTCAGTTAGATCATGGCTGCTCTGTATCTTAACTCCTTCATAGAAATCATAGAAACCCTACAGTACAGAAAGAGGCCATTCGGCCCATCGAGTCTGCACCGACCACAATCCCACCCAGGCCCTACCCCCATATCTACCCACTAATCCCTCCAACCTACGCATCTCAGGACACTAAGGGCAATTTTTAGCATGGCCAATCAACCTAACCCGCACATCTTTGGACTGTGGGAGGAAACCGGAGCACCCGGACGAAACCCACGCAGACACGAGGAGAATGTGCAAACTCCACACAGACAGTGACCCAAACCGGGAATCGAACCCAGGTCCCTGGAGCTGTGAAGCAGCAGTGCTAACCACTGTGCTACCGTGCCGCTCCTTCTGCCTGCCTTGGTTCCATAACGCTAAATAGCCAGATCTGACAAAGAACCATCAAGCTCAGTTTTGTTGTCGTGAAATGACTGATCTTGATTTGATTTGATTTGTTTTGATTTATTATTGTCACTGAAGACCATAAGACATAGGAGCAGAATTAAACCACTCGGCCCATCGAGTCTGCTCCACCATTCAATCATGGCTGATATTTTTCTCACCCCCATTCTCCCCTTTTCCCCCTTGATCCCCTTATTAATCAAGAACCTATCTATCACTGTCTTAAAGACACTCAATGACCTGGCCTCCACAGACTTCTGTTGCAAAGAGTTCCACAGATTCACCACTCTCTGGCTGAAGGAATTCCTCCTCAACTCTGTTTTAAAGGATCGTCTCTTTAGCCTGAGGTTATGCCCTCTGGTTCTAATTTTTCCTACTAGTGGAAACATCCTCTCCACGTCCACTCTATCCAGGCCTTGCAGTATCCTATAAGTTTCAATAAGATCCCCCCTCATCCTTCTAAACTCCAATGAGTACAGACCCAGAGTCCTCAACCGTTCCTCATACGACAAGCTGTTCATTCCAGGGATCATTCTTGTGTACCTCCTCTGAACCCTTTCTAAGGCCAGCACATCCTTCTTTGGATACGGGGCCCAAAACTGCTCACAATACTCCAAATGGGGTCTGACCAGAGCCTTATACAGCCTCAGTAGTACATCCCTGCTCTTGTGTTCTAGCCCTCTCGACATGAATGTTAACATTGCATTTGCCTTCCAAACTGTCGACCAAACATGCACATGTATTAGTATACAGTGAAAGTATTGTTTCTTGTATGCTATACAGACAAAGCATACCATTGATAGAGAAGGAAAGGAGAGAGAGTAGAACGTAGTGTTACAGTCATAGAGAAAGAACAACTTAGTACGAGGTAAGTCCATTCAAAAGTCTGACAGCAGCAGGGAAGAAGCTATTCTTGAGTCAGTTGGTACGTGACCTCAGACTTTTGTATCTTTTTCCCGATGGAAGAAGGTGGAAGAGAGAATGTCCGAGGTGCGTGGAGTCCTTAATTATGCTGGCTACTTTTCTGAGGCAGCGGGAAGTGTAGACAGAGTCAGTGGATGGGAGGCTGGTTTGCCTGATGGTTTGGGCTTCATTCACGACCCTTTGTAGTTTATTGCGGTCTTGAGCAGAGTCGGAGCCATTCCAAGCTGTGATACAACCAGAGAAAATGCTTTCTATGGCGCATCTGTAAAAGTTGGTGAGAGTCATAGCTGTCATGGCATACCCTGCCTCTGGTGGAGAGAGTTTCCGATTTCCAACTACCTTTTGTGTGAAGAAGCACTTGTTTATTTTGGTGTGATAATACAAGGAAGGTCGTGAGAAGACAGAGGGAATACCATGTCAATGCTTCAAACTTAGAGTCGCTGATCTCTGATCATTAACAACTCATTAATTATATTTCTTCTCTGTCCATTGTACAACTTCATGACTGAAACACACAGGCCCGATTTTATCAACAATTTGTGCCCATTTTCGGGCGCGAAATCGCGGTAAAGTCGGGTGTGAGGCCTTTATCGCAATCTGCACGCGCGAACGCACAGATTGCCACTTTACCGAGACCTGGGAATGGCGGGGATCCGTTCCACGCCCAAATCAGGCGCAACGACGATTTAAATGCATTTGCAATGAACTGCCGGCCCAACTCTATCAGCATTTCCCCCTTTACCACCGCGTTTGCCGATCCGGAATCACGCTTTTAGGGACCTGCTAAATAAAAGTCTGAAGCGGTTGCTCCAGCCTCTGAAGAGCGCGTTCAGTGTTTCCAACGGCTCTCTGACTCAGATCAGTGGTGGGGGGGAAGGAGGGAGGCGGGTCAGATCATTCTCTGGTTGGAGGGGGGAGGAGGGGAGTGAGGTCAGATCGTTGTCTGGTTGGGGGGGTGGGGAGGAGGAGGTGGGTCAGATGTATCTCTGGCGGGGGGGGGGGGAGGCGGGTCAGAGGGGAGGGGGAGTGAGGCCAGACCATTCTCTGGGGCGGGGGGGGGGAGTGAGGCCAGATCGTCGCCTGGGGCGGGGCGGGGGGGCGGGGGGGGGGGGGGGGGGGGGGGTGCTCCAGACCGTTGTACGAGGGAGGAGGGGGGGAGTGAGGCCAGACTATTCTCTTGGGGGTGGGGGGGGAGGGAGTGAGGTAGGATCGTTGTTTTTGGGGGGGCCCACAGCGCGAATCGGACTGGAGATGGCTGAGAGCGTATGGGGGCGCCTGAAAGCAGATTTCTAAGCTGGATCTGTACTACGCCCAGATTCGGCACTTAGAATGAAAATGGTAAAATTGGGCCCACAGTGTGAGCACATTTAGAACTTGGAAGAGGTTTGATCCTAGCTGAGGGTCAAATTATTTGCATTAAAGTTTATAATGCTAGATAATGAAAGAGAACTCACACAGTTATCACACTGATAAATGCCCTCCTGTTGTATTCTGTTTAAAATATGGTCAGAATTTTACATTGCTCATGCGGGCATGTGTCCGACAATGGCAGGCGCGTGTCACGATGTCACTGTGCGCACTCGAGCAATATTTCAGTTGGGGGGCATAGGCGAGAGTCGGGGACCTGAGATAGGTGCCCCTGAGGGAAGGCACAATAGAAGTAGCAGCCCACACCCTCCCGGTTCTCAGCCCACACCCTTTCCCACCCTCCCCTGCAGCGCTGAACCTTCCCCAGCGCGCATTTCACACTGGCTGCCTGTTCATTGGCCAGAGTAAAGTCATGTTCCGGGGATGATTGCGGCCAGAAACACCTTTCACGCCTGCTTCTGGGGCCACTGAATGCGAGCGCCCAACGAGTAAAAAATTCAGGCCTTTAAGTATTTCATGAATGGTTCAGTGGGTAAGTTCACTGCCTCGTGCTTACTGAACTGCACAAGTTAGAAAGGTGGCAGCTCAATTGCATTTTGTGCACAGGTAACTGAACTCAGTTGAACCGATTGCTAGGAGGCAGTAGCCCAGTGAATCATAGAATCATAGAATCCTACAGCGCAGAAAGAGGCCATTCGGCCCATCGAGTCTGCACCAACCACAATCCCACCCAGGCCCTATCCCCATATATTTACCCACTAATCCCTCGAACCTATGCATCCTGGGACACTAATGGGCAATTTAGAATGGCCAATCAACCTAACCCGCACATCTTTGGACTGTGGGAGGAAACCGGAGCACCCGGAGGAAACCCACGCAGACACGGGGAGAATGTGCAAACTCCACACAGACAGTGACCCAAGCCGGGAATTGAACCCAGGTCCCTGGAGCTGTGAAGCAACAGTGCTAACCACTGTGCTACCGTGCCGTGCAGTGCTATTGTCACTGGACCAGTAATCCAGAAACCCAGGGTAAAGTTCTGGGGACCCGGGTTCAAATCACACCATGGTGGATGGTGAAATTTGAATTCAATAAAAGCCTGGAATTACAAGTCTGATGATGACCATGCCAGAAGACTGAAGGATAGCAAATGTTGTCCCCTGTTCAAGAAGGGGAGTAGGGACAACCCTGGTAATTATAGACCGGTGAACCTTACTTCTGTTGTGGGCAAAGTATTGGAAAGGATTATAAGAGATAGGATTTATAATCACCTGGAAAGGAATAATTTGATTAGGGATAGTCAGCACGGTTTTGTGAAGGGTAGGTCGTGCCTCACAAACCTTATTGAGTTCTTTGAGAAGGTGACCAAAGAGGTGGATAAGGGTAAAGCGGTTGATGTGGTGTATATGGATTTCAGCAAAGCGTTTGATAAGGTTCCCCATGGTAAGCTTTTGCAGAAAATACGGACACATGGGATTGAGGGTGATTTAGTGTTTGGATCAGGAATTGGCTAGCTGTAAGAAAACAAAGGGTGGTGGTTGATGGGAAATATTCATCCTGGAGTTCAGTTACTAGTGGTGTACCGCAAGGATCTGTTTTGGGGCCACTGCTGTTTGCCATTTTTATTAATGACTTGGATGAGGGCGTGGAAGGATGGATTAGTAAATTTGCGATGACACTAAAGTCGGTGGAGTTGTAGACAGTGCGGAGGGAAGTGGCAGGTTACAGAGGGACATAGATAAGCTGCAGAGCTAGGCTGAGAGGTGGCAAATGGAGTTTAATGCGGACAAATGTGAGGTGATTCACTTTGGAATGGGGAAACAGGAATACAGAGTACTGGGCTAATGGTAAGATACATGGTAGTGTGGATGAACAGAGGGATCTGGGTGTCCATGTGCACAGATCCCTGAAAGTTGGCACCCAGGTTGATAGGGTTGTTAAGAAGGTGTACGGTGTGTTAGCTTTTATTGGTAGAGGGATTGAGTTTCGGAGCCAGGAGGTCATGCTGCAACTGTACAAAACTCTAGTGCGGCCGCATTTGGAGTATTGCGTACAGTTCTGGTCGCCATATTATAGGAAAGATGTGGAAGTGTTGGAAAGGGTGCAGAGGAGATTTACCAGGATGTTGCCTGGTATGGTGGGAAAATCGTATGAGGAAAGGCTGAGGGGCTTGAGGTTGTTTTCGTTAGAGAGAAGAAGGTTAAGAGGTGACTTTATAGAGGCATACAAGATGATCAGAGGATTAGATAGGGTGGATAGTGAGAGCCTTTTTCCTCGGATGGTGTTGGCTAGCACGAGGGGACATAGCTTTAAATTGAGGGGTGAGAGATATAGGACAGATGTTAGAGGTAGGTTCTTTACTCAGAGAGTAGTAAGGGCGTGGAATGCCCTGCCTGCAGCAGTGGTGGACTTGTCAACGTTGAGAGCGTTCAAGTGGTTATTGGATAAACATATGGATGGTATTGGAATAGTGTAGATTAGAGGGGCTTTAGATTGGTACCACTGGTCGGCGCAACATCGAGGGCCGAAGGGCCTGTACTGCGCTGTAATGTTCTATGTTCTATGTTCTATGAAGCCATTGGGCCTGATTTTACCATTTTAAGTCTAAGTGCCGAATCTGGGCGTCAAATAGATCCGAGCCTGGAATCCTCTTTCCAGCGCGCCCATACGCGTTTTGCCGGCTCCGGCCGCAAGCTGGCAGCGGACCCCCTCCGACCAGAGGATGATCTGGGTCCCATCCCCCCCAATCACAGGATGACCTGGGTCAGAGAGCCGATGCCAGGCTCTGACCCCGCTCTTCGGAAGCTGCAGCAACGACTTCAGACTTTTATTTTGCAGGTCGATTAGAGCGCGGATCCGCATCGGACCAGAAGACGGTAAAGTGGGATTTGGCGGTCGAGTTGGGCGTGCGGTTCATTAAGTCGGGCCGCCCAATTCGGGCGCGGGCCGGACCCGTGCCCGAATCGGGTGTCGGTAAAGCCGCGATCTGCTCGGAACCGGGTGAAGATCGCGGTATAGGCCCGACGCCCAACTTTACCACGATTTCGCGCCCGAAAACGGGCGGGAAGTTTTGGTACAATCGGGCCCATTGTCTATTGTTGTAAAAATCCATCTGGTCCATTGATGTGCGTTGGGGAAGGAAATCTGCTGTCCTTACCTGGTCTGGCCTACACGTGACTCCAGACCCACAGCAATGTGGTTGAATCTCAAACGCCCTCTGAAATGGAGGGCAGTTAGGGATGGCCAATAAATGCAGGCCCGGCCAGCGACACCCAAATCCCATAAATAATTTTTTTAAAATTGGCTTCATTGTCTTGGGCGAGGCAGAGGATAAACAGTGGCCCAGCTTTTCCTCAGTTTAGGGAAATTCACCCAGCCTTGCCAGAATGAGACCAGTGTATGTGGGGCAGTGGGTGATGACTGAATGGCCTATATTTGGTGATGCCTACCATGATCGATGAGCCAGCCAACCCTCATCATTGAGGTTCACACATGAACATTATGGAAAAATTAAAGAGAGGCAGGGGGACACAGAAACACACTCTAGAAAGGAAGTTAATGGGCGGAATTCTCCGGCTGAACTGGTTTAAAAGCCGGAAATTCCCACCCGACTGTCAAGGGCGTTACACATTCTCCGCAATCCGCCTGCTAAAATTCCAGAGGCGGGCAGGATGGGAGGGGCTTGGAGCAGAGGAAACTATTCCAAATATTCAAACAAGCCTTGTTTCGTAACACCTGCTTCTTAGGGATGAATCCACATACTAATTCACCGATTGTGATGATAGCAAAGTGAATTATCTATAATAAGTAAAAGGTGTAATACAGCAAGATGTAACAATCAGATTGGATTTAGACTGTGGATTCATCATTAAGAAACATGTGTTGGACTGAAATACCACAATATTTCAGGCCAATCTTTGTGCATCTGCAACCATTAAACCCACAGGTAATGCCAAGGGCCCTATTTGCACAGAGGGGATGCATCATGAATTATTTTAACCCAATGCAGTAAATATTTCAGAATTCAGCACATTTCAATATTCATGAACAATGTATCAGGGAATTCTGGCATACTTTTTATGCTGCAGTTTTATCCTCAAACCGGGAGGTTGTGAGTGATTGACATATTTTACTGCGAGCAGGAATGACAGTAAACGAATTTTTTTTGGAATTGAGAAAGCTTTCATTGCACATCAAAGGCTACTTAATATCCTTCCCAACATGCCAACTGAACCAATCAAATTGTAGGTCCATTTATCGTGAATTACTTCACTTGTAGGATTCTAATAGATAGTAATGAATGTGATGAGAACTCTGGAACACAATGTTTCGTTTCATTACTTTTAAAATAGTTTTTAGCAATGCAATATTTTTTTTTTTATTCGTTCATGGGATGTGGGCACCGCTGGCTGGGCCAGCATTTATTGCCCATCCCTCAGGAGTAACTAAGAGTCAACCACATTGCTGTGGGTCTGGAGTCACGTGTAGGCCAGACAGGGTAAGGATGGCAGATTTCTTTCCCTAAAGGACATTAGTGATGGGTTTTTATGACAACCGACAATGGTTTCATGGCCATCATTAGACTTTTTAATTTCAGATTTTTATTGAAATCAAATTTCACCATCTGCTGTGGTGGGATTCAAATCCAGGTCCCCAGAGCATTACCCTGGATCTCTGGATTACTCGTCCAGTCACAATACTACTACGCCGCTGCCTCACCTTTTATATAAGGTGATAAACAGGGGGGGCATGATGCAAAGCAGTTCCTCTTGCAGCCTTGTGAAAGATGTAGCCAGAGCAGTAAGATGTGTTCCAATAAAGCTCGTGTTTTATATATCTCTGAAGACTCATTGGCCGGAATTTTACTGTCCCGCCTGCCACGGGCAGGAGGTGAACCACGAAAGGTCCATTGACCTTGGGCAGGATTTTATGGTTTCTGGAAGAGTGTAACCGGAAAGTACCGCCCATTATATATCCTGTATTATTCAAAAAATACCAAGAATATTACATGGTGGCAGCGTGTAAAAAAAATAGTGATGGGGAAGTCGCTACGATTTCCTGATGGTCGCAGGCCTCAACCAAACCAAAGCTTGGCTGAAATTATCCAGGAGCTTTGCCAGATATCGGGTCAGGTATCTTTGTAAAGGTGAGCAGTGGGCAGGTCAGTACACTGTTATATGTGATGAGTGACTGTGTGAATGATATCCTCATCAGGTAGGGTATTGATGAGGAAAAAATCATGAACAATGCTGTAATAAAAGCAACTGATGCATACTTCAATCCGACCGCAGACCTTTGCTGTGATTCCCGTGGCAGGCAGGATGGGAAAATTCGACCCACTTTCTCTCCATCTGGTCTATCCTTTCTTGATTTTATTGACCTCTTGATCAGAATCTTCTCTTTTCTAGCTAAAGGGATCCAACTTGCTCAACCTCTGCTGATAGTGAAAACCTGTAGGTTCTGGTATTGTCCTTGTTCGTTAGGTGCATTGGCCGTGCTAAATTCTCCCTCAGTGTTACCCGAACTGGCACCGGAGTGTGGCGACTAGGGGATTTTCACAGTAACTTCATTCCAGTGTTAATGTGAGCCTACTTGTGACTAATAAATAAACTTTAAACTTTTTTTTGCACTTTTTCTAATGTCTTCGATTAATTTTCTCAATGTTGCCAAACCACTTTTACACTGATATGATGGCAATAATGTCATAAGCAGCATTGTCAACTGTAATAACTTGCCATTTTTTATTGTTCAAACAACCGACTTGATGTATGATGATTATCTTCTTCATACGACATGACTGTATCATAGTATTTTTACGACCTTAATGGTGGAATAAATGGCAGAGCCAGAATGTATTCACAGTGAAGAGCTTCTCCACTGTGAAATTAGAGCTTAAATACGCTCAGGGAAAGCTTGTCGAACATGTAGTGGATTGGTTCCAGGATGCTTGGTAAGTATAATTGAGATCTTGAACTGACGGACGCACTCCATGGCATCTGAAATTGGTTATTTAATAGCTTGTCAGCTTTAGACTAATGTCATAAGTTTCTGTGGGGATTGTCACATTATAACAGATGACATTCTCGGAAATTAATTCTAAGCCTTGTGGACAGTGTTTCAATACTTAATGACAGTGTGAGCAAAATTCCACGCTGCACATTCATAAAAGAGTGTTTCATTTTATAATGTTATTCTTGGATTAATTGTACTATGGTTAATTTTGAATGCAACACTCACAATGCATTGGGTTTTAATTAAATTGGATGTTCAATGGAGGGACTGTGTATAGGAACATTGGGGCAAGGGTGGTACGATTCTTTGTTCCATCATTCAGTGAGGTTATGGCTGATCTTAACTCAACTCCATCCATGTACCGTGGCTCTATGTTGTGTTATACTCTTGGCTAGCAAAGTTCTATCAATCTAACATTCGAACATTTAGAATTATTGATGAAACTTCATCCGCTTTGTACAGGCGATAAGTCCACACATTTACCTTTCTTTTCCTCCTGAACAGCCTGGCTCTGATTTTGAAACAATGGCCTGGATTTAATAGGACACTGTTGTCACCACACCCCCACCCAGCTAAAAAAGGGGGGAAACCTGCCCATTTAACAGCCCACTGGACATTAATTGGCCTTTTAAAAAATTCGTTCATGTGGGTGTCACTAGCTGGACCAACATTTATTGCCCATCCTTGAGGGCAGTTCATAAGATATAGTTCATTAGATATAGGAGCAGAATTAGCCCATCTGGCCCATCGAGTCTGTTCCGCCATTCGATCATGGCTGACATGTTCCTCATCCCCATTTTCCTGCCTTCTCCCCATAACCCTTCAACCCATTACCAATTAAAAATCTGTCTAACTCCTCCTTAAATGTACTCACTGTCCCAGCATCCACCGCTCTTTGGGGTAGCGAATTTAGGGGTGGCATAATGGCACAGTGGTTAGCACTATTGCCTCACAGTGCCAGGGACCTGGGTTTGATTCCCAGCTTGGGTCACTGCCTGTGCGGAGTTTGCACATTCTCATCGTGTCTGCGTGAGTTTCATCCGGGTACTCCAGTTTCCTCCCACAGTCCAAAGATGTGCAGGTTATGTGGATTAACCATGCTAAATTGGCCCTTAGTGTCAAGGGGAGTAGCTGGAGTAAGTGCATGGGGTTATGGGGATAGGGATCTGGGTGGGATTGTGGTTGGTGCAAACTCGATGGGCCGAATGGCCTCCTTCTGTACTTTAGGGATTCTATGATTCTATGATTCCACAGATTCACAATCCTTTGGGAGAAGTAGTTTCTCCTCAATTGTTTAAATTTGCAACTCGTTATCCTAAGACTATGACCTCTTGTCCTAAAATGCCCACAAGAGAAAGCATCCACTCCACATCTACTTTATCCATATCTTTTACATTATATACCTCTATTTGATCTCCCCTCATTCTTCTAAATTCCAGAGAGTATAGGCCTAAATTGTTCAATCTCTCTTCATACGATTAGTTAAGAGTCAAGCACATTGTTGTGGGTCTGGAGTCACATGTAGACCAGACCAGGTAAGGACGACAGATTTCCTTTCCCAAAGGACATTAGTGAACCAGATGGGTTTTTATGACAATCGACAATGGTTTCATGGTCATCATTAGATCTTTTTAATTCCAGATTTTTACTGAATTCAAATCTCACCATCTGCCATGGTGGGATCTGGGTCCCCAGAGCATTAGCCTGGGCCTTTGCATTACCAGTCCAGTAACAATACCATTACACCACTGCCTTTCCCCAAAGACCTGAGACGGGACTTCCACCCCTCAGCAGCAGGCGGTCTGGAACTGCTGGCTGATCAGAGGCTGACAGCTCTCCAGCAACCATAGCACCACTAGGAGTGATGGCCACTGTGGGGCCTACAGGAAGGTGTGGTGCACTGGGGCGGACTGGGGGAAGGGTGGGGGAGGGGCGAGGTGCGTGGTGGCTGAGTAGGTGTTGAGATGGTGCAGGGCTAAACAGGCCAGGGTGGAAAGGAACAGGGCTGTGGGGGGAGATGTGTGAAGGGTGGGAGGGGGGGCTTCGATGGAGCCAGGGGGTCCATTAATGAGGAACAAATCCCCCACCTTGCCTGCCACCAGCCCTCACTATGAAAGCTGCCAGGCTGGCCGCTATGTATGTGTCTCTACTCTCAGTGGTAATATCCCAGCAGCAGGGAAATGAGGTGAGCACTTAATGAACATCAATTGTCCTCAAGTGGGTGAGTAATTGATATCTTCCCTGCTGGTGTTAAAATTGCGATTAGATCCCATGGAATCTTACACCTCCCACCCCAAACAAACCTGCCAACCCACTGTTAGCTGGTCATCAAATCCAGCTCCAAAGCCCATTGATGAGGATTCCCTTCCAGCCGAAAGTGTCTCCCATGAATCAACTTACCAAAATCCTATTAATTTCAGTCGAATGACCCTTTAACTTTCTATACGCCAGGGAATGTTTTTCCATGTAATCTAACTTGTAGAGGCATCTTAACATCCTGGTTAATTTGCGTTGCAATCCTTCCAAGGCCAGTACAAAGTACAAAGAACAGTACAGCAGAGGAACAGACCCTTTGGCCCAACAAGTCTGTGCCAACACAGATGCCTCTCGAATCTAATATTTTCTTGCCTCTACGTGGGCCATTTCCCTCTGTTCCCTGTCTATTCAGGTATCTATCCAGATGCCTCTTGAACATTGCTATGGAATCTGCTTCCACCACCTTCTCCGACAGCATGTTCCAGGCATTCACCACCCTCTGTGTGAAAAACTTGCCCCTTACATCTCATTTAAACTTTCCCCCTCTCTCTTTCAACCTATATGCCCCCGAGTAATTGATTCTTCGACCCTGGGAAAAAGACTCTGACTATCCACTCTATCCAAGCCTGTCATAATCTTGTAAACCTCTATCAGGTCCCCCCCCACCCCTCATCCTCTGACGCTCCAATGAAAACAATCCAAGTTTGTTCAACATTTCTTCGTAGTCTATATCCTCCAAACCAGGCAGCATCCTGGTAAGTCTCTTCTGCACCCTTTCCAATGCATCAACATCCTTCCAGCAGTGTGGCAACCAGAAATGTACACAATACTCCAAATGCGGCCTAACCAAAGTCTTTCCAGCTGCAACATGATTTTCCAATTCCTTTACTCAACGCCCTGACTGATGAAGGCCAGCATGTCATACGCCTTCTTCACCAACTTGTCCACCTGAGTTGCCACCTTCAAGAACTGTGGATCTGCATGCCTAGATCCCTCGATGTTAATATTTTTAAGGGCTCTACCATTTACTGTTTACTTTCCTTCTGCAGTAAACCTTCCAAATCGCATCACCTCACATTTGTCCGGGTTAAATTCCATCTGCCATCTTTCGGCCCAGGTCTCCAGCCTGTTTATATCCTGCTGTATCCTCTGACAATCCTCCTTACTATTCACTACTCCCCCAATTTTTGTATCATCTGCAAATTTACTAATCAAACCACCTTCATTTCCTCCAAATCATTTATATATATTACAAACAACAAAGGCCCTAGCACTGATCCTTGTGGAACACCGCTTGTCACAGACCTCTAGTTAGAAAACTCCCCTTCCACTGCTACTCTCTGCTTTCTATGGCCCAAGCCAGTTTTGTATCCATCTTACCAGTTCACCTCGGATCCCATATGACTTCACCTTCTGTAGCAGCCTGCCAGTGGAACTTTACTGAAGGCTTTACTGAAGTCCATGTACACAACATCCACTGCCCTGCCCTGGTCAATTTTTCTTGTCACTTCCTCAAAGAACTCAATCAAGTTTGTGAGGCACAACCTCCCCTTCACAGAACCATGCTGCCTATCGCTAATAAGCCTATTCTCTTCCAGATGTGAGTGCATCCTGTCTCTAATTACTTGTTAACATTTGCTGCCCAAAATTGTACAAAATTCTCCAGATGTGGTCTAAGCAGTGCTTTGCAGAACTCCAGCAAAACTATCACTGCTGTATATTCCAGCCCTCTCATCGTAAAGATATATATCTCATTAGTTGTCTGTAGTTGGTTACTATCTTTAGTGATCTGTGTACATGGACCCTTAAATCCTTTTAGACCTCCTTTGTTCCCAGCTTTTCACCCTTTATATTAATGTTTCAATCTATCTTTTTTTTAAATCCAAAATGGATGGCTTTGTCCTTACTTACATTGAAATCCATTTGCTGTAGTTCTGTCCCTCACTCAAGCTGTCAATGTAACTTTGCAAGTTTGTGCTCCTGGCTACATTGGTTACGACACCACCATTTCTTTGTTCAATCCAAAAACCTGTTTGCACGGCTGTTTGTTGTGTTATCTGTGTCATTAATGAATATCATGAGACACAGCTCAGATCCTGTGGAATATCACTGTGCGATCTCCCTGAGGGGATGAATTGATGATTACTTTGGATTTACGATCCCTACTTCAATGATTAAAAGGTTTGCAGGTGATAGACATATTGGCCAAGACGCTGATAGTGAGACAGAAAGCTGAAAACCAGAGGAAGATATCAAAGAATTGGTCAGGTTGGCAGAGAAGTTTGATTTGATTTATTATTGTCACATGTATTAACATACAGTGAAAAGTATTGTTTCTTGCGCGCTATACGGAAAAAACATACCGTTCATAGAGAAGGAAATGAGAGAGTGCAGAATGTAGTGTTAGTCATAGCTAGGGTGTAGAGAAAGATCAACTTATTGCGAGGTAAGTCCATTCAAAAGTCTGAGAGCAGCAGGGAAGAAGCTGCTCTTGAATCGGTTGGTAGGTGACCTCAGACTTTTGTATCTTTTTCCCAACGGAAGAAGGTGGAAGAGAGAATGTCCGGGGTGCGTGGGATCATTAATTATGCTGGTTTCTTTGCCGAGGCAGCGGGAAGTGTAGACAGAGTCAATGGATGGGAGGCTGGTTTGCGTGATGGATTGGGCTACATTCATGACCTTTTGTAAGTTCCTTGGGGTCTTGGGCAGAGCAGGAGCCATACCAAGCTGTGATACAACCGGAAAGAATGCTTCCTATGGTGCATCTGTAAAGGTTTGTGAGAGTCGTAGGGTTTCAACCTGGAAGTGAAAGGTAATACTTTCAGGGAGGACAAGCAAGGCAATGAAATATATGCTGAATAAAACATAAATGGCTGGATATTGAGAAGTGCGGAAGAATAGAGGACCTTGGAGTGCATGTCCTCAGACTTCTGGGGATAGTAGGTCAGGTGGTTAAGAAGGTGTGGTAAACCACTGTTAGCTTATTACCTGTATATGTGACATTCCTGGACACATCCCTGCCGGCCCTACCCGAGACTCCTCCCGCCCCTGGTCCAGGTATAAAGGCAACTGCTCCCCACCCCCCTGCCTCAGTCTGGACCAGTTCATTGGCATGGGTGTGCTCCAAGTCTTTGGCTCATAAAAGCCTATTTGTTCTTGCATACAAACTAGTCTTTGCTCGATTGATGGTGCATCAGAAGGCATACGGGATATTTTCCTCTATTGAATCATGGAGTCCCTACAGTGCAGAAGAGGCCATTCTGCCCATCGAGTCCACACCAACTCTCTGACAGAGTGTCTTACCCAGCCCCTCTCCCCCACCTTATCCCTGTAACCCTACACATATATCATGGCTAATCCATCTAACCTACTCATTTTGGAACACTAAGGGGCAGTTTAGCATGGTCAATCTACCTAACCAGCTCATCTTTGGACTGTGGGAGGAAACCGGAGCACCTAGAGGAAACTCCTGCAAACATGGAGAGAACGTGCAAACTTCGCACAGTCACCCAAGGCCAGAATTGAACCTGGGTCCCTGGAGCTGTGAGCAGCTGTGCTAACAACTGTGCCACTGTGCTAAGAGCAGGAAAGTTATGTTGGAACTGTTTAAAAGACTGGTTAGCCATTGCTATAAGCACTGTGTACAGGTCTGGTCACCATGTTATAGGAAGGATATGATCGTACTAGAAAAGATACGGAGAAAATGTATAAATATGTTGCCAGGAATGGAGAATTTTAACAATGAGCAAAGATAGGATTGGTTGGAGTTGTTTTCTTTGGAACAGATGAGGCAAAGAGGAGATTTAATTGAGGTATATAAAATTGCAAGAGGCCTAAATAGAGTGGATAGGAAAGAATTATTTCCCTTAGCAAGGAGATTAAACCAGGGGTATAAATGTAACTTGGCAGAAGTGTTGGACAGGAGAAATATTTCCATCCAAAGGGCGTTGGGTTCTAAATCATGCGCTAGAGATAGAATTCATGCTTGGACAAGCATTTTGGATTCCACAACATCGAAGACTATGGACCAAGTGCTGGAAAGTGGGATTAGGTAGGATAACAGCAAATTACTGCATATGCTGGAATCTGAAACAAAAACAGTAAATGCTGGAAAATCTCAGCAGGTCTGGCAGCATCTGTGGAGAGAGAACAAAGCTAATGTGTGGGGTGTTACAACCTCGCTCAGACGAGACCGGAAATTCCCGCTCGAGGTCAACAGAGATTTCCGTTGTCGGACCCTCGCCCGCTCCGACTTCGTGCCGGGTGAGGTGGTAGAGTCCTGGCCAATGTTTCAAGTCTGGGTGACTCTTCGTTTGGTTGGATAACCTTTTTACTTAGCTAACATAGACATGATGGGCCGAATTACCTCCCTTTGTTCCTTGACTGTTTGTGTTTATTTAAATGGACTTCAGCAAGAAATGAGAGTCTATCTCTGGTAGGTACTGACTGTTCTTTGTACTGGTTATGGTACCCTCTGGTGCAGAGCCACATTTGGAATTGCTTAGCTCTTCCAAGACATTTACCAACCAGACTTTTCACTTTCATTCTTATGAGTCAAACAATGAAACATTACCACTGTGCGTGGCCGTGCTCGCCCCAAGATCGGAAAATCCCGCCCAAGGTCAAGAGACTGAGTAGACTGGGGCTATACTCATTGAAATGCAGAAGAATGAGGGGAGATCTTATAGAAACACATAAGATAGAAGCAGGGAAGTTTTTTTCCACTGGCGGATGAAACTAGAACTGGGGGGCATGGCCTCAAAATCAGGGGGAGCAGATTTAGGACTGAGTTGAGGAGGAACTTCTCCACCCAAGGGCTGTGAATCTGTGGAATTCCCTGCCCAGTGAAGCAGTTGAGGCTACCTCATTGAATGTTTTTAAGGCAAGGATAGATAAAATTTTGAACAGTAAAGGAATTAAGGGTTATGGTGAGCGGGTGGGTAAGTGGAGCTGAGTCCACGAAAAGATCAGCCATGATCTTATTGAATGGTGGAGCAGGCTCGAGGGGCCAGATGGCCTACTCCTGCTCCTAGTTCTTATGTTCTTATGTTCAACGGATCGTTGTATAGTCCGTGTCCTGCCTGCTACAATTCCTGTGGCAAGAGGGAAGGGAAAATTCCTCCCTGTGTGTGTGTGAGTGTGTGTGCGTTCCTACATTATTAATAGTTAGCCACCAGAGGGTAAAATTACCATTCAACAGGTTATAGATTAGACTCTATGTATTATGCTTTACATAAATGTATTGTGCTGTTGCACTATTGAGTGGAATGTGAAGCATGGTGAGATTGAAGACCACACATGATACGACGGAGATACTCGCCTGACACTGCTGCTTGTATTATGATGGCGGCCTGAGTGATTATTTCATTCCACCTGTCACACAATCATCCTTTAGATCAAACGCCATCGAGGTAGTCCCATTTCTCACACATCATTTATCTTCCTGACACGGCTAGTAAAGGAAACAAGTTGTTATTTGATTTTAGCGGCTATCTAGCTCCTCTCGGTATTTGTTTTTGTTATTGAATATTGCCTCCGACTCCTTCAGGTAATCGCCTTGCACTTTAAATGGCTAAACCCCAAACTCGACCGAGCTAATTCCTTGATGCGTTGCCACTTCCAGGGTTCTACAGGTACACGTCTTCTGGAGTGTATTGTTTTACATCAAACAGCAAATATCTGCGAGGGATAGGAAGCAGTAATTCAATTTGAGGGACCTGATGGCTATATACATCACTCAAGCTTTTCCCTCGTGACACCCAATGCCATCGGGGTCCTTGCAATTGAATTATAGCTTCATGCTATCCCAGGTAGCAGTTGCTTTTATATTAGTTCCACATCTTTCACAGATGGAAATCTTTCCACATTAAAATTAACTCCCTTTGGCATTCATTTTAAAAAAAAGGAAAATGATCTTTCTTCCTGCAGTTCTCTCGATCTGTCTGCATGTTCAGTTGGATTGTATAGGTTTATATGGGATATACTGCACAGAAACAGGTCATTTGGTCCAACCAGACAACACCAGGGTTTATGCTCCACCTGTGCCTCTTCCCATTTTCTTCAGTTAAGTCTATATCATCTGAACTCTGTTTCATAGAATCCCTTCAGTACAGAAGGAGACCATTTGGCCCATTGAGTCTACACCGACAACAATCCCACCCAGCCCCTATCCCCTTAACCGCACATATTCACCCTGCTAATCCCCCTGACACTAAGGAGCAATTTAGCATGGCCAACCAACCTAACCCGCAAATCTTTGGACTGTGGGAGGAAACCGGAGCACCCGAAGGAAACCCATGCAGCCGCGGGGAGAACATGCAGACTCCACACAGACAGTTACCCAAGGCCGGAATTGAACCCGGGTCTCTGGCGCTATGAGGCAGCAGTGCTAACCACTGTGCCACCATGTCGCCCTAGGCTTCCCAAACTGTGGGTCGCAGTGGGGTCTGGGGCGAGGTTGTGGGAAGGCAAGCTCCGCGACAGCAATGGCGGCTGTGCAGCTCAGACTGAGTTTTGACAGGTGCTGGGCTCCTTTAAATGTCTTTTTTGTGCTGTTAGGCATGGCTTAATCATCTCATCTCTGAGGCATGATTGCTGCCATAACCACAGACTGTAAAGAGGTGTCCTGCTTACAACACCATCCCCCCACATCTCAACAACATCCCTCCTTCCCAACAACTCCCCCCCCTCTACCCAAAAGCTCTTCCCACCCTGATCAACAACTCTGTCCTTCCCCCACCAGCTTACGAACTCTCCACACCCACTGCTCAATAACTTCTACCCCAGCCTTCCTGCTCGACAACTCTCCCCTACCCCCTCCCCCTTTCGACCATGGAGTTTGGGGAACCTATTCTTATTCTTCCCTCTTGCTTTCTCCCTGGCAACGTCTCACCCAATCAGAGTTGACTTGCCAACCAATCAGCACCCTTTTTCTCCTGCAGTATAATTTGTTCTGATCATTTGAAAATTGGCATTCTTCAAAATTTAATAGTTTATTTATTCGTGTCACAAGTAGGCTCACGTTAACACTGCAATGAAGTTACTGTGAAAATCCCCTTGTCGCCACACTCCGGTGCCTGTTCGGGTACACTGAGGGAGAATTTAGCACGGCCAATGCACCTAACCAGCACGTCTTTCAGACCGTGGGAGGAAACTGGAGCACCCAGAGAAAACCCACGCAGACACGGGGAGAACATGCAGACTCCGCACTGACTGTGACCCAAGCCGGGAATCGAACCCGGGTCCCTGGCGCTGAGGCAGCAGTGTTTGTCCTGATGACTGCAAGTAAAAGAGCTTCAGCAACATGTCCCTGTTTTCACCAATATTCAAAGCCTACAACATCAAGGGACTATTTATATCACATTTCATAACCACAGTACCTACTTGAGGCAATGAAGTACTTTTGAAGTGTAGCCATTGTTGGAATGTAGGAAATCCAAGAGGTACTCTGAATATAGTGAACTCCCACAAACATTAGTGTAATAATGATCAGATCAGCTGTTTCTTGTGATGTTGCTTGGGGACAAAAATGAGTCAGGAAACTTTTTAAATTTAAAAAAAATTTATTCGCGGGATGTAGGCATCGCTGACTGGGCCAGCATTTCTTGCCCATTCCTAACTGTCCTCCATTTCAGAGGACCATTTCACACTGCTATAACTTGTTGTATGAAGGGAGATTGAACAGCTTAGGCCTCCACTCTCTGGAATTTAGAAGAATGAGGGGAGATCAAATTGAGGTATTATAAGATGATAAAAGCTATGGATAAAGTAGACATGGATTGGATGCTTCCTCTTGTGGGGCATTCTAGGACGAGAGGTCATAGTCTTAGGATAAGGGATAACAAATTTAAAACAGAGTTGAGGAGAAATTACTTCTCCCAAAGGGTTGTGAATCTGTGGAATTCGCTGCCCCAAAGTGCGGTGGATGCTGGGACAGTGAGTAAATTTAAGTAGGAGTTAGACAGATTTTTAATTGGTAATGGGATGAAAGGTTATGGGGAGAAGGCAGGAAAATGGGAACGAGGAGCATATCAGCCATGATCGAATGGCAGAGCAGACACAATGGGCTGAATGGCCTAATTCTGCTGCTATATCTTATGAATTTATGATATGATCTAGAGTCACATGTAGGCCAGACCGGGTAAAGACATCAGATTTCCTTCCCTAAAGGACATTTGTGAACCAGATGGGTTTTTGCGACAATCGATAATGGTTTCATGGTCATTGTTAGACTTGTAATTCCAGATTTTTATTGAATTCAAATTTCACCAGCTGCCATGGTGGGATTCGAACCCGGGTCCACAGAACATTACCCTGGGTCTCTAGATTACTGATCCACTGACAATATGATTACGTCACCACCTCCCCTAAACTGGGGAGAACTTTTCTGCTGCTCTTTGAAGTAGTCCCTTGGGATCTTTGACATCCACTGAGAGAGTAGCCCGGGAATTAATTGAACATTTCATCTGAATAAGCAGTATCTGCAATAGTGCAGCACTCTCTCAGGACTGCGTTGGAGTGTCAGCTTCAGTATTTTATCTCAAATCCTGGAGTAAGCCTTGAACTTGCAATGGATTAATGCTTAGATAATACAAAAATAGTCATAGACATTCACCTGATTGTGCAGGGGGAATCGGATGATTGATAATTGTAAAGGAAAGTGTTTGTGTCTTCTGATACCATGTGGGTCAGAATGCTGCCTTATTGTCAAAACAACAGGCTCTTAACAAACACACCTATCTTGACCCTATTATAGGGTCAAATCAATAGGCACACATGCTGATCCCATCCATCTGTGTGCACCTCTGGTGACTTTCTACACAGTAAGAGTTTTAACAACACCAGGTTAAAGTCCAACAGGTTTATTTGGTAGCAAATACCATTAGCTTTTGGAGCGCTGCTCCTTCGTCAGATGGAGTGGAAATCTGCTCTCAAACAGGGCACAGAGACACAAAATCAAGTTGCAGAATACTGATTAGAATGCGAATCTCTCCAGCCAACCAGGTCTTAAAGATACAGACAATGTGAGTGGAGGGAGCATTAAGCACAGGTTAAAGAGATGTGTATTGTCTCCAGACAGAACAGCTAGTGAGATTCTGCAAATCCAGGAGGCAAGCTGTGGGGGTTACTGATAGTTGGGAGGTTGGATTTATGTCACACTATCAGTAACCCCCACAGCTTGCCTCCTGGACTTGCAGAATCTCACTGGCTGTCCGGTCTGGAGACAATACACATCTCTTTAACCTGTGCTTAATGCTCCCTCCACTCACATTGTCTGGTTGCCTGTAGAGATTCGCATTCTGATCAGTATTCTGTAACTTGATTTTGTGTCTCTGTGCCCTGTTTCAGAGCAGATTTCCACTCCATCTGATGAAGGAGCAGCGCTCCGAAAGCTAATGGCATTTGCTACCAAATAAACCTGTTGGACTTTAACCTGATGTTGTTAAAACTCTTACTGTGTTTACCCCAGTCCAACGCCGGCATCTCCACATCATGACTTTCTACATGACATTGAAAATGGAAACACCGGCGTCATGTTTAACACCCACCGCCAGCCCCAACAGACAGCCCATGTTGCCTGGCCTTCGATTTCCTGAGCTTTATAGTCGTTTTTGAAGCATTTCTCAGTCAATTCAGACTTGAGATTCAAGATTACAGAAAGGATATTGCAGTAGGATGATTGAACACAATGTTTTATCCGCTCATAAACAAAGACATTGAAAGCATTTCCTCCCTCATCCTCTGGGGGTTGTAAGGTGTATTCATGCTCACTTGCAAGTATTTCATCTGGGAGATGTATATCTTTTAATTCTGGGCTCATTTGTTTTGCCGGAGGTTTAGTCGTGTAGGGATGATTGAAATAAGTTACTTCACTGAAGGAAATCAATTGAATGAAATTCAGGCAGGTTACAATGGGCAAGCAATCTGTCCCAGCAAATCATCACCTCAATTAATTCCTGGGTCACATCGCACTATTTGGAAAAAGACAAGGAATTTCCTCCCAATACCCTGGCTGATTTCAATTGCTCCACCATTGGTGGCTGTGCCTTCAGTTACTTGAGCCCTTAGCTCATGAATTTCCCTCCCTCCATGATGCCCGGGGAGGTGGTGGGAGCAGGTACGATAGCGACATTAAAGGGGCAACGAGTCAAATACATGAATAGGATTGGAATGAAAGGATAAGGACTTTGTGAGTGCATACAGTTTTAGTTTAGGCAGGCAACATGGTCAGCGCAGGCTTGGAGGGCTGAAGGGCCTGTTCCTGTGCTGTACTTTTCTTTGTTCTTTGTTCATTTGTTTTCCTCCTGTCGACCTCACCTTTCCTCCTTTAAGCACACCTCAAAATCTACCTCTTTGGTCAAGATTTTGGTCCTCTGACCCAATATATTTTTATGTTGTTACGACCGCAGCAGATGTTTTATGTTGAGCAAGCCAAATCCCAGAGGGAAACTTGTCTTACTGATCATAACTCTTTTTTTGTATTCTGAAAACACGGCAAAAAAAAACTACTGCTCCGAGGAGCATAGAATTCCAGTCACGCTTCTGGGATTTAAAAAATTCAGATTTATCAACACGAAGAAAAAAAAGCTTAAGCATACAAGATCAATGTTACACAGTTAAAACAATCTTACTAAACAACCTTCCAAAACAAATCCTGGGTTTTCGCACCCGCAGCAAATGCGGGTACAAATGTCGATGCCGAGGGGGCAAGGAGGTGTTCCTCTGGGGACCACCATGGGTGGGGGGGGGGGGGGGAGTGTTCGCGGGGGGATTCCAATGGGGCGGGTTCCCATAGGGCGGGGTTGCCCATGTGCATGTGGGGGGTTTCTGCATCCATGGAGGGTGAGAGGGGGGGGGGAGAAGGGTTTTTTTTACTGGAGATTGGGGCACCCTTTCAAACTGGAACCCTGATCTCTGAAAAGCTGACGTTGCTGGCTATTTCAGGCTCCACCCTGCCCTGTCAGCACAGTGGGGCATCCCTTCAAGGTTCTTTTTCTTCTAAGTGTTGGACAATATAGTGAGAAAAGCCAACTGTGCAGCCAGTGAGCTGCTCACTACTTTTCTCACCTGGTCACAGAGTCATAGAGGTTTACAGCATGGAAACAGGCCCTTTGGCCCAACTTGTCCATGCTGCCCTTTTTTTTAACCACTAAGCTAGTCCCAGTTGCCCGTATTTGGCCCAAATCCCTCTATACCCATCTTACCCATGTAACTGTCTAAATGCTTTTTAAAAGACAAAATTGTACCCGCCTCTACTACTATCTCTGGCAGCTTGTTTCCAGACACTCACCACCCTCTGTGTGAAATAAGTGTGCCCCTCTGGACCCTTTTGTATCTCTCCCCTCTCACCTTAAATCCATGCCCTCTAGTTTTAGACTCCCCTACCATTCGGAAAAGATGTTGACTATCTAGCTGATCTATGCCCCTCATTATTTTATAGACCTCCAAAGGTGTGCGGGTTAGGTTGATTGGCCATGCTAAATTGACTCTAATGTCAGGGGACTAGCAGGGTGGCATTTTGGTCAGCACTGCTGCCTCACAGCACCAGGAGCTCAGGTTCGATTCCCAGCTCGGGTCACTGTCTGTGTGAGGTTTGCATATTCTCCCCGTATCTGTGTAGTTTTCCTCCGGGTGCTCCGGTTTCCTCCCACAGTCCGAAAGAAGTGCTGGTTGGGTGCGTTGGCCATGCTAAATTCTCCCTCAGTGTACCCAAGCAGGTGCCAGAGTGTGGCAACTCGGGGATTTTCACAGTAACTTCATTGCAGTGTTAATGTAAGTCTATTTGTGACACTAATAAACAAATTTAAACTTAATGTTCAGCACCCAGTTTGCAGGGCAATGGCAAAAGAGCGGGGCAATGGGATAGCTCTTTGAAAGAACCTCCACAGGCAACATGAGCTGAATGGCCTCCTGTGTTGTGTGAACCCATGAGTATAAATGCAGCCTGGGTTACATTCACATTTAGAATCATAGAAAGAATCATAGAAATCCTACAGTGCAGAAAAAGGCCATTTGGCCCATCGTGTCTGCACCGACCATAATCCCACCCAGGCCCTACCCCCTTATCCCTACATATTTACCCGCTAATCCCTCTAACCTACACATCTCAGGACACTAAGGGGCTATTTTAGCATGGCCAATCAACTTAACCCGCACATCTTTGGACTGTGGGAGGAAACCGGAGCACCCGGAGGAAGCCCCCGCAGACACGAGGAGAATGTGCAAGCTCCACACAGACAGTGACCCAAGCCGGGAATCGAACCCAGGTCCCTGGAGCTGTGAAGCAGCAGTGCTAACCACTGTGCTACCGTGCCGCCCGTATTTGTATGTGTATTACAAACTTATGACTGTCAGAGATATCTTTCCAGTTCTGTTGTGTCAAGTCACTTGCAGTCTGGGCATCTTTTACAATAATATTTGATTTGACTTGACTTATTATTGTCACATGTATTAGCATACAGTGAAAAGTATTGTTTCTTGCGCGCTATACAGACAAAGCATACCGTTCATAGAGAAGGAAACGAGAGAGTTCAGAATATAGTGTTACAGTCATAGCTAGGGTGTAAAGAAAGATCAACTTAATGCAAGGTAGGTCAGATTCAAAAGTCTGACGGCGGCAGGGAAGAAGCTGTTCTTGAGTCGGTTGGTCCGTGACCTCAGACTTTCGTATCTTTTTCCCGGCAGAAGAAGGTGGAAGAGAGAATGTCCAGGGTGCATGGGATCCTTGATTATGCTGGCTGCTTTTCCGAGGCAGCGGGAAGTGTAGACAGAGTCAATGATGGGAGGCTGGTTTGCATGATGGACTGGGCTACATTCACCACCTTTTGTAGTTCCTTGCAGTCTTGTGCAGAGCAGGAGCCATACCAAGCTGTGATACAACTAGAAAGAATGTTTTCTATGGTGCATCTGTAAAAGTTGATGAGAGTCGATATCTATCTATTTGCTTGCCAACGTAATCTGCAGTGCAACAAGCATGCGTCATTGTGATCTGTGTGAGAAATTTATGCCCATCACACATGTCCTTCTTCAATCTCTCCAATGCAGACTCAGCAAGCATTTAAGTGTAACTCAGCTAGATACAAATTGTCAAGCTTTTTTATTTCATTGTCAGCAAACATGTAGGCTGGAACTCTCCGACCATTCACGCCAGTGGGATTCCGCTGCAGTGACCGGAGATTTGGCTGAGCGCCAAATTCTCTGTCCTTGCTCACAGCGATGATGGGGTGTGAACGGTCATAAAATTCCGGCCCTAGAGGAAATTATGATCAGATTCACTTAATCCAATCTTTCCTCTTTGCACAATTATACAAAATGATGAGAATTATGCTCTTATACATCAGTGGAATATTGTGTGGGAAGTCGAGTTGGTGTATAGGTTCAGCCGTGTTCTTACTGAATGACAGAGCAGGCTAGAGGAGCTATTCCTGGTCTTATTTCAAAGATTCATACAATCCTACAGTGCAGAAGGAGGCCATTCGGCCCATCGAGTCTGCACCGACCACAATCTCACCCAGGCCCTATCCCCATAACCCCATGCATTTACCCTAGCTCGTCCCCCTGACATTAAAGGGTAATTTAGCATGGCCAATCCACCTAACCCACACATCTTTGGACTGTGGGAGGAAACCGGAGCACCCGGAGGAAACCCACGCAGGCACGGGGAGAATGTGCAAACTCCATGCAGACAGTGACCCGAGCCGGGATTTGAACACAGGACCCTGGCGCTGTGAATCAGCAGTGCTAACCACTGTGCCACCGTGCCGCCTTTCATTTCTTATGTTCTTCATCATTTCTGGTGAGAGTACTTCTGGAGGATCATGTACATCTCCTTATTTAAGAAAGGATATCAATGTGTTCAAAGTAGTTCAGAGAAGATTCACGCGATTGATAGCTGGGGTGTGTGGGTTGTCTTACGAGGGAAAATTGAACAGGTTGGGCCTGTATCCACTGGGGTTCAGAACAATATATTTTTATATAGTATCAGAAGTAGGCTTACATTAACACTGCAATGAAGTTACTGTGAAAATCCCCTGGTTGCCACACTCCGATGCCTGCTCGGGTACACTGAGGGAGAATTTAGCATGGCCAATGCACCTAACCAGCACATCTTTCAGACCATGGGAGGAAGCCGGAGCACCCAGAGGAAACCCACACAGACACAGGGAGAACGCACAGACTCTGCACAGACAGTTACCCAAACTGGGAATTGAAGCCAGGTCTCTGGTGCTGTGAGGCAGCAGTGCTAACCACTGTGACACCGTGCCTCCCATGAATGGCAGGTAATCTTATTGAACCATATAAGTTCCTGAGGGGACCTGACAGGGTGAATGCTGAAAGAATGTTTCCCCTTTGTGGGAGAGCCGAGAATTAGGGCGCGCAGTTTTTAAAAAAAAGTATCTCCCATTTAAGACAGAGAAGGGACGAAGTTTCTTTTCTCTGAGAGTCATGAGTCTTTGGAACTATCTTCCCCAGAGAGTGGCAGAGGCAGAGTCATTGACTATTTTTAAGGCAGAGGTAGATAGATCCTTGACTAACAAGGGAGTCAAAGCTTATCAAGTGGAGTTGATGCCGCAGTCAGATCAGCCCAGATCTTAATGAATGGGTTAGCAGGCTCGAAGGGCCAAATGGCCTAAATCGTATGTTAGTCCTTTCCTAGACTTGGCCGTTGTTGGGTGAGGGGCTAGTTCTGGAAATGGGTAAAAGTTTGATGGTTTACAGTCGTGCATCTTCCATGCAGTGAAGTCTGTTCCTGTGCCAGTAAAGATTAATTTTATTTGTGTTTCTTCTTTTATAAATCCGTGAAAACTACCTTGACTGATTTTCAAAACTGCTGTTAAATTTATAGTGACTGGAATACTTCCAGCATTTAGTGGAACAATGTGGATGGAGTTCCTATTTGACGATGCAGAAGCCTCCTTCAATACTCCTCAAAGAAACTGTTCATTGATAATGTACAATGTTTAACTGAATACATTTCATCTTGTCTTGGAAATATCTATTACTCCTATCAACCTTTTGCTCTAACAGAAGTTACTGAGAGTTGTAATATGCACTAATTTCCCCTGAAGACACAATATATATTTTAAAAATCCCTGCACTGCTTTGACAGCTGGATTTGAAGATAATTCATTCATATGAAGATTGATGCTTCTCACACTGAAAACTGGCGTGTATTTTTGTAGCTTCATTCTCAATACTCAGCAGATTTTATTCTTGCCAGTTATAAAAATAAATTGACACTGAACTCAAAAATGTGCTGCATAGGGCGGCCCGGTGGCACAATAGTTAGCACTGCTGCCTCATAGCGCCAGGGACCTGGGTTTGATTTCCGGCTTGGGTAACTGTCTGTGTGGAGTTTGCACATTCTCCCCGTGTCTGCGTATGTTTCCTCCGGGTGCTCCGGTTTCCTCCCACACTCCAAAGATGTGCAGGTTAGGTTGATTGGCTATGCTAAATTGACCCTTAGTGTCAGGGGGACTAGCTAGGGTAAATGCATATGGTCATGGGGATGGGGCCTGGGTGGGATTGTGATCGGTGCAGACTCAATGGGCCGAATGGCCTCCTTCTGCACTGTTGGATTCTATGATCTATAAAGAATGGAAAAATAGACAGCACACATCTCCCCAGCAGCTTGTTGGAATAGTTAAGGATGCAGTTAAAAGGGTCCAAAGAACCTTAAGTGGGCTCAATACTCGGTGCATTGAACAAATGTCTTCAACAGCCAGGGGGATGCTGCACTTCATAGCAAAGAAGGAGAGATCTGCATTTACATAGCACCTTTCACAACCTCAGGGTGTTCACAGGTGTTTTGTAGCCAATGAGGTACAGTTCCTGTCAGAAATGTGGCTGGCAATTTGCCCACGGTCAGGTTCCACAAATAGCAATGTGCTTTCTTTTTTATTCATTCGTGGGACATGGGCGTCGCTGGCTGGCCAGCATTCATTGCCCATTCCTAGTTGTCCTTGAGAAGGTGGGTGGAGAGCTGCCTTCTTGAATCGCTGCAGTCCATACTCTGTGGGTTGACCCACAATGCTGTTAGGGAGGGAATTCCAGGATTTTGACCCAGCGACTGTGAAGAAACGATGTTATATTTCCAAGTCAGGATGGTGAGTGGCTCGTAGGGGAACCTCTCGGTGCTGGTGTTCCCATGTATCTGCTGCCCTGGTCCTGCTAATGGCTAATGGCAAGATGCTTTGTTCATTGAGTAATAAATACTGATCATGACACTGAGGAGAACTCCAGTTTTCTTCTAAATAATACCACGAGACCTCATAGAATCCCAACAGTGTAGAAGGAGGCCATTTGGCCCATCAAGTGTGCACCGACCCACTTCTTTTTATCTTACACAGGGCCAACCCCTGTAACCCCACGTATTTATCCCATTAATTCCCTTAACCTATACATCTTCGGACAGTAAGGATCATGGCCAATCCACTAAACCCACACGTCATTGGACTGTGGGAGGAAACCGGAGCACCGGGAGGAAACTCACGCAGACACGGGGAGAACATGCAAACTCCACACAAACAGTGACCCAAGGCTGGAATTGAACCCGGTTCCATGGCACTGTGAGGCAGCAGTGCTAATCACTGTGCCACCGTGTATGGCCAAAATGTTGGCCTTGTCAGTGATGCCCACCTCCCATGAAAGAACAAAAAATGTCCCTCTGCTCAGAAATGCAGAGTAAAGGGACAATCAGAGGCTTGGAAAGCAGACCTGCAGGGATTTCTGACGTTGGTTTGCATTATTGCCGTACAAAAGATTGAAAGGAGTTCAGTCCCACTTTATTGTAAAGTAATTTTACTGAAAGGCAACACTTTGTCACTAGGTGGCATTATTGCCTGCCTATAAAATTGAGTGAAAAAAGCGAAGCCAGAACTAATTTTTCACAAACGTTTGACACATTTAGCACAGTCCTAGTTGCTGAGTCCAGGTCTAAACTTACACCTTGTAAGCAGCTGGAAGAAGCCTCTAGAAATCATTTGTAACTCGACAATCTGTTCTCACCTCTCTCTTTGCCAACAATGCACATTGCATTAGGGTTCGGGTTCAGGTTCGGGTTAGGGTTAGGGTTAGGGTTAGGGATAGGATTAGGGTTAGTGTTCGGGATAGGGTTAGGATTCTCCAGTTACCGTGTCAAAGCTGCTCCCTCACTGCTGAGGAAGGTGGTTTTTCATTTCCGCGATTATGACGTCCACACACCACACCCCACCCCCTCCACACCCCGCCCCCCCCCCCCCCCCCTCCACACCGTCTTCCGCACACTGCGTGGAGTCTGCACATTCTCCCCGTGTCTGCGTGGGTTTCCTCCGGGTGCTCCAGTTTCCTCCCACATAGAAACATAGAAAACTACAGCACAAAACAGGCTCTTCGGCCCCACAAGTTGTGCCGAACATATCCCTACCTTTTAGGCCTACCTGTAACCCTCCATCCTATTAAGTCCCATGTACTCATCCAGGAGTCTCTTAAAAGACCCTATTGAGTTTGCCTCCACCACCACTGACGGCAGCCGATTCCACTTGCCCACCATCCTCTGTGTGAAAAGCTTACCCCTAACATCTCCCCTGTACCTACCCCCCAGCACCTTAAACCTGTGTCCTCTCGTAGCAGCCATTTCCACCCTAGGAAAAAGCCTCTGACAGTCCACCCGATCTATGCCTCTCAACATCTTATATACCTCTATTAGGTCTCCTCTCATCCTACGTCTCTCCAAGGAGAAAAGACCGAGCTCCCTCAGCCTATCCTCATAAGGCATGCCACTCAATCCAGGCAACATCCTTGTAAATCTCCTCTGCACCCTTTCAATCTTTTCCACATCCTTCCTGTAATGAGGCGACCAGAACTGAGCACAGTACTCCAAGTGGGGTCTGACGAGGGTCTTGTATAGCTGCATCATTATCCCCGGACTCCTAAACTCAATCCCTCGATTGATAAAGGCCAGCACACCATACTCCAAGTGGGGTCTGACTGGGGTCGGAAAGCCATGCTCAATTCTCGCTCAGTGTACCCGGAGTGTCGCGACTAGGGGATTTTCACAATAACTTCATTGCAGTGTTAATGTGAGCCTACTTATGACAGTAATAAATAAACTTAACCTTAACCTTCCCTCCCCCAGGGCCTGCTACCTTTCCCAGGACAGAATACATCAGCTCAGTGAGGCAGTCTGATGCAGGATTTTTGCTCTCCAGTGTGTACAGTCACTATGGCTCAGTGAGCGGCACACTCGGATCCGATGCTGAATGGTTGTGGGTTTAAGTCCCACTGTGGATGTCCTGTAGCCCAGTAGGTAGCAATCCTGCCACTGAACATAGAGCTCTGGGCGGGACGGTGGCACAGTGGTTAGCACTGCTGCCTCACAGCGCCAGGGACTCAGGACCCAGATTCCATTCCCAGCTTAGGTCACCGTGTGTGCGGAGTCTGCATGTTCTCCTTGTGTCTGCGTAGGTTTCCTCCGGGTGCTCCGATTTCCTCCCACAATCCGAAAGACATGCGGGTTAGGTTGATTGGCCATGCTAAATTGGCTTTTAGTGTCATTGGGGATTAGCAGGGTAAGTACATGGGGTTACAGGGGTATGGCCTGGATGAGGTTGTTGTCTGTGCAGCCTCGATGGGCCAAACGGCCTCCTTCTGCACTATAGGGATTCTATGATTCCCACTATCAAACCTGTTGGCCACAGAATGGATATTAATGACACAATAACAACAGGCTGGGTAAATCAGCTTCCTATGCGATCCAACACTTCCTCAACTCTCCCCTAAAGGGAAACATCGTGTGTGAACAAACACACAAACAAACAAGATCTGTCTCCAGCGACTTGAGCACAAAACCTGGGCTGGGACTCCAGTGGAGTGCTGAAATGTTGGAGATGCTTCCCTTCAATTCAATATATTCTTTTTATTCATTCATGGGACATGGGCGTCGCTGGCTGGCCAGCATTTATTGTCCATCCCTAGTTGCCAAAGGGCAGATGAGAGTCAACCATAATTGCTGTGGCTCTGGAGTCACATGTAGGCCAGACCAGGTAAGGATAACCTTCCCTACAGGAATGAACCAGATGGATTTTTCCGACAATGGTTTCATGGTCATCAGTAGATTCTTGATTCCAGATATTCTTTCATTGAATTCAAATTCTACCATATGCCGTGACGGGATTCGAACCCGGGTTCCCAGAACATTAGTTGAGTTTCTGGATTAATAGTCGAGCAATAATACCACTAGACCATCGCTGCCCCAGTACGATCAAGCTATCTGAAAAAGAGAGTTGCCTTGGTGGTCTGCCCAATATTTATCCCTCAACCAAGTTCATGATAACTGATTAACTTGTCATTGTCACTTTGCTGAATGTGTGGAAATTGGCTGCTGCATTTCCTAGATTGCAATGGTGGCTGCATCAGTACCTCATTGACTACAACATGCTTTGGGACATCCTGGGGGTCATGCAAATGCATGTCCCGGCTATGCTGCAGTGACAGTAAAAAAACCATAGGCAGGAATTTCGGCACACGTCCCGAGACCAGATATTCCCCCCCCTCGAACCTTTCGGCGGTCCGTCAAATTTTCCGTCCAGCCTGCGATGATTCCTATGCTGGGCAGAACTGGAAAATTTGCCCCTAAAAGTTGCACTTTAAAAGATAGAAATTCAAGATGGTTTCTGAGGATGTTTGTGAATTGCAGGAGAAGAATGGCAACAGTGCATCTTGACAAATACATGACTAGGATGGAAATAGAGGGATATGGTCCCCGGAAGGGTGGAGTTTTAATTTAGACAGGCAGCAGGGTCGGTGCAGGCTTGGAGGGCAGAAGGGCCTGTTCCTGTGCTGTAATTTTTCTTTGCTCTTTGTTCAACTGCTCATGGGATTACTGGAATAACCCATTTTGACAGTGACTCGATACTGAAGTGAGGTCCCAATGATACAGCAGCCATCTTTTCTCCTTGCTAACAGCTATTAATAGAAGCTCAAACTGATTTTGAGAGAATCACCTTCAGAGACTTCAAGGCTGACTTGCCTCAGAGAGTCAGCTGTTCTTGGACTACTGAAGTCCATTTGATATAGGTACACCTACAGTGCTGTTCGGAAAGAAATTCTAGGTGTTTGACTCAATGGGCCCAATTTTACCGGCCAGCCCTGCCCTTCAATGCACAGAGTGAACCAGTAAAATCGTGCAAGAGCGAGAAATCAGAATCACGCCCAATTTCTATCTTACGAGAGCTGGATTTCTGGTGAGAGGCTGAATGAATTACATAAATTTATTGAAATTGTGTTTTACATCTGTTTAGCGAGCCCAGACTCACTTGCCTTTGTGGCCTCACCAGGAGACGTTCTCTTCAGTGAGGAAAATACCTGCCCCAATGAACGGTGGGCCTCACCGGTAGAACCAGAGATGATTGATGCCTCCCCAAGGAGGCCAAGGGCAAGGGGGGTGCCCATTGGGCAGTGCCAGCCTGGCAACTTGGCATTGCCAGCCTGGCACCTCAGTAATGCCCACCAGGGACCTTGGCACTTCCCTATGGGCAGTGCCAGGGGCGGGGCCTATGGGGGATGGGGCCGGGAGCAGCTGGGGCTTATGGGGGCAGGGCTTATGGGGGCATCCCGATCGGGGAGGAAGTGGGGCCTGCTGCTGCTCTGCAGCTCAAATTAGTATGGGGGTGAAGGGGGCCCACTGCCACTCTGCATCATGATCGTTGGGGGGCATGATCAGTGTGGATGGCAAGGGCTGCATTTTGGGTGGTGTGTGGTTCGCAATTGGCCGCGAGCCCCTGCGGTTACGGAGGGGGGGGGGGAGTTTGTTCAGACTGCCTGCAGCAGCAGAGGCCTAACAGCTCTCTCTCTGTCTGTCAGACCTCTGCTGCTGCTATTGAAAATGTGCAGAATCAGAGGTCTGCTCATGCACAATAGCTCCCTCTGCAGGCTACCTGGAGAATTAAGCCCAACCCTGCCTGCAGCAGCTAGAAACGGTCTAGACCATTTCTCTATGCACTCTTTGCACAAGATTGGCCGTGAAAACCCGCCCAAAATATGGATCTGCAACTCTCCCATTTTTATGTTAGCTAGACACTTAGAATCATTCTTGTAAAATTTCATCCAATGACAGTGAGGCAGCGGGCAATGCCAAGGGGGTGGGGCCCATTGTGGGCGGGGCCTAGGGGCAATCGGTGGGGGTGGGGGGGCCCTCTGCCACTCTGCATCGAGATCGGTCTGGGCTGGAAGGCGGTCAGCGATTGGGGCGGGCTGGGAGGGGGGATGGCGGTCTGCCGGGGGGGGGGTCTCTGCCTCCGGGGGGGGGGGGGGGGGGGGGGTGGTGGGGAGTTAGTTGGGGGGGTCTGCCGGACTGAAGGGGTGGGCAGATCACCACTGCTGGGTGATGCTAGACATCGGGGCGCTCTGGGGGGGTGGGGGTGGTTGGGGCTGGCCCGGGAATTGTTGTGGGGGCTGCGATTGGGCCATGGAGGGGTCGGGGGGACTGGAGGGGCAGCACTGCGGGGGTCCTGGACTACCAGCAATCAGGCTGGCCAGAAAACGGGGAGTCTGACAAATCAGGACCACTGCGCACGTGCAGAGTTCCAGAGCTGTCAGCTTCCGGCGTGAATAGGCCCCGCCCCACCCCTGTGTTTTTAATGAATTCACGATTGGGACCTCTGCATTGCACAGGGTGCGGAGATTCGGGTCTGAAGTTGCACTGAGAAAACAGTGCCAATTCAGCACTTTTGGGAGAATTGCCCCCATAATTTCAAGTCAGGATGGTGTGGTTTGAAGGCAAACTTGCAGGTCATGGTGTTTCCATATATCTGCTACTCTTGTCCTCTAGACAGTAGAGGTTAAATGTTTTGAAGGTGCTATTGGACGGGGCAAAGAATAAAGGAGTGGTGAGGTCTTGGTCCAACTTTATAAAACGTTGGCCAAGCCACTGATGGAGTATTATGAGCAGTTCTGGTCGCCACATTATCAGAAGGATGTATTTGCATTGGAGGCGGTGTAGAGGAGATGCATCTGGATGCTGCCTGGGATGGAAAACTTCAGCTATGAGGAGAGACTGGATACGGTGGGTTTGTTTTCCCTGGAGCAAAGGAGGCTGAGGGGGGGATTCTGATAGAGGTACACAAAATCATGAGAGGCAAAATCATAGATAGAATAGATCATGAGAATCTTTGCCCCATGGCAGAGGGCATAGGTTGAAGGTGAGGAGTAAGTGGTTTCGAGGAGATCGGAGGAATAAATGTTTTCACCCAGTGGAAATATGGAACATGTTGCCTGAAACAGTGGTGGAGGCAGGGACTCTCACAACATATAAGAAGCATTTGGATGAGCACTCAAGTTGCCAGGGCACGGTAGGCTATGGTCCAAGTGCTAGTAAATGGGATGAGTATAAACTGGTATTTGAGTTAACATAGACATGGTAGGCCGAAGGGCCTGTTTCTGTGCTGTATGAATCTGTGACGCTATGAGACTTGGTGAGTTACTAAAATGCATCTTGTAGATGGTACAGACTGCCACTACTGTGTGCCAGTGATGGAGAGAGTGAATGTTTAGGGTGGTGGATGAGGGGTTGATCAAGCGGGTTGCTTTTTCTTGGACGGCGTTGAGCTTCTAGACTGTTGTTGGAGCTGTACTCATCCAGGTGGGCGGAGAGTATTCCATAACATTCCTGATTTGTAGATGGTGGTCATGATGTGGAGATGCCGGCGTTGGACTGGGGTAAACACAGTAAGAAGTTTAACAACACCAGGTTAAAGTCCAACAGGTTTATTTGGTAGCAAAAGCTTTTGTGGCCTTTGCTACCAAATAAACCTGTTGGACTTTAACCTGGTGTTGTTAAACTTCTTATTGTAGATGGTGGACAGGTAGTTGGGGAGTCAGGAGTTGAACTACGGGTTGCAGGATTCCCAGCATCCGACCTACTCTTGTTGCCACAGTTTTTACTTGGTTGATCAAGTTAAATAATGCAAGTTGCTGTAAGGTAAAGGAAATGACATTTTAGGAAATGAAAAGGTTTGTGTCTCTGGCTTAAAAGAAATCCAAACGGATATGTTATCTAGTTTGTTCAAAAGTGATGATCACAACATTGATAGATGCCATTGTATATTGGAAGGGATGTGGATAGGAGGAACATGATATTTACTGCTGTCAGCATTTAGCTTCACTTTTCTATCTCAAAGCTGCTGCAATGCGCTAGTTACAGCCAGTGGGTGTCAGTGCCAGTTAAGGAATCTGTATCTCCAGATTGTATGTAATAGTTCTATAACACATCATCTTACTGTTATCTTACAAAGTCAGTTTGGGCTGCACTTGCCTTTTCTTGCACTAAGTTTTAGATTTGCTTCAAATTTCTGCATCAAAATTGCTGGTAGATCTATTTTACACAAATGGATCATAGAATCATTAAAGTACATTCGGAGGTTATTCAGCCCATCGAGCCTGCACTGACCACAATCCCACCCAGGCTCTATCCCTGTAACCCCATGTATTTACCCTACTAGTCCCCCTGGGGCAATTTTTTAACATGGTCAGTCCAGCTAACCTGCACATCTTTGGCCTGTGGAAGGAAACTGGAGCACCCGGAGCAAAATCCACTGTGAGAGGAATTTTCTGGTGTGTCCTTCTGGGCGGGCGGGGGGGGGGGTCTTGCACTCAGCTGACCTCACTCAACCAATACAGAGACCACAAAAGACAGCATGTAGTTAAAGAACAAAAGGAAATTTATTGCTAATGCATGCATCAGGAGGAAAGATAGTCGGTGAGTGCTGACTACCCTCTCTGACATAACAGTTCATGTGTGAGATAGATATACTTTTTCTGAACACTTAGATCTCCCAGCTAGCTTGTCAATCAAACTGGAGAGTCCAATTACAATATTACACATTATTACCTTAGCCAATAATGCTCCACCTGTCAGCAAGATCAGGAGCTCATTAGTCCACTGCACCTGAAAGTTCCTCCCTCGTTACTAAGAAATGTAACTACCCAAATCCAGTGGATTCAAGGGTATTCTCTGGCACCTGCAAATTTTAATTGGTAAAGGGAGTCAATTCCCCCGCCTGAGCCTGGCCCCATTATCAGCATGAGAAACTGCACCAACATCATTAACCAGGAGTGAATGTACTCCCATACATTCCAAAGCCCTGATTAACTTGCAGCTGCCTGACTCAAGCTGATCAGGAGAACTACCCTCTCTACACCCCGTTGTCCCAAAGAATTTGGTCTGTCTGCTACTGTCTACTTCCCATCATGCTGAGCAGTTAGATCGTCGGTTGGCCAAGATTGACAAGGCACACATTAAGAATACAGTTTAATTTCATAATACTTGGTTAACTTGTGGTTATGCAGACAATATATTTGCATATATTGCATTAGGCACGTGGCGAATCCTTATTCTATATATAAGGCATCTTATAATCCTCACTTTAACCTAGTCAACATTTTATAATACATTTAAAACAAGGGCCTTTTATAATACGGTTTTTTTAAACTACCCTCCTTCGCCCTTGCAGATATGTGGAGAATGTGCAAACTCCACACAGACAGACACCTAAGGCTGGAATCGAACCCGGGTCCCAGATGCTGTGAGGGAGGAGTGCTAACCACTGTGCCACCATGCCGCCCCAATATACAGTTTATAGATGTCTTCTTTTTGAATGTATGCTTTATATTCATCCCTAGTTTGTACAGTTTCTGACATGGTATATTCAAATTTTACCACATCTACACAGAGGGGGGTCTGTCTTGGGTACTTTAACCTGTAGTCAGCTTTCTGAAGAAATAAAATAATTTGGGTGGAGAATAAGTTGTGTACTGAAGGGCAGACTGATGGACCAAATAGCATTTTGTAAATTGTTTTGAATGATTTTCTTCTCTTATTTTATAGAATGAATCATGACTATCACTGTCAGGGATACTTTGGTAAACTTCTGTGAAGACCATTTGAAACTGTTTATGCATTACAAGAACTTGCATTTCGAGAGCACTTTTAATGTAGAAAATTGCCCAAGCCACTTTATTCCTTTCATCTATATTTTTGTACATAATGTGTTATACTCCTGATAGCCAGTTGCTGAAGGAAAAAGAACAAGGAGGCGATCTTACCAAAAACATTAAGAACAAGCATGAAAACAAGAGAGAATCGTGCTCATCTTTTAGGCGAGCTCCCAGGCATGATGTTTTGGCACTTGGAAAAAAATCCCAAGTGTGATTCACGCCAGTAGGGGGAGTGGACGGAGTCTATTCAGGCCGGGAAGTCAGCTACAGACTGCTGGAGGGCGCTATTGTGCATGCACCCCAATCTCCCAGTGCTCTGTGTACAAGAGTAGACAGTGCACTGAGTGATTGTCACTCCCGCCACCCCCTGGACATTGCATCCCTACCGCCCTGAACGCCCCCCCAGTCATGATCCCCCAATGCCGTCACAGATTGCGGCCCCCCCCACCCATCTGATTACCCCTCCAATCCACCCACTGATTGCCGTCCCCGCGATCCCCAATGCAGAATGTGCAGCCTCTATGGAGCTCCCCACACTCTAATTCACCGTCAGGACCTGCCCCCTTTAGGTTCTGTTCCTTCTTGCCCTGCCCCCTCAGGCCCTGCCCCCTCCCCTAGGCCCTAGTCCTTGGCATTGCCCAATGTCTGATGGGCAGTGCCAGGGTGCCAAACTAGCACTGTCAGTGTCCCAGGTTGGCAATGACAGGCTGGCACTGCCCAATGGGCACTGCCCTTCCCTACTCCTGACCATCTGGTGGGCCTAAATGGCCTCTGGTCCCATCGATGAGCCCATTACATCTAGTCCCCATTGCTGGGACCATTTGTGATCCTCACCGGTGAGGACCTACACCTGCAAGGCCATTAAGGTAAGTGAACCCGGACGATTGTGTCCTGAACTCACTAATAGTGTTAAAATTAGATGATGATCATTACAATCAGCCTCAGGTCCGCTGATTACGATGGCCGAACAGGGCCGGTAATCTCCTGAGAGGTAAGAACCTGGGCATGAACCTGAATTTTTGCCTCTCGCGTAATCTTACCGGCTCACCAGGCCGATCGACCAGAGTGAAGAGGTAAGATCGCACCCCCCCCCCACCCCCCCCACCCAATCTTTACTTGCTATAGATTTATTCACAGAATGATTCATGACAGGTATGTAGCCCCTAGCTTGATCATGCCCTGTCAGTGTCTCTTTATATGTACACAAGTAACCATCCAATCAATGTTCTCAATATCTGTATACTTATTCTTAATTGATGCAGTGAAGACAATGGAGCTTACGTTAAGCCTGAGAGCCAGGAGAAGTGATTGAAAACTTGATGAGAAAGATTTTGAGGAAAATGTCAATGATGGAGAGAAAACTGGAGAGGCAGGCAATTTTAGGTAGAGTTCAACAACAACTTCCATTTATATAGCATGTTTATTACAATAAAACATCCCAAGGCACTTCACAGAAAGCCTAAAGAATAAAATTTGACACTGAGCCACATATGGATATATTAGGCCAGATGATCAAGCTTGATCCAAGAGGTTGCCATTAGGGAGTGTCTGAGAGTCACACGCCAGAATTCTCCCGCCCCGCCCACCACGGAATTGGAGCGGGCGAGGGACAGACAATGAAAATGTCCATTGAGATCGGGCGGGATTTTCCAGTCTTGGGTCAAACGAGACTGTAAAACCCTGCCCATAGAGTTTTATAGCACAAAAAGAGGCCCTTCCACCCAGCCGTGTCCGTGCTGGCTATCAATCAGCTATGTACTTTAATCCTATTTTCCGACACTTGGCCTGTAGCTTTGTATGTCGTGGCATTTCAAGTGCTCATCTAAATACTTCTTAAATGTTGTGAGGGTTCCTGCCTTTTCAGGCAGCGGGTTCCAGATTCCCACCATCCACTGGGTGAAAAAGACTTTCCTCAAATACCCTCCAAATTTCCTGCCCTTTACCTACGCCCCTGGTTATTGACCCTGGGAGAAAAGTTCTTTCCTATTTACCCTGCCTATGTCCCTCAATCAGATGCCATCTGAGGCTTCTGTGCTGTTAGAAGGTCTAAACGATTGACACTTTTATCAGCTTGTGGTGAAATGAAATTTTTAACATTAGAGGAAGTGATGAATGAATTACTTTTTAAAGTTTTTTCATGTATGTACTGTACGCTATAGGCTTTATTGTTCTAGATAGGCATGAAAGTACCATAGCTAGGTATCGGGGACACGAGGGAGCCACAAGGGCAGAGCTTGGCATTGGGGACATGATCTTTTAAATTGACCTTCTTCAAGGTACCCTCTGAGGTGCCATGAATCGTGAAAACCTGGTTGTCGGTCCAAGAAAATTGGGAAAAGTCAGAGATGCCTATCTCCACAATGGAGCCAGCCAAGCCAGGAATGCCGGATACGGACTTTTGACGGGAAGCAGCCCGTACCCTTTAAATGCACCCCCGAAAACCCCAGAAATGGGGTCGGGAGTCCTGAAATCGGGACCCACCTGCCATTTTTAAAGGGCTCCAGAGTCATCCCAACTCAGTGAAAATTCAGGCCTTAATTTGGGACTTGATAAGGTTTTAAATATTCAGGAGCAGTTGTGGCAAATAGCATGGATACATTTAAGGAGAAGGTAGATAAGTACATGCAGGATGAAGGAATAAAAGGATATGCTGATATGGATAAACTAAAGTAGGAGGGAGGAGGTACAAACCAAATGGGCAAAATGGCCTATTTTTATGCTTTACATAAAAACTATGTAAGAATGTGTAAGCATTAATTAGGGACCTTTTTGATTGGGATCTTGTTCACAGAATGCTAATAAGGTTTGATCCTAAATATAGAGATGTGGACAGCACACTACGAAGGGCAGCAATTAATGCCCTCCCCCGTAACGAGTTTGGTGGTCCACCCAATTAAGTTCCAATTCATTAATGTCCAGTTAAGAGCCTCATCGCACTGCTGCTGGCATTAATCCCAAGGAGATGGCTGCAGGCTCACAGAGGAGAGGTCCCTTGTTCGAAGGCATTTCAGTGCTTGATCGAGGTACCCAGCATCAGGAAGAGGGGAGGGCCCGCTGAGAGGCACTCCAGTGTTCCTGCTGCTGAAGCCACTCCCCCCCATTCCATGACCTTTACTCCACAATCTCCCTTCCCCCACCCTCACTCACCTGTGCCCTGAGATCCAGCGGCGATGTGAGGTTTTCGGGTGGGTGTCGTACGAGCAGCAGTCACCACTCCCCTTGGCACTGCCAGTCAATATGGCGCTGGTTGACCCGGTGCTCTTGGCGGGCAGGACTTTGCCCCCGAGGTCTTTGGTCATAGAGTTGGCACATTGCTGTCCAGTTAATAGCCTGAGTGGCACTTAATTTTTTTTATTCATTTGTGCAACATGGGCATTACTGGCTGGCCAGGATTAAATGCCCATTCCTAGTTGCCCTTGTTCAGAGGGCAATTGCAAGTCATTGCTTTTGTTCTGGAGTCACATGTGGGCCAAACCAGTTATGGACAGCAGTTTTCCATCCCTAAAGGACATTAGTGAACCAGATGAGTTTTTCCAACAATCGACAATGGTTTCATGGTCATCAGTAGACTCTTAATTCCAGATTTTCTTTTTATTGAATTTGCTTTCCACCATTTGTCAAGGCGGGATTCAAATGGTCCCCAGACATTAGCTGAGTTTCTGGATTAATAGTCCAGCGATAATACCACTAGGCCATCACCTCCTCTGTGGCCTTAATGCAGTGGCCTTCCCTAAAACAGATGAAGCAGGGCTCCCACAGGCTCACCAGCCCATGGGTGAGACCCAAGTCGCCTCCATTAAATCCTGTTCTAAGAGTCATTACTATCGGAACATCTGCCCTGTGAACTTTCCCTGGAAAATAACACAGCACACAGCAAAAAACACAATCCAATCATGATTCCAGGTAGTCTGTTCTTGGCTGCTTTATTGGAGCCTTGTCTGTACGCAAGGTCCCCAGTGAGCTGATTGTGCTTTTTAAATGATCCTTGTACAGTAATTGGTGGATGAAAATGCCTTGAAAGACCCCGTGGATATTCTGCACCTGTCTGCAGTTCAGCAGAACTGGAACTTGCTAAGAAATTGCTAAGCGCTAGCGGCTCCTGGGGAGAAAATCAGTTCTAAAAAAAACCCTTTGCTCCTCGACCACCTGTGATTCTGATATAATGTTATGGCCTGCTCTGCAGTCAGATAATATGGCTCAACCTAGGCCCAAAACCAAGCAGTTTCTGAATGTAATACCCTAATGTGAGACTATTTAGATGGGCAGGACGCATGTCAACTAGCTTTGGTTAGATGTTTCAGTGTTATAGATACAATGCCAAACATAATGGTAAACTATAACCCAGAGTGGGGACCTACCAGAACAGTTCAGTGGTTGGGACATTTCCAGTGAGTAATTTATCTCCTGACTCCCTAAAGCCTGTCTACCATTTACAAGGCACAAGTCAGGAGTGAGATAGAATACTTTCCGCTTACCTGGATAAGCGTGGCTCAACACCATCCAAAAAAATAGCCCGCTTGATTGACACACCATCTACCACCTTAAACATTCTCTCTCCATCCCCAACACACAGTGACAGCAGTGTGTACCCTCTCCAAGATGCACTGCAGCAATTCCCCAAGTCTCCTTCAAGGGTGGCACAGTGGCAATGGGTGGCACAGTAGCACAATGGTTAGCAATGCTGCCTCACAGCGCCAGGGACCCGGGTTCAATTCCGACGCCGGGTGACTGTCTGTGTGGAGTCTGCACATTCTCCCCGTATCTGCATGGGTTTCCTCCGGGTGCTCCAGTTTCCTCCCACACTTCAAAGATGTGCTGGTTAGGTTGATTGGCCATGCTAAATTGCCCCTTAGAGTCATGGGGATTAGCAGAGTAATTCTGTTACCTAACCACTTCAATTTGTAGTCAGATTCTGTTTTACAAACTCCCGTCACACTGAGCTCCTCTCTGTTTGTGCTAAATAATAAAATCCACCCAGAGGCTTCTCTGAAACCTTTATTCACCACTGGGATAATTGGATTCCCCATGAAATGCTTGTGACAGCTTTACAAGCTGATTGTGGGATACCCATCCCAAGGCTTTCAAAATGATGCAAAACTCAGTGACATTTTGCCCTGTGATGTTAAAGTACACGTTAGTCTCGTTTCATATGTTCAGTCTGAGGGATACAGCAATGTCGACATCTATTCAGAACATCATCCTTTGAAAGTCCCTGAGCTATTTTGGAAATTGTTAGCTGGGAACTATCCTGTAGTGTTCATTGTTCATTCAGATTTTACTTCTTGCAATGTTTTTGTTAGATTTTCTTTACTTGAGGCCAGATTTCTGCCTCTGTTAGATTTTTTTTGTTGCTTCTTCTATTTCCATCCGCACTGATTTGGCTGCTAAGAATGTAAGTTGACAGGATGTAATTCTGAAGGTGGTCACGCCTCCATCTCTCTCTTTGAAGGATCAAGAAGATCATATCATAGAATCCTGACAGTGCAGAAGGAGGCCATTCAGCCCATCGAGCCTGTACCCACAACAATCCCACCCAGACCCTATCCCTGTAACCCCATATATTTACCCTACTAATCCTCCCGCCATTAAGGGGCAATTTAGCATGGCCAATCAACCTAACCCGCACATGTTTGGAGTGAGAGAGGAAACCGGAGCACCCGGAGGAAACCCATGCAGACACGGGGAGAATGTGCAAACTCCAAACAGACGGTGACCCAAGGCCGCAAATCGAACCCAGGTCCCTGATGCTGTGAGGCAGCAGTGCTAAGCACTGTGCCACCGTGCTGCCCATATCAGAAGGTACAGCAGCTGCTTTTGCACCCTAGATTTTGACAGGGGTGGGTTTGCTAGGCAGTGGGGAGCTGTTGCAGTCCCATGCCGGGGTGGGTTTGACATTACCAAGCGCATCTTATTTTCTTCCCCCAATGGGTCCCCCACCTATGAGGCAGTTTCATTAACAGCCATGGCCCCCTTTTGGGCTGGGAATACACTGAGGGAAGCTGCAGCCCAGGAACAGATAATGAGGGCGACATGGTGGCAGGGTGGTTAGCACTGCTGCTTCATAGCACCAGGAACCCAGGTTCAATCCGACTGTCTATGTGGAGTTTTCTCCCAAAGTCCAAAGATGTGCAGGTTAGGTGGATTGACCATTCTAAATTGCCACTTAGTATCCAAAGATGTGTAGGTTAGATGGTTACATGCGTGGGGTTCCTAGGATAAGTTTAAAATTTACTTATTAGTGTCACAAATCGGCTTACACTAACACTGCACTAACGTTACTGTGAAAATCCCCGAGTCACCACACCTCGGGGCCTGTTCAGATACAATTGGGGAGAATTTAGCATGTCCAATAAACCTAACCAGCACAATCTTTTGGACTGTGGGAGGAAACCGGAGCACTGGGAGGAAACCCACGCAGACACGGGGAGAATGTGCAGACTCCGCACAGACAGTGGCTCAAGCCAGGAATTGAAACTGGTCCCTGGCGCAGTGCTAACCACTGTGCCACTGTGCGACCTGGGTGGGGTCAGGGGGGGATAGGGTGTGGGGGAGTGAGCCTGGGTAAGATACTCTGTTGGAGAGTCGGTGCAGATTCGATGGGCCAAATGTCTCCCTTTTGCACTGTTAGGGATTCTCTGAGCCTGCTGCTGGGATAGTGGTCGGATATCTTGCAAAGAGCAATAAATACCAGCCATAACAGTCACACACAAATTGCTAGAGTTAATTTTTAAAAGCATCAATGAATGGAAACAATTTTGAATACTGACAGAATTTGTGCAAATGGAGCATTTGTTTTTCAAATTTCACAGCAGAATAAATGTGGCGTTTTAACCCTGGAGCACTGACAGCTCGAGGAAGTTCCCCAGATGGTTCAGTATCTATGTGCATTATTTGGTTGGTGCTTATGTAGAATTACATAAAAGATAGAGAACAGATGCATGCCATGTGATCCAACTGGTCCAGACCAATGTTCATGCCCTGAACCTTTTCCCACCCCTTATCAGATAATCAAACAATCATTGAATGGGATAGCACAGAGAAAGGCCATTGAGTTTGTCGTCACTGTGCTGGTTCCTCCAAAAAGCAATTGGTCTCAAAGCCTCAACTCTTCCTTCTTAATCCTGCAAATTAGTCCCCTTCCTGCAATTCTATATGCATAACCCTCTATTCCTTTCTCCCTCTGGCTGCCCCTCGCATCTATCTATACTGTTTGCTTCCACTACCATGGTGGCACAGTGGTTAGCATGGCTGCCTCACAGTGCCAGAGACCCGGGTTCGATTCCTGGCTTGGGTAATTGTCTGTGTGGAGCTTGCACATTCTCCCCGTGTCTGCGTGGGTTTCCTCCAGGTGCTCCGGTTTCCTCCCACAGTCTGAAAGACGGGCTGGTTAGGTTGATTGGCCGTGATAAATTGAGCCTAGTGTCAGGGGGATTAACAGGGTAAATATGTGGCATTACGGGAATAGGGATTGTGGTCGGTGCAGCCTCAATGGGCCGAATGGCCTCCTTCTGCACTGTGGGGATTCTATGATTCTATGATTCTACCCTGTGGTAGCAAGTTCCACATTCTAACTAATCTCCGGGTGAAGACGCTGCTTGGATTTATTAATGACTGTTGTATTTTTTTGGCCCCTAATTTGGTCAGCCCCACAAGGGTAAACATCTGCTCTGCCTCTCCCTTTCATGAACTGAAAACATCTGTCAAGTCATCTTTCAGCCCTGTGAATCAAGAGGTTGCCAGATTTAAACTCTGTGGGGGAATTTCCCTGTCCCGCCCGCCATGGGAATCATGCAAAGGTCTGTTGACCTCGGGTGGAATTTTCCAGATTTTGGGGCGAGTGTGGCTGGAAAATCCCACCCTGTTGTTCAATCGATTAATGACTCTGTCCTCTGGTGCAATGCAGTCGTGCTCAACATCAGGTTTGGGAGTGGTGAATTCTTTCAGAGTTCTTTCTCCCCATTACTAATCAGTTATTGCTACTGGAAATGAATGTCAAGTGAGGTCAGAATTGGGCACCCAACACGGCAGCAGCTCAAACTGTCAACAGCATTTTGGACAGGATCTCCCCGTCCTGCTGAAGGTGACCTCCCCCGGAGGCGGGACGAGTGAGCCACACAAAACGCCATAGACATTGGCGGGACTGGAATATTCCACCGGTGGCCAGTGATGAGTCGCCTCTGCTGTCGGAATTCACCCAGTCAGGGGGCGAAACATCTCACCCTTCTCCTTCGCTCACCCTTGCATGAAACTTGAATCCTTTACTTCTGACACAGATATACTACATAGGATTACATAGGATATTATAGCGTAGAAACAGACCATTCGGCCCAACCATTCCATGACAGCATTTATGCTCCACCTGAACCTCCTACCATTTATGTACATTTAATTTATCATCTTAACTCTCTGTTTCCTCCTCCATCATTTGCCTGTCTTGCTTCTCCTTCCACACATCTATACTAATAGTGAATTCCACATTCTCGTCACTCTTTGCATAAAGAGATATCTTCTGAATGCCCCATTGGATTTCATGGTGCCTATCTGTTTCCCACAAGATGAAACATTTTGGTTGGGATTTTCTGGCCGCCCTCCCCCCCAGACTGGAAAATCCCATGCGAGGTCAATGGATCTTCGTATGGTCCACCCTCCTGCCAGTCCACCCCCCAGCCCACTATGAATCCCATGGCAGGCAGGACAGGAAAACTCCCCCCATATCTATATCGACTCTCATTTTAAAGACCTCTATCAAATCAGCCTTCTTATTTTAAAGTGGGAATTCTATGAGGTAATCACTAACCCATCTTCAGTTCTGCTGGGGGTCTTCACACAGCATCATGTGAGACTTCACTCTTGTCTCAATTTTTGGAGGAATTAGTGGGGAGGAGGGGATGTTTGGACAGTGCAGGATTGTGGCGTTGGGGGAGACGCTTGTGTGGCAGGGGAGGGTAGTCCAGAGGTTACAAGACCTTAAGCGGGGGGATACCCAATGTTAGGTTCTGATGGAGGCGCAACACCCCCCCACCCCCCCCCCCCCCCCACCCCCCCCCCCCCCCCCCACTTCCCGCCCAAGACCTGAACCCGATTATCTTCAGGCTTTCCCCTACCCGGGATCTCCTGCCGCCAACCTAAGAATTGAGGCTGGGTGGAAAACAGTCCTTAAGTGATCAATAATTGGCCCCTTAAGGACCTCAATTGGGGCACGGGCGGGCTTCACCTGCCCATTGAGGAATTTTACCTTCACCTGCTGCCTACAAACCCACTGGGAGGAATGTAAAATTCAGGCCCATATTGCTCTTAACCACATTACATAGCTATTCATCGCGTACTTGTTCTTGAATGAAATATGAGGATCCCTTCCTGAGACAACTCCTGATGTATTCCAAATCCTTCAAAAGATTTGCAAGCTAAGTAGCTAACCCATAACAATGGCAGAATGAATACCCCACACATATCAATGTCATGTAATAAGCCACTCTGTACTTCACAAAAACAGTTATAGTTAGCAATGATCAACAACAATTTTACAAAAGTACACACATATGAACAAGGAGCAGGAGTCGGCCATTCAGCCCCATGAGCCCGTTCCGCCATTAAATAAAATCATGGCTGATCTGAAAGCAACCTCCAATCTTACATCCCACCTACCCCGATAACCTATCACCCCCTTGCTTACCAAGAATCTATCCACCTCTGCCTTAAAAATATTCAAAGTCTTTGCTTTCACCGCCTTTTCAGAAGAGTTCCAAAGACTCACGACCCTCTAGGAGAAAACATTTCACCTAATCTCCATTTTAAATGGGCAATTCCTTATTTTTAAACAGTGACCCCAGTTCTAGATTCTTCCAAAGAGGAAACTTCCTCTCCACATTCACCCTGTCAAGATCATTCAGGATCTTGTATCACGGTAGCACAGTGGTTAGCACTGCTGCTTCACAGCTCCAGAGACCTGGGTTCGATTCCCAGCTTGAGTCACTGTCTGTGTGGAGTTTGCACATTCTCCTTGTGTCTGCGTGGGTTTCCTCTGGGTGCTCCGGTTTCCTCCCACAGTCCAAAGATGTGCAGGTTAGGTTGATTGGCTATGCTAAAATTGCTCTTAGTGTCCTGAGATGCGTAGGTTAGAGGGATTAGTGGGTAAATGTGTAGGGATCTGGGGGTGGGGCCGGGGTGGGATTGTGGTCGGTGCAGACTCGATGGGCCGAATGGCCTCTTTCTGTGCTGTAGGGTTTCTATGATTCTATGATTTCAATGAATTTGTCTCTTACTCATCTAAACTCCAGCAGGTTCAAGCCTAATCTGTCAAAATTTTCCTCATAAAACAAGCCGCCCATTCCAGGTATTAACCTCATAAATCTTCTCTGAACTGCTTCCAATGCATTTACATCCTATCTTAGTTAAGGTGACCAATGCTGTACCCAATACTCCAGATGTGGCCCTGCACAACTCAAGCATCACCTCTCTCCTTCGGAAATCAATTCCCTCTCAATAAATGATAACATTCTATTAGCTTTCCTCATTACTTGTTGTAGTTGCACATTGTGTTGCTAACATATTAAAACATTCCAGGACCTTTCCTAGGAGCATTACCAAATGAGGTTTCACACTGAGGCATGTTGGGAGATATTAGGGCAGATAACAAAAATCTCTAATCCAAGCAGCTGAAGGCATGAACAGCATTGGTAGAGCATTTAAAATTGGACATGTACAATATAATATCCCCAGGAGTCAGATGTGCTTTATTGCACAACCAAAAGCCTATGGTGAACATAAACCGGTCCCATCCAGGACGATACAATAATGGACCCATTCAGGGTCCTGCTTTATACAGATACATGAACCTCACCTGGTAAGGTAATTACCAATCACCCAGTAGTTTGTATCCTACGATTTCTACAGGGAGATCAATCAGTGATTCCCAATGCAAGTCAAGACTCAAGAACAGCTTCTTCCCTGCTGCCATCAGACTTTTGAATGGACCTACCTTATATTAAGCTGATCTTTCTCTACCCCCTAGCTATGACTGTAACACTACATTCTGCACTCCCTCATTTCCTCCTCTATGAATGGTATGCTTTGTCTGTACAGCACAAAAAAACAATATTTTTCACTGTATACTAATATATATGACAATAATATAAATTAAATAAATAAATCAGGTCCTGGGGGTTATGACATACAACCAGCCAGAAATGGAGGATGCAATGATTTTGGAGGGTTGTGGGGCTGTCGGAGATCACAGAGGTAAAGAAGGATGAGGGCATGTAAGGATTTGGAAAAAAAGTTACAACTGAGGCATTGTAGGTCTAGGTGTTGATATTGGCCAGGGGTGATGGGTGAATGATACTCTGAGCAAGTTAGAATTAGGGTGGCTGAATTTCGGATGAGCAGAAAAGCTTGTGCAGCAAGATGAGAAACTGTTGAGAAGAGCTTTGGATGTTCGAGTCCAGAAATGATAAAAACATGGATGAGGATTCCAGCACTGCTGTGTTGAGGCAGAGATAAATCATTGCTAAAACACGTGTGCTGTGATCGGCAGGCAATCATTCAATCTGTTAATAGACACAAAATGGTCCATTACGTCCCTGCCCCATCGATCTGCATCCTGCACGTCAATGCCTCGAGAAGGGGAGTAATCCTATCTGGGGAGGTAGTGGCATAGTGGTACTGTCACTGGACTAGTAATCCAAAAGCTCAGGTTAATGCTCTGGGGTCCCGGGTTCGAATCTCACCGTGGCAGATGATGAAATTTGAATTCAATAAAAAATTGAAATTAAAAGTCGAGTGATGAAACCGTTGTCGATTGTTGTAAAAACCCATCTGGTTCATTAATGTCCTTTAGGGAAGGAAATCTGCCGTCCTTGCCTGATCTGGCCCTCATGTGACTCCAGATCCACAGCAATGTGGTTGAATCTCAAATGCCTGCTGAGATGGAGGGCATTTAGGGACGGGCAACAAATGCTGGCCCAGCCAGTGACGCCCACATCCCGTTCAGTGAAAAAAAAGTCAGAAGAGACAAGAAGAGGAAATCTGAAGTGAAAGGAAGAAAGAAGTAGGGAAATTGTGAAAACAAATGGTTCAGAAGGAGAGAAATAAAGACTTTCTAATGGATTAGGTCTTCTAAATAGTTGAAGATCTGAGTCTCTCAAGGCTTTTTATTGTGATTATTCTGTAGATTAGTGAAATTTAACCCACTTATAGTATTTATAGACACTTGGGAGTAATAGATGTTGTAGATTTACAACATAGATACATAATTATTGTTAGCTATTGTCAATTGTTTCCATGATTATATTAATTAAGTTAGAGTAGCTCTTCCCGTTTGACATTCGGTGAGTTTTTTTTAGCATTCACAGTTGTGGGGGTGGGGCCTTTATTCTACCACACAATGTTACCACCAATACAAAAGGGGGGTAAATTACAACTGACAACTTGTGTGGAAAAGCAGTGCATTCATTGTGACCACTGCAACACATGCCTCGATTTAGCTTCTGTCTAAAATTTACAATTAATTTTAATGTTAACTCACTTGCCAGGAAACCGGGGCCTACGGCTGTGGGTCTAATTGGATAGATCTTCTGAAGAGAATAGTGCTCATTCTGCCATCCCAAAAAAATTTATTTATTAGTCACAAGTAGGCTTATATTAACACTGCATTGAAGTTACTGTGAAAGTCCCCTAGTCGCCACACTCCGGCGAACAACCTCCGGTGCTGTCCAGTGGAAAAGTGTTCCAAATTTCTGCTCCCATTTTTGTGAACAGGTAGCTCTAATGTCCCACCCGAGACTCTTTGTTCTTTATTCTCTCACCCAGAGAAATCGTTTCTTCCTACATACCTTACAAATTCTTTTGAATATTTTTCAATACCTTGATCTGATGACCTCTCAATCTCCTCAACATTTGCTAACCATTTCATGAGGGAAGCTCGGTGTAATAATCACTGGTGATGTGTGTTGCTTTCTAACAGTATGATGCAGCTGAGTGGACCATGAGGCCATCACACACAGCACTTTAGAGTCAACCATATAGGAATAGGTTTGAGTCACGAGTAGACCAGATCAGATAAGGACAGCAGGTTTCATTCCCTGAAGCACACTCGTGGACCAGCGGATTTTCACAGTAATTTCATTGCAGTGTTAATGTAAGCCTACTTGTACTACTAATGAATAAATAAAATGACCAATTGGATTTTTCTGACAATCCAATATCTTCATCCTCACTTCACCTCCAGACCTTCTTCCAAAATCTACCTTAAAATTATTTATCTTCTATGGAGGAATGCAAACTCATTTTCACCTGGAGTACTGTGCGCAGTTTTGGTCCTCTTACTTGAGGAGGGATGTAGTTGCGTTGGAGGCTGTTCAGAGGAGGCTCACTTGATTGATTCCAGAGATGAAGTGTTTGATTTATGAAGAGCGATTGAGCAGTTTAGGCCTATATTGTCTAGAGTTTAGCAGAATAAGGGGAGGTTTAATTGAGGTGTACAAGATGATAAGGGGGATTGACAAAATAGATGTAGAGAGGGTGTTTCCTCTTGTGGGGAAACCTAGAACAAAGAGGTCATAGTTTTAGGATAAAGCGTGGCAGATTTAAAACAGAGGAGGAGAAATTACTTCTCTCAAAGGGTTGTGAATCTGTGGAATTCACTACCCCAGAGTGTGGTGGTTACCACGGCATTGAATAAATTTGAGAAGGAGACAGACAGTTTTTTAATTAGTGATGGGTTGAAGGGTTATGGAGAGGGAGCAGGAAGGCGGAGTCAAGGCCAAGATGAGATCAACCATGATCGTATTGAATGGCGGAGCAGGCTTGAGGGGCTGAATTGCCTACTCCTGCCCCCAGTTCTTACGTTCTTATGTTAGTCCAGGCCTCTGGATTACTAATGGAATGATTGAATACAGGTGAGTGATGACAGACTTGCAGCATCAGAACAGCTAATGGGGAAAGCAAGTTGTGGGCAAAACATCTACTTTCTGCCTTGATGGTAGAAAACAGGTGAACAATTGATTAAAAAGTCCTGTGAGTAACAAAGTCTTTGGACGTAGATTTGAGACATTTCTCTGTATTAGCAACTGCTACATGAATGTGAGTTGTCGTTGCTGTGGAGACAACCTTCTGTGTACAATAGGCATTCTGCCATATCTGCATTGATGCCACAAGAAAGGACTCTCTTTCTTGCAAGTTTGCCATCAGTGCCAGCTCTACCTTACAAGAAGCTTGATATCCCTGAGTGCAGGGGAGCCCTCCTGGACTGGGTGTTACACTGCTGCCTCCAACCCAAACCCGTGTGTGCAATGCAACCAAGGATACACAATTAAATTTAGATAGATTTGACAGTTTAGAATCTGACCTCGGCAAAGCCCAGTCCTAGCATATATAGCAGCTTGAATTTGCATAGAATCTTTAACATAATAAAACATTCCAAGGCCCCAAGCTTTGAGTGGAGTTATTAGGACAGTTGGACCAAAAGCTTTGTGAAAGAGGAAGCTGAGTAACATAAAGGAGGAAAAAGGCAGAAAGGCAGAGAGGTTTAGGGAAGGCATTCTAGAACTAAGAGCCTGGACAATGGATGGCACAGTTAGTAATGGTGGAACAATTAAAATCTGGGCTGCACAAGAGGCCAGGGTTAAAGGACTGCTGAGATCTTGAAAGATTGCAGGATGGAGGAGGTTGAAATGATAGGTGGAAACTATGTGATTAATGGAAGGCTTTTGGTACAAAGCTGAGAATTTTATAATTGAGGTATTGCCAGGCCGGGAGCCGATGGACACTGGGGGAGAACAGAACTTGGTGCAAGTTAGAATGGAATTGGAAATGGAAATGAGATCAGGGCCTGAATTTTCTGGGTGGAGGACACTAAGTGCTCTCCATCCTAAGAGGCGGTGGGGATCGCCAACACTGACAGGCCCATTGCCATTTTATACACAATCCAGTGTTAATTGACAGTAGGCACGGCATCTGCCCTCATACAGAAGTCCCGCCTTGGAAAGCTGCCAGCCAATAAGATCGATTGACAGCTCTCCAACACATCAGCTACAACACTGCTCTGGCCAGATAAGGTACTGCAGCACCATGCCTGAGTGAGTTCCAGGACTGCACTTCAAGGAAGTACCAAGAGCATAAAATTCTGGCTCAAGATTTTGTTGGGTGAAATGTCAGAAGTTAGCGAGGAGAGCATTGAAATAATCAAATCTGGAGGTAACAAAGATATGAATGAATGTTTCAGCAGCAGATGGAATGAGGCAAGAGTGACCATATGGACCTTGCTCAACAATGGAGAAATTCCAGGGCCAAATTGTACATGTGAGGTTCTCTCTCACTCTGTTGGATTTGAATTACAAATCAAAGTGCAGATCTCAGTGGTTTTGCTATATATTAAAGTTTTAAAGTTTATTCATCAGTGTTACAAGTAGGCTTACATTGACACTGCAATGAAGTTACTGTGAAAATCCCCCAGTCGCCACACACTGGCACCTGTTCGGGTACACTGAGGGAGAATTTAGCATGGCCAATGCAGCTAACCAGCGCATCTTTTGGACTGTGGGAGGAAACCAGAGCACCCGGAGGAAACCCACGCAGACACGGGGAGAACATGCGGGAATCAAACCCGGGTCTCTGGCGCTGTGAGGCAGCAGTGCTAACCAGTGTGCCACCGTATATTACTACAATGAAAAAGAATGAAAGGTGTGCGTTGAACAGCATTTTTCACTTACTGAGCACAGAAGGTTTATAGCCAATGGCGTACTGTTAAAGTGTCACACTGTTGTAATATCAGAAACATGGCAGCCACTTGCTGCACAGCAAACTTCCACAAACATCACTGAGATAAGTGACCAGATCATCTGCTTTAGGCGTTGAAAATGCTTGGTAATATAAAAGGGCAATTCAAGCTTGCAGTCGGACATTCGGATGTTATTTGACAGTGGCACACACCCCAGACATTCTCTCTTCCATCTTCTTCCTTCAGGAAAAAGATACAAAAGTCTGAGGACACGTACCAACCAACTCAAGAATAGCTTCTTCCCTGCTGCCATCAGACTTTTGAATGGACCTACCTCGCACTAAGTTGATCTTTCTCTATACCCTAGCTATGACTGTAACACTACATTCTGCACTCTCTCGTTTCCTTCTCTATGAACGGTACGCTTTGTCTGTTTAGTGCGCAAGAAACAATACTTTTCGCTGTATACTAATACATGTGACAATCATATATCAAATCAAAATTTCTTTGTTTCTGTCCATTTTTCTGGATCTAATTTACTTTGTATTTTGGTCATCTCTCTCATCCAACTGCTGAATGCTGGACCTGCAAACATAACGAAAAGCATTTCCAGTTAATATGAATCCATTACTTAGGGAGCTCCACAACATCCAACCTCCTGTTGAAAATATAAGTGCATTGTTCTGCCTTTGTTGATCCAGTTGAGCCCCATTATTGCTCCCAGGCCAGTGCTGTGTGCTGGTGCATTTACTCCATGTCGGAAAACTCAGCCATTCCTGTTCAGATTCTAGACTGATTGTTCTTATCCACCTACAAGTAAGACAGAAAGTACCACATAGCACTCTGTATAGAAATGCAATAGAAATTTACAGCTGCACATTTGGCTCACACTAGGGTTTATTTTCCACATGGGCCTGCCCTACTTAATCTAACCCTATCGGCATAATCTACTTCTTTCTCCCTAATGGACTTATCGAGCTTCCCCTTAAAAGCGATGGCCTATCATTAGACTATTAATCCAGAAACTCAGCTAATGTTCTGGGGACCCGGGTTCGAATCCCGCCGCGGCAGACGGTGGAACTTGAATTCAATTTTTAAAATCTGGAATTACGAATTTACTGATGACCGTGAAAACATTGCTGATTGTCGGAAAAACCCATCTGGTTCACTCATGTCCTTTAGGGAAGAAAATCTGCTGCCCTTACCTGGTCTGGCCTACATGTGACTCCAGAGTCACAACAATGTGGTTGACTCTCAACTGCCCCCCAAGGACAACTATGGATGTGCAATAAATGCTGGTCAGCCAGCGATGCCCATGTCGCATGAATGAACAAAAAAAGCACCCATGCTAAGTACCTCAACTGTTCCGTGTGGTGGAAAGTCACACACTCTAGCCACCCTGCTTCAGAGGGTGGAGGGTTCCCTAGTTCCTGTGCTCTACTGCCTGAACAGACTGTTTCCCCAGTTGAGCACTTCCAGCAATGGGCAACATGCAAGAATGCGAGTCAGTTAATTGCAGACCTGCGATGCCTGGTATTCGGTCCATTGGGGAATCAATCCTATAGATCCTGGAATCATTTCAACACACTTATTATATTGTTCTCGGTACATGTTCAAGTCAGACGCTTGTCTTTTGTTGTTGCCACTTTGAAGTGGCTGCTCTCTCAATTAATTAGTATTTGTGTAGTTAATTTCTCATTAAAGGCCAATTAGTCCAATACACCCAGCAATTGGTGACTCAAAATAACATCGCCTCTACTCTGAGATATTGGCTGAAAATTTCCCATCTCACCCGCCATGGGAATCATTAATTGATTTGTTTTAATATTGTCACATGTATTGGGATACAATGACAAGTATTGTTTCTTGCGCGCTATACAGACAATGCATATCATTCATAGAGTACATAGGGGAGAAGGAAAGGGGAGGGTGCAGAATGTACTGTTGCAATCATAGCCAGGGTGTAGAGAATGATCAGCTTAATATAAGGTAAGCCCATTCAAAAGTCCAATAGCAGCAGGGTAGAAGCTGTTCTTGAGTCAGTTGTTACCTGACCTCAGACTTATGTATCTGTTTCCCAATGAAAGAAGGTGGAATGGCGCCGTCTGCTGCTGGTGAGTTAAGCCCTGACCCCTCCCTCTAGTTGCTAGAAATGGTCTGGTCCATTTTTTCCTTCTCTAGTGCATAAGATATGCAATTTGGACTCACCCAAAAAACAGATCTGAAACTCTCCCGTTTTCACGCTCGCTAGGCACTTAGGCTTTTTCTCATAAATTCACCCCCTATGAGTTTATTAACTCGGTAAAAACTTCCAGTAACCCTCTTACCTTCTTCTGACTTCTTGTTGCTTTCTAATCCAGCTCCCTCGTGTTAGAAACATAGAAAATAGAAGCAGGAGTAGGCCATTTGGCCCTTCAAGCCTGCTCCGCCATTCATTTTGATCATGGGTGATCATGGAATTCAATATCCTGATTCTGACATTTTCCCATATCCCTCGAGCCCCAAGAGCTATAGAAACATAGATAATAGAAGCAGGAGTAGTGTTCTTGGCTCACTGATGAGGCTTGACAGCCAGTGCCAGTAAACTCTCTTAACACTGGAGGGCACCTGGTTCCATTTCCAATTGGAGTCCAAGCCCGCCCGCTTCCAGCGTCGTGATCGGGAAAGGGGAATCTGGCTGCATTTCCCCCCTTTCCCAAATGTAAGGAGTCCATTGTGAAGCCGCTGCCCAGTGACTGTCACCTTGGCTAAAAATAATCTGGTCGGTTAGTGCGACCCAGGGTCAAAGCTGGGAACCTCTGAATCCATGTGGTGCTGAGACAACAGCATCCCTGAACAGAGTGCAGCAACATCTGCCAGTGTCCAATGAACACCATTTTTGCTGTCTCTGGCAAATCTGGATTGCAGCCAGCGCTCTGGGGAGCCGAAAGTCTAAAAGAGAAGCAGAAGGAATAAGCTGCAGGGAATTTAACCATTTAATTCCAGCAACTGCTTCATTCTTCACCCTTCCATTAATGAAGGGCCAGCATGTTCCCACTCTGCGGTGTGACCTGGAGAGGTCCACTGTGTTCAGAAGTTAATGTTTAATTGGCCGACGTTTCTGGATGTAAAATATTTAAACCGTTGGATTATGAGGAGTGATTAAGTACATTTGTTTTGTAGCCCCTGGGATATAGAATAGAATAGAAGGATAGAATCCCTATAGTGCAGAAGGAGGCCATTTGGCCCATCGAGTCTGCACCAACCACATTCCCACCCCTGCCCTATTCCCGTAACCCCTCATATTTATCCTTCTAATCCTCCTGACACTAGGGTTAATTTAGCAGTCAACCTAGCCTGCACATTTTTGGACTTTGGGAGGAAACCCACGCAGACACAGGGAGAATGTGCAAACTCCACACAGACAGTGACCCGAGGCCGGAATTGAACACGGGTCCCTGGCGCTGTGAGGCAGTAGTGCAAACTATATGGGAAGGTGAAGGCAATTAAATTGAGATTTTTAGAATTTGGAAAAGAATTAATGAGGTAAATTGATTCAAACTTCTTCTACCGGTGCCCGAATCGAGGAAAAAGGATCAAAACCTTAAACTCAGAGTCAGCCATTCAGGAAAGAAGTTATCAAATACTTCAAAGGATGGTAGAAGTGTGGGAAGCTCTTCCCCACAGAGAAACAGCAAATGCTAACTTTAGATTGAAGTCAACAGATTTTGGCTTGCCAAGGACGGCACGGTGGCACAGTGGTTGGCAGTGCTGCCTCACAGCACTAGGGGTCCAGATTCAATTCTGGCCTTGGGTGACTGTCTGTATGGAGTCTGCACATTCTCCCCGTGTCTGCATGGGTTTCCTCCGGGTGCTCCGGTTTCCTTCCACAGTCCAAAAATGTGCAGGTTAGGTTGATTGGCCATGCTAAATTGCCCCTTAGTGTCTCAAGAAGTGTAAGTTAGGGGGATTAGTGGGGTAAATATGTGGAGTTAAGTTTTAAGTTAATGTTTATTTATTAGCATCACAAGTAGGTTTACATCAAGACTGCAATGAAGTTACTGTGAAAATCTCCTAGTCGCCACACTCCGACGCCTGTTCGGGTACACTGAGGGAGAATTGAGCATGGCCAATGCACATAACCAGCATGCCTTTTTGGACATCTTTACGGGGATAGGGCCTGAGTGGGATGCTCTGTTGGAGAGTCGGTGCAGACTCGGTGGGCTGAAGAGCCTCCTTCTGCACTGTAGGGTTTCTATGATGAATTCTTCCATAAAGAATATAGAACCAAGGCTGATGGATGGAGTATCTGATTTTCATGATTTCATTGAATGGCAGAACAGGCCAGAGGAGTTGAATGGCCTATTCCTGTTCCTGTATATCGAAGGGGAAGCAAAGAGAATTCAGCAAGTGATCAGTTAATGCAATCCCAGCCAGCTTGCCTGTATACTTTTAGTGTGTAATTATGGATGACAGCATCAGTACCAATGGAGCTGCAATAATGATTTGTGATAGCAACCCAATTATCATTTTTACTATTTTAGTAAGTATAGTGAAAGGTCGCTTGTGATGTAGCAGTGTTCAGGATGGTTAATACAGTTTAACCGCATAGCCACTGATAGCTTAAAGACTATAAAATGCTCTATTTTTTTCTCTGTCTTTAGCAAATAGGTATTAATTGTAATCATAGCCCAGAAGTTGCAGTGAGCTTGTATTAGGGGACAATTACATAGCACATTCCTCTAGCATTCCCCTGCCTGCTGTTTTAATGAAGGTATTAACCCACTTAAAATCAAGGGGTTAAGATGACGGAGGTGAAGTATTTCCAATGTGTTAAGTATTCACCAATTACTATCACCTCCTGCAATGTCTGGGCTTCTGTCCCAAGTGATATTGTATTAGATCAGTTCCAGCCACTTACAAAATGCTGTTTAGGATTTCATAGGCTTACTGTTTCTAGATATTAACTGTGTCTCTTACCTGTGGGCTCTTGCAGATATAAATTAAGAGATCAGGCTGCATTAGTTTTTGGTTCTGTTTTTCAGACTCTAGAATTTATATCTGTTATTATTCATTCTTTTTCGCTTTCTCCCGAAAAATGCCAGCGTGAGGTGGAAAAAAAGATGCGTTCTAATGGCATCCACATGCCTGAAGCAAAGATGGGGCCAATTTAGCACGTAATTTGATAATGACCAGCTGGGCTGTGGAGCCTCTTTGAGTCATGTTCATCCCTCCATCACCAAGGCCGCCCACTTCTGCCTCCATAACATCACCCAGCTCCACACCTGTCTTAGCTCACAGAATCATAGATTAGTACAGCACTGTGGTTAGCGCTGCTGCCTCACAGTGCCAGGGACCCGGGTTCGATTCCTGGCTTGGGTCGCTGTCTGTGTGGAGTCTGCACGTTCTCCCCGTGTCTGCGTGGGTTTCCTCCGGGTGCTTCGGTTTCCTCCCACAGTCCAAAAGACACGCTAGTTAGGTGCATTGGCCATGCCAAATTCTCCCTCAGTGTACCCGAACAGGCGCCGGAGTGTGGTGACTAGGGGATTTTCACAGTAACGATAGTTGCAGTGTGAATGTAAGCCTACTTGTGACACTAATAAATAAACTTTAAAAAAAGCGCTGACAGAACCTATTTGGCCCAATATGCCTGCTCCAACTTTTTTCTAAGAGTAATCCTGGTAGTCAGGTGCCTCAGCTCTTTCCCCATAAATCTACTATTTTTTTTCCTTCAAATATTTATCTTTATTGAAAGATATTGAATCTGTTTCCGTCTGCTACTGAAACTCGAATCCATGCCTTTGTTATCTCTGCACTCCACTATTCTAATACTCTCCTGACCAATCTCACACCTTGCACCTGCTATTGGTTTAAGCTCACCCAAACCTCTGCTATCCCTAACCCTAACTCTCACCACTTTCCTGTCAGCCATCGCCCCTGTGGTCACTGGCTCGCATTGACTCCTCATCCAGCAACATCGCAATTTTAAATTCTTATTTTCAAATTCTCTGATGCCCCCCCCCGCCCCGCCCCTGGCACCTTCCCAGCTCTGTTACCCCCTCCAGCCCACAAGCCTCCAAATCCCCACCCTTCTCAAATTCTGCTCACTTGCGCATCTCCAATTTAAATTGTTCCAGCATTTGGCATCCACGCCTTCAGCCGCCTAGTCCTCAAGCTCTGAAATTCCTCTCTCCTGTAAGACTTTCCTTAGCACCTACCTCTTTGATCAAGCTATTGGCTACCTTACATGATATCATCTAATGTGGCTTGGTGTCGAACTTTGTTTGCTAACACTCCTGCAAAGAGTGGGACATTTTACCATATTAAAAGTGCTACATAGATTGCAAGTTGTTCTTGTACATTCTTACCCCTTTCCTGCAGAATCTTTCCCAGTGTTTTGAGTCTTGCTAAATTGCCCTGTGTCAGGGGGCTAGCTAGGGTAAATACATGGGGCTATGGGGATAGGACCTGGGTGCGATTGTGATCGGTGCAGAGTTGATGGGCCGAATGGCCTCCTTCTGCACTGTAGGATTCTATGACCCTATGATAAATATCTGCTTAAACCTATTTGAAAACAAAACAAGTGCACTGGAAAGCAAAGTGATTGTGATATTTGACAGGCTGAAGTATTGGAATAAACTTGTCAAATGAAAACTTCAACCCTAAATGGGCAGCACGGTGGCACAGTGGTTAGCACTGCTGCCTCACAGCGCCAGGGATCCGTGTTCAATTCCGGCCTTGGGTCACTGTCTCAGTGGAGTTTGCACGATCATCCCGTATCTGCATGCATTTCCTCCGGATGCTCAGGTTTCCTCCCACAGTCCAAAGATGTGTAGGTTAGGTTTATTGGCCATGCTAAATTACCTCTTGTGGTGGGATTTTCTGGCCACGCTTGCACCAAAACCAGAAAATCCAGTCTGAGGTTAACAGACCTTTGCATGGTCCACCACTATGATTCCTGGGGGTGGGGGGAATTCCCCACCTTAGTGTCAGGGGATTTGCAGGGTAAATCCGTGGGGTTTAGGCAGATAGGGCCTGGGTGGGATTGTTGTTGGGTGCATGCTTGATGGGCCGAATGGTCTCCTTTTGCTCCTTAGGGGTTCGATGAAAATGTCCGTCCAAGAGGAAACACATGAGAGATGTTGGTTACCTCAGTAGTACTATACGATGAATCTTAAAATCATGGGGCCATTGAGACTTGCCTGATTGTTGTGACTATTTAGTAACATCTAAGTTCCTTCTCACTCTGGCTCTAATAGCATACATAATTGCTCTCAGTACTCATGCCTCTTTCCCAACCCTCATTCTGATTCATGACTGATCTGTTTCCATGGTAACGTTCTATGCTAAGTAGGAAGAAACTCTTGTTGCTATAGTGTGTGAGCATTGGCAGTATGTAGCCCATGGCTCAGATCATTAAACAATGGGTCTCTCTCTCTCAGTCGATATATAGCGTTTCACTAATTTATAGTATCTGTTGCATCTCCGGGGAGCTGGGCGGTTTTAAGGAATTCTTCGGATCCTGAAAAGTTTTTTTTTATATATTGTGTGTGCGTGCCTTCTCATTGCATCCTGTGGTGCTGACGATGAAATGTTACTCTGAAAACTGGGAGTTTACAATCTCAAAAGGCTCTAGGCACTCATCTGAGGTTAAGTGAGAAAAACAGCGGGATAAAGAAAAAGAAGTGAGATGTTCACAAATAGCGGAGAAGCTGTACCAGATAACTCCAAGTCAAAGAAGAAAGTTCATTTTGGAGGTACACTGTAGCATAAACTTGCGTCTTTTTATCTCGAGTGAAATGGGGAGCAGAGGGATCATCTCATATCGTGGTGCAGTTTGCCATTTCTGACCAATTATTCCCTCCGTGTCAATTCCTCTTCCCATGCACCTTGGAAGTTGCGTCTCTGCGGTTATTTAAAACGGTGCTGCATGCTCAAAGTTAATTCAACTCGTAAATTTGAAGGTCAGGGAAATGGAGATAGCGGACTTGCCCGTGGAAAGGTGATTCAGATTCCAGTATCAAAAACTGCAGTTGCTGCAAGCTTCAGCCCTTATTTCTGCTTGATCACCAGATTTTAAACTTGCTTTTGCAGTCAAGCAGAATCGCAGTCACCAAGCACAATTTCACCGATTTGTCTTGCAGCTTGGTATGAGATTACCCCCCCCCCCAAAAAAAAAACCAGTGAGGAAATGTTGCAGTGAAATTGCCAAATAAAAATGTTGTTACGAAAGAAACAGAGATGGTGGAAATCAGCTGGAATTTCAGAGGATTTGTGAGCATTTGACTGTTAATTCTGGCTTTTGCTTGCTGTATGTATAGTCTTGCATGTTATTGGATGGATTCAGTTCCTGTTAAGAGTAAGTCAGGTTGAATATACTGTGGTGAGGATTTCATCTTCCCCTGCTGTTCCCATTCATTTGTGTTTATCTGCAATTCACTTGTGAGGTGTGTGCGTGTGTGTTCTTAAAATGAGCACAACTTTTTTCGAAAAAAGAAGTTAACCAGCAGAGTTCTTCTAAAGTAGAATGTTAGAAATTGCAATGCACTGTCCATGCTCAATTTGTAATTCATTTTGTCCATTCCTGGCATTTGCATCAGCGAAAGGTGTGATAGTACAGCAACTCTTAAAAAAGAGTGGGTGTGTAACAAGTTCCAACAGAACCCATTGAAAAAGCGCATTGAGATTACAGTAATTTGCAAGTCACTCTGGTAAAATTGACGTGCCGGTGGCATGTGCTGGTGCAATTTCTGAGGTCTTCCGCGTTTAAACTGAGCGGTGATTTTTTTTTTAAAAAACAAAAAAAGAGCCTGGAAAAGGTAAATGGTTATGTACTGAATGTTGTTGGTCTTGTGGCATTCTGATTGAGCTGCACTGAGAGGAGAGCAAAGCTTTCACAGAAACAATACAATTGATGTGTTGAAGTGTATAGAGTCAGGGATGAACATTAATCAGCATTGCAGTGAACCTCTCACACTGCTGCACTTGTCTACCCAAGGTCCGGTAATGGAAACTGAATCAACCCTTGATCTGCATTAAGTAAACCATCTTTCGATTCTTCTTTTTTTTTTGAGTTTACAATCAAAAGCTAGTCATGTAAAATTGGGCCAGCGAGGGTTATTCATATTGGAACAGAAACAGCTGCCTGTTTACATTGAAAATATACAGTTGAGATTGGAATTATATCAATCTTAGTACCATTGGTGTTCAGAGTTCTGGATTTATTTGTCATTATGTCAGATGGAAATTCCTTTATTTATATTGCGTAAATGGCAAAGGAAGGGAGGAAAATTACCCCAATGACATTTAACAATCATTCAAGTGTGTAATCAATACAGTAAAAAGTCTGTAATTATCTCAACTGTCACTGAAAGCTCTAAATAACAGGATTTCAATATTCCTCTAACAGCGTTCTTGTTGTAAAAGTTACAAAGAAATATTGGAAATAAGAGTGCAGGAATTGTTTCTTGTGTATTTTTGAAGGATGTGCTTAAATTATTGTCTGTAAGTAAATTAAATACACGCCATTCTCAATGCATTCTCCACAACAGAAAGTAAACTTATTGTCAGTCAAGCGTCATTGCAGTTCTGATCATAGAATCCCTACAGTGCAGAAGGAGGCCATTCGGCCCATCGATTGCACTGACTCTCCGACGGAGCAACCCATCCAGGCCCTATCCCTGTAATCTCACATATTTACCCCGCTAATCCCCCTACACACCTCAGGCACTAAGGGTCAATTTGGCAATGTACAATCCACCTAACCTGCACATCTTTGGACCATGGGAGGAAAGCGGAGGAAACCCACGCAGACACGGGGAGAATGTGCAAACTCCACACAGACAGTGAGCCGAGGCCGGAATTGAACCCAGGTTCCTGGTGCTGTGAGGCAGCAGTGCTAACCACTGTGCCACAGTACTAACCACTATGCCACAGTGCCGCCCTTTTCCAAAGTCTTGTTACTCTATAGCTATGAGACCTTGTGCACACTGGAACATAGGAGCATAAGAATAGTAGCTGCCTGTTCAGCCCCTCAAACCTGTCCTGCTATTCAAATAAGTCATATCTCATCTATATCTTGGCTCCATCTTGCTGCATTGAGTCTGTGGCTCTCAATTCCCTCATTGCCTAACATAAATCTATCATGGACAACTGATGGAAAGTTGACTATTATCAAAATTGGTAAACCTACTCAAGAAAACAACTTGTGTCGAAAACACAAAAAGAAGCAGCAGGTTTATCTTATTTACTGAGGCCTTCAAAGGATAATTAAATTCTTCCTCAAGCATTTAAAAGTAAATGGGAAGTGTTACTTCCTCTATTGTGCCTGAGTGCCAACAATAATGTGAAGCAAACTGCTGTGCGCTGAGATTTGCATGATATGTTTTTTTATGTTCAGTAATGTGCCGCACAGGGTGAATATCAGTCACATCATTGAAAAATAGTTCTGATGAGCTTTGATGTCAGTGCTTTGGATTAATATTCATAGGCAGGCATTTCATGGTGCGAGAATCGCCAACTCTTGGACACATTCTTGGAGCTGTCATCACATGACCACCTCCCTCCATCGAACCCACACCCCTGCAACTGATTTGATTTGATTTGATCTATTGTTGTCACATGTATTGGGATACAGTGAAAAGTATTGTTTCTTGCGCGCCATATGGACAAAGCATACTCTACTTAGAGTACATAGGGGAGAAGTGATGTGGAGATGCCGGCGTTGGACTGGGGTAAGCACAGTAAGAAGTCTCACAACACCAGGTTAAAGTCCAACAGGTTTATTTGATATCACGAGCTTTCGGAGCACTGCTCCTTCATCAGGTGAGTCAAAGGTCCAGTCAGCTGATGAAGGAGCAGCGCTCCGAAAGTTTGTGATGCCGAACGGGAGAAAGAAAGGAGAGGGTGCAGAATATACTGTTACAGTCATAGCTAGCGTTCGGAGAATGATCAACTGAATACAAGGCAGGTCCATTCAAAAGTCTGATGACAGCAGGGAAGAAGCTGTTCTTGGGCAGCATGGCGGCACAGTAGTTAGCACTGCTGCCCTCACAGCTCCAGGGACCTGGATTTAATTTGTGGCTTGGGGTCACTGTCTGTGTGGAGTTTGCACATTCTCCCTGTGTCTGCATGGGTTTCCTCCGGGTGCTCCGGTTTCCTCCCACAGTTCAAAGATGTGCGGGTTAGATAGATTGGCCATGCCAAATTGCCCCTGAGTGTTAGGGGGGCTAGCTAGGGTAAATGCATGGGGTTATGGGGATAGGGCCTGGGTGGGATTGTGGTCAGTGCAGAGTGGCCTCCTTCGGCACTGTAAGATTCTATGAGTCAGTTGGTACGTGACCTCAGACTTTTGTGTCTTTCCCGATGGAAGAAGATGGAGGAGAGTATGTCCGAGGTCCTTGATTATCCTGGCTGCTTTGCCGAGGCAATGGGAAGTGTAAACTGGTTGCCCAACAAGTCCATTCTCATGGTGTTCAGTTTTCCCATACCAAGTGGAGAGCAAGAAGAATCTTCATTAATTGGATGGTCCTTGTCCATCAGTCAAATAGTCTTTCTTCCCCCATGTCTGATATTTTCATCACGAGTAAACCTCTTCAAACTAAATAAATCAGAATATTTCATCATTCCTATGACTTTTCTCCTGGGTTGCTCAAAATCCTGTTCTGGAGATCCAAGTTTAATTCGGACAGACTGCAGGGCAGTCTTTGGCAACCCAGTATGGCATGAGGGCTTGCAAAGTATGGATCGTTACCTGAGCCATGAAATGGGCCAAGATAGTCATCAAGCCTTTGGGAGCCTCTGACTTAGAGTCATAGAGGTTCACAGCATGGAAACAGGCCCTTCGGCCCAACTTGTCCATGCTGACTTTTTTTTTAAACCCCTAAACTAATCCCAATTGCCCAGATTTGGTCCATATCCCTCTATACCCATCGTACCCATGTAACTATCTAAATGCTTTTTAAAAGACAAAATTGTACCCGCCTCCACTACTACCTCTGGCAGCTTGTTCCAGACACTCACCACCCTCTGTGTGAAAAAATTGCCCCTCTGGACACTTTTGTATCTCTCCCCTCTCACCTTAAACCTATGTCCTCTAGTTTTAGACTCCCCTACCTTTGGGAAAAGATATTGACTATCTCATAGAAGAATCATAGAAACCCTACAGTGCAGAAAGAGGCCATTCGGCCCATCGAGTCTGCACCGACCACAATCCCACCCAAGCCCTACCCCCACATATTTACCCGCTAATCCCTCTAACCTACGCATCTCAGGACTCTAAGGGACAATTTTTAACCTGGCCAATCAACCTAACCCGCACATCTTTGGACTGTGGGAGGAAACCGGAGCACCCGGAGGAAACCCACGCAGACACGAGGAGAATGTGCAAACTCCACACAGACAGTGACCCGAGCCGGGAATCGAACCCGGGACCCTGGAGCTGTGAAGCAGCAGTGCTAACCACTGTGCTACCGTGCCGCCCCTAGCTGATCTGTGCCCCTCATTATTTTATAGACCTCTATAAGATCACCCCTCAGCCTCCTACGCTCCAGAGAAAAAAGTCCCAGTCTATCCAGTCTCTCCTTATAATGCAATCCATCAAGTCCCGGTAGCATCCTAGTAAATCTTTTCTGCACCCTTTCTAGTTTAATAATATCCTTTCTATAATAGGATGACCAGAACTGTACACAGTATTCCAACTGTGGCCTTACCAATGTCTTGTACAACTTCAACAAGACGTCCCAACTCCTGTATTCAATGTTCTGACCAATGAAGCCAAGCATGCTGAATGCCTTCTTCAGCACTCTGTCCACCTGTGACTCCACTTTCAAGGAGCTATGAACATGTACCCCTAGATCTTTGTTCTGTAACTCTCTCCAACGCCTTATCATTAACTGAGTAAGTCCTGCCCTGGTTCAATCTACCAAAACGCATCACCTCGCATTTAGCTAAATTAAACTCCATCTGCCATTCGTCAGCCCACTGGCCCAATTGATCAAGATCCTGTTGCAATCAAAGATGACTTTCTTCACTGTCCACTATGCCACCAATCTTGGTGTCGTCTGCAAACTTACTAACCATGCCTCCTATATTCTCATTCAAATCATTAAATGACAAAGAACAGTGGACCCAGCACTGATCCCTGAGGCACACCACTGGTCACTTATGAGTCTTTGGCCTACAATTGATTTTAGAGTGGCTTGATTGTGATATAGTTGCTCTTATGTGTTCCAAGATAAAAGCCGAGCACGGGTGAAGCTTGAATTCCACTTTGGGCCAGACACAATTAATGTCAATAGTGCCTCAATACGACACTGGAACATCAACCTAGGTTTCACACTCAAGTCTTAGGAATCGTTAGGAATCATAGAATCCCTACAGTGCAGAAGGAGGTCCATTCAGCCCATCAAGACTGCACCGACCACAATCCCACCCAGGCCCTATCCCCATAACCCAATGCATTTACCCTAGCTAGCCCCACTGACAGTCAGGGGCAATTTAGCATGGCCAATCCACCTATCATGCACATCTTTGGGCTATGGGAGGAATCCGGAGCACCCGGAGGAAACTCATGCAGACACGAGGGGAGAATGTACAAACTCCACAAGGACAGTCACCCGAGGCCAGAATCGAACCTGGGTCCTTGGTGCTGTGAGGCAGCAGTGCTAATCACCGAAAATGATCATTTGATTTAACGCGATCCTCCCTTTTTGACAGAACAAGCTCATTACTTTCTTCTTTGTAGCAAAACATGTAACTGACACCGGGAGCCCATGAATATTCTCCACCCCAGTGGCGTCTCTTGGTAACTCGTGGCCTCAAGTCTGTTATCTGCTGAGTGAAGAACAAAAACTTCTGTGCCATTTTTCCTTTCTAATTTTTGTTGAAACATGCTTCTCCTCGCATTTGAACTCTCTGCACTGCTGCGATCAGAACCCTTCACATCCATTTTCCGGAGGCTGAATATAGATCTAATTAATATAACAAGAATATTTCTTTAAAGCCGCAGCTGGTCCAAGCATCGACAAAGGGGTTTCAAACGATAGAAGGTCTCCTCCCACATAGACTGCTGTGCTGCATTTAAATGGAAACTTTTAAGCTGCTGTACAGTAGTCATTGTGGAAGTGCGTTTCTATTTTGAAGATATTACTGGTTAATATTAACCAGACCAAGGCTGAGTGTTCCTGTACGAAAACCCTGAACGCTCCAACCTAAATTTAAACAAGTGCCGAAAAAAAGTGACGCTATAACCTGAAGGGTTAATTAAGTTTAATTAAAATGGTTGTCAGGGAAACGGTGACAAATCTGCTTCTCGCTTTTTTAATACTTTTTAGTCCCTCCTCCTTTCTCATAGCCGTTGTTTCCATGACCTCCTCCTCCTCCAACCCAGGAACATTGGGTGACAGATGCGTTTGGAGCTGATGGTTGTGGTTCACCCTGGCAAAGGGGTGTGGGTTCCCGGGAGGGTGGGTTCCTATGGCGGGATTAGTGCAACAGGATTCTATCAGCTGGTGGAATGCCCACTGCACTACGCTGCTTATAAAAAAATAAGCCTGGAAAGCTCGCGGCAATTAGACCACAAACAGTAGCGTACATCGAGCTGAATTTGCAAAAGATATTGTTCAAACAAATGGACATTATTTCGATGGAATGCTGACACATTCATGGGAACACTGCTGATCTTCCTTGGATTTCCTTTGCCTGTTCGAATCATGCAAAACCCCGCCCCCGTGGCATTCAGCCTTCCTTGTTCTGAAGTTGTCTTTGAATATTGTGTGTCTGTATCAGACTTTGGTAAGAGAAAGCAGCTTAGGGACTTGAGAGAGAAAGGAATAAGACGGAATGCCGATAGGATTAGGTGAAGGAGGCTGGAACACAAACACCGGCATTGACTGGTTAGGGCCAGTCCTGGGTTTTAGATTCTGCAGGATTCTTTGTCGTTATTATCTATTAAGGTGTCAGCCATGGCTCAGTGTGTAACGCACTTGCTTAAGAGTGACACGATTCTGGGTTGAAGTTCTGCGTAGACACTTACCCTAGGCTGACAGTTTAGTGCTGTACTGGAAGAGTGTTTCACTCTCCAAGGTGCTGTATTGTTGGATGAAAAGTTAAACTGAGACCCTCTCTGACCTTTCGGGTCGACTTAAAAGAATCCAAGATATGATTTCAAAGACTAGCTCCTTTATCTCAGCTAATCGTTATCCTCTAACCAAGACCTAAAAACAGATTATCTGGCCATTGTCTCATTGTAGTTATGGGAGTTTGCTGTGTGAAAGTGCCTCTTCTGTTTCTTATGCAGCAACACTCTCAAAGTACTTGAATGACTGTAAAGTCTGCGAAACATTCTGAGGACATGAAAGGCACTTTATAAATACTTTATATTTTTATAATTTTGCCAGGATAAATTCTGTCTGAAGGTTCGCCAATGTCTCAATTGGTGAATTGATCAAATAAAGAACTGAATATCGCAGGCCAACAGATTCCAGTCCGATCCCCAGTCTGGACTGTTCCTGTGGCAGCGAGAGCTATACCTCTCATAGAATCATAGAATCTCTACAGTGCGGAAGGAGGCCATTCAGCCCATCAAGCGTGCACTGACTACAATCCCAACCAGGCCCTATCACTGTAACCCTACGTATTTACTCTATTACTCCCCCTGACACTAAGGGGCAACTTATCATGGCCAACTCACCTCACCTGCACAATTTTGGACTGTGGGAGGAAACCGGAGCATCCGGAGGAAACCCACGCAGACACAGGGAGAATGTGCAAACTCCACACAGGCAGTCACTCAAGGCTGTAATTGAACCAGGATGCCTGGTTAGCAGTGCTAACTACTATGCCACCGTGCCGCCCTCTGTGTCTCTCAGTTAGGGAGAGGGAAATTCTATCCGGGTTTCTGCATCTGAAGACTAACCAGCAATCCATACTGGCAATCTACTGGATCAGATGTTGGACATGGAACATAGAATTGAACATAGAATCCCTATTGTGCAGAAAAGGCCATTCAGCCCATCTAGTTTGCACTGACTCTCTGACAGAATATCTTGCTCAGGCCCTCTCATCTGCCCTATCCCTGTAACCTACACATTTATCATGGCTAATCCATTTAAACTATACATCTTGGGAAACAAAGGAGAAATTTAGAATGGCCAATCAACCTAGCCCGCACATCTTTGCAGTCTGGGAGGAAACCGGAGCACCCGGAGGAAACCCATGCAGACACGAGTAGAATGTGCAAACTCCACACAGGCAGTCACCCAAGGCTGGAATCGAACCAGGGTCTCTGAAGCTGTGAGGCAGCAGTGCTAACCACTGTGCCACCCTGGCAATGAAAACAGCACTGGCCTCATGGGGCACAGAATGCCAGACACAATTCGAGTCCTTTCTTTGGCTAATCTTGGGACTCGAGGTTTTTACAGAGGGTTGGGCTGGGTCAGCGTGCATATTTCCAGGTAAAGGGCGAGGTGCCAGAACTATGGGAGACGTTGGCCCTGCTTGAAGGCATACTTCAGCGCCCCATGGAAAGATATAATAGAATTGTTCTGGTGCCCACAGCAGCCTGGGCCATTTTCCCAGTCTGCAGACAAGACTGAGTGAGACATTATCATAACAAATAGGAGTAAAAAGAAACGTACATTGATGCTATTCAGAGTGCGTTTCTTCAAACGGCTAGAGGTGCTGCCTCGAATTGATAGTAATATTTTGGGATAGAGTTTATAATAATTTGAAACATGTCAGCCAGAATTTTCTGCTAGCGGGGTTCTCTGGGCCCGCGAGAATGAACGGAGATTTTGCTGAGCGCCAAATTCTCCGTCCTTGCTGGCAGCGGAAGCGGCAGGGTGTGAATGGCTGGAAAATTGGGCGGCACGGTGGCACAGTGGTTCGCACTGCTGCCTCATAGTGCCAGGGAGCCGGGTTCAATTCTGGCCTTGGGTGACGGTTTGTATGGAGTTTGCACATTCTCCTTGTGTCAACGTGGGTTTCCTCCCACACTCCAAAGATGTGTAGTTTAGAACGGATTGGCCCTGTTAAATTGCCCCTCAGTGTCAGGGGGATTAGCAGGGTAAATACGTGGGGTTACGGGGATAGGGCCTGAGTGGGATTGTTGTCGGTGTGGGCTCTGTGGGCCAAATGGCCTCCTTCTGCACTGTAGGGATTCTATGGGCGGGGTTTTCCAAGTGCACTCACCCCAAAATCAGAAAATCTCACTCGAGGTCAATAGATATTTGCATGGCCCGCTCACCCCCACCTGATACGATTCCTGTGGTGGCCAGGATGGGAAAATTCCCCCCTTTGATTCTATGTTGAGTGTAGAAGTGCTTGGGAGGGAATAAGTACATTTGGACTAATGATTGCCCTCTTGTTTTCCCCTCATGTCTGGGGCTGTTGCTGATTACCTGATAGAGATTGATCGCTATGATTAGCCAACAACGCCGTTATCAATGAATTTTACTATCAGCAGGAAGGCAAAATGTGAATTGGATGGACCTTGGTCTTCTCTCATTTAGCAATTCCTCAGTTTCTATGATCACTTTTATTGAAAGGTGATTTAGCTTTCAGAATGTTCATTTCAGTATATCCCTGATTGAGCTGTGGTAATATCAAGCTGAATTTTTAATCTTAGATTTTCATCCTGCCCATGGGACGATTGTGTGTCGGGAACCCACAAATGTGGGTATTGGCATGCAACGGATCATTTTTGAGGAGGCAATGTGACACATACCTCCCTTTGACAGCCTTGTCCAATTAAATATGGAGGGTGTGATCCCGAGGCTGCGGGCCAATAGGAGACCAACCAGCAGTCCAAATGTTCAGAGGTAGGGCTGCCATTGTCGGCAGGAGAAGGAGAAGGTGTCTTAAAATATCTTCAAAATCTCAAAATAAAAAGTGGTCACAGCTGCCAGACCATTGGCTGTGGACAAGACATCATGTGACTGAAGAGGTAGCCCTATGGATATCATAACTGTTGAGGAAGGCCTAACTTCATAAAATCCTACAATGTAAAAGAAGGCCATTCGACCCATTGAGTCTGCACCGACCACAATCCCACCCAGGCCCTATCTCCATGGATCATAGAACCCTACAGTGCAGAAGGAGGCCATTCGGCCCATCGAGTCTGCACTGACCACAATCCCTCCCAGGCCCTATCTCCATAACGCCCTACATTTACCCTAGCTAGTCCTCCTGACACTCGGGGGCAATTCAGCATGGCCAATCCACCTAACCCGCACATCTTTGGACTGTGGGAGAAAACCGGAGCACCCGGAGGAAACCCACGCAGACACGGGGAGAACGTGCAAACTCCACATTGTAGCTACTCCATACAATGACCCAAGCCAGGAATCGAACCCAGGTCCCTCGCGCTGTGAGGCAGCAGTGCTAACCACTGTGCCACCGTGCCGCCTCAATGATGGAGTGCTGCCACCTCCACAATCTGCTACCAACAGGCCAACTCAACTCATCATTACCACTCCAGTTGTCATGCCGACACTGGAAAATTTAGGTTCCAATCAAAGTCAAGGCAGTGGCCTTAATTGGCCCTTTAATTGGCTTAAATGGCTACCCATGACTCCAGACCCACAGCAACTTGGTTAACTCTTTCACTCCCCTCTGAAATGGCCCAGCCAGCCATTCAGTGCAAGGGTAATAAAGGATGGGCAACAAATGCTGGCTGTGCCAATGATGCCCACATCCCATGAAAGAATAAAGAGAAAAAAATGACTTCACTTTGTATCTGTTGCCACAAGTTTTGCCATCAAAATGGATCCAACTGTGCGCATTCATGGAGATCTCACGGAGCACTGAGACAAGAGGTGTTTTTTCCCACTTGCAATTTAATGTTATACCAACAGGAACATTTCTTTTACTTCAGCGTGTCCAAAAATGTTTTCCCCATGTGCTCATGGGCAGCACTGTACAATTGCCCGTGGCAGTGCCAACTGTTTGATACAAGTGGAATACTCTCAGCTCCCCACCTCAACAAATAGAGCATCTTGATCTCTCGCGTCTGTTGATATTAGTTCAAACACTGCTTGGGCTTGTTAGCTCCATCATGATAGCTTCTCCCAGTGATGTCACCAGCATTCATTCCCCCTGTTCAAAACAAATCTGCAGCAAAGCAGAATTAAACAAAAGGATGTTGAATTTAATCACAATTCTTTGGAATCAAGCAGTGTGGGTGGTGTAGCAGGTTACAGCACTCTGTTGTTGCCACTGTATTGTATAATGATGGGATGAAAATCTCCTCTCATTGTTGGCTGTGTGTCTCCCACACAAACTGAGCCTGCATGGGCAATCTCTACCCACTTCTAAAGAGAGCATTGGCCACAGCACAATCCACTCACATTCCAGACTGTTTGACACTGCACTGGGGCTAATTTAACATCTTCAGGGGGCCCCAAGATGACTGTTGCACATAGGGGGATTTTTGAACAAGGACAGAACCCCGAAACCAGCCATTTAATTTGATCATAGCTAGAATCATAGAATCCCTAAAGTACAGAAGGAGGCCATTCGGCCCATCGAGTCTGTACCAACCACAGTCCACCCAGGTCCTATTCCCATAATCCCACACATTTACCCTGCTAATCCCCCTGACATTAGAGTCAATTAAGTATGGCCAATCAACCTAACCCGCACATCTTTGGACTGTGGAAGGAAACCGGAGCACCCGGAGGAAACCAATGCAGACACAGGGAGAAAGTGCAAACTCTACACAGGCAGTGACCCGAGGCCGGAATTGGACTCGGGTCCCTAGCGCTGTGAGGCAGCAGTGCTAACAACTGTGGGAGCACCTGATGCTACATTTGACTGCTATTCCTGTACATTTACCCTGGCTAATCCAATTCACCTACACATCTTTAGACACTAACGGGCAATTTAGCATGGCCAATTGACTTAACCTGCATATCTTTGGACTGTTGGAAGAAACCGGAGCACTTGGAGGAAATCCACGCAGACATGGGGAGAACGTGCAAACTCCACACAGACAGTCATCCAAGGCTAGAATCGAACCCGGGTCCCTGGCACTGTGAGGCAGCAGTGCTAACCACTGTGCCCCCGTGCCACTTTGTAGCCATTTAATATTTTTAATTTCATAAAATGTGATGTTTGGGAATGAGTAATAAAGTCAAAATTGATTCTATATATGCAAAGAACAAAAAAAAGTACAGCACAGTGACAGGCTCTTCGGCCCTCCAAGCCTGTGCCGATCATGATGCCCGAACTAAACTAAAAAAACACCTTCTGCCCTTACTCGGTCTGTATCCTTCTATTCCCTCCCTATTCATGGACCCATCCAGATACCTCTGGATGCTAAAGTGCCTGCTTCCACCACCTCCCCTAGCAGCACGTTCGAGGCACCCACCACTCTTTGCGTAAAAAACTTCCCCGCACATCTCCCTTGAACTTTCCCCTCTCACCTTGAACCTGTGCCCCGTTGTAATTGACATTTCCACCTTAAAAAAAAATTTTTTTTATACATTACAATTCTCCAGTTTTGGTGTACATTTTTGAGGCTAAATGTTTACATCAGATAAATGCCCAACTGCAATATTTATTTCACATGTATTTTACACACAATTACTGCTACATACTGGACCCCCCTGTTCAGCACTCACTGCCACAATACATACTCGCATCATTTTACAATGCAACATTTTTTCCATATTATAATACCAGCAACTGCTTAAAGCTTACAGCCATTAATGCGCCATCTCAAACAGTTGCATCATGGCTGTTTGCTTCTTACTTCGTGCTAAACAGTCTTTTTTTCCCTTCAATTCTATTGAAAACTCATTCTCCCCTACCTTTCTGCAACCTTCGATTATCCATCAAAATCAACTTTCTTGGCAATTCCCCCAGTAGTCAGAAGCACAAAACACTTTAGCCACTTTAGGGGCAGCACGGTGGCACAGTGTTGAGCACTGCTGCCTCACAGCGCCAGGTTCGATTCCCAGCCTCAGGTCACTGTCTGTCTGGAGTTTGTACGTTCTCCCTGTGTCTGCGTGGGTTTCCTCCGGGTGCTCCTGTTTCCTCCCACAATCTAAAGATGTGCGGGTTAAGTGGATTGGCTATGCTAAATTGACCCTAGTGTCAGGGAGACTAGCTAGGGTAAATGCGTGGGGTTATGGGGTTAGGGTCTGGGTGGGATTGTGGTCAGTGCAGACTCAATGGGCCGAATGGCCTCCTTCTGCACTGTAGGGGTTCTATGTTATTTATAATAAAATACATTGGGCAGGATCTTACCAGCTTGCCATGCCAGTCGATTTGCATGGCGAGCCGCTAAGATAGGGCAAGAGGCAAAAATTTGTGCTTCTGCCTGATTTCTTGCTCCTTGTGATCTTTCTGGCCCCATTCAGCTGGGGAAATGAGCCTCACATCTGGGAAAGGTGTGAGGCTGATTTAAATATTAATTACATGTTTAACATGTCATTAACAAGCCCAGGACGCAATCGGGTGGGCTCACTTACCTTCGTCCCCCGAGGATCTCACTGGCAAGGATCACAGATAGTCCCCATCAACAGGGACCAGATGTGATGACCTCAACAGTGGGACTGGAGGCCATAGAAGCCCCCCGGAGGTCAGGACAGGTCTAGGCAGTTCCCATGGTCATACCATCCTGGCACCTTGGCACTGCCAGTCTGGCACTGCCCACCAGGTCCCCTGGGATTGCCAACCAGGCACCAGGCAGTGCCAAGAGGGTGGGGCTGGAGGGTCAGGGCTGAATGGGGGTGGGGCCTGAGGGGGGAAGGTCCATTACGGGAGGAGCTCCATAGGGGGGTGAGAAGGGGGGTGTGCGGTTGACTGGCTCGGTGGCAATTGGGGGGGGGTGGTAATGTTCTGGAAGATGAACGGGGGTGGGGGGGCAATTGGCTGAGGCAGCGATTGTGGAGGCAAACCGCTGGGACGGTGATCTGGGAGAGGTAATTGGCTAGGGCAGCAATTATTGGGGGGGGGGTCGATGTCTGTGGGAGGGGATGACAGGTCTCCCAATGCACTGTGTACACAGTGCACACAGTACACAGGGAGATTGGGGCACCTGCGCAATGGCGCCCCTAGTGCTCAACAGCCGACCTCATGGACAGGCTGAGACTCCACCGCCCCCACTGGCGAGATTCACATTATGCCCCCTGTATTGCACAGAGTGCTGTAAATTGCCATGATTTATTTGGCTGAAAAGAAAAGCGAGGTTTCCTTGCCCATTTTACGGTTAGAATGTTTTTGACAAAATTCCGCCCATTATGTCTGGATTGTACTGTCGTCTAAAAGCTTGAGGTACTTATCGAAATCTGTCACAAAAAGACTTTCTTTCCTGTGATACACGTTTTGATTTGATTTGATTTATTATTGTCACATGTATTAGTATACAGTGAAAAGTATTGTTTTTTGCGCGCTATATAGACAAAGCATACCGTTCATAGAGAAGGAAATGAGAGAGTGCAGAATGTAGTGTTACAGTCATAGCTAGGGTGTAGAGAAAGATCAACTTAAGGTGAGGTAAGTCCATTCAAACATCTGACAGCAGCAGGGAAGAAGCTGTTCTTAAGTTGGTTGGTACGTGACCTCAGACTTCTGTCTCTTTTTCCCGAAGGAAGAAGGTGGAAGAGAGAATGTCCGGGGTGCATGGGGTCCTTAATTATGCTTTGCCGAGGCAGCAGAAAGTGTAGGTAAAGTCAATGGGTGGGAGGCTGATTTGCGTGATGGACTGGGCTACATTCACGACCTTTTGTTGTTCCTTGCAGTCTTGGGCAGAGCAGGAGCCATACCAAGCTGCGATACAACCAGAAAGATTGCTGCTTTCTATGGTGCATCTGTAAAAGTTGGTGAGAGCCGTAGCTGACATGCCAAATTTCCTTAGTCTTCTGAGAAGGTGGAGGCATTGGTGGGCTTTCTTAACTATAGCGTTGGCATGGGGATATTTTGTGATAATACAGGGGAAAATTTGGAACGAAAGTGGGAACTTTATTAAAAATAAATAAAATGTCAAGCAACTTGGTGTAAAAACATATTCCAAAGAAATATTTCACCTGATTCACCATGGAAACATCATGGCTGAACAATTACAGAAAATCGATGATCTACCATGAATGACTCAGTAATGACAGTTCTTTTAGGACTGGGGCGGCTGTCAGTGATAACATTGCACACATACATAGCTCACTAGTATTCCATTCCCCTCTCTGCTATTGCATGGAAAGCGTTGACGTGCTTAAGGTTAATGTGTCCATTAAACTGGAGGAGAGAAGGATTTAATCCAGGTGCACTCAGCAGACCAAATGTAATTTCAATTCTTATGTGGCATAAGAACATTTCTTCTCTTGTGGTAAAGCACAGTTAAGAAAAATATAATAGCCAGGTGTGTTGTGGCCTAGAATTTGCTGTTTAAGGTATCCGTGGGTTTAAAACATACCAGTGAATTTAATGGTGCATGCCATTACCAGCATGTAATTAACCAGAGAGAGAATAGGACCCCTCAAGGACCAAAGTGGACACATACGTGTGGAACCGTAGGAGATGGTCGAGGTTCTCAATAAATATTTCTCCTCTGTGTTTACCGTGGCAAAATACATGAAAACTTGGGAACCTGGGAAAGTTAGTGGCGATATATTGGGAACGGTTCACATTACAGTAGAGGGGGTGATGGACATATTAAAATGTATGAAGGTGGATAAATCTCCTGGCCCTGACCGGGTATATCCAAGAACGCTGGGTGAGGCTGGAGAAGAAATTGCAGGAGCCCTGGCTGAGATATTTGCATCGTTATTAGCCATGGGTGAGGTATCAGAAGGCTGGAGAGTAGCAAATGTCGTGTCTTTATTTAAGAAGGGCTGCAAAAAAAAAACCTGGGAACTATAGACTGGTAAGCCTAACATCTGTGGTGGGGAGGTTACTGGAGAGGATTCTGAGGGATAAGATATACAGATATTTGGGAAGACAGGGTTTGATCAGGAGTAGTCAGCACAGTTTTGTGCATGGGAGATAATGCCTTACAAATTTGTTAGAGTTCTTTGTTGAAGTGACCAGGAAGGTTGATAAGGGCAGGGTGGTAGACGTAGTCCATATGGATTTCAGTAAGGCTTTTGATAAAGTTCCACATGGTAGGCTGCTCTGGAAGGTTGGATCACATGGAATCCAGGGAGAGCTGGCAAATTGGGTATGCAATTGGCTTGACGGTAGGAAGCAGAGGGTAATGGTGGAAGGATGCTTGTCGGACTGGAGGCCTGTGACTAGTGCTGTGTTTCAAGGGTCAATATTGGGCCCATTGCTCTTTATCAACGATTTGGATGAGAATGTACAAGGCATGATCAGTAAGTTTGCAGATGACACCACAATCGGTGGTATTGTAGACAGTGAGGAAAGTTATCAAAAATTGCAGCAGGATCTTGACCAGCTGGGGAAGTGGGCCAAGAAATGGCAAATGGAGTTCAATACAGATAAGTGTAAGGTGTTGCATTTTGGAAAGTCAAATCAAGGTAGGACTTCCACAGTGAATGGTAGGACCTGAGGGAGTATCATGCAACAGATGGACCTTGTAGTTCAGGTGCATGGTTCTCTAAAGGTGGAGTCACGGGGAGATAGGGAGTGAAGAAGGCTTTTGGCATGCTGGCCTTCATCAGTCAGGGCATTGAGTATAGAAGTTAGGAAGCTATGTTGCAGTTGTACAGGATGTTGGTGAGGCCGCACCTGGATTATTGTGTTCAATTTTGGTCGCTTTGCTATAGGAAAGATGTTATTAAACTGGAGAGGGTGCAGATGAGATTGATAAGGATGTTGTCAGGACTCAAGGAGCTGCATTATAGGGAGTGATTGGACAGGCTAGGACTTTTTTCTTTGACGTGTAGGAGACTGAGGGGTGATCTTATTGAGGTGTATAAGATCCTGAGAGGCATGGATAGGGCGAATGCACTCAGTCTTTTTCCCAGGATTGGGGAATCGAGAACTAGAGGACATAGGTTTAAGTTAAAAGGGGAAAGAATTGGTGGGAACCTGAGGAGCAAGTTTAATACACAGATGGTGGTATGTATGTGGAATGAGCTGCCGGAGGAAGCGGTTGAGGCAGGGACATTGACAACATTTAAAAGGCATTTGGACAGATACATGGATAGGAAAGGTTTAGAGGGATATGGGCCAAATGCAGGCAAATGGGGTTAGCTTAGATGGGCTTTTTGGTCAGCAATAGACCAGTTTGGACTGAAGGGCCTGTCTCTGTGCCATAGATTCTATAAACAAGAGCTGGCAGCGATCAGAGGTTGGCAGCTCTGGTGCTCAGTAGTGCCATTTGGGAGGTGGTGGCTGCTGCTGGAACAACAGCGACAGGGGTCCGAGGATAGTGGAGCAACCCAGACCAGAAATAAGGAATGTGGAGGGTGGGGTGGGAATGCTTCATCATGTGGGATGGTGGTGAGAGGTGCAGAAGGGTCAACGGCAAGGGTGGAGTGGGCGATGGATTCTTATGTCCAGTCCCTCAAATCAGGCCCCAAGTATGAATCGCGCACCCAAACCCCATTCCGAAGGTGACAGGCTGGCCACTTAGTTTTCGCTGCCATGCACACCGTGTGACAACAGGCCCATCTGCAGCTAGATTAATACCAGTAGTGGCAGAATGAGACCTGTAAGTAGTCCTTAATTGGACGCTTACAGGCCTCAATGTGCGGCATTCGGGAAGATCAACCATGTGCCTTTCCACCCAGAACTTGATTCTGGCGGTGGTTGGAAGGTTCCGACGCATTACCACCCCACCTATTTACAGGTCCTTCCCACCTCCAAGCTCGCCATGATGAGAGCACAATTTCCACCCCCTGCTCTACACCGTTCTGTTTGACTGCTGTTATCAGCAGTAGTAGTTTTAAAGCTTTAATCTGCTGTATTAGTTAAGGCTTGTTGAGTTAGTATTCTTTCTCTCCCATTCTGTGATCATCTAAATTTAACTCTGATTTTTCAGGGATGGAATGTCCTGTCCTTGCCTTGCGTCAGATAGAAACCATTTTGGTGTTGTACCTTGGGAACGTGGAAGCAGATAACAGTGCAGCCAGGGCAAAGAAGAATCTGGAATCTTAAGGAACTATGGTGCCAACAGTCTATCCCCTTAACCAATGAGATTTCAGATGAAAAAGAAGGGGCGGGAAGGCTAAGAGGAAATCAGGTGACTGAGATTGTCAATTGAAGGACAGCAAGAGAAATAAAGAGAGGGATAGAAAGATTGTATTCAGAGATCAAAAGAGACAGAAAGGAAAAAGATGAAAGCAGTTAAAATTAACATTTTTGATTTTGCAATATTGAAGAAATTACTAAATGCAATTATCGTTCGTTCATTCACTTCTGGTGTCACGGTGGCACAGTGGTTAGCACTGCTGCCTCACAGCGCCAGGGACCCGGGTTCAATTCCTGGCTTGGGTGACTGTCTGTGTGGAGTTTGCACCATCTCCCCGTGTCTGCGTGGGTTTCCTCCAGATGCTCCAGTTTCCTCCCCCGGTCCAAAGATGTGCGGGTTAGGTTGATTGGCCATGCTAAATTGCTCCTTAGCATCAGGGTAAGTACATGGGGTTGAGTGGATAGGGCCTGGGTGGGATCGTTGTTGGTGCAGGCTTGATGGGCCAAATGGCCTCTTTCTGCACTGTCAGGATTCTATGATTCCAACCCAGTGACTCCCAGCAAGAAAGATGCATCATGAATTGTGAATTAGCACTGATTGCTTGGCTGTTCAACTCATAGAAACCAGGACTGACCATCAACTCCTCAAGTATTTGAGGAAATTGCTGCACTTATGCATTGCCCACCAATTAAGCTCACCACAGAAAGTTACTTAACTAGATAAGGAGCCTTTTAGTGATGAGATTTATATTCTTGCAATGCAGTTCAATGTCTGTGGCCCAGAAAGGGAATGATTACAAGGATTTGCATCCCATTTCTTCAGGTGGTAACTTGTTTTTGGAGATTTAAAAAAATGTCAAATGTTTACTTATTTTTTTTTGTCTTTGTCTCTTTAATCCGATCTTTCCTTACTTTCTTCCACCTTTTTCCGTCGGGAAAAAGATACAAAAGTCTGAGGTCACGTACCAACTGACTCAAGAACAGCTTCTTCCCTGCTGCCATCAGACTTTTGAAAGGACCTACCTCATACTAAGTTGATCTTTCCCTACACCCTAACTATGACTGTAACACTACATTCTGCACTCTCTCCTTTCCTTCTCTATGAACGTTAAGCTTTGTCTGTGTAGCACACAAGCAACAATACTTTTCACTGTATACTAATACATGTGACAATAACTCAAATGAAAAAATCCCTTTGCTTTGGGACACCTTTGATTTGATTTATTATTGTCACATGTATTAGTAAACAGTGAAATGTATTGTTTCTTGCGCGCTATACAGACAAAGCATACTGTAGATAGGGAAGGAAAGGAAAGAGTGCAGAATGTAGTGTTACAGTCAGAGCTAGGGTGTAGAGAAAGATCAATTTCATGCGAGGTAGGTCCATTCAAAAGTCTGATGGCAGCAGGGAAGAAGCTGTCCTTGTGTCAGTTGGTACGTGTCCTCAGGCTTTTGTGTCTTTTTCCTGACGGAAGAAGGTGGAAGAGAGAATGTCTGGGCTGCGTGGGGTCCTTGATTATGCTGGCTTCTTTTCCGAGGCAGTGGGAAGTGTAGACAGAGTCAATGGATGGGAGGCTGGTTTGAGTGATGGACTGGGTTTCATTCACAACCTTTTGTAGTTTCTTGCAGTCTTAGACAGAGCAGGAACCATACCAAGCTGTGATACAACCAGAAAGAATGCTTTCTATGACACCTTGTGGTTGTGAAGTGTGCTAGATTAATGTAAGTTCTAATTTTTTCTTCTATTTTGCAATATCAGTTTTTGCCAAAAGATGTTAAATCCAATACTATTGTTGCAAGGACAATTGGTCTCTGCAATCTGAAGTGCCCCTCTTAACATCAGCGCTTCTCTCTATTTTTCACAAATGTTTAATAGCTGGGATGAAGTGGCAGCCCCAATCATAGAATCGTAGAGTAGAATCATAGAATGGTTACAGCACAGAAGGTGACCATTCAGCCGTTGTGTTCATGCCAGCTCTCTGCAAGAGTAACTCTGCTTCCATACACTTGATCTTTCTCCATATCCTGGCATTTTCTTTCTCTTCAGGTATTTATCCTATTCATGTTTGAAAGCCTCAATCGAATCTGCTTCCATCACACGCTCAGGCAGTGCATTCCAGAGTCTAACCACTTGCTGCACAAAGCAATTTCTCCTCATGTCCCCCATTGGTTCTTTTGCCAATCACTTTTAAGTAGATGTCCTCTGGTTCTTCATCCTTTCATCAACAGGAGCCATTTTGCTCTATCATACACTTGAGTACATCCCTCATAATTTTCAGCACTTATATCAAATTTAATATGATTTTGATTTATTATTGTCACATGTATTAGCGTACAGAGAAAAGTATTGTTTCTTGCGCGCTATACAGACAAAGCATACTGTTCATAGAGAAGGAAAGGAGAGAGTGCAGAATGTAGTGTTACTGTCACAGTTAGGGTGTAGAGAAAGATCAGCTTAATGTGAGGTAGGTCCATTCAAAAGTCTGATGGCAGCAGGGAAGAAGCTGTTTTTGAGTCAGTTGATATGTGACCGCAGATGTTTATATTTTTTCCCAATGGATGAAGGTGGAAGAGAGAATGTCTGGGGTGCATGGAGTCCTTAATTATGCTGGCTGCTTTTCCGAGGCTGCGGAAAGTGTAGACAGTGTCAATGGATGGGAGACTGGTTTGCATGATGGACTGGGCTACATTCACGACCTTTGTATTTTGTTGCGGTCTTGGACAGATCAGGAGCCATACCAAGCTGTGATACAACCAATTTCAACCTTCTCTTCCCTCAGGAGAACAAGCCCAGCTTCTCCAATCTATCTACGTGACTAAAGATCCCATCCCTGGAACCATTCTCATACATCTTTCTGGCACTCTCTCAAAAGCCTTCATTCTTCTTATAGTGCCAGAAAAGGACAAAACACTTCAGTTCAGGCCAAACCTGTATTGTATGAACATTCACCATAACTTCTTTGCTTTAGTGCCCTATGGCTGGGATTTTCTACTCCCGTTTGTGTCGGGCAGGTTCGACAACAGGAGCAGGAATTAGCACGAGAGATGCAAAGTTGCATTTTGCATTGACGTAGACACGTGATGTGATTGTTCCCCCCTCCCCCCGCCCCCTACCATTGATGTCCAGTTAAGTGCCTGAAGGTACTTGATATGGCGGATCTCCCAGAAAGAGATCATGGGGCTTTCAATGGATCTCCAGCCAGCAGGCAAGACCCTCTGTCATCTCCATTAAATACCACCCTCTGCCTCATGATGCCCATTGGAACATTGCCCTCAGCAATTCAAGAAGACAGCACACCACCAGCTTTTGAAGGGTAATTAGGGATGGGCAATAAATGCTGGCCTAACCAGTGGTACCCGCATTCCATGAATGCATTCAAAAAATCTGGCATTCATTCAGCCCTTGATACCTGTTTCAGCATTCCACAGGGCCATGGCTGAACAATAAATCACCCCATTCTTGCACCTTTTTCATACCATTGCTCCACATTCTTTGGTATCCAAAGCCAACATGATCTATCAATCTGAGATGATATAAAAGCAAAATACTGTGGATGCGAGAATCGAAAACAAAAACAGAAAATGATGGAAAATCTCAGTAGATCTGACAGCCTCTGCGGAGAGCGATGACCCTCAAAAAGTTGACTCTATTCTCTCTCCACAGATGCTGTCTGACCTGCTGCAACTTTCCACCATTTTCTGCAACCTATCAATCTCTGTCTTGAGAATTTCGATTGACATAAACTCCAATTGTAGTTAACACGGCACAGTGATGTATCCAGACCATCACTAAACACATTTTGGATTACTGAAGCAGCAGTTTAACTGCCCTGGTAGCCTTGCTCCGCGATACGTGCCGCGAACCTCCGACCCCGCCTGCAGCTGCAGTGGATGGAGTTTTGGTTGGGCGCCAAATTCTCCATTCTCGCTGGCGGCGGGGGCAGGGCGAACGAGATCGGAGAATCCCGCCCAGGATCCGCGCAAAACCTGTGCAGTCGCTTCGTACTCCATGACCCTGCTACCCAGAAAATGAGGTGCCAATTGCCTGCAGTAGGGGCTCTTGGCTAAATGCAACCATGCCAGTATCATTGTACGACACTTCAGCAGTAAGCCCATCTTATGAGTAGTGCACCATGGTTAAATGCACATTCTATTATTGCTAAATTGAAAAAAACGTTTTGAGAACATTTTATCACACTTCAGATTCCGCACATGGGTGCATGAAAGAGACAATTATCCTTTCATGTTACACTTTCTGACTTTGAGACAGGAATTTTCCAGCATTTTCTAACAGCAAACATCTCTTGTCATGCAATAAATGATTGGCCCTAAGATCAGTTAGATCTTGTGACTTTAAAGACATAGGTTGCCTTAAACGCGGTGCCAACTTACAAACAGAATAATATATCGTGCTTCTTCAGAAGGAACTCTTCAAAATGCAGCAAATGAAAATACAACAAAACTTACTCCAACTTATAAATCAAAAAAAGGGTTTGGCTTCAGATAAAGCTCGGCACAACATCGTGGGCTGAAGGGCCTGTTCTGTGCTGTACTGTTCTATAAAGAAACGTCATTACTCCAAACTTGCAGCCTCGCCCTGGGCCCCTCCAAGCTCCCCACAATTCTACATAGTTCCTTATTTATAATGAGTCAGCTGGTCAGCTGACTATTACATCACTCTGCGATTGGTTCCATGTTTTACTGGGCCAGCTGACCTTACATCTTGCTCCATTGTTCACATTACATCCAATCAAAGTTGTCACCGGTTACATTCTAACACAGTAGACAAGGTAACACTCCAGTCATTATAAAACTGTGCGTTATCTAAATTACTGTGAGTAACAACAGGGAGCATTCATGACCAATAATATCCCTGGGTCAACAGGCCATAGCTGGACATCAATGCAGTCGCAAATCAATCTCAAAAATGTAAGTGAAGGTGACACCAGTCATCACTGGCATATAGGACATGCGCTCCCTCATGGAGAATGCACAGCTGACAGACCTGAAAGAAGAACTGCACTTGTTGGTTGAGAGCTGCTTTTTAAGTTTATTTATTCGTCTCACAAGTAGGCTGATATTAACACTGCAATGAAGTTACTGTGAGAATCCCTGAGTCGCCACACTCTAGCGCCTGTTCAGTTACACCAAGGGAGAATTTAGCAGGGTCAATGCATCTAACCAGCATGTCTTTCAGAGGAAACCGGAGCACCCGGAGGAAACCCACGCAGACATGGGGAAAATGCGCAGACTCCGCACAGGCAGCGACCCAAGCCAGGAATCGAACCCGAGTCCCTGGCGCTGTGAGAAGCAGTGCTAACCACTGGTGCCACCGTCCCGCACAGAGACAGCTGGCTCAGTGCAACATTCAGATCGCTGGTCTTAGTGAGACTCGTCTACCTGAGGAGGGTCAGTTGAAGAAACCGGCACAGGTTGCGCATTCCTGTGGGGTGCTCGTGGAAGAGAAGAATGGTGCAAAGCTGCCGTATGCTTTGCTTCCATGAACAGTCTCTGCCCACCCTCCCAGACCTCCCTTATGCTCCCTCTGCCAAGACCCCCAAACTCTACCTGTTTCTGAAACCCCGCCACTCAGACTGAGGGTCCGCTTGCAGTCCCAGTCCTGACCACTGCAGCTTCTGGCACTGCATTGATGAGAGAGCTGCCAGCCAACCAGACTGAACAGTAGCTCTCTAAGGTGGGACTTTCTCCAAGCTGAGAGGTGTGAGTCCCACCTCCGGTTTAAGTAACTGTGGTGAAAACAGTGCCGGCGGCAAACGCATTCCTGCTGACTCTTCAGTTGGCGTACAGGGAAACCCCATCATTCTAAAACTCCTGTCCCAAGCCTGTCTGTCTTAACTGAAGAAGGAGCAATCCAGTTTTGAACTGACACGTTGTGCTGATTACTTTCTCACATGTGGAATTAAGCAACTACTGCATATTAAAGTGAAAAATAATTATTTGCAAAAATATTAATAAATAGAACAAAGAGAATAAAGAACAGTACAACACAGGAACAGGCCCTTCGGCCCACCTATTCTATGCTGACACAGATGCCTCTCTAATCTAATATTTTCATGCCTCTACATGGTCAATATCCCTCTATTCGCTGCCTATTCATGTATCTATCCAGATGCCTCTTGAATGTTGCAGAATCTGCTTCCACCATCTCCTCCAGCAGTGCATTCCAGGCAGTCACCACCCTCTGTGTGAAAAAGTTGCCCCTCACATCCCTTTTAAACTTTCCCCCTCTCACTTTCAACCTATGCCTCCGAGTAATTGATCCTTCGATCCTGGGTAAAAGACTCTGACAATCCACTCTATCCAAGCCTGTTATAATCTTGTAAACCTCTACCAGGTCCCCCCCATCCTCCGACGCTCCAATGAAAACAATCCAAGTGTGTTCAACCTTTCTTCATAGTCCATATCCTCCAAACCAGACAACATCCTGGTAAATCTCTTCTGCAACCCTTTCCAATGCATCAAAATCCTTCTTGGGTGGCACGGTAACACAGTGGTTAGCACTGCTGCTTCACAGCTCCAGGGACCTGGGTTTGATTCCCGGCTTGGGTCACTGTTTGTGTGGAGTTTGCACATTCTCCTCGTGTCTGCGTGGGTTTCCTCCGGGTGCTCCGGTTTCCTCCCACAGTCCAAAGATGTGCGGGTTAGGTTGATTGGCCATGCTAAAAATTGCCCCTTAGTGTCCTGGGATGCGTAGATTAGAGGGATTAGTGGGTAAAATATGTAGGGATATGGGGGTAGGGCCTGGGTGGGATTGTGGTCGGTGCAGACTCGATGGGCCGAATGGCCTCTTTCTGTACTGTAGGGTTTCTATGATTTCTATGATTAGTGTGGCGATCAGAATTGTACACAATACTCCAAATGCGGCCTAACCCGGATGGTGCAGTGTATCCAATGGGGCCTACAGTGATATGTTAGAATCATAGAATCACAGAACCCCTACAGTGCAGAAGGAGGCCATTCAGCCCAACTGCACCGACTCATACCCAGGCTTACCCCATAACCCCACATATTTACCTCACTAATCCCCGTAACCTATATACCCTGGGACACTAGGGGCAATTTAGCATGGCTAATCTACCTAGTCTGCACATCTTTGGACTGTAGGAGGAAACCGGAGGAAACCCACTTCGACACAGGGAGAACATGCAAACTCCACACAGACAGTCACCCAAGGCTGGAATTGAACCCAGTACTAAGCACTGCGCCGCCCTGGTTACTCGGGTCACATTTATTCAAGCTTCTCAAATCTTTTGGACTCAGCGGTAGTCTCAGGGGGGAGATTGTAATTTGCCAAACTCCGGACTGGAATTGAGATCCGTCAATTATTTCAGATGTGCCATTTGGTTTTGGCTGGATCTACTCCTCAGTATATTACTGTGTATCAATTAGACCTATTTTATTAGCCACACATTACCTGCTCCTTGAACCACAGGCGAAAGGTGCTGACTGCCCTTTTAGCTCAGCCATTAATGTGGACTGTGTTTCTCTATCAGTTTCTACATATGTGAGAGCAATCAGATAGAGGAGCAGGAATCGGGGCCAGGTGGCCTTGCAAACATGCTCGACCATTCAAAAACCGATCAGAGAATTATGGAAAATTACAGCGCAGAAGGAAGCCACTCAAACTGTGCTGTCTCTTTGAAAGAACTCTCCTGCTCAGTTCCAAATGCTGCCTTTTTTTGTCCACAATCCTTTCAGTTCCCCCTGTCCTCTTTATTACTTTTGCTTTCCTCACAAATCTTTCATTTTCCTGGCTGCTTGTTTACCTTGACTTTTGCCAGCTTATTTGGCTAACAGCCTGTCCGTGGTCACACTCAGCTGCTGTCTCCCAGCACTTGCCAGTGAGTGAGGGGAAGACAAGAGGCCACAGTGTGAGTAAATATAGAAAGTGCCGGAAGTGCACAGCAGGTCTGTCAGCCTCTGTAAAAGGAAGAGATGGGTTAATGTTCCAGCTGTAGAGCCTTTGTCACAGCAGGGCCTTTCTGATGCTGCCAGGCCTGCTGTGTATTTCCAGCACACTCCATTTCCATTTCAGTGCTCACGCTTACGCAGGGAAGAATTACATTTCCATCTTGGTCAGGACGATGGAGACTCCTGTAAGTGTTTGGACACCAGCACGAAATTCAACAAGGATTTTCCTGCTTATGTCTGGAGAACTCTTTGGTGGCAGACTAGTCCACAGTGGTTAGCACTGCTGCCTCACAGCGCCAGGGACCCGGGTTCGATTCCCGGCTTGGGTCACCGTCTGTGTGGAGCTTGCACGTTCTCCCCGTGTCTGCGTGGGTTTCCTTCGGGTGCTCCGGTTTCCTCCCGCACTCCAAAGATGTGCAGGTTAGGTGGATTGGCCATGCTAAGTGATGCGCTATTCAGACACGAGGCTTGAAGCTCAGTAAATGAAAGGCTTTTATTTACTGTTAACGAAGCTACCGGAACTTATATACAATATCCCAGACTGAAGGGGTCCCGGCCAGAGCAGGGACTCTTATACCTCTCCCAGGAGGCGGAGCCCGACTGGGATGTGCCACAACACTACAGTACAAAGGTGTAACAACCCCACCCTAACCCCAACAGCAACAATAGCACAACCCAACAGTAACATATGTACATCCTTGTAGTCCTGGCCAGCCCCTGGCTCAGCACTTTTCCAGTGGGAACCAACGATGGTTCACCACACTAAGTTACCCTTTAGTGTCAGGGAGATTAGCAGGGTAAATACGTAGGGTTACGGAGATAGGCCCTTGGTGGGATTGTTGTCAGTGCAGACACGATGGACTGAATGGCCCCTTTCTGCACTCTCGGGATTCTATGATTTGAGTGGTATTTTCAGGATATTAATGGGAATTGACTGACTGGACAGAGAGAAACCTTTTATACTGATTGGGGAGTGTAGGATAACAGGAATAGCCTAGAAAGTAGAACAGACATCCAGGAATAAAATTATCAAACGTGAAGTTTAATAGAAGGCTTTCACTAGCATTATAGGTCGGGATCACATCCATAGCAGCCCCATATTTTGTTTCATATTCAAATGGGAGATGACTACATAATGACATTTTAATTTGTGATCTTTTTGACTCACCATTTGTGGGAATAATGAGAGGATGCATCAGACCTATATCACAGTTAAAGTGAGATCACAGAATGCTGGAGGATCAAACAACTTTGGTCCAATTAGGTGCAGGGGTAAGGTGAGATTGGCATCAAGGCAGCATTTAGCATTGTTTGAAATAGGACATCAAGGAGATTCAGTAAATTGAAGTCAGTGGAAATCACGGGAAAAGCTGTTGACTGGTTGCAGTCATACCTAGCGCAAAGAAAGGTGGTTGTGTTTGATGGAGTCCAATCATTTCAGTCCCCGGACTCGCTATAGGAGTTCCTCAGAACACTATCCGAAGCCCAACCACCTGCTTCATCAATGACCTTTCCTCATAAGATCAGAAGTGGGGATGTTTGCTGATGAATGCACAATATTCAGAAACAAAGAACAAAGAAAATTACAGCACAGGAACAGGCCCTTCGGCCCCCCAAGCCTGCACCGACCATGCTGCCCGACTTAACTAAAACCCCCGACGCTTCCGGGGACCATATTCCTCTATTCCCATCTCATTCATGTACTTGTCAAGACGCCCCTTAAAAGTCTCTACCGCATCCGCTTCCAGGACTTCTCTGATACTGAAGCAATCTGTGGTCGCATGAAACAAAACTGCACAACATTCAGGCTGGGGTAAGTGGCAAGTCGCATTCATGCCTCACAGGTGCCAGATAACAACCATCTTCAATAAGAGAGAATCCCTCTATAGATTCGGCCAGACCTGCTGAGTATTTCCAGCATTTTCTGTTTTAATTTCAGATTTCCAGCATCTGCAGTGTTTTGCTTTTATATTTTTTGTGCCATAATTTAATCATCAGCCCTTGACATTCAATGGCATTGCAGTCACTGAGTTCCCCACTATCAACATCCTGGGAGGTGACCATTAATCAGAAACTGAACTGGACCAGTCGTATAAATACTGTGGCTACAAGAGTAGGTCAGAGGATAGGAATCGGGGTGGCATGTTGGCACAGTGTTTAGCACTGCTGCCTCACAGCTCAATTCCGGCCTTGGGTCACTGTCTGTGCGGAGTTTGCACGCTCTCCCCAAGTCTGCTTGGGTTTCCCCCGGGTGCTCTGGTTTCCTCCCACAGTCCAAAGATGTGCGGGTTACAAAGAACAAAGAACAATACAGCACAGGAACAGGCCCTTCGGCCCTCCAAGCCCGCGCCGCTCCCTGGTCCAAACTAGACCATTCTTTTGTATCCCTCCATTCCCACTCCGTTCATATGGCTGTCTAGATAAGTCTTAAACGTTCCCAGTGTGTCCGCCTCCACCACCTTGCCTGGCAGCGCATTCCAGGCCCCCACCACCCTCTGTGTAAAATATGTTAGGTTGATTAGCCATGATAAATTGACCCTAGTGTCAGGGGATCAGCAGGGTAAATATGTGGGGTTACTGGAGTGAGGTCGGGGTGGGATTGTGGTTGGTGCTGACTCGATGGGCCGAATGGCCTCCTTCTGCATTGTAGAGATTCTATGATTCTATGATTCTCACCTTCTGACTCCCCAAAGCCTGCCCAACATCTACAAGGAGCAAGTCAGGAGTGTGATGGAATACTCTCCACTTGCCTGGATGAGTGCTGCTCCAACAACACTCAAGAAGCTCGACACCACCCAGGATAAAGCAGCTTTCTTGACCAATGTTCCCTCTAAGCATGGGCAGCAATTGGGAATGTGCAACATGAGAAAAAGAAAGTTGCGCACAATCAGCATTCCCTTTAAGATGTATACACACATACAGTGCAATGAAGCAGCTGCACACAGCAAGCAGAGGTTAGAGGCAATATTGATTGGCACCACATCTACCATATTAAATATTCACTCCATCCACCACAGCGTATATCATCGACAAGATTCACTGCAGTAAGTCGCCAAAGCCTCTTCAACAGCATCTTCCAAACCTATGAGTTCTACCACCCAGAAGGACAAGGGCAGCAGATACATTGGAACACCCCACCTGCAAGTTTGCCTCCAAGCCTCCCAACATCCTGTGTTGGAACTATATCCCTGTTCCATCACTAGGTCAAAATCCTGGGCCTCCCTTACTAACACCATTGTAGGAATAGCCATTCCACAACACGGTAGCACAGTGGTTAGCACTGCTGCCTCACAATGCCAGGGACCTGGGTTCGATTGCCAGCTTGGGTCACTGTCTGTGTGGAGTTTGCACGTTCTCCCCGTGTCTGCATGGGTTTCCACCAGGTGCTCCGGTTTCCTCCCACATTCTGAAAGACGTGCAGGTTAGGTGCATTGACCCAAACAGGTGCCGGACTGTGCCGACGAGGGGAATTTCACAGTAACTTCATTGCAGTGTTACTGTAAGCCTTACTTGTGACTAATAAATAAACTTTAGAAAAATGGACTTGTAGATATGCAGGTATTGGCAGGTTTTCTGTTTTTATCTACAGTGAGAGCTATGACGTCTGGTGTATTGCAGTGTCCATTGTTGGTCACGAAAAATCTCAGTAACATCACCCATCTCAGCTCTTGTCTCAATGCTTTGAAACCCTCATCCATAACTTTGTTACCTCGAGTAAGAAGCCTCACAACACCACGTTAAAGTCCAACATGTTTATTTGGTATAACGAGCTTTCAGAGCGCTGCCCTTCATCAGGTGAATGGGGTTTGTTGCCTCTAGTGGTTAGCACTGCTGCCTCACAGCGCTAGGGACTCAGGTTTGATTCCCGACTTGGGTCACTGTCTGCGTGGAGTCTGCACGTTCTCCCCGTGTCTGCGTGGGTTTGCTCCGAGTGCTCCAGTTTCCTCCCACAGTCCGAAAGACGTGCTAGTTAGGTGCATTGGCCATGCTAAATTCTCCCTCAGTGTACCTGAACAGCGCTGGAGTGTGGCGACTAAGGGATTTTCACAGCAACTTCATTGCAGTGTAAGACTACTTGTGACACTACTTAACAAACTAAAAACTTGACCATTCCAATGCTGGCCTCACACACTCTGTACATAATAGCTCATCCAAAGCTCTGCTTAGTGTACCTTACCTCGTGCCAAGTTCTGTTCACTCATCACCCACTATGTTTGCTGACCGACATTGACTTCTGATCCAGCAGATCCTTGTTTCTGTAATAACTCGGGAGTCAGCTGTAATGGAATGATGCTTTATTGCACAAAGTAAAAGTAAAATCACAAGCCTGTGGTGAACATACAGGTGGACCCGCTCAGGGGCTTGCTTTATAAAGGGCTCAGGATACGAGTTCCACCTGTTAAGGTAATTACCTATTACCACGGGAACTCATATCCTACGAGTCTCACTGGGAGGTCAATCAGGGATTCCCCATGTAAGTCCTGGGAGTTATCACAGTTTCCATATCCTACCAATGCCTTGTTCCTTCCAACTCTGTAACCTCTTCCAGCCTTACAATCCTCTGAGACACTGAGATCTTGGCTTCTTTGACTCTGGACTCTTCCATATTCCGACATTAATCACCTTATTGGTGGCCAGGCTTTCAGTTGCCTAAGTCCGAAGCTCTGACATTACCCAGCACCCTTCACCACCCCGCCCAACTCATTTCCCTTCTCCACTACTCTTTTAACACATGTAGCTCTTTGGCCCAGATTTTAGTCACCAGTCTTTCATGTCACTTTACGGGGTTTGGTGTCAAACTCAGCAACTTGACTCATTTTACGAAGTTAAAGGCACTATGGAAATGCAAGTTGTTGTTGTAAGAACTACAGAATTAGTTAAAGGAGACACTCACAACCAGGTAGGCTGTGAAGATAGAAAAATAAATGACAAGTTCTAAAAGTTTATTTATTAGTCACAAGTAGGCTTACATTAACACTGCAGTGAAGTTACTGTGAAAATCCCTGAGAAGTTACGGAGAAAATCCCACAGCGCCAGGAACCCGGGTTCGATTCCTGGCATGGGTTACTGTCTGTGCGGAGTCTGTATGTTCTCCCTGTGTCTGCATGGGTTTCCTCTGGGTGTTCCGGTTTCCTCCCACTGTCCGAGAGACGTGCTGGTTAGGTGCATTGGCCATGCTAAATTCCCCCTCAGTGTACCCAAACAGGCGCCGGAGTGTGGTGACTAGGGGATTTTCACAGTAACTTCATTGCCGTGTTAATGTAAGCCTACTTGTGACACTAATAAATAAACTTGAGTTTCCCACGGTGGATACAGCTTATTGCTTTTTACTATTTTATTATTTTGACAGCAGGTGGTGCCTCATGTTTATGATTTGCAAATGATCATCTCGGGTTTGTTCATGGTTGGCAACTCTGTCTCATCACGGACAAACTACTGACCAGCGATTTGGCTCAATGTTACTACGAAGTGCCAATGGCATTCATCCACCTGGCTAAAATTAGTTTGAGTGATGAACTTGAGCTGCAACAAGCCTCCATTATTGCCCCTCCCTTTGATATTTGATTTGATTTGATTTATTATTGCCACATTTATTAGCATACAGTAAAAAGTATTGTTTCTTGCACGCTGTACGGACAAAGCATTCTGTTCATAGAGAAGGAAAGGAGAGAGTGCAGAATGTAGTGTTACAGTCATAGCTAGGGTGTAGAGAAAGATCAACTTAATGCAAGGTAGGTCCATTCAAAAGTCTGCTGGCAGCAGGGAAGCAGCTGTTCTTGAATCAGTTGGTACGTGTCCTCAGACCTTTGTATCTTTTTCCCAACGGACGAAGCTTGCAGGGGCACTGTGGCACAGTGGTTAGCACTGCTGCGTCACAGTGCCAGGGTCCCAGGTTCAATTCCGGCCTCGGGTCACTGTCTGTGTGGAGTTTGCACATTCACCCCGTGTCTGCGTGGGTTTCCTCTGGGTGCTCCAGTTTCCTCCCACAGTCCAAAGATGTGCGGGTTAGGTGGATTGGCCATGCTAAATTGATCCTAGTGTCAGGGGGATTGGCTAGGGTAAATGCGTGGGGTTATAGAAATAGGGCCTGGGTGGGGTTGGGTCGGTACAGACTTGATGGGCCGAATGGCCTCCTTCTGTACTGTAGGGATTCTATGATTCTATGAAGGTGGAAGAGAGAATGTCCGGGGTGTGTGGGGTCCTTAATTATGCTGATGCTTTTCCGAGGCAGTGGGAAGTGAAGACAGTGTCAATGGATGGGAGGCTGGTTTGCGTGATGGATTGGGCTTCGTTCATGACCCTTTGAATTTTTTTGCCATCTTGGACAGAGCAGGAGACATACCAAGCTGTGATACAACCAGAAAGATTGCTTTCTATGATGTATCTGTAAAAGTTGGTGAGAGTGGTAGTGGACATGCCAAATTCCTTACTCCTTCTCTGAGATTTGAATACTTAGTTCTCAGATGTATGTTTGAGATTTGAACCCATGTCTGATACAGGAAATTTTGGTACTTAGCTAGCACTTTAATCAATGTGATCTGGAACAAAGAGGTCACAGATATAGGTTGTGATGTGGAGATGCCGGTGTTGGATTGGGGTGGACAAGATGAGAGGTCACATGACACCAGGTTTTAGTAAAACATATTTTATTTAACAACTCAGTTAAAATATAACAAAATGAATTAGCATAACTTTTACCAATTGAAATATTTAATCATGACAAGGTATAGTTTTTAATTGCTAGCTATTTATATTATTTCCAATTTAAAGAATATCCCTGTGAACACCTCTTCAGAATCAGTTAGCAAGACACAGGCTTCGGTGAATTCCGAGTCTTCCAGCCTTTTAACCCCTCTGGACAAACATACAGAGAGACACCAGTCTTCTGACTCTCAGATAGCAGCATCCAGAGAAATACTTGTCTTCACACAGTAGAACTCCAGTGAGAGAGAGGGAGAAAACACCTCTTGTCTTTCGCTGACCTCTGGAGAGATACTTATTTTCTAGCAGGTCCCCAGACTTCAATTTCCAGGAAGAGAGAGAGAAAGAGCTACTGCTCTTCTTAAATTCAAACTTCAACTGCCTGCTTTTTATCTCTCAGTAAGCCAAGCTCCACTCATAGAGTCATAGAGGTTTGCAGCATGGAAACAGGCCTTTTGGCCCAACTTGTCCATGCTGCTCTTTTTTTAAAAACCCCTAAACCAATCCCAAATGCCCGCATTTGGCCCATATCCCTCTATACCCACGTATTTACCTGCTAGTACCCCTGGAACTATGTAGCAAATTAGCATGGCCAATCCAACCTGACCCACACATCTTTGCACACTGATGAGTTTCTTCTTGTCAATCAACCTAATCAAACCCTACTCTGAAATCCCAGGGAACAACTGTAAGAATAGCAATGATGCATCAGCCCAGATTAAAACAAACACTCCAATAATTAGGAGTAATTAACCTTCTGCAGTATCAGTAAGTGGGTCAGTAGCTGTAGACAATGGGCACCATGACCAGAGTTGAAGTATAAAACAGTCAATTCAGAAGAAACATGGCACAAATACATTTCTTAAAGGCACAGTATCATCACAAAGTCAAATACCATCCTGAGGTGGGACTATCTCACTGTTGCTTCACTGTCACTGGGTCAAAATCCTGGAACACCAACGTGTGCACATGGACTGAAGGGCAAGGTGGCACAGTGGTTAGCACTGCTGCCTCACAGCGCCAGGGACCTGGGTTCGATTCCTGGCTTGGGTCACTCTCTGTGTGGAGTTTGCACATTCTCCCCGTGTCTGCGTGGGCTTCCTCCGGGTGTTCCGGTTTCCTCCCACAGATGTGCGGGTCAGGTTGGATTGGCCATGCCAATTTGCCACATAGTGCCAGGGGTTGTTGTTGTTGTTCGTCCATCATCGGCGATGAGGACCTCGACACCATTAGTCATTATGAGGCTGGATGCGGTGAGTCCGAAGATGACTGATCAGGCCAATTCGGGCACGGAATGTCCTGGCACATATTGGGCAAACTTGAGTAGGCGCTGTAGTTGTTGCGCTGGTGTCTCTGGACTTGCGCAGCTCGCGCTTAAATTGTGCATTGCACCTTGCTTCATAAGCTTGACAGCCCTTGTGGATGAGGCAGCGCCAGGTAGGGCGGTTTTGTGCTAGCGTTTCCCAGGTGGTCGTGTCTATGTCAAGTGACTTCAGGGAGGCCTTGAGTGTGTCTTTGTAACGTTTCTTCTGCCCTCCATGCGAGCGTCTTCCAGCAGAGAGTTCCCCAAAAAGGAGCTGCTTGGGTATGCGCTTGTCCGGCATACGGATGACATGACCTGCCCACCGGGCCTGTGCTCTCATCAGCAGTGTGTGGACTGATGGTAGACTTGCTCTAGAGAGAACTTCAGTGCCTGGTACTTTGTCTTGCCATCTGATGCATAATATTCTGCGAAGACAAGTCATGTGGAAATGATTGAGCTGTCTTGCATGCCTTCGATACACAGTCCACGTTTCACAGGCATACAGGAGGGTAGTGAGTACCACGGCGCTGTAGACCTTCAGTTTTGTTGCTGGCCTGATTCCTCGACGTTCCCATACAGTGGAACGCAGTCGACCGAAAGCAGAACTTGCCTTTGCTATTCTGCAGTTAACTTCTGTATCAATAGTCACTGCTCAGGAGAGGGTGCTGCCAAGATAAGTGAACTGGTCCACTGCCTGTAGTTTCTGCCCTTTGATTGTGATTATGGGTTCTGTGTACGGTGCATGAGGAGCAGGCTGGGGCAGGGGGAGCAGGCTGGTGCATGAGGAGCAGGCTGGGGCAGGAGGAGCAGGCTGGGGCATGGGGAGCAGGCTGGGGCAGGGGGAGCAGGCTGGGGCATGGGGAGCAGGCTGGTGCATGAGGAGCAGGCTGGTGCATGAGGAGCAGGCTGGGGCAGGGGGAGCAGGCTGGTGCATGAGGAGCAGGCTGGGGCATGACTTCGGTCTTTTTAATGTTGATGGTGAGTCTAAAGTTGTCACAAGCCGTGGAAAATTTGTCCATACCGACTTGCATCTCTGGCTCTGAGCCTGTATACAGGGCGCAGTCACCGGCAAAGAGGAAGTCTCTCAGAACAGTCTCCTTCACTTTGGTAATAGCTTGAAGTCTCCTCAGGTTGAAGAGCTTCCCATCCACTCTGTACTTAAGGCTGATTCCAGCAAAACTGTCGTGGAAGCCATCATTCAGCATGGCAGTAAACATCATGCTGAACAGTGTGGGTGCGAGCACACAGCCCTGTTTGACACCATTGGTGACTGGGAATGCCTCAGAGGATTCTCCACCATCCAGTACTCTGGTCATCATGCCATCATGGAACTTGGGTCACTCCCTGTGTGGAGTTTGCACATTCTCCCCGTGTCTGCGTGGGTTTCCTCCGGGTGTTCCGGTTTCCTCCCACAGATGTGCGGGTCAGGTTGGATTGGCCATGCTAATTTGCCATATAGTGCCAGGGGTACTAGCAGGGTAAATACGTGGGGCTATGGGGATAGGGGCTGGGTGGGATTATAGTTGGTGCAGACTCGATGGGCTGAATGGCCTCCTTCTGCACTGTAGGGATTTTATGATTCTATGACTGCAATGGTGAAAGTAGCTTACCACTACTTTTTGGTAATGAGGAATGGGCAATACTTCTGGCTTAACCAGTGATGTCTGTATTCCATGAATGAATAAGCAAAAAACTCATCATAAGATCATTCGAGGTATCAGGTCGGCTTGATCAAGAGTTTGCTTTCACTTTCCATTGTCTAAAACAAGAAAGATTTGCATTTATATAGTTTGTTTCATGGTCACTGTACTGCACTTGTCAGCTGATTAGTTACTTTTAAATGCAGTTATTGTTGTAATGTAGAAAGTGTGACATCCAGTTGGCACACAGTGAGTCCCCACCAACAGCGAGATGACAATGGCCAGATAATCGGTTTCCATTATGTTAGTTTGGGGATAACTTTTGACCAGGATACTGGGAATTCTCATTCATGGCCAATGCTCCTGTGAAGTACTTTCAAGCATTTTATTGTGTTAAGGGTGCTGCTTAAATGTAAGTTATTATTGTTGAGTGATATAAACTGAGGTTTTTTGCAACTTGATGCAATAACAGTAGTGAATGGGCTGATTCTCATGCCACCACCATCCCCCTCCCCGGCCCCCTCCCCGGCCCCCTGCTGGGGACGTATTTGGTCATGTGGGGGAGGTAAAGTATGACTAATGGCTAGCCCACCTTCACGCTCACCCCTGATCCGATCTCCATAGTACGGGGAATGGGTAAGGCTCCCGCTAGTCCACCCACCCTGAGGTCTATTGAGGCCCTTAAGTGCCAACTCTGGTGAAAAAGCAGGAAGGAAGAGGGGAGTTGCTCCATGTGCAATGGGAGCACCCCTCCCCACCCAGGATTGTGCTGCCCTTTGGTCTCCAATACCTGACCCACATCCTGCTCCCACCTTTCCCTCGGGAACCAGACTTCCCCCATGTCCAAGAGTGCCAGATTGACCTGATCCAGTATCCATGCCCAGGCAGTCCCCAGTACCGAGTTCCAGTGGAGTTCAGTGGCCAGCAGCTCAGGAAGATGGGACTTTCTTCCATTGCGGGGTGGAAGTCCCACAGTGAGCTTGTTAAGGCCACCCTAAGCCTATTGTTGCTGTGGGATAGGCACCTGGCTATGTCAGTCAGTTTGCAACTGGGGTGGGGGTGAGCACTGGGATATAAATTCACCTCAATAAGATTTATGCTTCACGAGTGCCTAAGTGTGGTGGACATTTGAATACTTTTAAAGTTTGGGTGTACATGATTTCTCTATGTAAATAACAACGTCATGATACGCAGGCCAGAAATTTCTGGGCAGTTTGAGGATGGACTAGGCAGTTGGAAGGCTGGCAAAGTGTCACAGGAAGGCAGTGGCATGTGGGGAGCAGGGGTGGTGACAGCGACGTATCTGATGTCTTCCCGTGCTGTGCCATTTTGCCAATGGGAGCAATGTTGGCATTTTGGCCACCCTGGGAGTCCAAATAGGGTCTCTTTTGGCTTACACTGCTCCCATTGGGAGGGCTTATCACCTTGTGATGAGACCACCAGGTTAACCCTGATGGCTCCCAGTAGGTTACAGGGGGGCCCTCCTTCCTGGACACTCCATGACCCATGGAGGTGGTCCCTGGTGGCAATGGCTGCCCGCTTAGCAATGACCTAGCCACCACTCAGTGACTGTCCCCCACCCCTCCTCTTCCAATCACTGGTGCCAACCCTGCTTGCCCCTTCCTGAGGGTTTGTGGCCAATTGGGGGCCAGCTCCATGCATTGCAATCTCAGCAAGCACCATGAGTGGTAGCATGGCTGAGGTCGCTGAGCTATGAACACTCTGATTGGATCTACATCTCTTGGGTGTTGGGGGGGTTGGGGGAGGCGGCGGTGGTGCTATCCTTAATTGGATGGTGGTCCCAGCATCAACAATATGGCATGCTAGGTATCTGAAGAGGAATCATCTTTCAATTTTGGCTCTGGCAAGGAGATCATTCAGCCCATTACAGCTGTGCCAGATCTTTGAAGAGCATCCATATTCGGAACATGATAGAAACTGTATGCTGTAGTGAGTAAATAAGAAGACCACCCTTCTGAAGTAAACTGCTTAGTGACTCTATTTTGTAAATAAGATGTTCGTTTGAATGACTTTAACTTTCCTTTTCTGCCTCTCTACAGAAACGCGAACAGACAGAGCAAAGAAATTATTTAGGCACTATACAGTTGGATCCTATGACAGTTTTGATGCCCTGAGGTAGGATCTACAAGTTATTTCTCAATACTTCTCTTGCTTTTAATTATCCGAGTAACACTGTCCAAATGTATCTTTCCCTCCCAAAGACTGAATTCAAAAGGTGTATCAAAGAAAGGGGCACAAGTGTGCCTTGAAGTTATCAAACATTTAGGGCACAACTTTACACCAAATTTTGATGAACTTTGACTTAACAAACCTCTGTCCCATACCTGAGAAACCTTTGGTACAATCTTGGCAAGTAAATGGTTAACACGTTTGTGGAGTCTTCCTCTGAACACCCTTTCGTCAGAAGGTTAAGTGTTGAAATGGGTCTGCATCTATACCATGACAGGGAAGATTTGGTGCGGACTGCTTGTTATCAGTTGTGTTAACTTCAGTTGAACTGAATATCAGGTGGATTTTAACCCTCACAAAACCTATTCACCGAGATACATGGTCCCACAGTGCACCACGATGCTACCTAATTAGCAACACCTAGCACTTCTCCACCCAGGGACAGATTTCCACCTTGAACAAACTGCCTAATATCCCTGAGACAGTTCGTCAAAGGAACGTTGGAGAAATTCATTAAGGTTTCCACCTGCTCTTGCTGTCAACAGTAAACCCCAGATGAATGTTTCTGAGTGAACTCTAGTGACTGACGTTTTATGTGCATCAAACGCTGAACATTTTTCAATTTTCCTGGTTGCATTTTGTTTTGTCATGGTTAAAAATGCAAGAGTTACCTTTGGCCAAATCACAGAAATGCTAAGCATGATTGGCTAAGGAATGATGGCAGCAGACATTGGGGCAGAAGGTTCTCATCACTGTTAATAAATTCTGCTCAGGAGAATAGAGGAAAGTAAAAAATTGCCCCGTGTTTCCTTTGGTCGGAATTGTTGAATGCTGGCTCCCTTGGTCATGGATGTGATCTTGAACATACAGTAATGTTTCCAGCCTTGAATAAATTTGTATAATTCTCAGGTTAGCTGGTTAGAATTCTGATCCTCAGTCAATTACTTGTGTGTGCAATCGCATGCAAGGGTACAAAGACAGAATGCTAGAAATTGCTGAAAGATTAGCTGACATAATTGTAGGGCATCCCCCCATTCCACTATTTTAACATAGCGATTAACCAGTTAGTTCAAATGGGTTATTCTCTGTTAAAATAGCACAAATTTCTAGCCTTAAGATTATTCAACACTTGTCGTAATGTACCTCTGTGCAGGCAATGTTCTGACAGAAAAATCTATGCTCATTCAGGGTGGCATACGTAACCTATTGTACATCGCAGTGGGCTCACATTATGAAACAAAAGCCAAGCAACTTGTCCAAGATTACAAAACAGAATAAGGTTACAGCCTGTATTTAATGCTTCACTATTAAGCTTCCAGTATTCACACTGTCAGCATCTAGAGATGAGAACTCTCTTTCAAGGTTGCGTCAAGGGTGACCCACTCAAACTGCAGCTTATGAATCAATATTTGTTCTTCACTTATCATAACCGCTGTCTGAAGATGTTACAAGGATGTTCATTAGCCAGAGCGCAAAAGCATATTTATCCTGAGGAAATCTGAAACTAAAACAGAAAATAGTCATAGAATCCTACAATGCAGAAGGAGGCCATTCAGCCCATTGAGTCTCCAATGACCACAATCCCACCCAGGGCCTATCCCCACAACGCCATGCATTTATCCTGGCTAATCCCCCCAGACATTGAGGGGCAATTTATCATGGTCAATCCACCTAACCTGCAGATCTTTGGACTGTGGGAGTAAACCGGAGCACCCGGAGGAAACCCACGCAGACACGGGGCGAATGTGCAAACTCCTCACAGGCAATGACCTAAGCCGGGAATTGAACCCAGGTCCCTGGCGCTGTGAGGCAGCAGTGCTAACCACTGTGCCACTGTGCTGCCCAAATGCTCAGCGTGCCCTGCAGTGCGAGTGTGGGAGAGAAAGAAAATTAATGTTTCAGATCAATTCATCGTATACTTATAAAATTCTAACAGGAGTAGATGCAGGGAGGATGTTCGCGATGGTGGGGGAGTCCAGAACCGCGGGTCACAGTCTGAAGATTTGGGTTAGACCATTTAGGACAGGGGTGAGGAGACATTTCTTCCTCCAAAGAGTGGTGAGCCTGTGGAATTCGTTACCGCAGGAAGTAGTTGATGCTAAAACATTGAATGTATTCAAGAGGTGGTTGGATATAGCACTTGGGGTGAATGGGATCAAAGGTTATGGGGAGAAAGCAGGATTAGGTTGTTGAATTGGACGACCAGCCATGACCGTAATGAATGGCGGAGCAGGCTCGAAGGGCCAAATGGCCTCCTCCTGCTCCTATCTTCTATGTTTCTATTAATTCCTTTCCGCTGAGGAAAAGGGGATTCCTTACAAAGCAGCCAGTCATAGAATTTTAAACAGGAGCATGAAGGAAATGAAGCATCTACAGGTCCAAGCACTGCAGAATGGCATTGACAGAGAACAGCAGCTTCCAACGGGCTGAGGTTCAGCAGGGAGGTAACAGATCTCCAGCCATCTGCCACACAGAGATCTGCCAGCTTTCACTATAGAGATATCATTGGCAATGGCAGCCAAAGCTCTCCTCTCTCTCAATGTTCACACTTCCAGATCCTTTCAGACCAGCAGGACGGCCAATCTTGAGGCCGGGTGTCAATCTTGACTCTGTGTTCTCAGTCTCATCTCTGAGTCAGAAGATTGCGAGCTTTGCCTGCTCTCCCTGAGCTCCCACACATGAGCACATAATCTAGGTTGACACTGCAGCGCTGTGGCAGAGGGAGCACTGTCAGAGGTGTCTTTCAGGTGAAACTTGAAAAACCAAAGTCCCTCAGGTGGAATGATACTATTCGAAAAGGAACAGCAAAGTTCTTTGTGTGACCTTGGCTATATTTCAGTCGGCAGCATAAAATGCGGGAGAAACTCAACAGGTCTGACAGCAACTGTGAAGAGAGAGTAGAGCCAATGTTTCGAGAAGGGTCATCCAAACTCAAAGCCTTGGCTCTATTCTCTCTCCACAGATGCTGTTAGACCTGCTGAGGTTCTCCAGCATTTTCTGCCTTTGTTTCAGATTCCAGCATCCACAGTGTTTTGCTTTTATCATAAAACATCCTTTATAATTGCTCTTTGTTGAATCTCACTATTCAAATTAACATCGGAAAACGGCAAACGGGAAACAATTTTTTGGTCCATCAAACCTGACCTACATGTACACAAAAGACCTGCTTTATTGTGCTACATTACAATAATAACTGCATTTCTAAAGTCTTTCAGTGGCTATTCAGCACTTGGGACATCTGACGATCGTAAGAGCCACTTCCTATCAATTGATGTGCTTCTTTTAAATGTACCAAGGCTGAGAGCAAGTCCAGCTCTTCCAAGCCTAGCCTGTCCAACCTTTCTTTATAAGACAACCTACCGATTCCATGTATTAATCCAGTAAACCTCCTCTGAACTGCTTCCAATGCATTCCCATCTTTCCTTAAATAAGGAGACCAATGCTGTACACAGTATCCCATATGTGATATGACCAATGCCCTGTACAACTGAAGCATAATCGCTCTTTTTAAGTATTTAATTACCCTCACAATAAATAATAACATTCTATTGGCTTCCATAATTAGCTGCTGTACCTGCATACTAACATTTTCCAATTCATGCGCTAAAACACCCAAATCCCTTTGAATTTCAGAGCTCTGCAATCTCTCACCATGTGGATAATATGTTCCTTTTTTATTCTTCCTGCCAAAATGGACAATTTCCCACAATATACTGCATTTGCCAGGTCTTTGCCCATTCACTTAACCTATCTATATCCCTATATAGCCTCCTTCTGTCCTCTTTACATCTGACAATCCTACCTACCTTTGTGTCATCAGCAAATTTACCAACCATGCCTCCTGTCCCTTCATCCAAGTCATTCATATCAATTGCAAAGAGTTGAGACCCCAGCACTGATCACTGTGGCACACCACTCATCACATTCTGCCAACTAGAAAAAGTCCCTTTCATGCCAACTCTGTTTCCTATGAACTAGCCAATCTTCTATCCATGCCAATATGTTGTGCCCTACAACATGAGCTTTTGTTTTTATTGTAATAACCTTTCATGTGGCACCTTATCAAATGCCTTCTGGAAATCTAAATATAGTGCATTCACCAGTTCCCCTTTATCCACAGCATATGATACTTATAGAATCCCTACAGTGCAGAAGGAGGCCATTTGGCTCATCAAATCAGCACTGACTCTCCAACAGAGCATCTTACCCAGCCGCACTCCCACCCCCACTATCCCCATAACCCCACGCATTTACCCCACTAATACCCCTAACCGACACATTTTGGGACACTAAGGGGCAATTTAGCATGACCTGCACATCTTTGGAGTGTGGGAGGAAACTGGAGCACTTGGAGGAAACTGGAGCGCTGGAGGAAACCCAAAGGAGCTTCAAAGAACCCCGATAAATTGGTTAAACCTAATTTCCATTCCACAAAAACACGTTGACTCCACCGAAATTACCTTGAATTTTTCAAATTGCCCTGCTGTGACATCTTTGATAGTGTTAATGGCAGATGTTAGGCTAACTTGCCGAGTTTCCTGCTTTCTATCTCACTCCCTCTTTGAACATTTGCTATTTTCCAATGTAATGAATCCTTCCCCAAATCTAGTGAATTTTGGAAAATTAAAACTAACGCATCAACTATCTCACTAGACACTTCTTTTAAGACCCCTGGGTGAAGTCCACCAGGACCCAGGAACATGTTAGCCCAACAATTTACTAAGTACCACTTTGCTGGCGATTGTAATTTTCCTGTCTCTCTCCCTGCCTTCCATTTTTTGATTCACAGTTATTTCTGGGATGTTACTTTATCCTCTACTGTGAAGACCAATGAGAAATATCAGTTCAATTCATCTCTTCATTTTCCATTAAGTTTAAGTTTATTTGTTGTTAGTGTCACAAATAGGCTTACATCAACACTGCAAGAAGTTACTGTGAAAATCCTCTCATCACCACAGTCCGGTGGCTGTTTGGGTACACTGAGGGAGAATTTAGCATGGCCAATGCTTTACACTGTGGGAGGAAACCGGAGCACCCGGAGGAAGCCCACGCAGACACGGGGAGAACGTGCAAACTCCACACAGACAGTGACCCAAGCCGGGAATTGAACCTGGGTCTCTGGCACTGTGAGGCAGCAGTGCTAACCACTGTGCCACTGGGCCGCCCATTAATTCCCAGATTCATTTTCCGAGGGACCAATGTTCACTTTGTTAGATCTTTAAAAAAGAGAAGAGTTATCAAAACTCTTACAATCTGTCTTTATATTTCTAGATAACTTCCTCTTGCTCTTTCCTTTTTATTTCCTTATCAATCTTTTGTCATTCTTTGCTGCTTTTTATATTCTATCCAATCTTCTGACTTGCCACCCATCTTTGCGCAATTATACCTTTTTCCTTTAAAGTTTGAAACTATCTTTAATCTTTTAGTTAACCACAGATAGTGGATCCTCCCCTTGCAATTTTTCTTTCTCATTGGAATGTATCTGTTTGGTACATTCTGAAATATCCCCTTAAATGTCTATAACTACATCTCTATCGTTGACTCCACCAAATTATCTTGAATTTATCGAAGTGGCCTGCTGTAAATCTTTAATAATGGCTTCTAACATTTTCCCTGTGGCAGATGTTAGGCTAACGTACCTAGTTTCCTCCTTTCTGTCTCCCTCCCTTTTTGAAGAAAGAAGTTGTATTTGCAAAGTAATGAAACCTCCCCCAAATCTAGTGAATTTGGGAAAAGCTAATTTGCCCATTCACTTTGCTCCTCCACTTGAATGGCTTTGCTGTATCACGGTTCCATGATCAGTTAGCCTCATCCACCCTGCAGCCCCCTTACCCCCCCCCCATGCTTATCCAATCTCAAAATTGTTGGATAATTGTAAAGGCTGAGGTTCCTGCAGGCCTGTCCTTGGGTCACCTTACTCACAGTCTCGCCCTCCTGCCCCTGACCACTAACCAAATCAGAAGACCCTACCCCAAGAGGTGTGACTGCCTCTTGGTACAAAGCACCTCGGTAACTTTCCCCCTCCCTGATGTGTTGCAGTGTCTGCAGCTCAGCCTCCAGCTCAATGACTCTGAGCGAAGTTCCTTAAGTCACAAACAGTTACAGCTTAAAGTGTTTGCCCTGGAACACATCCAGGAGCTCCCACATGCTGTTGGGTCAAACTAGATAAGGATGGCAGATTTCCTTCCTTGAAGGGGAATAGTGAACCAGATGGGTTTTTACAATAATCTATTATAGTTTCATTGTTACTATTACTGAGACTAGCTTTAATTCCAGATTTATTGATTGAATTTAAATTCTACCAGTTGCCGTGGTGAGATTTGAGTCCATGACCCCAAGCTTTAGCCTGGGCCGTTGGATTACTAGTCCAGAGAGATTACCACTACGCTATCATATTGTAATCCACTAAAATTTAAAATGCAGAAGGTGTATCTGAAGGTGGAATAGATCTCTGAAGGAGGAAAGGCAGGTTAATAGGGTGGTGAAAAAGGCATATGGCACACTCGCCTTTATCAATCGGGGTATAGATTACAAAAGCAAGGAGGTCATGATGGAGTTGTATAGAACTTTGGTGAGGCCACAGCTGGAGTACTGTGTGCAATTCTGGTTGCCACATTGTAGGAAGGATGTGATCGCACTGGAAAGGATGCAGAGGAGATTCACCAGGATCTTGCCTGGGATGGAACACTTAAGTTATAAAGAGAAGTTGGATAGGCTTGTGTTGTTTTCCCTGGAGCAGAGAAAAGACTGAGAGACGACCTGATTGAGGTGTGCAAGATTATGAGGGGCATGGACAGGGTGGATAGGGAGCAGCTGTTCCCCTTAGTTGAAGGGTCAGTTACGAGGGGACACGAGTTAAAAGTGAGGGGTGGGAGGTTTAGGGGGGATTTGAGGAAAACCTTTTTACCCAGAGGGTGGTGACGGTCTGGAATGCACTGCCTGGGAGGGTGGTGGAGGCAGGATGCCTCACATCCTTCAAGAAGTACCTGGATGAGTACTTGGCACATCATGACATTCAAGGCTATGGGCTAAGTGCTGGCAAGTGGGAGAAGGTGGGCAGGTCAGGGCTTTTCATGCGTTGGTGCATTCTCGATGGGCCGAAGGGCCTCTTCTGCACTGTAACATTCTGTGATATGCCAAAATAAGAAATTAGATATAGCTCTTGGATCTAAACGGATCAAGGGGAGGAAGGCGGATGAGGACATTGATTTTGATGATGAGCCATGATTAAAATGAATGGTGGAGCAGGTTTGAAGGGCCGAATGGCCTACTCCTGCTTCTATTTTCTGTGTTTAAAATGAGAGGAACGTGGGGATTTCGAAGGGTTGTGAAGGAGGGCAGGAGGAGGTTAAGAGATACGGAGGGTGAGACATGGAGAGATTTGAAAACAAGGATGAGAATGTTAAAATTGGGGTGTTGCTTCACCAAGAGCCGGTGTACGTCAGCGAGCACAGATGTGATAGGGGAGCAGTACTAGGTTAAGAATATATGGGGTGATTCTCCCAAAAGTGCTGAATTGGTGGGAAAACTGTTCTAGATCACAACTGTTTTCTCAGTGCAACTTCAGACTCGAATCTCCCCACTCTGTGCACTGCAGAGGTCCCAATCGTGAATCCATTAAAAACCCAGGGGGGCGGAGCCTATTCACGCCGGAGTCTGACAGTTCTGGAACTCTGCGCATGTGCAGTGGCCCCGATCTGTCAGCCTCCCCGTTTGCTGGCCAGCTCGATCACTGGCCAGCCCGGGACCCCCGCAGTGCTACACCTCCAGTCCCCCCCCCCCCGCCACGGCCCGATTGCAGCCCCCACGACAATTCCCGGGCTGGCCTTGATCCCCCATCCCATCCTGGAGTGCCCTGATGCACAGCCCACCCCACCCTCCCAGCAGTGGCAATCCCCCCACCCCCCCCACCCCATCCCCCCCCCTCCCCCCGGGGGGTCAGACCCCCCTGGGAGGCAGGCCCACCCCAGCAGACCACACACCCCCAGTCTGCCCCAATTGCTGCCCTTCCTCCATCCCAGTCCGATCACCATGCAGAGTGGCAGCGGGACCCCCCCAACCCACCAATCACCAGGGGGCACAGGCTGGCACTACCAGGATGCCCATGCCCAGGGGGCACCACCTACCCACTGCCCAACCCCGTGGAGGTCCCCAATTGCCCTCCCCCCCTTCATTTCGGCGGAGTCTCCCGCTAGTTCCCCGAAAGCGGGGAGCTAATCTAAACCCCGCCAGAATGAAGTACTCCTGGTGCGGTGGGAGATTCAATCGGGACCAGCAAATTCCCGATAATGACATTTAAAATACATTAAAAAGAGATTCAAATCACTTACCTGTCTTCCCGCCGGTTTCCTGCGTGGTCTGTTCTCCGACTGTTCTCCGACTCTGGGAGATACACATGCATTCCCAGCACATGCGCAAATCCCGGGACAAGGCCGGTGATGCACATCTCCCAGCCCGGCCCACCAGAAATGTTGCGGGTCACGATGGGAGAATCGCCCCCACAGGCTCTGAAGTATGTGTGGGAACAGTACTACCATTGGCAGATGCTAGATCATAGAATCATAGAAACCCTACAGTACAGAAAGAGGCCATTCGGCCCATCGAGTCTGCACCGACCCCAATCCCACCCAGGCCCTACCCCCATATCCCTACATATTTACCCACTAATCCCTCCAACCTACGTAGGTCCGGACACTAAGGGCCAATTTTAGCATGGCCAATCCACCTAACCCGCACATCTTTGGACTGTGGGAGGAAACCGGGGCACCCGGAGGAAACCCACGCAGACACGAGGAGAATGTGCAAACTCCACACAGACAGTGACCCAAGCCGGGAATCGAACCCAGGTCCCTGGAGCTGTGAAGCAGCAGTGCTAACCACTGTGCTACCGTGCCGCCCTGTGATGTGATGTTTCATGATACCGTGTCTACCAGTGCGAGTGAAAAAGGGAATGGGATACAAGAGCAGGATGGTACTCCCTCTGATCTTGGAGGAGGCTATTAGCTTCACCTTTCCTTACTCCCATAATGCTTCTTCGGGCAAGGGTGTCCTCTTTAAAAGGCTCGTCAATTCTGAGACCTCCTCCTCACTTGTAGAGATAAGCTTCTCGCAAGTTGGAAGTTTATGCACAGCCACAGGGGTTACTGCAGCAAAGATGTCAAGACAAGCAGGAAATTACTTTTGTTGAAGTAACCTGGGGAGATTTTATCATGACATTCAAGTACAAAGGCAATGTTGACAGTCTGATATCCCATTGGGGTGAGGAATACCTGAATGTCAAATTTGATTGTGGTGAATTCTGTCCTCTGCTTGAGTCTCACTGCCCTGTATGTTAGGTGGAATGATTGATACAATGAGAATCTTGTCCTCTTTAATATTATATTCTCCCTCCTGAGCCGAGCACAAACTGCTTGCTCACCAGTTAGCTATTGAGTACCCTTTAATAAAATAAAATAATTTTCATCGCAATTACAATGAAATGTGACAGTGGTTTTTATATTCAAATGAATTGGATTTATCCTTAACCATAGACGATAAAGGAACGACAGATTTTGCTATTGGTCTAAAGTACTCAAAGTGATTTAACAAGTTAGGCAACTTGTGATCACTTGTATGTCACAGGCTGTAACTGAGGTTTGTCCTGGTATTTATACAAGTAACATGCACACCTAATCATCACTTAACTGAGAGCTGGCACTTGCTTTAATAGTTTTCTTACCATTATTAACACTGTTAGATGGATTCCAATTTTGTATAAGCCGGAACTCGGAATGAGGAACTGCACACGTGAACTGGTCTGTACACTTTTATTTTTGGAAAGGGTGCAGAGAGGCAATGAGACAGGATTGGCAGCACTTTGAAACTTTCTCCTCCAGGAAATGAGTCTGGATCAGGCACAGGCTGCTGGGGTGGGAATCTCCTTCGTGTTGTGGTATTAATAAGCCTCAGTGGGAGGCAACTTGCCTTCTACCCGAAAGCAGCAAGAGGTAATTGCCCAAGAGTTGAGTCCGAGACTAAACGTGGAGTGTTTTAAGTGCTTTAATCTTTGAACGCCAAGGTTCCAGAATGCAACCCAAAATGCAGCAGCAATTTAAATTTTCTTTCAATGATGGGATGGCACAGTGGCTAGCAGTGCTGCCTCACAATGCCAGGGACCTGGCTTCGATGTGCGGGTGAGGTTGATTGGCCAGGTTAAAAATTGCCCCTTAGAGTCCTGAGATGCGTAGGTTAGAGGGATTAGCGGGTAAATATGTGGGGGTAGGGCCTGGGTGGGATTGTGGTCGGTGCAGACTCGATGGGCCGAATGGCCACCTTCTGCACTGTAGGGCTTCTACGATTTCTATGATTCTATGATTTCAGCCTCGGATGACTGAGTGAAGTTTGCACGTTCTCCCTGTGTCTGTATGCCGTTTCTTCCAGGTGGTCATGTTTCCCGCCACAGTCCAAAGATATGCAAGTTAGCACTGCTTCTTCACAGCGCCAGGGATCCAGGTTCGATTCCAGCCTTGGGTAACTGTCTGAGTGGAGTTTGCATGTTTTCCCCATGACTGTGTGGGTTTCCTCCGGGTGCTCCAGTTTCCTCCCACAGTCCAAAGATGTGCAGGTTGGGTGGATTGGTCATGCTAAATAGTACCTTAGCGTCCCAAGATGTGTAGGTTAGGGGGATTAGTGGGGTAGATAAAGTTTATTTATTAGTCACAAGTAGCCTTACATTAACACTGCAATGCAGTTACTGTGAAAATCCCCGAGTCGCCACACTCTGGCGCCTGTTCGGGTACCCTGAGGGAGAATTTAGCGTGGCCATTGCACTTAACCAGCATGTGTTTCAGACTGTGGGGTGGGGGGTGGGCCTGGATAAAATGCTCTATCTGAGAGTCAGTGCAGACTGGATGGGCCAGATGGCCTCCTTCTGCACAGGAGGAATTCTCTGATGAGTTCAATTCGGAGTGATTCAAATTCAGCAGAAAGTTAGATATGCACAATTTCATTTAGATAAACAAACTTTGATGCTTGAGAGTTTAACTTGCAATTTAAAATGTGTCTCAATCAAAGAGAATAACTGTTTCTGCATTCAAGATGATTCAATGTGAAATTGGAGTCATATTTGACAGAACATCATAAATCCAGGTCATGTCGAGGACAAAATGCATTGATCTCTCATCTCGGAACCCAACCTTGATGTTCTTGCAGCATGATGAAGTTAACATGAAGTTTAATTAACACCTTTGCCCAGGTCCTCTGTTGTAGGTGACCTGGCTGCTCTTGCATCTTCCGCTCATCTTGCTCATCCAAAATACTGCTGCTTAAAACAGCACAGGTCCAATTCACCCTTAACCCCTTTGATCACCATCTTACACTGACTCGTGGATAAGCAATGCCTCAACTTTAACACTCTCATCCTTGTTTTTGAATCCTTCCTTAGCCGTGCTCCTCTTTATCTCTCCAATCTCCGACAGTATTACGACCTTCATTTCTCCTTCACTCCCTGCCTTTTGCACATCCATGATTTTAATCACCCTGCCACTGCCACTCCGCTGCTGAGGGCCAAAGATCTGGAATTACCTCCATACACCTCTCCGCCTCTCGACTTCTCTTTCCTTCTTGTAGATCCTCATTATAACCCCTATCTCTTTCAACTTCCAGCCGTTTGAGCTTCTTGGCATCGCAGACTCAGTCTGTTCCTGTCGGGTAAATAAAATAATTTGATAAACTTCTGATATTTACTTGAAAACTCATATTTTGCAGTGGCAAAAATGGCTCATCCACATGATTCTGTGACCATTTAAAGTTTACTGGTGCAGCATATGAAATATCTGTTGTATTGGCTGTAGACACTTACACAGTGTAATGACTTCAATCAGGACATTGAGGTTGGCCTATTGGAGTATGAACTCCCTGATTAAGGATCCAATTGATGGCCCAATCAGCGAGTCTTTGCTTTGTACTTACCTGGGCATGTTAGTTCCTCTGACACCCCCAGAGGTAGACCGCTAACTGCTAGCACTCTGTGTACTGCTGTTTGTAAATAAGTTAGTAAATAAAGGGATTTTGGTGAAGGGACTTCTGCTCTGAAGGCTTATTACACACAGACAGATACGTGCCGACCTTGAGCGATCAAGGTCAACCAGTTGACCAGGAAGTGGATAGATGCTCAGTGTTGGCAACTCTGAAAAAACATCCAAAATAGGTTAGAACAGGTTATTTTAATAGAAATTCCAGTTAGGCTCAATGAGAATACAAGTAGCAATGTCCTGGGACTCCAGCAATCACAGCTTGGTGAAAGAGTTTTTCTTATATAAAAAAATAAACTCTTTCACCAAGCGGGCGGCACGGTAGCACAGTGGTTAGCACTGCTGCTTCACAGCTCCCGGGTTCAATTCCCGGCTCGGGTCACTGTCTGTGTGGAGTTTGCACATTCTCCTCGTGTCTGCGTGGGTTTCCTCCGGGTGCTCCGGTTTCCTCCCACAGTCCAAAGATGTGTGGGTTAGGTTGATTGGCCAGGTTAAAAATTGCCCCTTAGAGTCCTGAGATGTGTAGGTTAGAGGGATTAGCGGGTAAAATATGTGGGGATAGGGCCTGGGTGGGATCGTGGTCGGTGCAGACTCGATGGGCCGAATGGCCTCCTTCTGCACTGTAGGGTTTCTATGATTTCTATGATTCTATGATGTGGGTTGTTGGAGTCCCAGGACGTTGCTACAGGTTTTCCTCAGGGTAGTGTCCCAGGACAACTATCTTCAGCTGCGTCATCAATGACCTTCCCTCCATCATAAGGTCAGAAGTAAGGATGTTCACTGATAGTTGCACAATGTCTCACACAATTTGTGAATCCCCAGACACCAAAGGTGTTCTTATTGGCTTGCGCCAAGGTCTGCACACCATTTAGATGTGGGCTGATAAAAGACAAGTAACAGTCTACCCACACAAGTGCCAGGCAGTGACCATCTAAGACAAGAGGGAATCTATCTCCTCTTGTCATTTGATGATATTACCATTGCTGAATCCTCATCATCACGTCCTGGGGTTACCCTCAATCAGAACCTTAACTGTGACTACAAGAGTTTGGTTAGAGGCTGGGAATTCTGCTGTGAGGAACTCACCTCCTGACTCCCCAAAGCCTGTCTACCATTGACAAGCCACAATTTAGGAGTGTGATGGAACACATCCTGGGTGAATATCAGGGTGCCTGATCAGAAACTCCAAGGTATATTATGAAGTCAGACGAGACCCCAACAATTTTCTATTTGGCATTAGTGTGAGGATATGGGCCGGAATTCTCCCATCTCACCTGCCACTGGAATTCTAGTGGTGGGTGGGTGGGTTGGGGGGTGGGGGGGGGGGGCGGGGTGGGGGGGGGGGGAGACCATGTAAAGCTCCATCGCAGTCGGATAGGAATCTCCAGTTTTCCGGCGACTGCGGCCAGAGATTCCCGCCCATGATGTATCACTCCAGCACGATTCCACTGACAATCTGGGAAGCTTGTATCAAAACAAACTTTATTTAACAACACAGTTTAGTTATAACAAATTAATTAGTTTAATCTTTAACACTTGAATAATATTCAAACATGACAAGATACAATTCTTAACTACAAACCTATCTCTATGAGTTCCAATCAAGCAACAATTTCCCTTGTAGACTTCAACTCCTCTTTATAATTAGTTAGGTAAACACAGGTATACTTGCTTGTGACTTTGGTTAACAGTTCTGGAGCTTTCAGAACACCTCTGGAGTGAGACATACAGAGTAACTCTGCTTTCTTCTGACAGCTCAGGCAGCAACTGCTTGTATTTTAAAATGACACTGAAAGTCTTTCTTTCCTGCAAGCTTAGCTTCTCCCAGTAATCACATGGCACTGTCTTTGTCAATCAATCTAATCAAAACTCTATTCCGATACTCCAGGGGGAACCTAAATAAACACAAATACATTAGCTCTGCTTAAACAAACACTCCATGTCTAAAATGTCCTGTACTCCCACCTACTATTATGGATAGACAACCAATGCTGACCTTGCCAGTGACATTCACACGCCAGGAATGAATAAAAGATAATCTGCTGTAATGTAACCCCTGCATGGTTTGCCACCAAAGTTTGTTTGTTCTTATGAAGCATCTTTGGATGTTTTACCACATTCAAGATGCTATATGAATGCAAGTTGAATTACTTACATTGAATAAGTCAGGATTCTACTTGTTATCTGGTATTGTGTTATTTACAGCGTGTTAGAAATCAATTCCAGTGATTCTCGTTGTGTATGGTTGGTCCATTGGTTTACATTACTAAACAAACCATATCAGTTACAGTACACAGTGACATTTTATCTGGGTTTTGAAATTGAGGGCTGAATTTTCCCAGCCCTTTGATGGCTGTGAGGCAGACAGACTGGCGATACATCAGGGAAAGCTGTCCAGATGGGAGCCTGATGTCTTCCCACTGCCATGATATATTGCCAGTGACGGGAACCACATCAGTATGGCTGCCTGCCCACCTGATGGCCTAATTAAGGAGCAGTTCCCACTCCACAAGCAAACCTGCATTGGGAGGTCCTGCTGTCACATGGGGTGATATGCAGGTAAACCCTGGTGGCATCCTCAATGGGCGCTGTCACCCAAAGAGTTCCCTCTACCGCCCGCACAGTGGCAGTGGCTGTATTTGCATCCAAGGCCCTGTTGCCATACCATTGCCCAAACCTGAATTCCTGGCCCCAATCTTCCCCACGATAACTCACCTCTTTTTCAAGGGTAACATGGCATTGAGGGCTCCTCTTCCTGGCGGTTGTAGTTTCAGTACTGGCCACTGCTCGTCATGGTGCAGCTGAGAATGCTATGCTCTTGAAGACCCCAGTGCAGCCTGCTAATTGGACACTCACGTCAAAATGCCACCCGAGGGTCCTGCCGCCTGGCAAATGGGGTCAACTCCCACTTTAAACTCCCTGTGGTGGGGCTTAAACCTCCACCAAATGATTCAGCCTTTATATTCTGCAATTTGAGCCTTTTTCTGTTGAAATCATCAATCTGTAGTCTTTGCTGTTGTGCAGTACAAAGGCCTTGAAGATTGAAAGAAAGAATTTGTATTACTATAGCCCTTCACAATCTCAGACATCTCTAAGAGTTTTATAGCCAATGAAGTACTTTTGATGTATGGATTTACCAGCACACAGGAGCATGAATAAGCCATTCTGCATCTCGAGCCTGCTCTGGCATTCAATAAGATCATAGCTGAACGGATTTTGACCTCAACTCCACATTCCTGCCCACCCCCATATACTTTCACCCCCTTGTTAATCACAAATCCATCTACCTTTGTCTTAAAAATATTCAAAGTCTCTGCCTCCACTGCCTTTTGAGGAAGAGAGTTCCAAAGACGCAAACCTGAGAGAAAAATGTTTCCTCACCTCTGTCGCTAATGGACAACTCTTTATACAGTGACCCCTAGTTCTCAATTCACCCACAAGAGGAAACATCCTCTCCACATCCACCCTGTCAAGACCCCTCAGGATCTTAATGGTTTCAATCAAGTCGCCTCTTACTCTTCTAAACTTCAGCAGATACAAACTTAGCCTGTCTAGCCTTTCCTCGTAAAACAACCAACCCATCCCAGGTATTAGTCTGGTAAACCTTTTCTAAACTATTTCCAATACATTTAAGTCCCTCCTTAAATACGGATTTGAATGATGGAGTTAGATTGTGTTCTTTTCCAATCTAATGGAACCTTTCCCGAATCAAGTGAATTTTGGAAATATAAACCCAACCCAAAAACTACCTCACTCTTTTAAGACCCAAGGATGGAATCCATCAGGTTCCTGTTGCAAAGTAGGGAACGTGGCAGCCAGTTTGTGGACAGCTCAACCTTCCCGTTGTGGAGCCACTTCCAATCTGTTTTTGGACTCCGAACTCAGTTGTTTGTGGGGTGGGGGGGGGGGGGGGGGGGGGGGAATTGGGAGAACGATATGCCATTGACAAAATTGTGCACGTGTGGCAAAAAAAACCTCAGTTTCCTGCTCAATAAATGTAATTGGCTGCAAGCCACTACTGTCATCCCTGAGCTGCCGCCTCCCAAAACATTGCACAGAAAAAACAAAGTTGGCACACTGCACTCCCGTGAGTAAATGCCATCACGCCAATCTCGCAATCCACCTCTGCCTCCATGGCAAAAAGGGACTGGTTACACCTGAATTGGAGGGAGATCCTGGTAGGGAGATTTGCCAGAGCCACTCGGGAGGGTTTAAACTAGTTGGCAGGGGGGTGGGACCCAAAGCAGTAGGGAGACAGAAGAGAAGGCTGAGGACAGCACAGAAGTTAAAGAGAGCACATTAAATAGTAAAGGCAGTGTCAGTAACCCTAGTACTAGAGTAGGTCAGGCAATAGCAGGACAGAGAGCAAGGGAAGTCCAGATTAAACTGCATTTATTTCAATGCAAGAGGCCTGATGGGCAAAGCAGATGAACTCAGGGCATGGATGGGTACGTGGGACTAGGATATTATAGCAATTATTGAAACATGGCTATGGGAAGGACAGGACTGGCAGCTCAATGTTCCAGAGTATAGATGCTATAGGAAAGATAGCACAGGAGGTAAGAGAGGAGGGGGAGTTGCACTTTTGATTAAAGAAAACATCACGGCAGTACTGAGAGGGGATATATCTGAGGGTCCGCCCTATGAGTCTATATGGGTAGAACTGAGAAATAAGAAGGGGGAAATCACTTTGATAGGGTTGTACTATAAGCCCCCAAATAGTCGGCGGGAAATTGAGGAGCAAATATGTAAGGAGATCACAGATAGCTCCAAGAAAAATAGGGTGGTAATAGTAGGGGATTTTAACTTTCCCAACATTGACTGGGACAGCCATAGTATTAGAGGGTTGGATGGAGAGAAATTTGATGTGTATTCAGGAGGAATTTCTCATTCAATATGTGGATGGCCCAACTGGAGAGGGGGCAAAAGTTGACCTCCTGTTGGGAAATAAGGAAGGGCAGGTGACAGACGTGTCAGTGAGGGATCACTTTGGGACCAGTGACCATAATTCTATTAGTTTTAAGATAGCTATGGAGAATGATAAGTCTGGCCCAAAAGTTAAAATTCTAATTGGGGCAAGGCCAATTTTGATGGTATCAGGCAGGAACTTTCAACAGTTAATTGGGGGAGTCTGTAGGAAGGCAAAGGGATGTCTGGTAAGTGGGAGGCTTTTAAAAACGTGTTAATCAGGGTTCAGGGTGAGCACATTCCTCTTAGAGTGAAGGGCAAGGCTGGCAGAAGTAAGGAACCCTGGACGACTCGGGATATTGAGGCCCTGGTCAAGAAGAAAAAGGAGGCACATGCATAGGCAGCTGGGATCAAGTGGATTCCTTGAAGTGTATAGAGGGTGTAGGGGTAGAGTTAAGAGAGAAATCAGGAGGCAAAAAGAGGATACCAGATTGTTTTGGCAGATAGGGCAAAGGAGAACCCAAAGATATTCTACAAATACATAAAGGGCAAAAGAGTAACTAGGGAGAGAGTAGGACCTCTTAAGGATCAACAAGGTCATCTATGTGCGGATATAAAACAAAGAGGTCGAGGGGTACAGGTTCATAGCTCCTGGAAAGTGGAGTCACAGGTGGACAGAGTGGTGAAGAAGGCATTTGGCATGCATGGTTTCATTGGTCAGAACATTGAATAAAGGAGTTGGGACGTTTTGTTGATGTTGTCCAAGACATTGGTAAGGCCACATTTGGAATACTGTGTGCAGTTCTGGTCACCCTATTATAGAAAGGATATTATTAAACTAGAAAGCGTGCAGAAAAGATTTACTAGGATGCTACCGGGACTTGATGGTTTGAGTTATAAGGAGAGGCTGGATAGACTGGGATTTATTTCTCTGGAGCGTAAGAGGCTATAGAGGTCTATAAAATAATGAGGGTAATAGATCAGCTAGATAGTCAATATCTTTTCCCAAAGGTAGGGGAGTCTAAAACTAGAGGGCGTAGGTTTAAGGTGAGAGGGGAGAGATACGAAAGGGTCTAAAGGAACAATTTTTTCACACAGAGGGTGATGAGTGTCTGGAACAAGCTGCCAGAGGTAATAGTAAAGGCGGGTACAATTTTGTCTTTTAAAAAGCATTTAGACAGTTACATGGGTAAGATGTGTATTGAGGTATATGGGCCAAATGCAGGCAATTGGGACCAGCTTAGGGGTTTAAAAAAAAAAGGAGCGGCATGGACAAGTTGGGCCGAAGGGCCTGTTTCCATGCTGTAAACCTCTATGACTCTAAAAGGCAGCCTTGCCCCACCACGTTCCATCATGAAGACCTCCAGCACACGTCTGTGAACCTGGGAACCCTCTCTCTCTTATGCCTATTGTTCCATTTGTCCTGTTTCCAACTGCAGCCAATGGCCGTCCTAACAGTCAGCAGCAGCTTTTGTGAAGAGGGACAATCTGTCTTTATGAGTGGGTTGTTGGGAACTTGTGTTTGCCTCACACCACAGAGAGGCCCCCTGTTGAGAGGTCAGCAGGGCAACATGCAGCGCGGGTTGCAATCAGCCTAACATTACAATCGCAGAAATAAGGACAAACTTTCTGTGCTGTTTGACTCAAAGGCATCGGTTGCAGCCGGATCACTAATTGTGACCCTCATATCAGAAAATGGGAGGAAATGAATTTTTAGCCTTCTGTTTATGTTGCTGCATTTTGCTCGTATTAGTTCATTTTATGGGATGTGGGTGTTGCTGGCTGAGCCAGCAGTTATTGCACACCCCAAACTGCTGTTGGGAAGGTGCTGGTGAGCTGCCTCCTTGAACCACTGCAGTCCCTCCTGTATAGGTACATCCACAGTGCTGTTAGAGAGGGAGTTCCAGGATTTTGGCCAAGCGACATTGAGGAAAGGTGATATATTTCCAAGTCAGGGTGGTGAGAGGAACTTCCAGGTGATGATATTCCCAGGTATAGCTGCTCTTGTCCTTCTAGATAGTGGTGATCTTGGGTTTAGAAGGTGCTGCCTAAGGAACCTCGGTGAGTTCCTGCAGTGCATCTTGTGAATATTGGATCTACACTGCTGCCAATCAGTGGTAGAGGGATTGATTGTTTGTGGAAGGGATGCAGATCAAGCGACTGCTTTTCCCTGGATGATAGCAAGCTTCTTGAGTGTTGTTGGAGCTGCATGCACTCATCCAAGCAAGTGGAGAGTATTCCATCACATTCCTGACTTGTGCCTTATCGATGGTAGACAGGCTTTGGGAAGTCAGGAGGTGAGTAACTCGCTGCAGGATTCCTCGCTTCTGACCTGCTTTTGTTGCCATAGTATTATGTGGCTAGTCCAGTTCAGTTTATTGTTAATGGTAACTCCCAGGATGTTGACATTAGGGAATTCAGTGATGGTAATGGCATTGAATGTCAAGGGCCGATGGCTAGATCTGCTCTTGTTGGCGATCATCATTGCCTGGCACTTGTGTGGCACAAATGTTATTTGCAACTTGCCAGCCCAAGCCTGGATATTGTCCAGATCTTGTTGCATTTGAACTTGGACTGCTTCAGTATCTGAAGAGTTGCAAATGATGCTGAACATTGTGCAATCATCAGTGAACATCCCCACTTCTCTCCTAATGATGGAAGGAAGGTCATTGATGAAACAGCTGAAGATGGTTGTCCCTAGGACACTACCCTGAGGAACTCCTGCAGTAATGTCCTGAACATGAGATGATTGATTTCCAACCAACACATTCATCTTTCTTTGTGCCAGGTGTGACTCCAACCAGTGGAGAGTTTTTTTCCTGATTCCAACTGACTCCAGTTTTGTGAGGCTCCTTAATGCCACACTCTGTCAAATGTTGCCTTGATAGCAAGGTCAGTCTCCCCTCTCCCCTAGAATTCAGCTCTTTTGTCCATGTTTGAACCAAGGCCGCAATGAGGTCAGGAACTGAGTGGCCCTGGCAGAACTTAAACTGAGCCTCAGTGAGCAGGTTATTTCTAAGAAGATATTTTCAGATAGGGGCAGTGGTATTAACATGGATTAGGAACCCAGAGACCCAAGTCAAAGTTCTGGAGAGACCTTGCTCATGTTTGACCTCATGCCAGGAGATTTCATGGGGTCCAGAGTCAATGTTGAGGGCTCCCAGGGCAACTCCCTGACTGTATACCACTGTGCCACCACTGGGCAGGAATGATGTTCGTGGTGACTGGGACAAGATCTATAATTCCAGGACTATGACAATGTAAATGTTGCCAATTTTGACGCAAGCCCCCTGATGTTATTAAGGAGACTTTGCAGGGTTGACATTTCCAATGCCTAGGTTGATGCTAGGTGGCCAAACGCCTTGCTAAAGTCCATGTAGACAATGTTGACTACACTGCCCTCATCTACCATCTTGGTTACCCCTTCAAAAAACTCAATCAAATTTGACTCTTAACTGCACCACCACCCCATCCCCCCTTAAAGGCAATTGGAGATGGGTAATAAATGCTGACCCAGAAAATTCAATTTCTACCATATGAAGTGGTTGAGGCAAATAGCACGAGTGTCTCTAAGGGAGAGCTAGATCGGTCTGCATGGAATTTGTACATTCTCCCCTTGTCTTGTGGGTTTCTTCCAGGTGCTCTGGTTTCCTCCCACAGTCTAAAGATGTGCAAGTTAGATGGTTGACCATGCTAACCTGCTTCTTTGTGTCCGAAGATGCATAAGTTAGGTGGGGGTAGCAAGGTAAATGCGTGGGGTTACGGGGATAGGGCAGTGGGTGGGCATGGGTAAGATGCTCTGTCAGGGAGTCGGTGCAGACTCGATGGGCAGAAATTGCCTCCTTCTGCATTGTAGGGATTCTATGATTATAACAAGCACATGAAGGAGGAAGGGATAGACAGATTAGTGAATGGGGTTGGATATGTAAGAAGCAGGAGGCTCGTGTGCAGCATCAACACCAGCACAAACCTGTTGAGCAAAGTAGACTGTTTCCATGCTGCAAAGTTCAATGTAATCTGAAACATTAGTTAAGAAGTCTCACTTTCAACTAATTGACGTCAGAAATCAAAAATATGAAGAATTTGCATGCATACTTTACAGCCTTGGATCCCAAAGCACCAATAAAAGTTCTGTTGAAGAAAATACCTAAATCACACGCTAACACTTACACTATTTAAGACAAATATTTTGCACCTGCTTGTTCTTGAGACTTGCTCAAAGACCATAGGGTAAAACTTGCTTTCAGCAATATTAATGGATGAACACTTAACTCTTCCCTTTATCTGCTGTTTTATATTATGCTCATTCAGACTTTACAGCTCAACTAATATGGATGCAGGATTGCCATAGTTTAAGTTTATTTGAGTTTTAAGTTTATTTATTAGTGTCACAAGTAGGCTAACATTATCACTGCAATGAAGTTACTGTGAAAATCCCCTAGTCGCCACACTCCGGCGCCTGTTCGTGTACACTGAGGGAGAATTTAGCATGGCCAATGCGCTTAACCAGCACATCCTTTGGACTGTGGGAGGAAACTGGAGCACCCGGAGGAAACCCACGCAGACATGGGGAGAACGTGTAGACTCCACACAGGCTGTCACCCAAGCCAGGAATCGAACCCGGGTCCCTGGTGCTGTGAGGCAGCAGTATCACCAAGGGTACTGTCTTCCCTCATATCCATTACAAAATATGATGTTACAAAATATTGACAGTACAATGTGAAATTTTTTTTTAAAATCATGTTGTCTGCAGCTCTCAGCGCTCAGTATTGCCGAGTTGTCAATAGAAGCCCTTTTATGGGGTTTATTTATTTTTACTCTGGGATATTTTATGACCCTGCATTGTTAGGAGGAAGGTCATGTGTTCTGTATTTTTTCTTCCTAGTGAATGTAAGGTTTCATTTTGGCTGCAGAGTTAAATCCGCAAAATCTTTGCATTTATTGTTGGGGGTGAGGGTGGAACAGAGAAAGGAGGGTGGCTTAAGAAGTCAATTTGTGATGGAGGGAAGTTTTATTTGCATTCCTGAGTAATCTTTAACTGGTAGAGGATATGAGTATTACCCTAGAAATAGGTGTAAATCAGGAATTGGAAGGGAGGGAGGAACACAGGAAAATTACAATCACCAGGAAAGTGTACCAAAAGTGGCTACAGACTGACAAGTCCCTGGGTCCGAGTGAACTTCATCCTCGGGTCTTAAATACGTGGCCAGTGAGGAAGCTGATGGATTGGTTTCAAAATTCACTAGATTCAGGGAAGGTTCCATTGAATTGGAAAGTAGCTCATCTAACTCCTTTATTCAATAAGGGAGAGGGACAGAAAGCAGGGAACTACAGGTTGGTTAGCCTAACATCTGTCAGAGGGAAAATGTTAGAAGCTATTCTGAAAGATATTATAGGAGAGCACTTGGAAAAGTTCAGGATAGTCAGACAGAGTCAACATGGTTTTGTGCAAGGGAAATCCGGTTTAACCAGGTTATTGGAGATCTTTGAAGAAGTAACGTATGCTGTGAATAAAAAGGATCCGGTGGATGTGTACTGTACTTATTTTCAAAAGACATTTGAAGGTTAATGTGACAAATAAAAGCCCATGTTGCAGGGGTTAACATATTGACATGGATAGAAAATTGGCTAGAGCAGAGAGTTGGCATAAATTGATCATTTTCTGGTTGACAAGATGTTTATTTATGTATTACTGTCCCAAATAAGCTTGCATTAACACTGCAATGAAGTTACTGTGAAAATCCCCTAGTCGCCACACTCTGGCGCCTGTTCGGGTTCACCGAGGGAGAATTTAGCTTGGCTAATGCACCTAACCAGCACATCTTTTGGACTGAGGGAGGAAAGTGGAGCACCCAGAGGAAACCCACGCAGACTCAGGGAGAACGTGCAGACTCTGCACAGATAGTAACTCAAGCCGGGAATTGAACCCGGGTACCTGATGCTGTGTGGCAGCAGTGCTAACCATTGTGCCACCTGTAATAAGTGCTGTGCCACAGGGATCAATGCTGGGGCCTCAACTTTTTCCAATTCATATAAATGACTTGGATGAATGTTGCTAAAGTTGTTGATGACACAAATGTAGGTAGGGTAGTAAGATGTGAAGAGGACTCAAGGAGGTTATAAAGGCATATAGATGAGTTAAGTGAGTGGGCAAAGACCTGGCAAATGGGGTATAATGTGCGAAAGTGTGAAATTGTCCATTTTGGTAAGAAGAATAAAAAAGAAGCTCATTATCTAAATGGTGAGAGATTGGAGAGCTTTGAGGTGCAGAGGGATCTGGGCGTCTTAGTGCATGAATCACAAAATGCTGGTATGCAGGTACAACAAGTAATTAGGAAAGCTAATTGAATGTTATCATTCATAGCTAGAGGAATTGACTATTACCAAAGTAGGGACATTTTGCTCAGTTGTACAGGTTAACAAGATGTTTATTTATGTATTATTGTCACAAATAGGCTTACATTAACACTGCAATGAAGTTACTATGAAAATCCCTTAGTCACCACACTCTGGCGCCTGTTTGGGTACACTGAAGGAGAATTTAGCATTGCCAATGCACCTAACCAGGTGGTACCACATCTGGTGTACAGTATTGGTCTCCTTATTTAAAGAAGGATGTAAATATGTTAAAAACAATTCAGAGAAGGTTTATCAGACTGTAATACCTGAACTGCGTGAGTTGTTTTCTGAGGAAAGGTTGGACAGGCTAAGCTTGTATCCACTAGAGTTTAGAAGAGTAAGAGATGACTTGATTGTAGCATATGAGATCCTGAGGAATCTAAATAGGGTTGAGGTGGAGAGGACATGTTCTCTTGTGGAAGAATGGGGCTATCATTTAAAAATAAGTTGTTGCCCATTCAGGACAGCTGAAAATTTTATTCTGAGGGTTGTGAGTCTTTGGAACTTTCTTCCTGAAAAAATGGTGGAAGCAGAGTCTTTGAATATTTTTGAGACAGGGGTAGACAATCAACGGGGGTGAAAGGCTATGGGGGGTAAGCAGGAATGTGGAGTTGAGGTTATAATCAGACCAGCCATGGTGTCAATGAATCGCAGAGCAGGCTCGAAGGGTTGAGTGGCCTACTCCTAAATCGTAACTTTGTATTAATAAGCAGTTTTAATAATGGAGAGCAGGATCTAATATTGCTTAATATGATCCAGTCGGATCTGGCGTTGGACGGATTTCCCAGTTGTCTGCCAAAGGCTTGCCAATCAACAATCCTTTGAGTTAAGGGAATGAAGATGAGGAGTTGGGGGAGAACTGAAGGAATGACTATGGTGAGAGAGTGCAATGGTTTTACAGAGAGAAAGATATGCATTTCTATAGCGTTTTTCACAATTACCATATGCCGCAAAGCACTGTACAGCCAATGAAGGGGCAAGGGCATCAAAGAGGGTAGACAGGTTGTGACTTTGCAGATCAGTTACTGCCAAATTGTCATGATGAAGCGTAGGTCAAAGGTTTCAATTTAAAATTGCAGTTGTAAGATATGAGTGGGGAAAGGTTATTTTCTGGCCGGATACAGAGAGAAATGGGCCAGGGAGGGTGAAGGGAATATGGACAGAGTGTGATATAAGGAAATGGTCAGAACTTGCTTTATCAGTGATTGTTACAATGGGAGTAGCAAGGAGGTATTGGATAACATGGTCAAGATCAGCAGGAGATTTTATATGGAGAGCAAGCCTTTGGGAGAAAAGGAGGCAGTAAACTCAGAGGAGAGTGAGAAAGAAGATGTTCTATTCCTCTCTCTCCTACATGGGTATATCTAGTTTCCCCTTGAATGCATATATTTTATTCATCTTAACTACTCCAAGTGGTTGTGAGTTCCACATTCTAACCACTCTGGGTAAGGAAGTTCCTCCTGAATTTCCTATTGGATTTATCAGTGACTGTCTTACATTTATGTCCCTAGTTCTGGTCTCACCTGTAAGCAGAAACATCTTCTTCGGAAGTACCCTGTTAAATTCTTTCACCATCTTGAAGATCTCTAAAAGGTCACTTCTCTGTCTTCTTTCTTGAGAAAAGAGCCCCAGCTTGTTCAATCCCTAAGTCCTGGTATAATTCCCAGTACATCTTTTCCTTGTACCTTCTCCAGTGCCTCAATCCTTTCTTAAAACAACATGGAGGTCAGGACTGTTCACAGTATTCCAGGTCTGTACTCTTACACAAGATCCAGATTTCTGTTTCTATTAATTGTCCCTACAGCATTGCAGGGTTTTTTTTATTCATTCATGGGATGTGGGCGTCGCTGGCTCAGCCAGTACTTTTTGACCATGCCTACTTGCCCTTGAGAGGGTGAGGGTGAACTGCCTTCTTGAACTTCTGCATCCATGGGCGCGATTTTACGACCTCTCTCAGCGAGGCCGGAAATTCCCACCCGAAGTCAATGGAGGTTTCCGTTGTCGGACCGTCATCCACGCCGATTCTGTGGTGGGTGAGGTGGTAGTGTTCCAGCCCATGTGTTTTTCCGGTGTGTGACTGGGAGGGAAACTTGCAAGTAGCCATGTTCCCATGTATTCGCTGTCCTTGTTCTTCTATGTGTAGAGATCATGGGTTTGGAAGGTGCTGTCGAAGAAGGCTTGGCGATTTGCTGCAATGCATCTTGCAGATGATACACACTGCTGCCGCTGTATGTCAGTGGTGGAGGGAATGAATTTCAAGATTGGGTACCAATTAAGCGAGCCACTTTGTCCAGGATGGTGTGGATGATATGCCATTGGGTGAAAATATATTTGTGAACACTATTCCTTTAAGAATTTTGTAAGTTGAAGTTGGGGACCTCCCTGGCTCTTTCCCCATGTATAATATTTGTCTGAAAATATTTTCCTTCCATCGGCAGTTTTGGTTGCATTGTGCTGTTACCGCAAGTGGAAGATTTTTTCTCTGGAGAATATCACATCTGCTATCAGCCTGTCTGCTGAAGGATGATTCTATTTCAGTCGATTCTCTACTTCACTGAAGAACCCTGGTTTCAGAATCAGACGCCCCTCTGATGCGTTTGTCCAAAAATCTCTGAAGGTGGAAGGGCAAGCTAGTAGAGTGGTGAAAAAGACATTCTTGGACACTTGCCGTTATCAATCCAGGCATTGACTACGAAAGCAGGGAGGTCATGTTGGAGTTGTATAGAACTTTGGTGAGGCCACAGCTAGAGTACTGTGTGTAGTTCTGGTCGCCACATTATAGGAAGGATGTGGTTGCACTGAAGGGGGTTCAGAGAAGATTCACCAGGATGTTCCCTGGGATGGAACATTTAACTTATGAAGAGGTTGGGTAGGCTGGGATTGTTTTTGTTGGAGCAGAGAAGTCTGAGGGGCGACCTGATCAATGTGTGCAAGATTATGAGGGACATGGGCAGAGTGGATAAAGAGCAGCTGTTTCCCTTAGCTGAAGGGTCAGTCACGAGGGGACATAGGTTCAAGGTGAGGGGCAGGAAGTTTGGGAGGATGTGAGGAAAACCTTTTTTACCCAGAGGGCGGTGATGGTCTGGAATGCGCTGCCTGGGAGGGTGGTAGAGGCGGGTTGCCTCACATCCTTAGAAAAGTACCTGGATGTGCACTTGGAGGTCATAACATTCAAGGCTATGGGCCAAGTAAATGGAATTAGGTGGGCAGGTCAGTGCAGACTGGTTGGGCCGAAGGGCCTCTTCCGCAATGTATGATTCTATGATTCCTTGCTCCGACGAACAGTCATCCGGACTCGAAACGTTAATTCTATTTTCTCTCCACAAATACTGTCAGATCTGCTGAGGTTTTCCAACATTTTCTGTTTTTGTTTCAGATTCCAGCATCCACATTAATTTGCTTTTATCCCTTTTTGCATGTTTCTTCCTCCAGAACAGAGAGATTTGTGTCAAGTGCCTTTTCAAGGCTTGAGTCGGCCGAGACAGTTTTGTGATGTTTCCTGATCAGCTAAAACTCTGACAGGAGCCCCTTTTATGAATTGCGCGTCACTAACAGAATGCCACTTAAAAGCTGAACAGGCCTTTCTTCAGAGCAGTATTTCTTTTCACCGTGCTAATTCTGTCGGTAATATTAGGAATATTTCAAGAGGTAAAGGCTTCAGAGTTGGAAAGTGTCAATCATTCCCTGTCAGGATCAGGGTAGAGTACTTTATAAAAGAAGCAGAAACCACCAGGGCGATTCTCCCCAAAGTGCTGAATGGGCGAGAAAACTGGTCTAGATGATGCGCGATTAAATCACTCGGGAGGCTGTATCGTACCCGGGAAATAAAGGCTTTTATTACTAACAAGAATGGAGTACACTATATACAATACAATCCCAGACTAAAGGGTCACCAGGCAGTGCAGTGACCTTTATACTCCTCCAGGTAGGCGGAACCAACTGGAGTGTACCACAGAACAATATCAACAGGTAGAACAGCCCAACCCTAACCCCAACAGTGACAACAGTAACATATCTACAAGTTCCCATAGTGCTAACCATCTATGGTTCAGTACTCATTGTGGTAACCAACTATGGTTCACCACACTAGATCACGAATGTTTTTTCAATGCATCTTCAGACCCGAATTTCCACACTCTGTGCACCGCAGAGGTCCCAATCATGAATATCATTAAAAACCTGAGGGGGGCGGGGCCCGTTCACGCCGGAGTCTGACAGTTCTGGAACTCTCCGCATGCGCAGTGGCCCCGATCTGTCAGTCTCCCCGTTTGCTGGCCAGCTCAATCACAGGCCAGCCCAGGACCCCCATAGTGCTGCCCCTCCAGCTCTCCCCCCCCCCCCCCCCCCCCGCTTCCCGCCACCCGCCCAATTGTGGCCCCACAACAATTCCCGGGACAGCCCCGACTGCCTCCCGTCCAGGAGCGCCCCGATATCCAGCCCACCCTCCCCCCACACCCAGCAGTGGCGATCCCCCCACACCCACAGCAGACCCCTGCCAGCAGAGCAGTCCCCCAGCCCGCCCCAATCGCTGGCCTCCCTCCAGCCCAGACCAATCCTCATGCAGAGTGGCAGTGGGAACCCTCCCCCGCCCCATCAATCACTCCCTAGGTCCCAGCCACAATAGGCCCTGCTCCCTTGGCACTGCCCGATGCCTGATGGGTGTCCATGCCGAGGGGTCACCACCCCAAGCCCCCCCGTCCGACCCGCCTGGGGGCCTTGATTGCCCTCCCCCCCCCACCCCCCGTCACTCTGGCAGGGTCTCCTGCTTGTTACCCGAACGTGGGGAGCTACTCTAAACCCCACTGGAATGAAGTACTCCTGGCGGGGTGGGAGCTGACATTGGGCCTGGCAAGTTCCGTGCCAGGCCCGATAACAACATTTAAGATCGATTAAAAATACATTTAAAACAGATTAAGATCACTTACCTCTCTTCCCGCCGTTTCCAGCGCGGTCCCGACTGCGCCTGTTCTCTGGCTCTGGGAGACACGTGTGCATCGAGAACGCATGAGGGGATCCCGCGAAATGGGTGACACGCGATCCTCCCGACCCAACAGAAAATTTGGAGGTCACGATGGGAGAATCCCCCCCCTCCCTCCCTCCACATGAGGGAAAACCATTCCATGCAGCCTGTGATGAAGGCCTGTGGCGCACTGTCTGAGCTTGTTGGGGGAGGGACAAGTTACAATGAAGCATTTAAAACACAATTAGAGGAAGGATGTGCAGAGTCATGGAGAGAAGGTGGGGGGATGGCACTAGCCATGGATATAATGTGGGAAGGTGTGGAAAATGCATCAGAGAGCTCTCGTGCAGACACAAAGGGCCGAATGGCCTCTTCCTGCATTGTAACAATTTTATGATTCTGTTCCTAGTAGAATCAGGAAGGGAACAGGTCAGGTAATTGCAAAATTAAAAACCAGAAAGTGCTGGATAAACTCAGCAGGTCTGGCAGCATCTGTGGAGAGAGAAGCACAGTTAACGTTTGGAGTCCGTTTGTACTGGCTACACTTAATACATAGGATCATCATAGAATAATCATAGAATCCCTACAGTGCAGAAAGAGACCATTCAGCCCATCACATCTGGACCAGCTCTCTGGAAGAGCATCCGACTCAGACCATCTCCTCCACACTATCCCCATAAACCCATACATTTACCATGGCTAATTCACCTAATTTACACATCTTGGGACATTAAGGGTCAATTTAGCAAGCCCAATCCACCTAACCCACACATCTTTGGGCTGTAGGAGGAAACCAGAGCACTCAGGTGATACCCACGCAGACACAGGGAAAACGTGCAGACTCCACACAGACAGTCACCCAAGGCCGGAATCCAACCCAGGATCCTGGTACTGTGAGGCAGCAGTGCTAACCACTGTGCCATCGTGCCTTTGTGAAGCTGGCTTTTCTGCCGGTCATACTTCAAAGGATAGTTGTCTCCAACCAGCTCAGTGCACCAGGTTCAGGTTACGCTTGCCCGAGACCAGGAGAATTCTTATGAGATGGTTCTTCAACTACAGAGAGAATTGGTTTGGAAAATCGAAACTCAACCTCTGGTGCTTTCTTTCTGAACCATAGGCTTTGACACCAATGGCTTTCCTTGAGGTACAGGGTCCGTAGCCATTCTCCGGAAGGATAGATAGATGCATGCTCAATACAAAAATTCTTTGATGGCTTGCAGGCAACCAAGAATGATCCACAGCAATTTGACAAGAGTTCCCCATTGAGATGATCCAACTAGAACATAGCTATTAACACAAAGTCCAGCTCCCTCATCACACACCTAGTTTCTTTGAAGGTTCTAATTTCCAAACAAACAAATTGAGAGACCGAAAGAACTATAGGAAATCAGCAGGAGGGTGAAGCATTGCTAGCAGCGAATATGAAGCTCGTGAGTTAGTCTCATCAAAGGGGAATCTATTAAAAAATACAATGCTTTCTATAGCAACAGAATTCAGATAGTGCCTTTCAGGTGCTTTCCAGAAACCTCATCAAACAAAATGTGACACTGAATTACATGAGATATAATATGGAGAGGCGATGGCCACGTGGTATTATCACTGGACTATTAATTCAGAAACTCAGCTAATGTTCTGGGAACCCAGGTTCGAATCCTGCCACGGCAGATAGTAATATTTGAATTCAATTTTAAAAATCTGGAATTAAGGATCTCGTGATGGCCATGTCGATTGTTGGAAAAACCCATCTGGTTCACTAATGTCCTTCAGGAAAGGAAATCTGTCATCCTTACCCGGTCTGGCTTACATGTGACTCCAAACCCACAGCAATGTGGTTGACTCTCAACTGCCCTTGGGCAACTAGGGATGGGCAATAAATGCTGGCCAGCCAGCGATGCCTATGTCCCATGAATGAATTTAAAAAATGACTGATTACAAAAGAGGTAGGTTTTAAAGAACAGCTTAAAGGAGGATGCGCGATTTAGGAAGGGAATTCCAAAGCTTATGGCCTAGGGATGGTTCAATGCTTACAGAAATCCCAAAAATGTGAGCATTCGCATTTCTAAAGCCCAGAAAAGGACATCGAGATCGTGTCTGAGTTGCCATTTGTAGCCAAACGCAAACCTTCTCCATCCTAGTGCTGCTCCAGAAATCAGCACAGACTCTACGCTAATACATTAGTAAGGATATTCATTATCAGAGTTGTCATCTGTCCCTTGCCCCTCCAGACTCTTCCACCATTCAGTAAGATCATAGTTGAGCCATGACCCTAACTCTGGCAACCAGCTTTTCCCCCTTATCCCTTAATACGTTTGTCTAACAGAAATCAATTAAAGTAAAAAGTAAAGTTTAAAGTAAGGATTATTTATTTGTGTCACAATTACACTTCAATGGGGCGGCACAGTAGCACAGTGGTTCGCACTGCTGCTTCACAGCTCCAGGGTACCGGGTTCGATTCCCGGCTCGGGTCACTGTCTGTGTGGAGTTTGCACATTCTCCTCGTGTCTGCGTGGGTTTCCTCCGGGTGCTCCGGTTTCCTCCCACAGTCCAAAGATGTGCGGGTTAGGTTGATTGGCCAGGTTAAAAATTGCCCCTTAGAGTCCTGAGATGCGTAGGTTAGAGGGATTAGTGGGTAAATATGTGGGGGTAGGGCTTGGGTGGGATTATGGTCGGTGCAGACTCGATGGGCCGAATGGCCTCTTCCTGCACTGTAGGGTTTCTATGATTTCTATGATTTCTATGAATGATGTTACTGTGAAATTCCCCAGTCGCCATACTCCGGCGCCTATTCGGGTACACGGAGGTAGAATTTAGCATGGCCATCTAACCTGCACATGTTTGGACTGTGGGAGGAAACCAGAGCACCCAGAGGAAACCCATGCCGACACGGGGAGAATGTGCAAACTCCACGCAGACAGCCACCCAAGCCGGAAATCGAACCCAGGTCCCTGGCGCTGTGAGGCAGCAGTGCTAACCACCGTGCCATTCCTCAAATCTCCTCTCAACCTTCTTTTCTCCGAGGAGAACAGTCAGTCCCAACTTCTCCAGTTTCTCCCTGTAACTGGAAGTCCCGCATCCCGGGAGTTATTCTCATGAATCTTTCCTGCACCCTGTCTTATGCCTTTACATCTTTCCTACAGTGTGGTGCTGAGAATAGGGCACAGTACTCGAGTTGAGGCTGAACCAGTGCTTGATACTACTTAACATAACTTCCTTGCTTTTTTTCTACTATGTCCCTATTAATAAAGCTCAGGATGCTGTATGTTATATGATCTGCGCTCTCAACTTGTCCTGCCGCCTTCAGTGATTTAAACACATTTACACCCAGGTCCCTCTGCTCCTGCACGCTCTTTAGAATTGTTTCTTTATTTATATTGCCTCTCCTTGCTCTTCCTACCAAGATAAATCACGTTCCATTTTTCTACATTAAATTTCACCTGCCACCATTCCACCAACCTGTCTGTGTCCTTTTGAAGTTCTCCACCATCCTCTTCATGACTCGAGCTTCATATCATCCGCATATTTTGAAACTGTGTCCTGTAAATCAAGGTCTTGGCCATTAATATGCATAAGGAAGAGCACTAATCCCTGAGGAACTCCGCTATAAATCCTCCTCCTGTCCGAAAAACACATTGGCTGGAATTCTCCGGTCTTGCATGAGCCGCTACCACTGCCAGTGAGAACGGAGAATTTGACGCTCAGCTCAATCTCCATAGACTGCAGCGGGACTGGAGAATCCCAGCCGCGGGTGAGGTCAGAGAATTCTGGCCATTGTCTTTGGCAGAAGAAAGTTCCAAACTTTTATCACCTTTTGTGCGTCGAGTGTTTCCTAATTTTATTCCCGGATGTTCCTGCTCTGCTCCAATTTCTAAACCATTCCCATTATCCGATACTCCCCAATCAGTATAAAAGGTTTCTCTCTGTCCACTTGGTCAATTCCCACTAATGTCTTGAAAACGTTGCTCAAATCATAGAATCCCTACAGAAGGAGGCCATTCGGCCCATCGAACCTGCACTGACAACAATCCCACCCAGGCCCCTATCCCCGTAACCTATTATTTATTTATTAGTGTCACCAGTAGACTTACATTAACACTGCAATGAAGTAACTATGAAAATCCCCTAGACGCCACACTCTGGCGCCTGTTCAGTTACACTGAGGGAGAGTGTAACATGGCCAATCCACCTAACCAGCACATCTTTCGGACCATGGGAGGAAACCGGAGCACGTGGAAGAAACCCACAAAGACATGGGGAGAATGTACAAACTCCACACAGACAGTGCTGGGAATCAAACTCGGGTCTGTGGCACTGTGAGGCAGCAGTGCTAACCATTGTGCCACCATGCATCCTCACATATTTACCCTGCTAATCGTCCTGACACCGAGGGTCAGTTTAGCATGGCTAATCAACCTAACCAGCACGTTTTCGGACTGTGGGAGTGAACCGGAACACCCGGGGGAAACCCACGCAGGCAAGGGGTGATCGTGCAAACTCCACACAGTCACTCAAGGCCAAAATCGAACCCAGGTCCCTGGTGCTGTGAGGCAACAGTGCTAACCACTGTGCCACCGTGCCACCCCTAACCTTCCTACTTCTAGGGAATACAACCCTCGTTTTGCCACTGTATCCAAAGTAAAGGCAGTCATTTTGAGTGGTTAAATCAAATCAAATGTAACCTTAAATATCCCTGTCCTGCAAGCAGGCCGGGTACCAATTGTTCCTGGAATCATACAGCACAGAAGAAGGCCATTTGAACCATCAAGCCTGCACCAACTCCTTTGAAAGTGCAATTCAACATAGTAATTCATGTGTGTTCGATGAACAACAATCATAATAATCAGCTGCCATTTACTTAGAGCAATTACTTACAATTTGCAGTACTTACACCCTACATAATTTCTCTATAAAGTAAATCAACATTCACATCAAAAAGATGGTGTTCTCCTGCAAAGAGAAAGATTTGAAAATTGCTTGACATCAGTCAAAAATGATCCAGCATTTCTTTAACATAAATGTAATTAGCCACAATTGCTATTCCGTCTATTTGGAAAGACTCAAATGGAAGTGTGTGTTTTTTTGTTCTGAATGTACTCAGATGAACTGATTGTCATGATTATAGACAGCCCCGGGCTAAGATTAGGCTGAGGAGCAGGGACCGTGAGTGTTGTGAGAGGAAGATTGTGGCAGTAAAATTCAAGTGGGATGAGTGCGGCACAACATTTTGGAAGGCCTTTCAAAGAATCGTGGAATCCCTACAGTGCAGAAGGAGGCCATTCTGCCCATCAAGCCTGCACCGACCAACAGAGCATCTTACCCAAGCCCTATCCCCGTAAGCCCACATATTTACCATGCTAATACCCCTAAAATACACACTATCGGACACTAAGAGACAAATTAGCATGGCCAATCCACCTAACCCGCACGTCTTTGGACTGTGGGAGGAAACTGCAGCACCCAGAGGAAGCCCACGCAGACCCGGGTACAACATGTTTGGGCGGCACAGTGGCACAGTGACTAGCATTGCTGTCTCACAGCTGCAGGGACCTGGGTTCGATTCCCGATTTGGGTCACTGTCTGTGTGGAGTTCGCACATTCTCCCCGTGTCTGCATGGGTTTCCTCCGGGTATTCTGGTTTCCTCCCACAGTCCAAAGATGTGCGAGTTAGGTGCATTGGCCATGCTAAAATTGTCCCTTAGAGTCCCAGGATGTGTAAATTAGAGGGATTAGCATATTAAGTACGTGGGATTACAGGGATAGGGCCTGGATGGGATTGTTGGCGGTGCAGATTCAATGAGTCGAATGGCCTCCTTCTGCACTGTAGGGTTTCTATGATTTTTATGAACGTGCAAACTCCACACAGACAGTCACCCAAGGCTCGAATTGAACCCGGGTCCCTAATACTGTGAGTGCTAACAACTGTGCCACCGTGCTGCAAGGAAAGGCTCAAAGTGCACCAAGTGGATCAAAGAAGTGCTAAGGAATCATAGGCCCCAATATCGATGGGGATACACGGAGGGGAAACCTGGAAATTTCAGGAAGGAAGAGATACTTCCCCATTTAAGGGCAGGACATCATTATAATTTTTCTATTTCCAAAATTCTCTTGTGCATGTCATTGCACTACTTAAGAAAGGTGAGATAGGACTGCAATGCTTCTTCACCTACTGGTTGATTTGCTTCCGATCTACCGGGCTCTCTTGCTTTTCCCTCAAGTTTAGTAAAACTCCTCCATTGCCTCTCATAGAATCCCTACAGTGCAGAAGGAGGCCATTCAGCCCATCGAGTCTGCACCGACAACAATCCCACCTAGGCCCTATCCCCGTAACCCCACATATTTATCCTGCTAATCCCTCTAACCTACACATCCCGGGAACTAAGGGGCAATTTAGCATGGCCAATGCACCTAACTCGCACATCCTTGGACTGTGGGAGGAATCATAGAATCATAGAAACCCTTCAGTGCAGAAGGAAGCCATTCGGCCCATCGAGTCTGCACCGACCACAATCCCACCCAAGTCTTACCCCCATATCCCTACATATTTACGCGCTAATCCCTCTAACCTATGCATCCCAAGACTTTAAGGGGCAATCTTTAGCATGGCCAATCAACCTAACCCGCACATCTTTGGACTGTGGGAGGAAACCGGAGCACCCGGAGGAAACTCATGCAGACACGGGGAGAATGTGCAAACTCCACACAGACAGTGACCCAAGCCGGGAATCGAACCCAGGTCCTTGGAGCTGTGAAGCAGCAGTGCTAACCATTGTGCTACCATGCCACCCAGAGCACCCAGAGGAAACCCACGCAGACACAGGGAGAACATGCAAACTCTACACAGACAGTGACCCAAGCTGGGAACCTTTTGAATAGCCTGCCTCCACACTTTGCACCCCCGTGGCTGCACCCGCACTTCAAAGGGCAGTGAACCTTAGTCCAGTTCGCACCCATCCTCCCAGAATGAAAATCAGACCATTCAGAGAGGTTTCCCCCGAGTTGGGTTTGGGGAATTGGGAATGATCTCAAATCTGCACACCAGAGTCAGAAGCGAAAGTCTGGCACTTTTCTTCGAGCCTTTACAAGTTAAGGGTGTCTCCCCGTATGATGTAAATTTCCAGCTGGTCATTGTCCTTGTCAGATATTTTACATTACTTGGGTTTCCGCCGGGTGCTCCGGTTTCCTCCCACAGTCCAAAGATGTGCGGGTTAGGTTGATTGGCTATGCTAAAATTGCCCCTTAGTGTCCTGGGATGCGTGGATTAGCGGGTAAAATATGTAGGGATATGGGGGTGGGATTGTGGTCGGTGCAGACTCGATGGGCCGAATGGCCTCTTTCTGTACTGTAGGGTTTCGATGATTTCTATGATTACTGCAGCATGATTGGCTGAATGTTGTTCAAAATAAACATGAAACTAAATGCCTGCATTCTGAGTTCATGCTGGAGTTGGTGACAGAATGCTATGCTTTTGACATACACTCTTCCTTTCAATCATTTAGACTTGATGGGCATTTTCAAGACTATTTCTACATGGCCCAAGTGTATAAACAATGGACGGTGTGAAAATTTGGAACCTCTTGTTTTCAGGAAAGGGGTAAACTTTCTTATTTGCTGATCTGAAGCAATTTGATCCATGAGGCGTACAATTAAAGTCTAGTTGTATATCTCAGAGTTACCAGCGTGACTTTGGCTTTGATTCTAACAAGAGGCTAGCAATGGCATAAGTAGGTGACAAACTTATCAAGTCTCGGACCTTGGAGGCTCTGCCATTATTTTCTGCTGGCTCCCACCTGCCCAGAATACTGCCTCGCCAATGTGTGGGAGAAGACAATTTGCAATAGGTCACAACTGGGAGGCCAATTTCCCAGCAGACATTGAGAGGAGGGCTACATTTGCAATCAGTAAGATTGCTCCAAGTATTCCTTGAGGGTCGTGGCAAGGGTGGGGAATGTTCCTGGTCCTCCTGACTCCTAAGGGGTTCTGCAGGGAAGCAATGGCCTAGTGGTATTATCGCTAGACTATTAATCCAGAAACTCAGCTAATGTTCTGGGGACCCAGATTCAAATCCTGCCACGGCAGATGGTGGTATTTGAATTCAATTTTAAAAAAATCTGGAATTGAAAATCTACTAAAGATCATGAAACCATTGCCGATTGTCGGAAAAACCCATCTGGTTCAGTAATATCCTTTAGGGAAGGAAATCTGCCGTCCTTACCTGGTCTGGCCTACATGTGACTCCAGAGCCGCAGCAATGTGGTTGACTCTCAACTGCCCTCAGGCAACTAGGGATAGGCAATACAGGCTGGCCAGCCAGTGATGCGCATGTCCTTTGAATGAATAATAAAAAAGGAGCAGATCATTAATTAAAAAACAGAGAATGCTCAGAAAATTCCGCAGGTCCTTAGGCATCCATCCGTAGGGAGAGAAAATAGAAGAATGTTTCGAGTTCATTTGACTCTTCTTCTGAGCTGAAGAGAGGGAGAAATGTGTTGAGTTATATATTGTTTGAGAGGGGGTGGAACAGCTGAAACTGAGAAGGTCAGTGGTTACTGGGAGCTCGGAGAGATTGCAACAGAGCTGTAGCAAAGCTTAAGAACAAGTGACAGATGGACCAGTGGGGGATGGGGAAGGGAGGGTTTGAGTGTTGAGTCCTGGAGGCTGTAATGTGTGAATCGGGAGGTGAGTTGCTGTTCCTCAGATCATTAATACGTATGATTTGGCCAATCAGCATCTCTCATCTTGAATCCACTAATCTGTTGCCAGGCACCTTATAGCATTTAACACCCCTTGACAGTTCGGTCAATTCAATGCCGTGGTACTGATGATGTCATCAGCCCCCGACTTTTCATTGTTTCATTGGGCAGTCTGGGGGAACCCTACGATGGTCAGATTTTGGGTTCAGAAGGCAGCAGATTGCAGCCAGGACAATTTTGAACATTTTAGCCCCACAGGCCAGAGAAGGGTAGGATTGAGGTTAAAATTGTGGCTTTTATTCCTCTTCTTCAGGAAATGTCCTTGTTTCATGATTTGATTGTTCAAAGCGGAATGATTGAACACACTAATTCAAATCAAACTGTTCCAGTTCCTGACTATGTGATACAGTGAACATTTTGAATCAGTTTAATTTTTCAGTTTTCTTTTCTTTGGCAGTTTATTTCTTTGATTCCCCTCTCATCATCATGTTTGATAGGAGTCTTTACCACATTGCAGTATCTGCCCCTCAAACCTCACCTCCACAACCCTGCAATAGTGGATAGACCTATTTCCTATTGTGAGAATAGCACAGTAAAGGCCCCACCTTCTGTACTGCACTCATTTTAAGCATGGATAATTTGATTTGATTTATTATTGACACACGTATTGGGATACAGTGAAAAGTATTGTTTTTTTGCACGCTATACACACGTTCATAGAGTACATAGTGGAAAAGGAAAGGAGAGGGTACAGAATATAGTGTTGCAGTTACAGATAGGAAGAAGAGGAAAATCAGCTTAATATATGATAAGGCCATTCAGAAGTTTAATACAGCAGGGAAGAAGCTGTTCGTGAGTCGGTCGGTGCGTGTTCTCAGACTTTTGTATCTTTTTCCCGACTGAAGAAGGTGGAAGAGAGTGTGTCCGGTGTGTAGGGTCCTTAGTTACATCATCAAAGTAGAATGTTTCTCTGTTGTACCTTCAATGGCAGAGTGGCACCTCAGTCTAAATTTTTGAACTTTTCCGTGGCAGCGGGAAGTGTAGACAGAGTCAATGGATGGGAGGCTGGTTTGCGTGATGGACTGGGCTACGTTCACAACTCTATGATAAAGGCAAAATACTGTGGATGCTGGAATCTGAAACAAAAACAGAAAATGCTCGAGAAACTCAGCAGGTCTGACAGCGTCTGTGGAGAGAGAATAGATTAGCTGCAAAGACTCGCATTCCAATCATTATTCATTCTTCTGTAAATTGAGTTTGTGTCTTTATATGCCCTGTTTGTGAACAGAACTCCCACTCACTTGACGAAGGGGCAGCACTCCGAAAGCTAGTGGCGTTTGCTACCAAATAAACCTGTTGGACTTTAACCTGGTGTTGTTAGACTCCTTACTGAGAGAGAATAGAGCCAGTGTTTCGAGTCAGCATGGCCCTTTGACAGAACAATCCTTTGCCATTGTTGAAAAACACGTGCGCATAAGATCCAATTGGAAAGTCTTTGGGGCAGAGTGGTAATAGTTCTGGTCACTGCATTACAGGAAGGATATGATTGTACTTGAGGGCCTAGCAGAGATTTACAAGCATGTTGCCTGGAATGGAGGATGTTAAGTGTGAGGAGAGATTGGATGGGCTGGATTGTTTCCTTCGTAATAGTGGAGGCTGAGGGGAGAATTAAATGAGTGGCCTAGATAAAGTAGATAGAAAGGACCTATTCTGATACCAGAAAGGTCAACCACCTGAAAGCATAGATTTAAATTAATTGGTAGAAAGATTAGAGGGGAGCTGAGGAGTAGTTATTCCACCCAGGATGGTGGAGGTGAAAAATCCATTGCCTGATAGAGTGGTACACACATTGCATAGATCAGACAAGTGAGAGGGGGTGGGAAGGTTCCAATCCACGACCCAAGGGCCTTGGTGTGAAGGGGTTCTGAATTTGGGGTGAGGGGGTTTACTGGTGGGTGGAGGAATCTGGGGTCCACTGGAAGCACCCCTTCTCCTCCTGGCTTCCCAGCAAAGCTCTCCTCACTTCCCTTCGAGAGCCGGGATTCTGGCCCTGCCGTCCACTGTAGAACCTGCAGAGCTGGCAACATGAGTGCATGTCAAAAGGTGGTAAAGTATTTAAATTGTCCGTCTGTCTCCTGGGAGTGGACTGACTGGCTACCCATTGACCGCCCCCGTAAAACATGGAGGGCGGCGGGTTGGAGGCAGATTTGGGGTCAAAGTTCAGATTTTTAAAAATGTTGCTCCTCCCCCACCAGCTCCCAGCCCACCTGCTGTTACACTGCCCATGTTTCTATCTGCGCTGGCAGTTAGGCTGAGGTGCCACTCTGCCATTGAAGGTACAACAGGGAAACATTCTACTTTGATGATGCATACCAGCCCCGATGCCTATAACTGCCTCCAGTGGAAAACAGCAAACACGTTCCTTCCTGGCACAAAAACAGGAAACGAGGTCCAACCATGGCTTAGAAAACAAGTTAAGGGTGGAGTTTCACGGCCGTTCACGACAGTGAGATTTTCTGGTCCCGCTGCAGTGAACGGAGATTTGGCTGAGCGCCAAGTTCTCCGTCCTCACTTGCAGCCAAGGCATGAACTTGCAGCCAAGGCATGAACTTGCAGCCAAGGTAAGATCACACCCGAAGGATAGTATTAGATCCAAAGAGGAGTGATATAAAGTTGCTAGAAAAAGTAACAAACCTGGGGCATTGGGGGCAGTTCAGAATTCAGCAAAGAACGACCGACAGATTGATTAAGAGAAGGGAAATAGAGTATGAGAGTAAACTTGCAAATAATGTCAAAGTAGGCTGTAAAAGCTTCCACAAGTACATAAAAATAAAAAGATGAGTGAAGACAAATGTAGGTCCCTTAGAGTGTGAAACAGGAGAATTTAAAACAGGGAACAAGGAAATGACAGAGCAATTATACAATTACTTCACAGAGGAAGAGACAAATAACTTCTCAGAAATGCTAAGGAACCAAGGGTCTAGTGAGAAGGAAGAATTGAAGGAAATTAGTATTTCTAGAAGAACAGTGCTGGAGAAATTAATGGAACTGAAAGCTGATAAGTCCCCAGGGCCTGATCACCTACATCCCAGGGGACTAAAGGATGTGGCCATGGAAATACTAGATGCATTGGTTGTCATCTTCCAAAATTCTGTAGATTCTGGAAAAGTCCCAGGAGATTGGAGAGTGGCAAATGTAACTCCACTATTTACAAGTCCCCAGGGCCAGATAGGGTCTCTCCCAGAATACTGAGAGAGGCAAGGGAAGAAATTGCTGAAGCCTTAGCCAAAATCTTTCTATCCTCTGTAGCCACGGGCGAGCTAGCAGAGGATTGGAGAGTAGTTAACATTGTTCCTCTGTTTAAGAAGGGCAGAAGAGAGAATCCGGGAAATTACAGGCCTGTGAGCCTTACATCAGTGGTGGGGAAATTATTGGAGAAGATTCTTAGGGACAGGATGTACTCACATTTGGAAGAGAATAGGTTTATTAGTGATAGGCAGCATGGTTTTGTGAAGGGGAGGTAATGTCTCACAAACTTGATAGAGTTTTTTGAGGAAGTGACAAAAAATCTCACCAGGGCAGGGCAGCGCAGTGGATGTTGTATACGTTGACTTTAGTAAAGCCTTCAGTCAGGTTCCTCATGGCAGGCTGATACAGAAGGTGAAATTATATGGGATCTGAGGTGAGCTGGTAAGGTGGATACAAAATGGCATGGTAGCACAGTGGTTAGCACTGCTGCCTCACAGCACCAGGGACCGGGTTCGATCTCAGGTTTGGGTCACTGTCTATGTGGAGTTTGTACATTCTTCCCATGTCTGTGTGGGTTTCCTCTGGATGTCCAGGTTTCCTCCCACAATCTGAAAGGCATGCTGGTTAGGTCATTGACCTGGGCAGGCGCCAGAGTGTGGTGACTCCGGGAATTTCACAGTAACTTTATTGCAGTGTTAATGTAAGCCTTGTGAATAATAAATAAAACTTTTAACTTTAACAAAACTGCCTTGGGCATAGAAAACAGAGAGTAGCAGTGGAAGGGTACTAGAGGTCTGTGACAAGCGGTGTCAGGATGGTGAATGCCTGGAACGCGCTGCTGGAGGAGATGGTAGAAGCAGATTCTGTAACAATGTTCAAGAAGCATCTGGATAGATATATGAATAGGCAGGAAAGAGGGATAAGGACCACATAGAGACAAAAAAATATTAGATAGAGAGGCATCAATGTTGGCACAGACCTGTGGGCCAAAGGACCTGTTCCTGTGCTGTACTGAAAGAACAAAGAAGTCCTCTTTGTTCTTTAAAAAAGGAGGGAGGGAGAAAAGAGGGAAATATAGACTGGTCAACATGTCATTAACGGTAGCGAAAGTGCAAGAGTCTATTTTAAAGGATGTGGTCACAGGACACTTAGAAAATATCAATGGGAATAGACAAAGTCTCCATGTATTTATAAAAGAGAAATGATGTTTGACAAACCTACTGCCATTTATTTATCCCCCTAATCCGCCTGACACTAAGGGACAATTTACCGTGGCAATCCACCTAACCTACACATCCTTGGACTGTGGGAGCACCTGGAGGAAACCCACGCAGACACGGGGAGAACGTGCAGACTTCATGCAGACAGTGACCCAAACTGGGAATCGAACCCGGGTCCCTGGCGCTGTGAGGCAGCAGTGTTAACCACTGTGCCACCCAATTATTTCAGGGCGGGGGGGGGATGCGGGGAGGATCTTTTCCTTTTAAAACATTATTTCATAACCATCACTTGAGGCTGTAATCCCTGTACCTTGGGCAAGGCTGAACTCACACTTCAAAATGAATGTTAGCCACACGCTGCAAATCATACTTCATACTTCACGGGGTTAATTCCTTTTTATTGATGGCATCACCTCACTGCCTTACGTTGCTGCCTGAGCTTAATATCCTCTCAGTCACTCCTGCTTTGCTCATTTTGTACTTGTGAAATTCATCTGAAGCTGACAACTGTATAATTGGATATCAGGATACGGTGGCTAAAATCATTCTTGGCAAAGTTCTTAAGAATCATACAGCACAGAAGGAGATCATTCGCTCCATAGTGGCTGTACCAGAGATTTGGAAGAGCTATCCAGATTAGTCTCACTCCTCTGATCTTTCCCCGTCAGCCCTGCAAATGTTTCCTTTTATACTCTCTATTTCATTCCCTTTTGAAAGTTGCTGCTGAATCTGCTCCAGCCAAGGTTAACAGGAACCAGGCAACAGAGTCGTTAACTTCTGAAGAGATTGGCACTTCATGTGGATGTTCATTGATAATTGCAGAGTGTTCAGTAGAGTTCATAGTTCCTCAGATACTGAAGCAGTCCATGCCTGCATACAGCAAGACCTGAACAACTTTCAGGATTGGCTAACAATTGGCAAGTAACATTTGCGTCACCACAAACGTCACGCATTGACTTCTCCATGAAAAAACAATCTCACCATCTATTCTTGACATTCAGTGGCTTTACCTTTGCTGAATCCCCCACCATCAATATCCTGGAGATTACAGCGAACCAGAAACTTCACTGGACTAGCCCCCATAAATGCTACGGCTAAAAGAAAGGACAGCAACTCGGTATTCTGCAGTGAGTAATCTATCACTTGACTCCTCAAAGCCTATCCACCATCTACCATCCCCCACCATCATTTCTATGATTACCTACAAGGCACAAGTCAGGAGTGTGGTGGAATATTCTCCACTTGCCTGATGAGTGCAACTCCAAAAACACTCAAGAAGCTCGACACCTTCCAGGATAAAACAGCCCCCTTGATTGGCACCCCATTCACCACCTTAAACATTCACTCTCTCCACCACTAGCAGACAGTGGTAGCAGTGTATACCGTCGACAAGATTCACTGCAGCAACTCACCAAGGCTCCTTTGACAGCACCTTCCAAATCCGCAAACTCCACCACCTAGGAGAACAGGGGCGGCAGACACATGGGAACCCCAAAACTTGCAAGTTCCCCTCCAAGCCGCAAGGCATCCTGACTTGGAATGATATTGCCATTCCTTCACTGTCTCTGGATCAAAACCCTGGTGCGTCCTTCCGAACAGCACTCTGGTGTTCCTACACCAGATCAACTGCCTCATTTCGTGCCCCACCATCTTCTCAAGGGCAATTAGGGATGGGCACAAAAAAGCTAACATCTCAAGATGGATAACAAAAAAGCAGACTTGTTTAAAACATTCAGGAAATAGACATTGTGGCACAGTGGTTAGCACTGCTGCCTCACCACGTCAGGGACCCGGGTTCAATTCTGACCCTGGGTCACTGTCTGTGTGGAGTTTGCACATTCTCCCTGTGTCTGCGTGGGTTTTCTCCGGATGCTCCGGTTTCCTCCCACATTCCAAAGATGTGCTTAGGTTGATTGGCCATGCTAAATTGACCCTAGTGTCAGGGAATTAGCAGGGTAAATATGTGGGGTTACGGCAATAGGACTGGGGTGGGATTGTGGTCAGTGCAGACTCGATGGGCCAAATGGCCTCCTTCCGCACTGTAGGGATTCTAAACAAGACGCATCTTGTGTGGGGGAGGCATGCAGAGGGAAGTTAAAATGTATTAACTGGCCCCACATAAGGCTTTAACCATCAAGTCAACTTTGATATGTTGAATATCAAAGCTGATGTGGCAGACTGATGCAGAAGGTGAAGTCGCATGGGATCAGAGGTGAGTTGGCAAGGTGGATACAAAATTGACTCGGTTAAAGAAGACAGAGGGTAGCAGTGGAAGGGTGCGTTTCTGAATGGTGGGCTGTGACAAGTGGTGTTCCTCAGGGATCAGTGCTGGGATCTTTGCTGTTTGTAATATATATCAATGATTTGAAGGAAAATGTAACTGGATTGATTCGTAAGTTTGCGGATGACACAAAGGTTGGTGGATTTGCAGATAGCGATGAGGACCATCAGAGGATACAGCAGGATATAGATCAGTTGGAGACTTGGGCGGAGAGATGGCAGATGGAGTTTAATCCAGACAAATGTGAGGTAATGCATTTTGGAAGGTCGAATACAGATCGGAAATATACAGTAAATGGCAGAACCCTTAAGAGTATTGATAGGCAAAGGGATCTGGGTATGCAGGTACACAGGTCACTGAAAGTGGCAATGCAGGTGGAGAAGGTAGTCAAGAAGGCATATGGCATGCTTGCCTTCATCGGCCAGGGCATTGAGTTTAAAAATTGGCAAGTCATGTTGCAGCTTTATAGAACCTTAGTTAGGCCGCACTTGGAATATAGTGTTCAATTCTGGTCGCCACACTACCAGAAGGATGTGGAGGCGTTGGAGAGGGTACAGAAAAGATTTACCAGGATGTTGCCTGGTATGGAGGGCATTAGCTATGAGGAGAGGTTGGAGAAATTTGGTTTGTTCTCACTGGAGCAACGGAGGTTGAGGGGAGACCTGATAGAAGCCTACAAGATTATGAGAGGCATGGACAGAGTGGATAGTCAGAAGCTTTTTCCCAGGGTGGAAGAGTCAATTACTAGGGGGCATAGGTTTAAGGTACGAGGGGCAAGGTTTAAAGGAGATGTACAAGATTTTTTACACAGAGGGTTGTGGGTGCCTGGAACTCATTGCCGGGGGAGGTAGTGGAAGCGGATACGATAGTGACTTTTAAGGGGTGTTTTGACAAGTACATGAATAGGATGGGAATAGAGGGATATGGTCCCCGGAAGGGTAGGGGGTTTTAGTTCAGTCGGGCAGCATGGTCGGTGCAGGCTTGGAGGGCCGAAGGGCCTGTTCCTGTGCTGTAATTTTCTTTGTTCTTTGTTCTTTGAATATCTTCACAATAATCTTGTGCATGATTGGTCGTGGAACTGATTGACATAATATTGCATTTTCAGCAGTAATTTGAACAAGTTTTACATGGAGTTTGGAAAGCAAACCTGAAAGTTATAACTTTCAAATCATATTGGCCATGAAATTGGGCTGCGTAGCACATTATGGAAGACCCTAAAGTGAAAGAAATGGTGCAGGCAACACCTCTGGTCACTTCTGGCATGGTTCATGTGACACTCCATGGATGCCAACAAAGGCGTGTCTGTACCTGAAGTCTTTGAAGTGGGCAATCATGATGCCAGCCACACCACCTGATGTGATGCACAGTCTCCAAGGTTTTGAACTTACAGAATCATAGAATCCCTACAGTGCAGAAGGAGGCCATTCAGCTGCTTGAGTCTGCACCGACCACAATCCCACCCAGGCCCTAATCCCATAACCCCAAGCGTTTACCCTAGCTAGTCCCCCTGACACTAAGCGGCAATTTAGCATGGCGATCTACCCTAACCTGCATATCTTTGGAGTGTGGGAGGAAACCGGAGCACCCGGAGGAAACCCACGCAGACATGGGAAGAATGTGCAAACTCCCCACAGACAGTGACCCAAGCCAGGAATCGAACCCAGGTCCCTGGTGCTGTGAGGCAGCGGTGCTAACCGCTGTGCCACTTGCCTCACATGTCAATGGGGAGAGGTACACAAACCCAAAAAGGTTCCAGTCCATGTGCTGTTGGTTTGCGACCTTCCACAAGCAATCATGTTGGTGAATGCCTGACGTCCTGGCAGTGGTCACAGTGTCTTCATCCTGAGGCAGTCTGGCATTCCCATCATCTCTGAGCCACAGAGAAGGACCAGAGTTTGGATGCTCGGACAGCGATACCACCTCTACATCTGGCTGGTGACTTCACCCCTCTCCAGCCTCACCACTCGAGCACACACGGACAATGAGGATACAATGAGAGTCATGCTGCCACCAATAACATTGTGGAGCAGACCTTTGGAGTGCTTGAGCAATGGTTCCTGTGTCTGAGATAAAGGCAAAAGCATGGCCCCATATACACTATAGGGATTCTACGATACATCTTCTCTGATTGTGAATGCTGGAATCTGAAACAAAAAACAGAAAATGCCTGGAAAAACTCAGCAGGTCTGACAGCATCTGTGGGACAGAACAGAGCCAATGTTTTGAGTCTGGGTATCGTGAGTCAGCTCCGACGAAGAGTCATCCCAACTCAAAACATTTGGTGGGATTCTCCGGGCCTCGCTCGCCTCAAAACTGGAGAATCCTGCCCGAGGTCAATGGACCTTTGCATGGTCCACACCCCCTCCCCCTTCCCCCGCCCACTACAATTCCCGTGGTGGGCGGGATGGGAAAATTCCAGCCATTGGCTCTGTCCTCTCTCCACAGATGCTATTTGGATCTGCTGCATTTTTCCAGCATTTTCTGGTTTGGTTCCTGTGCCTGGACTGCTCAGGGGAGCCCGATGTTATTCACCAGAATCTGTCTCCAAATATGTGGCACGCTCCACAGTCTGGCTCTCTTGAGGGTAACAGGCATATGGAAGCCACAGAAGGAGGACATTTCTGGGCAAGCCGCCCAAGAGTGCCGACTTGGACTTTGGATTCCTTCGGGCATCATCCATAAATAAAGCAAATCCCTTCTGAGCGCTGATTAAATAGACATTTAATGGCTCCACCATCCCCATCATCCTGGGACACTGTTCCCTTAGTCAAAATCCTGCAATAAAAGCCACCAGTGAAAACCTTGGCAGGATACCTTCATTCAGAAAAGAATCCAATTCAAGAAATGACATGACCCATTCACCCTAGTGCATTTCCTTCGTGCCTTGTGGGTGCCTTTGGCTGGTGCAGTGATCCTACGCAGTGCAACCAAACTGCCTGCAGCCTGGCTGGTGGAAGGTGACAGACTTTCACTGAGGGAGGCTGCAGATGGCAGCTTTGATCCTGAAGAGCCCAGTTTTAGACCTGGCAGCGTGGTTGGCAGCAGTGTTGGCTCACCGAAAGGCAACATCAAAGGCAGGAGCAGAGCACCAGTTGTGAAAGCACGAACGCTATCGCCTTGAGGGAGAAGAGTAGCTTTCTACTCCAGTGGGGCCCTGACACTCCTCTGTGACGGTGCCTCAGTGAGGTAATACTAGACTGATGTCAGAGGGCGCATTTGCTTTAGAGCACTGAGATCACAGCCATGTTGGCAACTCTCTTGAGTCTCTTGGCAAGAAGCACAGATCTTGTATTCTCAGTTTCAGATTCTAGTGCCAAGTGGCTTTGGCCAGTGCTGCAGTGGAAGCAGAGACATCAACTATTGAGAGGCTGCAGCACGAGTGGGTCCACAAGTCCAATCATAGTGTTGACCACTGCTTCTACAGTGGAAAGGATGGGCTCCAAACTTTGATTTGATTTATTATTGTCACATATTAGCATACAGTGAAAAGTATTGTTTCTTGCGCGCTATACAGACAAAGCATACCATTCATAGAGAAGGAAAGGAGAGGGTGCAGAATGTAGTGTTACAGTCATAGCTAGGGTGCAGAGAAAGATCAACTTAATGCAAGGTAGGTCCATTCAAAGGTCTGTGCAAGAAAGAAGCTGTTCTTGAGTCAGTTGGTACGTGATCTCAGACTTTTGTATCTTTGTCCCAATGGAAGAAGGTGGAAGAGAGAATGTCCGGGCTTCGTGGGGTTCTTGATTATGCTGGCTGCTTTTCTGAGGCAGCGGGAAGTGTAGGTGGTGTCAATGGATGGGAAGCTGGTTTGAGTGATAGACTAGGCTGCGTTCACAACCCTTCATAGTTTTTTGCAGTCTTGGTCAGAACAGGAGCCATCTCTGCTCTGCACGATGCCCTGTGCCCAACTTTCCATGCCCCTTGACAGTGACAAGAGACTAAAGTAAAGTTAAAGTTTATGTATTCGTCACGAGTGGGCTTACATAAACACTGCAATGAAGTTACAGTGAAAATCCCCTAGTCGCCACACTCTGCCGCCTATTTGGGTACACTGAGGGAGAATTTAGCATGGCCAATTCACCTAACCACAACGTCTTTGGACTGTGGGAGGAAACTGGAGCACCCGGAGGAAACCCACGCAGATGCAGGGAGAACGTGCAAACTCCACACAGACAGTGACCCAAGCCGGATATCGAACCTGGGTCCCTGGCGCTGTGAGGCAGCAGCGCTAACCACCGTGCCGCCCCTATCTGGTAGGCCAGCCAACATGCCCAGCAGCATCTCCGTGTGCGTGCCCATCGGCATTCTCCTGCCTGCCACCCATTGAATACCTCACCTTGCTGGGGAACTCAGTGGTGACCTTGTCCTCCAGGGAACTGGCAAATGAATTGTCCTTTCCTGCTGGTGTAGTCTGCAGCTCACTCAGACCCGCTGACTTACCAGGCACTGAATCCAAATCTACATTCTCCATCGCACAGTGCCAACATCTGAACTGGTGCCTGCGCCTGGCACACCAGGTGCCAGTGCTTCCATTAGGTCTGCTGTAGCTCTCACTGGCTGCTCAGGCAGCATTTCCTGGCGATCTGACAGCAGGGAATCAGAAAGCGGGAGGTTAGACTGAGGGATTTGGGGTGGGATGCAGATAGTCACACTATCTGCAGCTTGCACATCATGCCCGAGAGTGCAATGAGAATGTGCTGAGAAGGGGCATCAGTCAGAAACTAACCATCATTCTGATTGGTCTTGGTGATGCCGGCTGCAATAGCTGCTGTCACAGACTAATTCATGATGCTTTACTTTTTATTTTTTCACAGGATGTGGGCATCGCTGGCTAGGCCAGTAGTTATTGCCCATCCCTAGTTGCCCTTGAGAAAGTGGTGACGAGCCACCTTCTTGAATCGCTGTTGCCCATGTGGTGTAGGTACACCCACAGTGCTGTTGGGAAGGTAGTTTCAGGATTTTGACCCAGCGACAAGTGAAGCAACGGTGACATATTTCCAAGTCAGGATGGTCTGTGACTTGGAGGAAAAATTGCAGGTGGTGGTGTTCCCAGACATCTGCTGCCTCCGTCCTTCTAGGTGTTTTTTAAAGTTTATTTATTAGTGTCACAAGTAGGTTTGCATCAACACTGCAATGAAGGTACTGTGAAAATCCCCGAGTCGCCACACTCCAGCGCCTGTTCAGGTACACTGAGGGAGAATTTAGCATGGCCAATGCACCTAACCAGCACATCTTTCAGACTGTGGGAGGAAACCAGAGCACCCAGAGGAAATCCATGCAGACACAGGGAGAACGTGCAGACTCCCCACAGACAGTGACCCAAGCCGGGAATCGAACCCAGATCCCTGGCGCTATGAGGCAGCAGAGATAACCACTGTGACACCGTGCACCCTGGTTAACACCAGTAGAGGCGGTAGGTTTGAAATGTGCTGTTAAAGGAACCCTGGTGATTTGTGGCAGTGCATCTTCTAGATAGTACACACCACCATTGCATTGGTGGTGAAGGGAGTGGATGTTGAAGGTGGTGGATGGGGTGCCAATCAAACTGTTTTACCCTGGATGATGTTGAGCTTCTTGAGTGTTGTTAGAGTTGCACTCATCCAGGCAAGTGGAGAGTATTCAATACTCTCAATACTCCTGACTTGTAGATAGATTGAACCAAGGCAGGACTTACTCAGTTAATGGTAGGGCGTTGGGGAGAGTTACAGAACAAAGAGATCTAGGGGTACATGTTCATAGCTCCTTGAAAATGGAGTCACAGGTGGACAGAGTGGTGAAGAAGGCATTCGGCATGCTTGGTTTCATTGGTCAGAACATTAAATACAGGAGTTGGAATGTCTTGTTGAAGTTGTACTAGACATTGGTAAGGCCACACTTGGAATACTGTGTGCAATTCTGGTCACCCTATTATAGAAAGGGTATTATTAAACTAGAAAGAGTGCAGAAAAGATTTACTAGAATGCTACCGGGACTTGATGGATTGAGTTATAAGGAGAGGCTGGATAGACTGGGACTTTTTCTCTGGCACGTAGGAGGCTGAGGGGTGATCTTATAGAGGTCTATAAAATAATGAGGGGCACAGATCAGCTCGATAGTCAATATCTTTTCCCAAAAGTAGGGGAGTCTAAAACTAGAGGGCATAGGTTTAAGGTGCGAGGGGAGAGATACAAAAGTGTCCAGAGGGGCAATGTTTTCACACAGAGGGTGGTGAGTGTCTGGAACAAGCTGCCAGAGGTAGTAGTAGAGGTGGGTACAATTTAGTCTTCTAAAAAGCATTTAGATAGTTACATGGGTACGATGGGTACAGAGGGATATGGGCCAAATGCCCATTGGGATGAGCTTATGGGTTTTTTAAAAAAAGAGCGGCATGGACAAGTTGGGCCAAAGGGCCTGTTTCCATGCTGTAAACCTCTATGACTCTATGAGATGATGGATAAACTTTGGGGAGTCAGATAGTTGGTTGCTCACTGCAGAATTCCCAGCCCCTGTCCTTTTTTTAGCTAAAGCATTTATAGGGGCTGGTCCAGATAATATTCTGCTTGATGGTAATCCCCAGGATATTGATAGTGGGGAATTTAGCACTGTCAATTGATCTGACGCTCACAGCTTAGATACTGGCACATACCCTGGAGGTTAGTATGGAGTTCGGATCAGCTTGCAGTAAGGCATATGTGTGCTGCTGTATGGCAGGTGTAAGGAATGGTTTATGCATCAATTCATTGGAGGCCTGGATCACAGGAGATTTCTGCTTGAAAAGACTCAGATGAGGACCTCAATGCGGCGGCACAGAGGAGAGTGCTGATGGGCACTGGGTGAATTTATTGGCTGGACAGACTACCCCCTGTCACTGTCAAGGAACACGGAGGAGTCCAGCTTCAGGTTGGCTCTGTGGAGCTTCCCATGTCAGCAGCCTCTCTGCATCGCCTGGCAGTCCCGCGTCGCCCGGCAGTGCTGCTGCCTACATCCCTGTTATATGGCGAGGCGACTGAATCCTCTGCCAATCCTAATGAGGAAGCTGCAATGTTCTCTGAAAAATCCAGGAGCTACTGACAAACATCTAACAACACTCCAGAAAACATCCAGCCACTTTGCAATAACAGAAGTTATTCGAAATTACCACATCTGCAATAAAATCAAAATACTGCAAATGCTGGAAAGACTCAGCAGCAGGTCTGGCAGCATCTGTGGAGAAAGATACAGAGTTAATGTTTCAAGTCTGTACGACCTCCTCAGCAAGTTGGTGTCTGGCCCTCGAAGCGCAGATCCCCTCTTTTAACACTTTTGAGTTGCAGAGTGATGTACAAATTCAAGGCCTGACAAGTGGAGTGAGCTCCTTCATTGCTTCCTCGGTCTCTCTTTAGATGTGTGCTTCCAGCAGCTGGTGGTGAAGCATGTTCCAGCAATTTTCCTGTTAGAAGGCAGTGGCGTAGTGGTATTGTTGCTGTATTAGCAATGCAGACAAAGCTCTGGGGACCCGAATTCGAATCCCACCGTGGCAGATGATGAAACTTGAATTCAATAAACTCTAGAATTAAAATTCGAACAATTTATTTACGGGTGGCACAGTGGTTAGCACTGCTGCCTCCCAACGCCAGGGACCCGGGTTCAATTCTGGCCTCAGGTCATTGTCTGTGTGGAGTTTGCATGTTCTCTCCGTGTCTAAGTGGGTGTTCCTCCGGGTGCTCCAGTTTCCTCCCACATTCCAAAGATGTGCGGGCTAGGTTGATTGGCCATGCTAAATTGTCCCTAGTGTCAGGGGGATTAGCAGGATAAATAATATGTGCGGTTGCAGGAATAGGGCCTGGGTGGGATTGTGGTTGATGCAGACTTGATGGGCCGAATGGCCTCTTTCTGCACTGTAGGGATTCTATGATTCTATGAATCAAACCGGCACTAGGCCATGACAGAGATGAGATTCACATCCACTGTGGTGTTCCATAGGGCTCGGTGGAGGGATCTTACTGTTTGTAGAACAAATAAAATTATAGCATAGGAACAGGCCCTTCAGCCCTTGCCTGTACTGATCATGATGCCCTAACTAAACTAAAAAAACCTGCTCTTACTCGGTCTGTATCCCTCTATTCCCTCCCTATTCATGTACCCGTCCAGATGCCTCTTAAATGTTACTAATGTGCCTGCTTCCACCACCTCCTCTGGCAGCGCGTTCCAGGCACGTCTCCTTTAAACCTTCCCCCCTCTCACCTTGAACCTCTGTCCCCTTGTAATTGACACTTCCACCCTTGGAAAAAGCCTCTGACTATCCACCCTGTCTAGGTCTCTCATAATTTTGTAGACCTCGATCAGGTCTCTCCTAAGCCTCCGCCTTTCCAGTGAAAACAATCCTAGTTTATTCAACCTCTCCTCATAGCCAACACCCTCGAGTCCAGGCAACATCCTGGTGAACCTTCTTTGTACTCTCTCCAAAACTTCCATGTCCTTCTGGTAGTGTGGTGACTAGAACTGCACGCAGTACTCCAAATGCGGCACCTAACCAAGGTTTTATATAGCTGCAACATGATTTCCCAACTCATACTCAATGTCGTGATTGTGTTATATATCAACGATCTGGACGTGAATGATTGGGGAATTTGCAGATGGCACAAATACTGATCGAGTAATGGATAGTGTAGAGGATAGCTATAATCTCCAAACCAATATAGATGGGTTGGTGGAGTGGGCAGTAAGGTGGCAGATGGATTTTAACGCAGAGAAGTGTGAGGTCATGCATTAAGGGAGGTCAAACAGTTATAGGAAGTACACAATAAATGAGAATATACTAAGAGAGGTAAATAAAGTGAGAGATCATGGAGTACAAGTACACTGCTCCCTCAAGGCAGCAGTTCAAGTAGACAAGGCTGTAAAGATGGCACATGGAATGTCCTCCTTCATTTGTAGAGGTATAGAATATTAAAATAAGGATACAATGTTGGAATTGTATAAAAGACTGGTGAGGCCACAACCGGAGTATTGTGCGCAGTTCTGGTCACCACATTAAAGGAAGGATGTAATTGCTCCAGGGAAAGTACAGGGGAGCTTTACAAGAATCTTACCGGGGCTAGAAGAGTGTAGCTATGAGGAGAGAATGGATAGGTTAGGATTATTAGGCTGAGGGGGTGACTTGTTGAAGTGTGCAAAAGTATGAGGGGAAGAGATGGAGTGGATTGGATAAAATTGTTTGCCTTGAGGAAGAATTCTAGAACCAGGAGACATAGATTCAAGATAAGTGACAGAAGGTATAGAGGGGCCATGAAGAGGAATGTTTTTACGGAGAGGGTGGTGGATGTCTGGAATTCGCTGCCCGAGTTGGTGGGGGAGGCAAAGACCCCAAACTCTTTCAAAATGTACCTGGATCTGCACCTTAAGTGCTGTAAGCTACTGGGCTATGGGCCAGGTGCAGGAAGGTGAATTTAGAAAGGGCACCTGAGTGTCCTCGGGCTGGTATGGACAAGATGGGCTGAATGGCCTTCTTCTCTGCTGTAACTTTTCTCTGGTTCTATGGCTGTCATCTTCAGCTATCCACTGGACAGGGCTGGGTGGTAAGTGCAGTATCAATGGCATGGAGGAGGAATGATGTGGTTGAATAATTTTTTTAATTGTCAGTGAGTCAGGGGATGAATGTTCAATTAGATCACAGGTGGTGTCATTTCAAATGACATCGATATAACTTTGGTGAAATACCATGAAGTAACCATGGAGTGGAACATTTAAGTTATGAAGAATGAGATTGGATCGGCTTGGGTTGTTTTCATTGGAGCAGAGAAGACTGAGGGCAGCTTGATTGAGGTGCACAAGATTATAAGAGACATGGACAGAGTGGATAGTGAACAACTGTTCCCCTTAGTTGAAGGGTCAATCACGAGGTGAGGTGCAGGAGGTTGAGGGGGGATGTGAGGAAAAACTTTTTTACCCAGAGGTAGTACTTTGGGGGGTGGTAGAGGCGGATTGCCTCACATTCTTTAAAAAGTACCTGGATGAGCACTTGGCACGACATAACATTCAAGGCTATGGGCCAAGTGCTGGTAGATGGGATTAGGTTAGAGGTCAGGTGTTTCACATGTGTCAGTGCAGGCTTGATCGGCCGAAGGGTCTCTTCTGCACTATATGATTCTATGATCCCATGAACTTATCAAAGGAGCTTTACATGTCCAGGTCTCTGGCAAATTAATCACCAAAATGCTTAAGAAGACAATACTAAATATACTGACAGAGTTACCAGGCACAGCCCCATTGGACTTGAACTTTCCAAAGCAGCTTCTGCAACTTTTGGAGGTACAGAGTCAAGAGAATGGAAGGATACAATAGGCCACATCTTTCGTTGGGTAGGGATGAACATAAAGAAACCTCCAATGAGAAGGATAAATTTAGATGAGACTGGAGAGTTTGCATAGAACAAGGGCTAACTTTAATTCTCACCTGTTGGGGAGAAAAGAAGGATTGAAGACATTAATGGAGTTCAGACAAATCACAGAATTGTAAAACACAGAAAGAGGCCGTTCAGCCCATTGAATCTGAACTGGCTCTTTTGAATAGCAATCCAGTTGGTTCTACTCCCTAACTCTTTTCCCATATCTCAGCAATTTTTCTCCCCTTCAAGTACTAACAACTCACTTTTGAAAGCCACTATTGAATCTATATTGGTCACCCAATGAGAGACTGCATTCCAAATCCTAACCACTCAATGTGTAAAAAGTGCTTTTTTGTCATTTTTACCATTGGCTCTTTTACCAATCACTCTATACGTATACCTCTGGTTATCAACCCTTCAGCATTTGGAAACAGCTTTTCTTTATTTACTCTATCTAAATCCTTCATGATTTTAGACGTCTCTATCAAGCCTCGCCTTAGCCTTCTCTGCTTTTCCAATCAATCCATGTAACCGTCATCCCTCAGCCCTGCAATTGTTTTAGTAAAATCTCTTCTGCCCCATCTTCTAAAGGTGTTCTAAAGTGTGATGCCCAGAATTGGATACAATGTCCCAGTCGATATAAAACTGAACAGCAGCCGACTGCAGGATGGAATAAAGTGAACTCACTGCCAAGATTAGAAGTTGGAGAGGAAAAAGTGTGTTAAAAGAATCAGCTTAAAGAGAAGCACAGAACAATAGTAGGAAGGATTGATAGAGGGGTCTGAGACACAGTTTCGGCACGAGGCCGGAAGGAGTAGCCCTGAGCCAGCTGCTCTCTTCAATAAAATTCTCTTCAATTAAGTTATATTAAAGCACAAATAATGGATTTACAGAGATGGCAATTAATGAAAAAGTTGGTCCAGGATGCTTCAGACACTTGTCTAATATTATAAATAACTTATAATTAGACCAAGTGTGCTATGACATGTTAATAGTTCTCACATTTACTGCAATATTTTCCTTTTGAGAAATGTGCTTTTAGAATTTCAGTTTCTCCAGGTTCACGAAAGTGATATGGTGATGACGAATCTTTGTGTACATGATCAGATATTTATATGATGCATGCCTAACCGTTTGTTGTGTGGGGAATAGTGCTGATGTTTGGAGGGCTGGCAATTTCATTACCATTTACCGGCCAGTCACAAATGGCTGGCACAGTAGCACAGTGGTTAACACTGCTACCTCACAGCGCCAGGGACCCAGGTTCAATTCAGGCCTCGGGTGACTGCCTTGTGTGGAATTTGCACGTTCTCCCCGTGTCTGTATAGGTTTCCTCCGAGTGCTCCAGTTTCCTCCAAAGATGTGCAGGTTAGGTTGAGTAAACTGACCCTTAGGCCGTTATTTTCCCGCCTCGCCCTTCCCGGAATCGGGGCGGGCGAGGCTCACAGAATGGAAATCTCCGTTGGCCTCGGGTGGGATTTTGCAATCTCCCCGAGTGAGGTTGTAAAATCCTGCCCTTAGTCGCAGGGGGATTAGCAGAGTAAATATGTGGGGTTACGGGATAGTGCCTGGGTGGAATTGTTGTTGGTGCAGGCTGGATGGGCCGAATGGCCTCCTTCTGTCGTGCAGGGATTCTATGATTCTATGAAAGTGCGGTTCAGGTTCCAAGGGGTGTTTTGTCAATCTTATCCCTGAAATGGTTAACAATAACAGAAAGTGGCAACATCCCCTTTTCTCGAGATGTTGATACATGCAAGCTGACCGTGATTTTAACTCCCCCTCCCAGCTGACAGGCCTGAGCCTCATCAATTGATTTAGATTGATTCCAAAGTTACTCTCGCAGCCTGTTGGGTGGGGGAATCAGCTGTGGACCTCCATGTTCAATATTATCTATCTGATTTGAAGCCAAGCTCCTCCAAAAGAAGTCAATAAAATATTTTATCGTGGCCAGGAGAAACATGTGGATTCACATTATCCATAGATTTTACCGTCACTGTTTATGGGATCAGCACTCATGGGTGAAAGAGCTTTCAGTTCTGCTGTACAGGAATATTTCATAGAAAGATAAGAAGGAGCTTGAAAAAAATGAGAAGTTCCTCATCTGTGTCTTAGGGGTTTGGAAAATGTTGTTGGTCACTTTTTAATAGGAATGCAGTCAGTAAAGTGCTTGGGTGCATCATATAACCATGGTAACATAATCATACAATCTCTACAGTGCAGAAGGCGGCCATTCGGCCCTTTGCGTCTGCTCCAACTCTCCAACAGAGCATCTTACCCAAACCCACCCCTACCCTATTTCCATAACCCCACGTATTTACCCCGCTAATCCCCCAACCTACATATCTTTGGACACTTGGATGCCTGGCCAATCCACCTAACCTGCACATCTTTGGACTGTGGGAGGAAACCGGAGAACCCACGCAGACACAGGGAGAATGTGCAAACCCCACCCAAGGCCGGAATTGAACCCGGGTCCCTGGCGCTGTGATACAGCAATGCTAACTATTGTGCCATCATGCCACTCATTAAAAAGACTGATGAACATAAGTACATCGACTTGGTTTCACATTACCTGATGTCTGCACTATGTGCCTTGTAATGTATTGTGATTATAATTCATGGAGGGTAGAAATCAAAAGGGAGAATTGGTGTTGAAGTTAGGTTGGAATTTGGTTCAGAGGACCAAAATGTCGAATCAGTTTGAATGGAGATAAGAAATAGCAAAGCTAAGCACTCGCTGGCGGGTAGTTTATAGGTTCCATGACAGTTGCTACACAGTACGACTGAATACAAATCAAGATATAATGGAAGCTTGTAAGAAAGGCACTGCAATAATTGTGGAAAATTTTAACCTTCATACAGGTTGGACAAATCAAATTGGCAGATATAGTCTGCAGGATGAATTCATAGAGTATATTTGGGATAGTTTCTTAGAAGCATACATCCTAAAATCAACCAGGGAACAGGCTATTTTAGACTTGGTAATGTGTAATAAGACAGAATTAATTCATGACCTCCTAGTCAAGAATCCCCTAGGTAAGAGTGATTGGCACATGTTAGAACTTCACATTCAGTTTGAAAGGGAGAAATGTGGGTATGAAACTAGAATCTTCAACTTAAATAATGGCAACTGCAAGGGTAGCTAGAGAGCTGGCTAAAGTGGAATGAGAAAATAGGTTAAAAGGTAAGATCATGGAGAAGCCAAGGTAGATATTTAAGGAGATATTTCATAATTCTCAAGATATTTTCCATTGAGAAAGAAAATCTCTAGAAGAAGGATGCCATGTTTTAAATTAGGAAAAAAGGATGGTATCAAATTAAAGGAAAAAATGTACAATGCTATAATGATTAGTGCTAGCCTAGAGATAGAGAAAATTTTAGACACCAGCAAAGGATCATAGAATCCTGCAGTGCAGAAGGAGGCCATTCGGCCCATCGAGTCTGCACCAACCACAATCCCACCCAGGCCCTTTCCCCATAACCCCATGCATTTACCCTAGTTAGTCCCCCTAACACTAAGGGGCAATTTTAGCATGCCCAATCCACCTAACCAGCACGTCTTGCAGATTGTGGGAGGAATTCAGAGCACCCGGAGGAAAGCCACGCAGACACGGGGAGAATGTGCAAACTCCACACAGACAGTGACGCAAACCGCAAATTGAACCCGGGTCCCTGGCGCTGTGAAGCAGCAATGCTAACCACTGTGCCACTATGCCGCCCAGATGATTAAAAATATATTATAGAGATGTTAGAATATTTGAGAAAATTGTTAAGAAATATAAAACCAGGCACTAAAAGCTCCCAGAAGTACATAAGTAAGAGAGTAGCTAAAGTAGCTTGATCCTTTCAGTTAATAAAGGGAAACAAGGGAGTGGCAGAGAGTTTGAACAAGCATTTTGAATCTGTCTTCACCATAAAAGAGACAAAAATCATCCCAAGAATAGTTGAAAACCAGGGGGAAAAAGGAGGGTAGAACTTAAAAATTATTAAAATCATAAAAAGTGCGAGAAAAATGTATGATCTCTGTAGAGATTAATAACGTTTTAAAATATATTAGAATTCTAATGATCAACTGAAAGTACCATTCAAAATTTTGAGTTTTAAGACTTTTACTGTAATAAACAAACTAAAAGCAACATTGGCTCAATACTAATTTTGTGGGTAATTTATAATGTAAACTTCACAAAGGTTTCCCCATATAACTTATAAAGCAATTGAAAGTCCCCTCCATGTTTATGCTTAATGTTGTTCTTTAAGTGGACACACTATCCAGGAGCTAGTCCCAAGTCTTCATCTACTGAAGACAGCTTTCATTTTTCTTTCCTAAATGGTAACTCCTAAGCCCGGGACTGAATTTCACTGTGAGGAGTATACTGAGAATCCTTCTCTCTAACCCAGGCTAGGCGGATCTTCCAACCTCCCTTAAACCCTCACGAATATGGTCTCTTCAATCTAAGCATAAGCTACCACTCATGTTCTGCTTGGTGAAGAGTAGGGTCAGTATTTTGTCTGCTTTCTTTATTGCAGATTCTTGCAGACCAACTGGGTCAGTAATGTTCAGTAATATCGAATGATATTACCTATAACTTAATACTACAATGGTAGCTATGGACTCTTCAATTTCCAAAGTCCATCTCCATGGCAACAGGAATCACACAGGCCTTGTATCCAGGTAGAAATGCCAAGTCTTCCACTCCTGAGGCAGTCCTTTGGGACCAAGATTGATTTACTTCCACTTCAGGGTTGTGGGTCCTAAGGTGACTAAAAAGTCCAATGCTGGATCAGCGCACTCTGCTACAGTATCTGCAGCCTGTCCTCTACCTCAATTACTCTGAGCTGTGGCTGCAGACACTTACTGCAGATCTGTTTACCTTGGATCATATTGATGTCCACGAGCTCCCACATTCTGCAGCCACCACACATCAACTGCCCTGCCACCTTTATAATTTTTAATTAATTAATTATTTTACTGATTAAATCTACTTACCTTGATTGAAATTCCTCGTTATGAAAACTAGGGAATGCTCACCAGCTAATCTAAAATCTGATAAGCTTTACTACAATAAGTGAATCTACTATGAATAAAACCTTTCAATTAGTAAAATTACCCAAGTCTCAGGTCCTCCTCTTGCCTGTTCCTCCACTTGGCTGTGGAGAAGCAGGTCGACTAATGAGCTTGATGAGAAGAATATCCCTGTTTGTTTTTCAGCAGAGTCCCATAACATGATTAAATTGAAGCTTGATGTCTTAGAGTGTAGCCAAATCTTACTCTGAAATGAAGTGCTGCTCACTGCCTGTCTCAGGGCTCTCCTCTTGCCCACTCCTCCAGATTTTGCTGACTGCCTGTCTCAGGTTCTTCATTCACTCACTCCTCCAGGTGTCGCTGACTGTCAGTCTCAGGGTCCTCCTATCACTCACTCCTCCAGGTGTCGCTGACTGTCAGTCCCAGGGTCCTCCTCTCCCTCACTCCTCCAGGTGTCGATGACTGTCAGTCTCAGGGTCCCCCTCTCACTCACTCCTTTAGGTGTCGCTGAGTGCCTGTCTCAGGGTCCCCCTCTCACTCACTCCTCCAGGTGTCGCTGACTGTCAGTCCCAGGGGTCTTCCCTCACCCGCTCCTCTCCATGACTAAGCAACAATTCCAATATCATTGAATGGCGCTGCCAGCCAAGATGGCAGTGGGTGAACTAGATGAACTCTTTCTGCGCAGCAATCCCTGTGTTGAACTCCTGAAGTCAAAAGCTGCCTAGTTTTACCTGCTGTCAGTGAGGTACTGGTAGTGAACTAATTAGCATGAAACAATCTGCTGCTGGAAAGGCAGAATGGGAAATCTGTTGCCAGTTGGTGAGTAAATACGAAATGCCAGTTGGCTGTGGAGAAGCAGGTCTACTAATGTACTTGATGAAAAGAATATCCCTATTTGTTTCTTTGCGGAGTCCCATAACATGATTAAGTTGAAGCTTGGTGTCTTAGAGTGTAGCCAAATCTTACTCTGAAATGAATTGAGTCTTACAAGTGATATGATAAAGATGACATAATTTATTCAGCGTCTAGTTTTAGTTGAATATGTCAATCGGATATCACATTCCACCAAAGCACTGAACGTTGGCATTGACTCACAGCCCTGCTTTAAATGGATGCTAAGCTGTGGCATTGGCCAGTATGTGACTAGCTTCCGAGAGTGAATGTGCAACCACATTACATCCATGACTTACTGGGCGCAATTCTCCAGCTGCGCGCGCCCCAAGACTGGAAGTTCCTGCCCGAGCTCAACAGACCTGTAAATGGTCCGTCGAGTTATCTGTCTCACCCGTGGCGGACAATGTGAGAGAATTTCGGCCACTATGTTTCAACAGGATAAGACCAAGAATGTGGTGCCAGTGAGGATCCTTGTCCAGTGGAATGTTTATTTGTAATAAATCTTTAGAGGCAGAAGTCCCTTCACCAAAATTCCTTTATTTACAAACTCTAACAGCAGAGCACAGAGTGCTGGTGGTTAGCAGTCTACCTCCAGGAGTGTCAGAGGAACTGACACTCTCGAGTTAAGTACAAGGCAAAGACTCCCTGATTGGCCCATCAATTGGACCCTTAATCAGGGAGTTCATACTCCAATAGGCCAACCTCAATGGCTTGATTGAAGTCATTACAGTATTGTAACATTTGAGAATTCACTGACCATAACTATCAGCCCATAGTAATTATATAGTTCCAAACTGGATGCTGAGAGCAGGACTTTACATTAACAGGTGTAAAATAAAGTTCATAAAGTTCATCCAATACTCACAGGAAGAACCATTCAAATTTAGAACATTTGAATCTGCTGAGTAACTCACCTCCTGACTCTCAAAGCCCGTCCACCATGTACAAGGCACAAGTCAGGGATGTGATGGAATACTCTCCACTTGCCTGGAGGGTGCAACTCCAACAACACTCAAGAAGCTTGACACTATCCAGTAATAAACAGCCCACTTGATTGGTCTCTCCATCACCAATGCACAGTGGCAGCAGTCTGTACCATCCACAAGATGCACTGCAGCAATTCACCAAGGGTCCTTTAGACATCACCTTCCAAACCATCAACCGCTACCATCGAGAAGGACAAGGGTAACTGATACATGGGAACACCACAATCTAGAATTTCCCCTCCAATCCACTCATCATCCTGACTTGGAAATATACCGCCGTTCCTTCAATGCCACTGGGTCAAAATTCCCAGCCTCACAGCATTGTACCTACACCTCAGGGACTGTAGAAGTTCAAGAAGGCAGCTCATCACACCTTCTGAAGGGCAAAAAAATGCTGGCCTAGTCAGCGATGCCCACATCCCTTGAATGAATCCCTTTAAGGGCAACATAGCAGAGTATCGGTCACATGGCCTTTGTAACCAATCGGGACTCAGGGTGTGGAATCCCCCCATGGTGAGAGAGGCTCCCAGGCAGAGGTATGTTGGGAGCGAGCTGCGGCCATGAAGCTGCTTTACAATTCTTATTAATAAATACCTTTTGTGTTCACTTACAAAGTCTGTGAAAGTGCATCTTTGCAGCTTTCATTTACTGGGGTAAAGTGATGCTTGTCAACTGTACATTTTCTTTCCTGTAAGCTATAGGCAACGTATTTATTACATTCAGTTTCGTACCTTCAGTCAGATGATTATAACAGTGCTGTTTGGAGTTACATTATTTCAGCTGCTTAGCCTGAGGCTGTACAAACTATTCAGCAATTTGTTTTTCCCACGATGGCGCCGGAGCGAGGCGACGTTTTGCGAGCTGTGCCCAGCGTACCTTCTAATTCTATTTTTTACTCTCGTTCTATGCTTCTAAAACTTCATTCTACACCCTCTCGTTTCCTTCTCTATGAACGGTATGCTTTGTCTGTAGAGCGCGCAAGAAACAATACTTTTCACTGTATGTTAATACACGTGACAATAATAAATCAAATCAAAAATCAATAATTCTCCTCATGCTGCCATATGAATGAACAGGCAAATGTCAGAATCGTATTTTAAACCTGTTGCGGAAACTTGCAGGACTTAGGAATTTAAACTCCTGATTCGTGAAGTTATTCGTGTGACATTTACATCCAAGAATATGGGCAGGATTTTCCAGCCGCGCTTGCACCAAGACTGGAAAGTCCTGCCCAAGGTCAACAAATCTTTGCATGGTCCGTCTCCCGCCTGCTACGATTCCCGATGCAGGCAGGGCAGGACAATTCCACCCCATGTGTGTTTTTTTATCAGAGGAGTAACAATTATATTAAAGAGCAGGCATGGAGGGTCACTACAATAGAGAATGCCATTGGTTGCATCCAAGGTAAAATGTGTGTTCCTTCAGCTACCCTTAACTCTAAAACCTTCCCTAAACCTCTCTGCTTCTCTATTCTCCTCAAAACCAACCTCGGTATTTGTCATCTGTTATACTATCTCTTTATGTGGCTCACTGTGACTTTTTTCCTTTGATGATGTTCTTGTGAAGCACCTTGGGATGTTAACGATGCTATGTAAATGCACGTTGTTGTGATCATGGTAGAGGACTGTGGTCAAGATGCCGGAAATGTTGGCAATTAATTTTTGTTAAAAAAACTCCTCGAACTAGTGGCCAGTGCTGCAACATTGGGCCAGCTCCCTCCGGGCAGTGAAGATTATTCCGATTTTGCTCTTGTGTTTTCGAGGTGTTTCGAAAGTCTTTGACGAATAAATATGGTGGTGGATGACAAAGAGGTTTGCAGTACTTTAGTCATGAAAACCAGAGGATCCAGCTCCAGAACTGGCCAATCTGAAGCTTAATAAACTGAAAGGAAGATTGAGTCAAGAAGTTTCTCTGAAGAGGTGAATATGCCATGAAGGAGGAATAAAAAGAATGGGTGAAATTTTCACATTCCACCCCCTGCAGGGATCGTAGCAGGCGGGACAGATAGTTTGGTGTATCATTTAAAGGTCCATTGACTCTTGGGGCATGCACAGCCATAAGATCCTGCTGACGATCACAGCTCACCCTGAGAATAACAAGACTACAAAGGTTTGACAAACGGTCATCTAAGCTCAAAACGTTGGCTCTATTCTCTCTCCACGGACGCTGTCAGACCTGCTGAGATTTTCCAGCATTTTTCTGTTTTTGTTTCAGATTCCAGCATCCACAGAATTTTGCATTTATAAAACTACAAGGTTGATTGGACACAAAATGAAAGCATGGGCATTGGTTGCTGAGTGAATATGGCAGCAGGGCCACGAAATATAAAGAACCAATGATGTTTGTGAATCCTTCTGTCTCCAGAAATTAGGTCAGCCATTAAGGAAAACCTGTTGCCCCCTCACCCTGGAGGAAGTTGCCAATGGAAGCTCCACCACATGTTCCAGAACTTTCCCTGCTGGGGGAAGTGGGCGATGGACATTCCACCAGACACGTTGAGGCCAGCTTCAGGCAGGATCTTGATACCCTCGGACAAGTTTGCAACACATGCCGTGAAGCTGATAACACTTCTTTTTCAATCACTGTGGTCAACTTAAAGTGTCAGAAGATGGGAATCACTACTTCATAAAACCCTTTCATGAAAGCTCCTCCTAAGCCACAGTCAATAAAGGACAAGAATATCAGCTCCTGGCATCGCACAGACAAGATTAAGAAATGCTGACTCGAAACCAGTATTTGTCTATGTACTGAGACCAAAACAAAATGCTCTCAAATCCCCACAGGTGTAATAACATAAAGCAGGACTGTAATTTCCTCACAATACTATATAATATTTGTGATCTGATTACGAAAATGACCTTTATCATGTGACAATGGCCTCAGTCAGCAGCCCCTGCACCACTGAACAAATCTGATGCTTTTATTCCTGGGCACTATATTTAGCAACGCAATGTCTTTGGTATAATCACACGCTTTCAGCATTGCCATGGTTATGTTCTGAGGAAGACTGGGTAGAATATGTTCATCACTCGAACAGTGCCTTGGGTTTGCTTTGTGAATATTAAAATTGAGATTTTGCAAGACGCTGGGGTGTTAAAACTTCTGCCTGAAATCAGTTTTGTTACATTCCAGGTGTTTGCTGAACTGAAACATATTTCTCCATGACATCAATATTCCTTCCTTTCCCAGACTCTCCCACGCACACCTCTTTCCCTTGCACCCCTCCCTCTCCTACTCTTCCAACCACCCTCCTCCCCCTCCCGCCTCAAACTTTCGCACTCTTAAACTGCAGGAATTTGTTTAGTTTCTTTATTTGATTTATTATTGTTGCATGTATTAGTACACAGTGAAAAGTATTGTTTCTTGCACGCTATACAGACAAAGTATATCGTTCATAGAGAAGGAAAGGAGAGAGTGCAGAATGTAGTGTTACAATCATAGCTCGGGTGTAGAGAAAGATCAACTTAATGTGATAAAAGCAAATTACTTTGGATGCTGGAATCTGAAACCAAAAGAGAAAATGCTGGAAAATCTCAGCAGGTCTGGCAGCATCTGTAAGGAGAGAAAAGAGCTGACCAAAGGGTCATCTCACTGAAAGCCAATAAAAGTATCAATCATTCAGACCCTTTAAAATATCAATAACAAAAACTACAAAACTTTAACACTGTGTAAATAAGCATTGTGAAATTGACAGCAGAGACCTGAGAGCACAGACATCCATTATATTTGTTGAAACAGTTGCACCCCAAATAAAGCATTGTTTGATTGAGAGCTCAGGATTTCTGAACTCTGCTGTCAATTTCACAATGTTTTTTTTACACAGCATTGATTGGTTCAAGAGTTCATGATTGTTATTATTGATATTTTAAAGGGTCTGGGTGATTGACATTTTCATTGGCTTGTTGTGAAATTACTTTTTTTTTCAACATAGTGGAAAATTATGAATGAATTACTTTTTAAAGCATTTTTTTTGCACATTCTACTATCACTATAGGGATCATTGGTTCCATACCATGTATCTCATCAATGGGCAATCAAACGTTTTGACAAAGAGGTCAGGGAGAGCCATGGGGTATGGGTGGAAGGGCAGAACTTGGCAGAGGGGCATAGAATGCCATGGGTGGCTGGTTATGGGAACAAGAGGTGGCATAATGGGGCACAGAGTGTTTGGAAAGTGAGGGGGTGTGAGGGCTGAGGGCGGGATGATATTTGTATTTTCATTTTAACTAGGACAATGTCCCATTGGACTGAGGTGGGCCTTTTAAACAGCCTCAGGGCCCAGCATCCCATGTTGCTGCCTCCAAATCTCTTTCCAGGTTGCCTGGCCCAACCCTAGCCTGCACCCATCCACCCAACCCCCACCCCGCCCCCCTCCCTCCCCCAGCAATGAAGATCCCAACTTCACTGGCACCTTATGACAGGTAGTCATCCACTCCTACGCTCTTGATTCCCCCTGCCATCCCCAGTGATCGGCCCACTCCTCCATGGGAATCCCATCCCGCTCTACATTCCTGTCTCCAGAAGGTCAATCACCCATCCTCTGGAAAGACCCTGGTGCAGTAACGGTAGTAGCCACCACTCCCAGTGGCGCTGCTGGTACTGGAGAGCTGGCATACTCTGGTTGGACGGCAGCCCTTGGGGGAGGGGCTGGATTTCCAGCAATGCCATGAGTAAGTGCCCCCTGCGGAGTGGAGAACGCAGCGGCAGCATTCCCGCTGCCAATTAGGGACTTTATCCCATCTGGGCTACCTGAAATTAGGTGGGCGAGGACAATACCAGATTTCGGTGCAGACAGTGGGCCGTCGCCTCGACAACCATGTTATTTCCACCAATTATCTGTGGAGCAGGGAGAAAGATACCAACTTAGCATTGTATTTCAGTGTAAACACCCTGCTCTGGCTCTTTATGTTAATAATACTCCTGAAATCAGGCATTAGTGTTGTTCAATATCAAAGATTTTGAGGTATATTGAAGGCATAGTTCATGCCTTGAGTTTGTAAAAGGATGAGGGCTTAATTTTACAATGTCTATTTGATAAATGGAAAATACTTCAAAGTTAAACTCTCACTGGGGGACGCAGGCTGCAAAATTATGTTTCATCCTTTTCTATTCGTTATCACAGTGTGGTGGTGACATATTTCACTTTTTCATAACTAAGTGTGAAAAGGCTATTATTGTGACTTAACGAACACAAGTGTTAGAAATGCATTGCTGTCAGATGAACAAGTAGCGATAATGTAACTTCATTGTATTAATGTTCCACTCACCTTCGTTTTAAAATTCCTCTGTGGCCCGCTCCTCCTTAGCAATGTAATCTCTTTCAGCCATATAACCTTTCAAAATTCCCATGTTCCTCCAATTCATGCTTCCAGTTGCTCCAGAATTGACTCCATCTGTCTCTATGCATATCTCTTCACTTAAGATGCTCCTTAAAGCCTACTCTTTGACTAAGCCTTTGGTCACCTGTCCTTTTTTTAATTCATTCGTGGGACATGGGCATCATTGGCTGGCCAACATTTATTGCCCATTCCTAGTTGCCCGAGAGCACTTCAGAGTCAACCACATTGCTGTGGCTCTGGAGTCACATGTAGGCCAGACCAGATAAGGACAGCAGATTTCTTTCCCCAGTGGACATTAGTGAACCAGATGGGTTTTTCTGACAATTGACAATGATAGAATCATGGAATCCTACAGTGCAAAAGGAGGCCATTTGGCCCATCGAGTCTGTCCTGGCCACAATCCCACCCAGCCCCGATCCCCATAACCCCATGCATGGATCCTAGGTCGTCCTCCTGACACTAAGGGGCAATTTAGCATGGCCAATCCACCTAACCCGCATATCTTTTGGACTGTGGGAGGAAACCAGACACCCACGCAGACACAAGGAGAATGTGCAAACTCCACACAGACAGTGACCCAAGCTGGGAATTGAACCTGGGTCCCTGGTGTTGTGAAGCGGCAGTGCTAACCACTGTGCTGCTCCAATAGTTTCATGGTCATCAATAGATTCTTAATTCCAGATATTTTTATTGAATTCGAATTCCACCATCTGCCGTTTCAAGATTTGAACCAGGGTCCCCAGAACATGAGCCTAATTTCTAGATTAATAGTCTAGCGATAATACCAGCAGGCCATCATCTCCCCCACTCTTTCCATTGCCTCCCATTTGTGGCCCAGTGTCAAACTTTGTCTGATTACTTCCCAATGATGTACTTTGGGAAATTTTATCAGGTTAAATGTGAATTTGTATGGTAATGTTCAACTTCCTCATTCAGACATACTTTTTCAATGATTTGTTTTTCCTCCTTTTAATCTTTGGGCTTGTCAAGGTAAGGGATTTTAATGGTTGTACTGGGAATAAACCACTTCCCATCCTAGGTACCCATTCCTGTGTTAGATACCGTACAGCTAGAGGCAGAGTAAAACTCAGCTTCCACTAACCTAACCTCAGAAAAATGTGTTACATGTCTCCAATTTCCACAGCACACCAACCATTCCTCAACCCATCTAATTGACATCAACAATTAGGGATATTTTTGGGTTGTAATTTCTATATTCACTGGACCTTGACTGGGGCCCAGGTCCATCAGGGTCAGATGCATATTATGGGATGCCTAAATTTTCCGACTTCAAGCTGATCACCTGAGGACCATGCTCCAACAGGGACATGGTGATACATTAGTGTGTGATATTGGTGTCACTACCACCCTGCAAGCTTAAACCCATTTCTCTGCTTAAGAAATGGCTGGGGGTGACCTAATCAAAGGTTTTTAAAATTGTGAAGGCTTTTGAAAGGGCAGGCATAGAGAAGGTGTTTCCACTTGCTGGGGAGATCATGAGGAGGCGATGGCCTAATGGTGTTATCACTAGACTATTAATCCAGAAACTCAGCCAATGTTCCAGGGGTCCCGGGTTCAAATCCCACCAAGGCAGGTGGTGGAATTTTAATTCAATAAAAAATATCTGGAATTGAGAATCTCCTGACGACCATAAAACCATTGTCGATTGTTGGAAAAACCCATCTGGTTCACTAATGTCCTTTAGGGCAGGAATCCATCTGCCATCCTTACCTGGTCTGGCCTACATGTAACTCCAGAGACACAGCAATGTGGTTGACTCTCAACTGCCCTCTGAAATGGCCTAGCAAGCCACTCAGTTCTAGGGCAACTAGGGATGGGCAATAAATGCTGACCAGCCAGTGGCGCCCATGTCCCAAGAATGAATTTTAAACAGAAAGCGAGAGTCCATAAATATATGATAATCCAATAAGCGATTCAGGAGAACTTCTTTAATCCGAGAGTAATAGGGGCGAATATCTTGGAGGCAGATCAGGAAAAGCTGGATATGTGCGGTGGGAAGGGCTAGAAGGGTTTGTTGATGAAGTGTAATGAGGAACAGTAGGATGGGTCCAGGGGGCATAAACATCGATATGGAATAGGTGGGCCAAATGACCTTTTTCATTGCTGGAAATGCACTGTAATTTCAGGTAAAAAAAAAATAGGCTGTTGCCAACACAAAAATTGGCTGCAGTATATTTACAGCAGTTCCAACCCGCAAAGCTGAAAGTCAAAACAATAAGGGCACTTCTCCTGTCCAAGCTGTCAGTGTAAAATTGATCACTTAGTACCACAGTGCTTCTTCAGACTGATTGCCGAGCTCATCCCATAACGTCACCGGCGCAAGGGGGTGCTTCTAACTTCACTGGCACAAGGGTGCTGCAAACTTCACCGGGACAAGGGTGCTCCAACCCTCACCATGACAATGGTGCTGCTAACTTCACCGGGACAAGGATGCTGCTAACTTCACCATGATAGGGTGCTGCTAACTTCACCGTGACAAGGGTGCTGCTAACTTCACCATGACAAGGGTGCTGCTAACTTCACCGGGACAAGGGTGCTGCTAACTTCACCGGGACAAGGGTGCTGCTAACTTCACCGGGACAATGATGCTGCTAACTTCACCGGGACACGGGCGCTGCTAACTTCACCATGACAAGGGTGCTGCTAACTTCACCGGGACAAGGGTGCTGCTAACTTCACCATGATAGGGTGCTGCTATCTTCACCATGATAGGGTGCTGCTAACTTCACCACGACAAGGGTGCTGCTAACTTCACCACGACAAGGGTGCTGCTAACTTCACCGGGACAAGGGTGCTGCTAACTTCACCACGACAAGGGTGCTGCTAACTTCACCGGGACAAAGGTGCTGCTAACTTCACCACGACAAGGGTGCTGCTAACTTCACCAGGAAACAGGTGCTTCTAACTGAGCCGCAGCTGAAAAAGAGCAAAAGCAAAGCACACCATGAATTTTCTAGTTTTCAGGAAGCAGCAGCAATGACGATTATTAACCCGTTTTAGTTTTACTCTTTTTTTATTCCAACCATCTCAGGTCAAGTGAAACCATAGGAAATGACTGGTTTTCACTTTTATTCCAATAAGTGCAGCATGTGTGACTGTGTGACAACTGAAAGGTGACTATATATATCTATATATATATTATATACATATATATATAATTGCAGAGTTTGATGCTGCTAAAGTTTAATGAATTGCATGTTAACTCTGATGAGAGATGCTGGTCCTCTGCCAAGAAGCAGTTTCCAGTATTTTAATTGGCAATAAGATCACTAGGCCAGCGTTTAGCAGGGATCTTAGCTCAGAGACTCAATGCTAATTTTGGAAGAGAACCCGACTACATGTTTGGATGTTTCAGTTTCCCACGAGAGTTGGACATGCGATTTCTCCATGCCCTATTCCAGGTTTAGTTCAAGGAGAGCTAAGCTATGGTCAGCAGTTACTGTGCAACTTTACTCACAGCAACTTGGGTTAAAATCACCCAATTTATTTCACAATAAATTTCAGAATCCAATTGATTTTGCTTTAGGATCAACAATAGGGACATTTGTCATTGAAATTATATCTACATTAGGTCATAAAATGCCCTGCTGCTCAGTGCAGTTGCAATGCTGAGACAGATACAGTTGTCATTGATGCTAAACCATCCTTTTAACATACAGGGGTAACTTTTACAGCCACTCCCCCTCCCCCACCAGCATATTTGAAGGGAGGTGAGGGGAGGTGGGCATGGAAAATGAAGCAGGTGACTGGCATGTTAAGCCTCTCAGTTGCAGTCCAGTAATAAAAGATGATGCAAGTCCAGCTTCTTCACAAACTCACTTTATTCCCTTTTACAACTCCACATACACACACCCAACAACCAGTGCCACCTGTAACCCCTTTATATATCCCGGTGAGTACTATTAAACAATTAACATGTGGAAGGTTGCAGTTAACCCATTGCTAACATGGCAGCCTTCCACCTACCCACCCACTCTCGACCTGAGCCCGATATTACGGGTGGCGGGTCAGGCCTCAGGGACCCTGCTCATCCGTAGGCCGACTGAAACCCTTCAGTGGACAATGAACTGCCACGTCAGGGCCTCTACCCACCTCAGCAGTGACTTTTCAGTCTGCGAGCAAAGGTGTAAACAAGGTGGGAAACCTGGCAGCTTTGGCAGAATGTGCTGATGTCAGGCAGAAAGGTCTCCCCTTTGGGGCTCCCGTTTTGCCCATCGGAGCAACCCTGCAAGTTGGCAACCCCACTTTGTCCCTCCACCTAGCCTTGCCCAACCGCCCCACCCCCCAACTTTGTGTAACCCCCTGCTGACCACTATATGGGGCTGCTATTTAAATATTCAATCAACAGGATTCCGAATTCCTAGCGGTTGATGTTGATTTGGCTAATTTCCTGTTTACCCATAAATGTCAGAACTGTAATCGGAATAACAAAAAATAAATTTAATAACAAATATAATTAACAGTCATACAACAGGTAAAGAATCCCAAACCGAAGATCTTCCCACCAAACAGTTTCAACCCTAAAAAAAATGTTCAAAACATCACCAAGAGCTCTGATCTATAACGGTTGGGGCCCATCCGTTGGTGCACACATGGGGAACCTCGTCCTCAGTAACACACTTGTAGATACTGTTCCAGTTGGATTGTATAGTCCCCACCAATTACTCACGACACACACAGTCCAGAAGAGACACACGTGTGGAAGATGATGCCGCGGGAGGCAGAGGTGCCGCGAGCTATCCATGCAGCAACTCAGGTCCAGTGCGCTGAAGGCTGTCCTCCTCAGCAGTAATGAAAAGAACAGGCAGGAGAATGCTTGGCTGCCTCTCGCTCCAAACCCAATTCTCACTGCCTGGGAAAAGCTCCTCTTCAAAACGTGCCTATCTCTCCCTCCGCACACTCCCTGCCTTACTCCGCAACTGCTTCACTTCCTGGCGCCTTTTATTCTTCCCGCCCCCCCAGAGCAATCCGATTGGCCCAGCCCACATCACTCAACAAACAGCATCCTGTTCAGCAAACAGAACACTGAAACCCACAAGGGACAAAGAACACTTGTAAATGTCTTCCCCACATATCCCCATGTTTCTCAGTCCCTTACATGTGCCTGTTCGAAACCCCTGGACTTACCTGAAGTCTGGGAGATAACTTCACTTCTTCGCGGAGACTGGTTTTTAGTTCCCAGTCGGAGCCACTACTGTCCTCTGGCTCTGCTGTCGGCCAGAAAAATTGGCCAGCAGTTCTCAAGGATGGACTTCCTGTCACTGAATTGCAGAAGTCCCACTCTGCATTAATTAAAGACACCCCCGATGTATTACCACTGGGGGACAGCCATATTTCACCTCTTTTAGGTGTAGGGGGAGTGGAGCTTAGGTAATCCATCTGCCCCTTAAATCCATCCCATTGTCTGCCTAAGCTCAATGTCACCTCAATTCACCTCTATTGAAAATTCCTGGCACCAAAACAGCTAAGATATTTTCAGAGGGTGTCATTAAGGTCACTTCTGCTCACTAAAGCTCTGAAATTTTTAACATCGAAGAGTGGAGCCAACGATCTTGATGACTTAGCAGAGAGAAATTAATTGGATCATTGCCTTCTAAGGCTCATTAAAGTTTATTTGCTTCAATTGACCTTTCAGTATTCTCTGTTTCTTTTTCTTCTGCTTGAATGTAAACTGTTAGTGAGATCTATGTTGGGCATTCATAAGCTGTACTTTTCCTCCTTCTCCTCATTTCAGGGAAAAGTTATGTCTAAGTATAAAGCGGCAATACATGGTTTAATGCCTGGGTAGTGGGCATGTATTTGCATAATTTTGTTATCCTAGACGTCTCACATTAATCAAGTTGGTATTAGCTATGAGGAGAGATTGAATAAACTGGGATTGTTCTCTCTGGAAGGATGGAGGCTGAGGGGCAACTGATAGAAGTTTATAAAATTACAAGAGGTATAGATAGGGTGAACAGTTGGGAGCTTTTTCCCAGGGCAGAAATGACAATTACAAGTTCAAGGTAAGGGGGGGAAGGGTTCAGTGGAAACGTCCGAGAGAACCTTTTTACACAGAGAGTGGTGGGGCCTGGCATGCATTGCCAAGTGAGGTGGTTGAGGCAGATACGTTAGTGACATTTAAGACCGATCTGGATAGACACATGAACACAGTAAGAAGTCTAACAACACCAGGATAAAGTCCAACAGGTTTATTTGGTTGCAAAAGCCACGAGCTTTCGGAACAGGATGTTCCTTCGTCAGGTGGGTGGGAGTCGGCCGAAGGAACAGCCTGTTCTGAAAGCTAGTGGCTTTTGCTACCAAATAAACCTGTTGGACTTTAACCTGGTGTTGTTAGACTTCTTACTGTGTTTACCCCAGTCCAACGCCAGCATCTCCACATCATGACACAAGAACAGACAGGGAATAGAGGGATACAGGCGGTTGGTCTAGATAGGACAACGTGATCGGTGCAGGCTTGGGGGAGGGGCGGGGGTGAGGGGGGAAGGGCCTGTTCCTGTGCTGTACTGTTCTTTGTATTCCTCTCTGCTCATGAAGAGAAGAATGAAAGAAATTGCATAACCATGGGATCCAACAAAGTGCTTTCCTCTCAATTCTGAAATGTAGGGAAATACATCTGCCAATTTATACTCAACTCCCACAAACAATCATTAGATAAGTGACAAGATAATCCTTTTGACTAATTCTGCGCATGAATCAAACTGTACTTCTTGTAGTCAGGTTGTATGTTGTACCATGGCGAGATCTCGACGCTTGTATGATTGAACAGTAACTGCTTATTCAGGGGAGGCGATGGCCTGGTGGTATTACCGCTAAACTATTAATCCAGAAACTCAACTAATGTTCTAGGTTCGAATCCTGCCACGGCAGACGGTGGAGTTTGGATTCAATAAAAAAAATCTGGAATTAAGAATCTACTGACGACCATGAAAACATCGTCGATTGCTGGAAAAACCCATCTGGTTCACAAATGGCCTTTAGGGGAAGAAAGCTGCCATCCTTACTTGGTCTGGCCCACATGCAACTCCAGAGCCACAGCAATGTGGTTGACTCTCAATTGCCCTCCAAAGACAGCTAGGGATGGACAATGGATGCTAGCCAGCCAGTGACTCCCATTTCCCACCAATGAATAAAAAGAATAAAAAGACAGCTGCCAATTTATACACAACTCCCACAAACAATCAATAGATAAGTGACAAAATAAACTTTTTGACTAATTCTGTGCATGAATCAAACTGTATTTCATGTTGTAAGGTTGTATGTTGTACCATGGCGAGATCTTAAGCTTGCATGATTGAACAATAACTGCTTATTAATAATGATGTGGAGATGCCGGCGTTGGACTGGGCTGGGCACAGTAAGAAGTCTCACAACACCAGGTTAAAGTCCAACAGGTTTATTTGGTATCACAAGCTTTCAGAGCATTGCTCCTTCATAAGGTGACCACATGTGTAATGGATACAGTCCTAACTAGGTGCTATCTTCATGCCGACTCCGACCAGATGCCCTACTACACTCTACTACTCTCATAGAGCCATAGAGGTTTACAGCATGGAAACAGGCCTTTTGGCCCAACATGTCCATGCTGCCCCTTTTTGTGACCCCTAAGGTAGTCCCAATTGCCTGCATTTGGCCCATATCCCTCTATACCCATCGTACCCATGTAACTGTCTAAATGCTTTTTAAAAGACAAAATTGTACCCACCTCTACTACTGCCTCTGACAGCTTGTTCCAGACACTCATCATCCTCTGTATGAAAAAATTGCCCTTCTGGACCCTTTTATATCTCTCCCCTCTCACCTTACACCTATGCCCTCTAGTTTTAGACTCCCCTACCTTCAGGAAAAGATATTGACTATCTAGCTGATCTATGCCCCTCATTATTTTATAGAGCTCTATAAGATCACCCCTCAGCCTTCTACACTCCAGAGAAAAAAGTCCCAGTCTATCCAGCCTCTCCTTATAACTCAAACCACCAAGTCCCGGGAGCATCCGAGTAAATCTCTTCTGCACTCTTTTTAGTTTAATAAGATCCTTTCTATAATAGGGTGATCAGAATTGTACACAGTATTCCAAGTGTGGCCTTACCAATGTCTTGTACAACTTCAACAAGACGTCCCAACTCCCGTATTCAATGTTCTGACCAATGAAACCAAGCATGCCGAATGCCTTCTTCACCACTTTGTCCACCTGTGAATCCATTTTCAAGGAGCTATGAACCTGTACCCCTAGATCTTTATAACTCCCCCAATTGCCCTACCATTAACTGAGCAAGTCCTGCCCTGGTTCGATCAACCAAAATGCATCACCTCGCATTTATCTAAATTAAACTCCATCTGCCATTCGTCAGTCCACTGGCCCAATTGATCAATATCCCGTTGCAATCCAAGATAACCTTCTTCACTGACCACTATGCCACCAATCGTCGTGGATAGTACCGTTTACCTGTTGCCACATCAACATGAACCTTTACAGTCCCAAATAGCCGATTACAACACTCTTTTCCGCCATGAAGTGAAAAATGAAAGAAATTGCCTATGTGATTTGACACTGTGTTTTCCTGTCATTTCTGTAACGTAGACAAACACAACTGCCAAATTACACACAAATCCCACAAACAATAATCCGATAAATGACATGATAATCTGGTTTACTCATTGTATTGGTCTAGAAAATGGAAGGACTTCCCCGCTCTTCTTCCAACAGAGCCACAAGATCCTTACTGTCCACCCAAGAGGTTACCTTGATTTGACTTCTGATCTAAAAGAGAACATATTGACAGTGCAGCACTCTCTGCGCACTGCACTAAAATGTCAACTTAGATTATCAGCTCAGTTCCCTGGAGCAAGGCTTCTACATGCAACCTTCGACTTCACATTAAAATTTTTATAGATCGGGGTAAGGGTATCAAGGGGTATGGACCAAAAGAGGGTAAATGGAGTTGCCATATTGATCAGCCATGATTTTGATTGAATGATGGAGTAGGCTCCAGGCTAAAGGGGCCGAATCATTTGTTCATTTTCCATTGTGACCCTTGAGTCAAAGCTTACCCATGCAGAATGGGTTTTTAATATGTAAGGTTCTACACTTTGTGGAAACCCTGTATAGACAGTGTGTCCACTCATTCTGGTACCTGCTTTTCAAGCAGTAAGTCTGCCCAAATGACTAGCGCATCTTTCACCTATCATATGAATTTGTCCGCTGTTAAAACTGGATCTGGCATACATCCCCGACTGTGGCTTCGAAAGACCAAGGAGTGTGAAAGTTTGGTGCTGCGGTCTCCTGTCGTTCACTTTTCCTGATGAGTTTTGTTGTAGGATCTAAGACTGTAGCAAAACATAGCCATGGCTCTGTGCCTGAATCTGTAGATAGAGCAACTTGGTCAAAATGGACTAAAGAAGTTGTTCTCAACTTCATTCTTCCAGTCCTTCTCCATTGAATCAAAGATGAAGTATGCCAACAGGAACCATCGAATCCCTACAGTGCTGAAAGAGGCCATTCAACCCATCGAGGCTGCACCGACTCTCCGAAAGTGTATCCCTCCCAGGCATTCCCCTCCACCCTCTCCCCATAATCCCACACATTTAACATGGTTAACCTACACATCTTGAGACACTAAGGGGCAATTTAGCATGGACAATCTAACCTGCACATCTTTGGACTGTGGGAGGAAACCGGAGCGCCTGGAGGAAACCCATGCAAACACGCGGAGAACATGCAAACTCCACTCAGACAGTCACCCAAGGTTGGAATTGAACCTGGGTCCCTGGCGCTGTGAAGCAGCAGTGCTAACCAATCTCCCATCAGACTGCCCATTTTTCCTCAATTTTGGTAACAACAATTGAAATTGGGGCGGCACGGTAGCACAGTGGTTAGCACTGTTGCTTCACAGCTCCAGGGACCTGGGTTAGATTCCCGGCTTGGGTCACTGTCTGTGTGGAGTTTGCACATTCTCCTCGTGTCTGCGTGGGTTTCCTCCGGGTGCTCCGGTTTCCTCCCACAGTCCAAAGATGTGCGGGTTAGGTTGATTGGCCATGCTAAAATTGCCCCTTAGTGTCCTGGGATGCGTAGATTAGAGGGATTAGTGGGTAAAATGTGTAGGGATATGGGGGTGGGGCCTGGGTGGGATTGTGGTCGGTGCAGACTCGATGGGCCAAATGGCCTCTTTCTGTACTGTAGGGTTTCTATGATCTATGATTCTATGAAATATTCCAATCCATGATTTTTTAAATTCATTCATGGGACGTGGGCATCGCTGGCTGGCCAGCATTTGTTGTAAGAAGTCTAACAACATCAGGTTAAAGTCCAACAGGTTTATTTGGTAGAAAAGCCACTAGCTTTCAGAACAGGCTAGTGGCTTTTGCTACCAAATAAACCTGTTGGACTTTGACCTGGTGTTGTTGGACTTCTTACTGTGTTTACCCCAGTCCAACGCCGGCATCTCCACATCAGCATTCATTGCCCATTCCTAGTTGCCCTTGAACTGAGTGACTTGCTAGGCCATTTCAGAGGGCAGATGGGAATCAACCACATTGCTGTGGCTCTGGAGTCACATGTAGGCCAGGCCAGGTAAGGACGGCAGATTTCCTTCCCTTAAGGACATTAGTGAACCAGATGGGTTTTTTCCAACAGTCGACAATGCTTTCATGGTTATCAGTAGATTCTTAATTCCAGATATTTTGGATTGAATTCAAATTCCACCACCTGCTGTGGCAGGATTCGAACCTGGGTTCCCAGAACATTAGCTGAGTTTCTGGATTAATAGTCTGGCGATAATACCACTGGGCCATCACCTCCCCTCGATTTAAAATTAGAAATTCAGCATGGCCAGAATAAGCGTTCCCAAAGTCACCCAATATGTACAGGCTTAGTCGTTGTACAGCCATTGAGAAGCCTAGGATATTTTGATTTGATTTGATTTAATTTATTATTGTCATATGTATCAGTATATAGTGAAAAGTATTGTTTCTTGTGGGCTATAGAGACAAAGCATACCATTCATAGAGAAGAAAACAAGAGGGTGCAGAATGTAGTGTTACAGTCATAGCTAAGGTGCAGAGAAAGATCAACGTAGTGCGAGGGAGGTCCATTCAAAAGTCTGATGGCAGCAGGGACGAAGCTGTTCTTGAGTCGGTTGCTACGTGACCTCAAACTTTTGTATCTTTTTCCCAATGGAAGAAGGTGGAAGAGTGAATGTCCGATCCAATTGAAAAACTGCGCTTTGTGCACGCGAGGTGAGGAATGGGCAGAAGGTTGAAGTTTCTTGATTTTTTCCACCCTTGCCCATTCCACAGCGACTGGAAAATTGGTCTGACTTTCCAAAATCACAGGCCGGTTTGGATATCCTGCGCTGAAGCTGCAGTAAATCGCTAAGGTGACTGAGGTTCTCAGCCAACGAGAAAAATCCTAACTGCGCCTGACACATTTGTATAATCCTGCTTCCAGTCTGGTTGTGGGCCAAGGTTTAAATAACAAGGGTTCCAGCAATCAGTCATTACTACATCAGTGGTGTCCAGGAAACCTTCTGCTCTGAAGGCTCATGATGCCAAATGGAAGTGATTCATTTGGCTGTGCCAGGACCACAGCTTGTTGAGAGGTCAACTTAGCGCAGCCCCTGCTTGTAGTCAACCACTCAAAAGGGGACAGCAGTTGAAGAACACCCATGGTGTCCCATTTTGTGAAATACAAAGTGCAATGTTTTGACCCACGGGTTATGTCTGTGCGATTTGAATTTGTTCGTGTGCAAATCGAAGCCAGAACCTTATTTAACTAACGGCCCTTGCCAGCTGAAGTTCCTTTGAGTTCCAAACGCTGGCTTCACTGTCCCTTGTCTCAGCGCTGAGGATTAGGAAGCTAAATATGTTGATCTTAGAATCCTTACAGTACAGAAGGAGGCCATTGAGCCTGCACTGACAACAATCCCACACAGGCCCCATCCTCATCCCCGTAACCCTACACATTTAACCTGCTAATACCCCTGACACTAAGGGGAAATTTAGCATGGCCAATTAACCTAACCTGCACATCTTTGAACTACGGGAGGAAACTGGAGCACCTGGACAAAACCCATGCAGACACGGGCAGACTCCAGTCACCCAAGGCCAGAATTGAACCCGGGTCCCTGGTGCTGTGAGGCAGCAGTGCCAACGACTGTGCCACCATGCCACCATACCGTGATGGGAGGCTGCTATCTTGCTCATGACATGCCATTCTGAGGCCTCATCCACCTTTTTTCCTCCATGTTTTACCTGTGTTTTACTGTCCTTCGACTGCACTACTTTTTTAGTGGAGCGGTTCACCTTTATTTTGTCACCTGGCTTTGTACTACTTTTATACTAAAAATAATGAATGGAAATATTTCAACCTTGCAATCTGCAAAGATCTCCAGACTGTTCTGCAGGCAAAGTAAATCAAACCCATGTTTCTTTTCAGACCAATGCATTTGGCAGCTAAACTCTGAATGAGCACAAATGAGTAATGCCTCAGAGTAATTCTCTTCACTCCATTGATGTGCCCTCATTAGTATCTCGAGGTTGAATAAATGAGGAAAAATGAAACTGAACTGGTCACATCAATGCTTTGGTCATTTAAGCAGGTCACAGCCTGAATATTCTACAGAGAAAGTAGCTCACCTCCTCAAAGCCTCTCCACCACCTACAAGGCGCAAGTCAGGAATGTGACTCTCCCCAGGCCTGGATTGTTGCAGCTGCACTGATAGTCAAACAAGCTCAACGCTATCCAGGTCAAAGCTGTCCACATAACTGAAACCAATTCGCCAGCTTATACATCTGTTTAGCATCCCATAGAAACCCTAGAGTGTAGAAGGAGACCATTTAGCCCATTGAGACTGCACCGACCACAATCCCACCCATGCCCTATTCCCGTAACCCCACATATTTGCCCTGCTAATCCCCCTGACATTAAGGGCCAATCCACCTAACCCACACATCTTTGGACTGTGGGAGGAAACCGGAGCATCCGGAGGAAACCCACGCAGACACGGGGAGAACGTGCAAACTCCACACAAACAGTGACCCAAGACTGGAATTAAACCCGGGTCCCTGGCGCTGTGAGGCAGCAGCGCTAACCACTGTGCCACTGTTTCCTCCATTGTACAGTGGTTACGGTGACTGTAATGTTGTATTTACAGAATGTGCTGCAGCAACTCGACAAACCTTTCTTGGGCAACACATCGCCAAGCTACAGTCTTCACCATCCAGAAGGACAAGCTGCATAGGAGCACTATCATTTTCACGTTTCCCTCCCAAGTCACACTGGGACTGAAAATGGCATTCCCTCATTGCCGATGGATCAAAGTCCTAGTACTTGTTACCTTGGGAGTCCTAGTTCAGGATTCTCTTAAGGTTAACTTGCAGGTTGAGTTGGTACTTAGGAAGGCAAATGCAATGTTAACATTCATTTTGAGAGGACTAGAATACAAAAACAGGGATCTACTGCTGAGGCTTTATAAGGCTCTGGTCAGACCACATTTGGAATATTATGAGCAACTTTTGGCCCGAGGAAGGATGCACTGGCCTTGGAGAGAGACTAGAAGAGGTTCACGAGAATGATCCCAGGAATGAAAAGCTTGACATACGAGGAGCGTGTGAGGACTCTGCGTCTGTACTCGATGGAGTATATAAGGATGAGGGAAGATCGCATTGAAATTTACAGAAAACTGAAAGGGTTGGATAGAGTGGACGTGGGGAAGATGTTTCCATTAGTAGGAGAGACTAGGATCCGAGGGCACAGTCTCAGAATAAAGAGATGACCCTTTAGAACCGAGGTGAGGAGGAATTTCTTCAGCCAGAGGGTGCTGAATTTATGGAATTCATTGCCACAGAAGGCAGTGGAGGCCAGGTCATTGAGTGTATTTAAGACAGAGATAGATAGGTTCTTGATTGGTAAGGCGATCAAAGGTTATGGGGAAAAAGTGGGAGAATGGTGTTGAGACATATCAACCATGATTGAATGGTGGAGCGGACTCGATGGGCTGAATGGCCTAATTTTGCTGCTATATCATATGGCCTTATGGTCTAATAGAATACCTGATAGAGTAGCTGGAGAACCTTCACCACATAGACTGAAGCAATTCAAGAAGAAGACTCACCACCATTTGTCTCAAGGACAGCTCGAGTAATAAATGTTAGCCTTGCCAGCAATGCTCAAATTCCGCGATAGAAAAGAAAATTCCTTTGTCTCTGGATTAATATTAACCGCCTGACAATGAAATTCCTCTTCATCAGACTTTCATGAACATCAGTTAACCTGTTTTAACTATAACCTGGTCAAGCTCTAGAAGGCTCCAAGTGAATTGAAGGTAAACATGTCCAGACATGTGAAGACATTTGAAATTCAATTTGCATTTCCACAGGGAAGACAGAAATGCTGGAAGTATTCGTAGTTATCCCCGTTCCCAACTGGAACTAACCCAATACCACATTTGGAAGCAAGATTCGACAGCTTGGGATGGCAGCCATTTTAAGTTTTGGAACTGCATAAAGTCTGTTTGAGAATCGCCGTTTTGCATGCAGAACCTCAGGAAAAACTCTGAGAAACAACTTTGGAGAGGGTTCCTGGCAAAGGGAGGACAAAGGGAAAGGTATCAAGAAATCAACTGCTGTTGTGGTGAAAGAGTTCAGGCAATCTGCCAGCACTGTACCGCCAGAATTAGTGAGAAATAGGAAACCTCTCTCTCCAAAAAAAACTGCTGACGTGTTGAGTCCGTCTGAAAAGGCAAACCTCCGACCCATTGCAGCCACTAAATCAAACCTCACATTTCAACTTCTTCACTTTAGAAAATAGGAAATCCAGCAATAGGCTCGCAATGAAATTTCACAGAGGCAGGCACACAGACTCATTTTTAAGTACCTTTTTACCTTTATCTGTTTTTTAATCTCGGCATCTGTATTTTTGTTAATAACTTAGTCCCTTTTACCTAAGAAACTTTAAGCAGTAGTTCATGTTTCGATTGGTGGAGGGGCCAATAACCAGAGGGAACCGATTCAAGGTGATTGGCAAAATAACTAATGGTGTCAGAAGGAAAAAGATTTTAATGCAGTGAGTGCGCAGCCTGGAGTGTGCTGGAGGCAGATTCAATCATGGCTTCAATGGAGAATTGGAGGAGCACCTGAAGAGAGAAATATTTCAGCGCTATAGGGGAAGGGCAGGTAAGTGGGACTAAATAAGTTGGCCTTGCAGACAGCCAGCATAGACACAGTGGGCTGAATGGCCTCCATCCGGGCTGTAGCCATTCTATTATTGATAATTCTGAGAGTATCAGACCCAAAACGAACCTGCAGTCTCAGCCCAAAGGATCTTGAGACAGAAACACCAGTAAAGTAAAATAGTGACATTTCTTGATGCCTGCAAATGTCAAGATAAGAGCTGAAAGAAAGCTTGTTAAACCACAGAGGAACAAAATGCTTTCACTCTGCTTGTAAGAGGCAGTATAGAGTCCAGCCTGACTGCTAGTTTTGCAACAGATTGGTGAGCTGACTGCCAAGCAGAAAGGTTTTGACCAGGACTTCTCCTTAGTCAAAGAACAAGATTGTGTCACTGATAATGGAGGAGAGAACATTGAGGGCTGTTTTGTAAGTAAGACCAGTAGATCGAAGATCACACAACTCCCATCTGACTTCAGACTGTATAAGATTCTCAAAGGAACATTGTGCCGGTGGTTTTCACCCTCCCAAATAATGGGTACATTTTTAAGTGTGTGAAGAATAATAAAATAAGGCTCGGGCCGTGAGCTTGCATGTAGCTATTTGTCCTGCAGACTAACATCCGCTAATTCACCCTGCCATATTGATGGATTTGACTCATTGGTTGAGTAGGTTATTCTCCATTGTAACAAAAGGTATGCTTTGTTGCCTCAGGGACACCCACATTCTTCACATTCGTCCTTGAAGAATTGAATAAGAGCAGAATTACTGAGAATAAATCTGCCACGGTAACACTATTCAGTTCCTGATAGCTAGTTGGTGAAGGAAGAAACCAGAGCCCGACCTTACTTGAAATAGAGTTATTCACAGAGTGAAACGTTACAGGTATATATCTCCTGACTCTCCCATGTCAGTACGTAGCTCCTTGTATGTACTCAGGTAACCAACCAATTAATGCCCTCCATCTGTGTGTACTCAAAACCTAATTAGTACATCCAGCAAACCTGGCATTGACTTGCACAATTCTTTGCTGCTGATCACCTATTTTCTGCATATCCAATGAGTGGTAGCTTATCTTACTCATAAAGCTTTGAAGTTCACAGCAAGCGTTACACGTTGCACCCTGTGTGCCCACCATCAGACCTGACAGCAGTGCAGCAAATCCAGAGCAGAAAGCCGATGACAATGGGATCAATCCCCGAATTGCAAAGCGTAGCAAATGTTGGGGTCTACCTCCAATGGTATCAAACTTTGATAGTTCCCATTCACATTCATAGAATCATAGAGTCCCTACAAATGCAGAAGAGGTCATTCAGCCCATCGAATCTGCACCAACTTTCTGAAGGAGCATTCCACCCAGGCCTTCCCGTCCACCATATCCCGTAACTCCGTTCATTTACTTTGGATACCAAGGGGCAATTTAGCATCACCAAACCATCTAACAAGCACACCTTGATGTCTTTCCAACTGAATGTGTTTTCAGAGCACTGTTCCTTTTTTGGACATCCTCTCCACTTTGAGCTGGCGGTTTGCGGTGTCGATGGTTGTCATGACGTGAAGATGCCGGCGTTGGACTGGGGTAGGCACAGTAAGAAGACTCACAACACCAGGTTAAAGTCCAGGATGGAGCAGTGCTCTGAAAACCTTGTGATTCCAAATAAACCTGTTGGACTTTAAGCTGGTGTTGGGAGACTTCTTACTGTGCCCACCCCAGTCCAACACCAGCATTTCCACATCATTTCTCTCTCTATCCATCTTCCTTTTTCTCTTCATCCCTCTCTGTGTCTCTTTCCTTCTTTCTCTTTATCTGTTTCAATCGACCACCCCACCACCCCTCCCCCACCTTCCACTTATATATTGAAATTCTTAGCAAGACAGATCAATACATTTTTGGGTACTGAGGGGATTAAGGAATATGGGATGGTGCAATAAGGTGGGGTTGAGGTAAAAGATCAGCCATAATCTTGTTCAATGAGGGCGCTGGCTTGAAGGGCTGAATGGCCTACTCCTGCTCCAACTTCTTACGTCTCTGTGGAGTTTGCACATTCTCCCCGTGTCTGCGTGGGTTTCCTCCGGATGCTCCGGTTTCCTCCCACAGTCTGAAAGACGTGCTGGTTAGGTGCATTAGCCATGCTAAATTCTTCCTCTGTGTACCCAAACAAGCGCCGCTGTGTGGCAACGAGGGGATTTTCACAATAACTTCATTGCAGTGTTAATGTAAGACTACTTGTGACACTAATAAGTAAACTTGATGGTCTTATGCGCACTTTAATCTTCCCTTCTCCTGCAATGGAAGCAACCTTTCCCACATCTCAACCTTCGTACAATTCCCTAAGCCTGGTACCCTCTTCAAATTGTAAAAGTTTTCTGAAGCAAAAGTTGTGCCAGCCGCCATGGGACGACTGGTACAGTTTTGCAATTAGGATTATACAGTACAGTTACTGATAGGAGACATCTTGGGAACGGTTGAGCCATTTTCATGTATCGTGTCTTTTATTTTGGGAAGGGAGTATTTTCTTTGGGTCATTTAATATAACAGGGGAACAAAAGAGGTGGATCCAAGCTAGTTTGGTTCCTTTTGGCTTTTTTATTCCTATTGTATTTAAATAAATTAAAATTAGCACACAAAGCCATAATGATAAAATGCAAAAACCATTTCTTCAAGTAGGCTTTTGAGAATTTCCTTGGCAAGTATTATGTTATTTTTCAAATGGCTTCAATTATTTCAATTATTAATCTAATGAGCTCAGCTGCAGAAAAAGTATAAGGATGTTACTTTGGGAGAGAGTTGTAACATAGTAGTTAAGGCAGCTTACATTCAAATTATGATTATAATTATGAGATTGTTACTGCCATTACAATCCCGAGCAAATATTATCAAGGGGCTTTGGTTGTATTTGTCTCAGAACAATCATGCATCCTTCTATCTTCCTGCATTTTCATATCTGTCCAAGATTTAAAATTGACATGGACAAAATGTTCAAATTGCCTTGATATGTCTTGAGCCATTGGGCGGGGATTTTACGGCCTTGCTCGGGCAAGACTGGAAATTCCCACCCGAGGTCAATGGAGATTTCCATTGTTGGACGCTCGCCCACGCAAATTCTGTGGCGGGTGAGGTGGTAGAGTTCCGGTGGTATGGTTCTTGGTTATCGGGAAGAATATTCTTTCAGGCAGCTTAATAACGTGTCAGGCATTTCATCATAAGATCTACATTCTAACTCTGATAATTTGACAAACTGTGAATCATTTAGGTGATGAGGTGCTCCAGAGATAACTTGCCCAGACCTCTATAGATTTATTTCAATTCTATTTCACTTGATTTATTATTGTCACATGTATTGGGATACAGTGAAAAGTATTGTTTCTTGCATGCTATACAGACAAGTCACACCTTGTTCATAGAGCACACGGGGAGAAGGAAAGGAGAGGGTGCAGAATGTAGTGTTACAGTCATAGCTAGGGTGAAGAGAAAGATCAGCTTAATATATGGTAGGTCCAGTCAAAAGTCTGATGGCAGCAGGGAAGAAGCTGTTCTTGAGCCAATTGGAACGTGATTTCAGACTTTTGTATCTTTTTCCTGACAGGAGAAGATGGAAGAGAGTATGTCCGGAGTGCATGGGGTCCTTGATTATGCTGGCTGCTTTTCCAAGGTAGTGTGAAGTGTAGACAGAGTCAATGGATGGGAGGCTGGTTGGCGTGATGGACTGGGCTATGTTCACGACCTTTTGTAGTTTCTTGCAGTCTTGGGCAGAGCAGGAGACATACCAAGCTGTGATACAACCAGAAAGAATGCTTTCTATGGTGCATCTGTAAAAGTTGGTGAGTGTCATAGTGGACATGCTGAATTTCTTTAGTTTCCTGAGAAAGTAGGGGCTTTGGTGGGCTTTCATAACTATAGCTTTGGCGTGGAGGGACAGGTCTTTACAGACTTTACCTGTAAAGACTCGCATTCCAACCATTATTTTGTAAATTGAGTTTGTGTCTTTATATGCCCTGTTTGTGAACAGAACTCCCACTCACCTGATGAAGGGGCAGTGCTCCGAAAGCTAGTGGCTTGTGCTACCAAATAAACCTGTTGGACTTTAACCTGGTGTTGTGAGACTTCTTACTGTGTTTACCCCAGTCCAACGCCGGCATCTCCACATCAATATTACAAAGGCAGTTTCCATTATACATGTGGACCAAGAATACAGGATGGATGAGGTTTATGAGAAATATGTACGGAATTTTTACATACTGCACGCAGCCTGGAATTTGCAGTTGTAATGAAGGTGAAAATGTTAGCCTTCATTGTCATAACTCTGTGAAATTGACAGTAACTTCTGGCACTCATGGATGTACAGTTACACACAAAAATCTAGAAGTTGTTGTGAGTAATGCTGTTCCTCCACATGATTGGAAACTCTTGAAAAAGTTGAATGAGATGCAATCGGGTTTTTGTATTAAATTATAATTACTGATGAACAATGTTCCCGACCCTGAAAAAGTAATTTTATATTTGTAGAATGTCAGTTTTTGCCTTTCTGTGCTAGAAATTCCATTGTTTTGTTGGTTGTTTTAAAGTTTATGATATTTCATCTTCCACCTTAATCCCATACGCAGGTCCCAATCATTATTTTACTTTCTGTAAAATTATAAAAACCAAATGGTAAAGCCTGCCTCTTACTTCCTGCTTTACTGCCCGTGAGAATTCTTCAATGTGATTGGCTGCTGGCTTGCTTGATGATACTGTTGCTGGATACCAAAGATCACGATAGATTACATCAGAATGAAATTAATGTCAGAAAAGGTGAAATCCAGATCACAGAAATTTCCAGATCTTTTCACTTTACCACTGACTACAAAATCTAGACTATAATTGAGATACTGGTTGCCAAAGAATCACAGGATTGTGACAGCGCAGAAGGAAGCCATTTGGCCCATCGTGTCTGCCCAAACGAGCATCTTGATCTGGTGCCATTTCCCTACCTTTTTCCCATACCCCATACATTGTTTCTATTTAAGTAATCGTCTAATGCCCTCTTGAATGCCTCGATTGAACCCGTTTCCACTATATTTCCAGGCAGAAATAAATGGGTGTTTTTCCGGTTGGAGGAAGGTGCCGCAGGGATCGGTACTCGGGCCGCAACTGTTTACCATTTATATAGATGATCTGGAGGAGGGGACGGAGTGTAGGGTAACGAAGTTTGCAGACGACACAAAGATAAGTGGAAAAGTGAATCGTGTGGAGGACGGAGAAGATCTGCAGAGAGATTTGGACAGGCTGAGTGAGTGGGCGAGGATATGGCAAATGGAGTATAACGTTGAGAAATGCGAGGTTATACACTTTGGAGGAAATAATAACAAATGGGATTACTATCTCAATGGAAACAAATTAAAACATGCTACCGTGCAAAGGGACCTGGGGGTCCTTGTGCATGAGACGCAAAAGCCCAGTCTGCAGGTACAACAGGTGATCAAGAAGGCAAATGGGATGTTGGCCTATATTGCGAGGGGGATAGAATATAAAAGCAGGGATGTCTTGATGCACCTGTACAGGGCATTGGTGAGGCCGCAGCTGGAATACTGTGTGCAGTGTTGGTCCCCTTATATGAGGAAGGATATATTGGCATTGGAGGGAGTGCAGAGAAGGTTCACCAGGTTGATACCGGAGATGAGGGGTTTGGATTATGAGGAGAGGCTGAGGAGATTGGGTTTGTACTCGTTGGAGTTTAGAAGGATGAGGGGGGATCTTATGGAGACTTATAAGATAATGCGGGGGCTGGATAGGGTGGAGGCGGAGAGATTCTTTCCACTTAGTAAGGAAGTTAAAACTAGAGGACACAGCCTCAAAATAAAGGGGGGTCGGTTTAAGACAGAGTTGAGGAGGAACGTCTTCTCCCAGAGGGTGGTGACTCTCTGGAATTCTCTGCCCACTGAGGTGGTGGAGGCTACCTCGCTGAATATGTTTAAAGCGCGGATGGACGGATTCCTGAGCGGTAAGGGAATTAAGGGTTATGGGGATCAGGCGGGTAAGTGGTACTGATCCACGTCAGATCAGCCATGATCTTATTGAATGGCGGGGCAGGCTCGAGGGGCTAGATGGCCTACTCCTGCTCCTATTTCTTATGTTCTTATGTTCTAACATTGCAAACCCAAATGAATCGCTGTGTAAAAAGGTTTTTCTCACATCACATTTGCTTCTTTTGCAAATCACTTTAAATCTGTGCCCTCTTGTTCTTGATCCTTTTACGAGCAGGAACAGTTTCTCCCTATCTACTCTGTCCAGTCCCCTCACGATTATGAACATCTCTATCAAATCTCCTCTTAGCCTTCAGGTCTCCAACAGTCCCAACCTCTCCAATCTATCCTCATAATTGAAGTTTCTCATCCCTGGAACCACTCTTGTAAACCTAAAGACTTTAGAAAGCTTGTGGGAGATGCAATTTACTTCATTAGTACTGTTATCATTCAGGTGAGAAACTTAAAAGTGTTTTATGAAGTCCACCTGTATCATATGTTTTGCACTTTGAATTTGGCTAGGATAAGCATGATATGGTTCACTTCAGGTATGATTCAAATGACCCACTAAGGAACTTTTATCAAATAAAGTTTATTTCAGAATATAGTTAGCATGTATTGAAAGAAAATTAGCAATAACTTTTATCAATTACAAACAAAAAAAACCACCACGATAATATATGACCCTTAACAAATGTATTTAAGTTGGTCCAGTCAAACAAAATCCATTCCACAGGTTTAACACAGCAAAGACTAATACTCACGTGATACTGGAACTGAGTCCTTTGGTTGGAGAATTGAAACCCTGACTTCTCAGCCTTGTAACTTGCAGCAGCCCTCTGGACACACCAAGAAGAGTTTGAAGTCAGAACATCAGGGAAAGACTCTGGTGAAGCCACCAACAGCAGATTTTCTACTCTAGGAAGGCAAGAAGCCTTGCTTTCAGCTAACCAGCAGAATTTCCAAATCCAGGGAGAGAGAGAAACACTTCTATTCAGCTTGATGTCCTTTCTAAACTCAAACTGCCACCAGCCAAACAGAAAATGAAACCTTAAAATTCACTAGGAAGGGAAAAGAAACTGTCCAGGACACATGACCTAGTAACCACTCTTCCTCTTAACAATGCAGGATCAAAAAAGATCCCAGAGTAAAAATGAGCAAACCCCATTTAAGCCACTGAAGGAGCAATAAAAGGACGGCCTGGCAGCAATGAAACCAAAACTGCTTATAGGTGCAGAAAACATGATTTTTTAAAAAATTCTTAATGTCACACTAATGTCACAATCTCTCTGTCAAAACCTCTCATTACCAGTTTTAAATTGATAACATTGTCAAATATTAATTACTTTCCTCTACCCTCTACGGAGCTTTTGTTTCAGCTCCTTGTACTTGTTTACTTATCCTTTATTCCCCCTCTCACCCCAACCCTACCCTCCAAAATGATGGCCTTTTCTTTTTATGATGATATATTTTAGCACAGATATGTTGGAGCTGACATTGAAAGCAGAGCCCAAGAAGAGCTTTTCTTCCCACCACTGAGTTTTTCTTCCCACCACTGAGTTTCCCAGTGGCTTATTTTCCACAACCTATTTGAGTCAATCATAGATTTTCCCCCTTGGCACTTTGGGGCATGCCCTGTGCTAAGACAATGCGGAGGTCACCCACTCAGGTGTGACTCCACTGCAAGTTGTGATGTAGTAAGAAGTTTAACAACACCAGGTTAAAGTCCAACAGGTTTATTTGGTAGCAAAAGCCACACAAGCTTTCGGAGCTCCAAGCCCCTTCTTCAGGTGAGTGGGAATTCTGTTCACAAACAGAGCATATAAAGACACAGACTCAATTTACATGAATAATGGTTGGAATGCGAATACTTACAGCTAATCAAGTCTTTAAGATACAAAGAACGTGAGTGGAGAGAGCATCAAGACAGGCTAAAAAGATGTGTATTGTCTCCAGACAAGACAGCCAGTGAAACTTTGCAGGTCCAGGCAAGCTGTGGGGGTTACAAATATTGTGACATGAACCCAATATCCCGGTTGAGGCCGTCCTCGTGTGTGCGGAACTTGGCTATCAGTCTCTGCTCAGCGACTCTGCGTTGTCGTGTGTCGTGAAGGCCGCCTTGGAGAACGCTTACCCGAATATCAGAGGCCGAATGCCCGTGAATGCCAGTTGTGATGTATGCATTAGACCCAAGACCTCTAATTAAGTAGATGGATACCATGGAGGGCAATTTTGCACTCGAATATTCCTTTTAGGCTCTTCTTCCCCATTCATTGCAATATTATTTTTTCATCTATATATCAATCAAGGCAGAGATTACAAAAGCAGGGAAGTCATGATGGCGTTGTATAGATCTTTGGTGAGGCCACAGCTGGATATTGTGTGCAGTTCTGGGCGCCACATTATCGGAATTGCACTGGAGGGGGTGCAGAGGAGATTCACCAGGATGCTGCCTGGGGTGGAACCTTTAAGTAATGGAGAGAGGTTGGATAGACTTGGGTTGTTTTCTTTGGAGCAGAGAAGACTGAGGGGTGACCTCATCAACGTATACAAGATTATGATGGGCATAGATAGAGTGGATAACGAGCAGCTGTTCCCCTTAGTTGAAGGGTCAGTCACGAGGGAACATGAGTTCAAGGTGAGGGGCAGGAGGTTTACGGTGGATGTGAAGAAAAGCTTTTTTACCCAGAGGGTGGTGACGGTCTGGAATGTGCTCGCTGGGAGGGTGGCAGAGATGAGTTGCCTCACGTCCTTTCAAAAGTACCTGGGTGAGCACTTGGCACGTCATAACGTTCAGGGCTATGGGCCAAGTGCTGGTAGATGGGATTCGGTTGGAGGTCAGGTGTTTCTCACGTGTTGGTGCAGACTCACTTGGGGCACAGTGCCTCTTCCGCACTGTGTGATTCTGTAATTCTGTGAAAAGCATAAATGACAAAACTGGGTCGGGATTTTCCAGCCACGTTCACCCCAAAACCAGAAAATCCAGCCTGAGGTCAACAGATCTTTTCATGGTCCGCCCCTTGCCCGCAGCGGGCAGGACGGGCAAATTCTGGCTAAATGCAGCAAAGTGTCTGTGAGGTTCAATAAGGGAATACCCTCCCCTTGCAAATTAAATCTCAAATTAATAACATCTCTACTGCTGCTGGGTTATGAAATTCAAGTGAACATTATGGGTGAGGTCATTCATGAGTGTGGCAAGAGCCTGTACACTCCCCAGGGGTAAGTGCTGAGCGTACCTGATTGAGATGATCGAACCTTACACTTAGAACATAAGTCAGTGAAAGAGGCAAAATAAGTCAGTGTTGAAAATATTCCTCTTTTATCATAATCCATCTGTCCAGTGCATCAGTTCTTCCATCATTGTATGTTAGTTTTACCTCACTTACCTTGCTTGTTAACTTATTCCAAACCATTATCACTCCAAATAAAACAGTTTCTCCTGAAACCTATTTTCATTATAATTTTAATAATTTCATTTATTTGTTTTGTTCATATTCTCTTAATGTGCTTTAGATCATTTTATATAATTTGAGTTATTTTATAATCCACAAATTAATATTTCATATGCTTAGTATCCCAACATTAACTATCTCGACTGTCGAGTTGTTCCAATAGTTCCTCATAAATAATCCACTCCACATTTGCAATCATTTTTAAAATTTTTTTTGGTGAAGAATCATCTTTTTTTTGTAAAGAATCATAGAATCCCTGCAGCCCCTGAATAATTAACCCTTTGACCCTGGGAAAAAGACTCTGACTATCCACTCTACCCAAGCCTGTCATAGTCTTGTAAACCTCTATCAGGTCCCCCCCTCATCCTCCGACACTCCAGGCAACATCCTGGTAAATCTCTTCTGGGCCCTTTCCAATGCATCAACATCCTTCCAGTAGTGTGGCGACCAGAATTGTACACGATACTCCAAATGCAGCCTAACCAAAGTCTTATAAATTGCAACATGATTTTTCAATTCCTATACTCAACGTCCCGACCAAGGAAGGCCAGCACGCCATATGCCTTCTTGACCACCTTGTCCATCTGAATTGTCGCCTTCAGTTAGAAAAGATCCCTTCCACTGCTACTCTCTGCTTTCTATGCCCGAGCCAGTTTTGTATCCATTTTACCAGCTCACTTCGCATCCCATATGACTTCAACTTCTGTATCAGCCTACCATGAGGAACCTTATCAAAGGCTGTATTAAAGTCCATGTACACAACATCCACTTCCCTGCCCTGGTCAATTTTTCTTGTCACTTCCTCAAAGAACTCAATCAAGTTTGTGAGAAACGACCTCCCCTCCACAAAACCATGCTGCCTATCACTAAGAAGCCTATTCTCTTCTAGATGTGAGTAAATCCTGTCCCTAAGAATCTTCTCCAGTAATTTCCCCACCACTGATGTAAGGCTCACCGGCCTGTAATTCCCTGGATTGTCACTTCTGCCCTTCTTAAACAGAGGAACAATGGTAGCTACTCCCCAATCCTCTGGTACCTCATCCGTGGCTAAAGAGGGTACAAAGATTTTGGCTAAGGCCTCAGCAATTTCTTCCCTCACCTCTCTCAGTATTCTGGGAGAGACCCTAAGTGGCCCTGGGGACTTGTCCACCTTAATGTTTCTCAAAACCTCCAATACCTTCTCCCTTTTTATCTCAACATGTCCTAGAATGTCAACATCCTCCTTTCTACACTCACCATCTACCACATCCTTCTCCTTTGTGAATACTGATGCAAAGTACTCATTAAGGACCTCATTCACCTCATCTGGTTCCACTGTTTTCCTGCATTTGTTCTATATTACCTACTGAATAAAAATCTATCTTTCTCAGTCTTGAGCATTTGAATTGACCCAGAATCCACAGTTCTCACAATTTAACCCTTTATACCCTGCTTTCATTCAGTACCTCCTCCAAGGCTAATATATTTTTCTAGGTGTCATGCCCAGAGCAAAACACAATATTCCCAATGGGCTCTGACCAAGGCACTATTACAAGTACAGTAAGCACATCCTGTCTTTGGAATTCTATCACCCTTGGGGGAGGTGATGGCCTAGTGGCATTATCTTTCAACTGTTAATCCAGAAACTCAGCTAACGTTCTCAGCTCAAATCCTGCCACGGCAGGTGTTGGAATTTGAATTTGTGATGCTGGTGTACCTTTAAGAACTTTTAAAAAATCATGTTCTCTGCAGTTGTAAGCAGGCCTTTTGGTTTCATTGTTGCCAGGCTGTCTGGTTAGAAGTCCTTTTATTGCTCCTTCAATGGCTTAAATGGGGTTTTGTTTATTTTTACTCTGGACCTCAGATACCTGCTGGGATCTTTTATGACCCTGATTGTGAGGGGGAAGATTGATTGACAAGTCAAAGTCAGCTGGTTCCTCCCTCGAAGAATTCAAGGTTTCACTTTCAGTTTGGCCGCTAGCTGCTGTTTTAGTCAGAAGCTGTCCTGGTTGTCAAGCAGCAGGCAGTCTTTCTCACTCTTTCTCCATGGTTTTTATAGATTCTGCTGGCTTGCTGAAAGCAGGTCTCCTGGCCTTCCTGGAGTGAAAATTCTGCTGTTAATAACTTGCTAGCTAGTAACTAGAGTCTCTCTCTCTCCCCCTGGTGTTTTGGGAAGCTGCTCTGACTTCAAGCTTGCATGTGTGTATATCAAGAGAACTGCAGCATCCAACCAAAGGGCTAAGTTCCAGCATCACGTGAGCATTTGTATTTTCTGTGCTAATCCGGTGGCAAAGGTTTTGTACAGGGAAGTTTGTTTGATTGGAATATTTCATATACTTGTTGAGGGTTATACAATATCATGGCTAATTTTCTTTCTTGTTTGTAATTGGTAAAAGTTATTGCTATATTTTAACTGGATTCTTAAAGAAACTTTGTTTCACAAAAGCTCCCTAGTGGGTCAGTTGAATCATGCCTGAAGTGAAGCATTTCATGCTCACCCGAGGCAAATTCTTATGATCCAGGCAGACTTCATAGAATTCTTTGGAATTTCTGACCTGTATTATAACAAATTCAATAAAAGAAATCTGGAACTAATAATCTACTGATGACCATGAAATCATTGTCGATTGTCAGAAAACCCCATCTGGTTCACTAATGGATAGTCAGGAGTTTTTTCCAGAGTGGAAGAGTCAATTACTAGGGGGCATAGGTTTAAGGTGCAAGGGGGAAGGTTTAAAGGAGATGTACAAGACAAGTTTTTACACAGGGGTGGTGGGAGCCTGGAATTCGCTGCTGGGGGAGATAGTGGAAGCAGATACAGTAGTGACTTTTAAGGGGCGGCTTGATAAATAAATGAATAGGATGGGAATAGAGGGATATGGTCCCTGGAAGGGAAGGGATTTTACTTCAGATGGGCAGCATGGTCAGTGCAGGTTTGGAGGGCCAAAGGGCCTGTTCCTGTGCTGTAATTTTCTTTGTTCGTTGTCCTTTAGAGAAGGAAATCTGCCATCCTTACCTGGTCTGGTCTACATGTTACTCCAGAGCCACAGCAATGTGGTTAACTCTCAACAGTCCTCCGAAGGCAACTAGGGATGGGCAATAAATGCTGGCCAGCCAGTGACACACATGTCCCACGAATGAATAAAAAAAACCCCAGCTTTGCATTTGATTCATTTGCCCCTCTTAGCTAGCCTTTCATGATTTACATAATGATCACCAGAATTGCTGTGTTCCTTTGCTACTTTTTACAATTAAGGATGTATTCTTATTTGGCTTTCTCAGATCCAAAGTGGATAATTTCACCTTTCACCACATTATGCTCCATCTGGCAGCTTTGCCAACTCATTTAACCTGTCTACGACCCTTTGTAACTTCTTGCTCCCATTCTTACTGCAACTCCTAACTTAGTGTCATCTACAAACTTAGATGTTTCACCCTCTACTCTTTCACTCGAGGTATATGGTGAAAATCTGAAGTCCTGGTTCAGATCCCTGGAAATCCCCACTTGCTCCCAATCTAATGTCCTTTAGGGAAGGAAATCTGCCATCCTTACCCGGTATGGTCCACATGTCACTCCAGATCCACAGCAATGTGGTTGACTCTTAAATGCCCTAAGAAATGTCTGGGCAAGCCACTCAGCACAAGGACAATTAGGGAAGGGTATTAAACGCTAGCCCAGCCAGCGGTGCCCACGTTCCATGAATGAATAAAAAAAGAGAAAATACCCTTCATCCCTATTCGCTGTCTCCTACCTGCTAGGCAATTACTGACTAACATCATCAACATACTTCCAATTCCCCACACTTTTGCTTTTGTTATAGATGTTATAGAATCCCTACAGTGCAGCAGGAGCCCATTTGGCCCATCGCATCTGCACCGGCCCTCAGAAAGAGCATCCCACCCTACGCCCATAACCCCATGCACTTCCCATGGCTAATCCCGCTAACCTAAACATCTTTGTTAAAGAACTGCTTGTGTGGAATCTTATCAGTTGCCTTCTGGAAGCACCCGTGGCCACTCCTCCCTCCACCATGTTAGTGACAATCTCAAATAAAATCAATTGTGTTAGTCAGTCAGGATCTACCCTTCACACATCCATGCTCAATCTCCTCAATCAATTGATACGTGTCCAAGTGCTCACTTATTCCATCTGTGGCATTAAATTCCAGTAACTTCCCTACAATTGATGTTAAGCTGACCGGACTGTGATTCCTGATTTCTCTTTTCCCTCCCTTCTCAAATAGGAGAGCAAATATTGCAATTTTCTGATCCCAAAGGCGCAATTCCTGCATGTGGAAAACTTTGGAAACTTCTTGACTGACCCATCTGCAATTTCCTCAACTCTTTAATTTAGTGCCTTGGGGCCGAAGGCATCAACTCCTGGAGATCTGTTTATTTCAAATCCCATCATTTACTTCATTTATTTACTCTTAGTGAATCCGCCACCTTCTTCCCCTTTGACTTTCTTTCTTTTCCCTGATGCTGTGGGGAGTTTGATCTCTTCCTCACTTTGAGAAAAGGATATGAAGTGAACATTTTTTTATTATCCATTATAGTCCCACCTGCATCTTCCTTTAATATCCGGATTCTCTTTCCCTGCCCTTGTTTGCTGTTAGCTCTTTGCAAGTTTGCGCATATTCCCTTTTTGCACCTTGTTTAATTTTCTTTGTATCACTTTATTGACTTTTAAAGCTCTCCTGGACGGTTAAATTTGCATTTTTCTTTACATTTGGATGTGTTTCTCTTCTAGTTTGACCTTTTTTCTGCCTTTTTGTTGACCATTGCTGCCTAACTACACAAGTGGCGACTTCACCCTTTATTGCAGTAGTGTATTTGAACCAAATACTGTTTTCAATTGCTTCCCACTGTTCAGTATTAACATTTTTTAATTCATTCGTGGGACATGGATGCCGCTGGCTGGCCAGAATTTATTGCTATCCCTAGTTGCCCCTGAGTAGGTGGTGGTGAGCTGCCTTCTTGCAATTGAATGGCTTGCTGGGCCATTTCAGAGGGCAGTTGAGAGTCAACCACATTGCTGTGGCTCTGGAGTCACGTGTAGACCGGACCAGGTAAGGACGGCAGATTTCCTTCCCTAAAGGACATTAGTGAACAGATGGGCTTTTCCGACAATCGACAATGGTTTCATGGTCATCAGTAGATTCTTAATTCCAGATCCTTTTTATTGAATTCAAATTTCACCATCTGCCGTGGCAGGATTCAAACCTGCGTCTCCAGAATATTAGCAGAGTTTCTGGATTAATAGTCTAGCGATAATACCACCAGGCCATCGCCTCCCATTTACTGCAGTCAATATATCCCTTCGAAGTTTGCCTTATTTATATTTAACACCTTGGTTTGTCACCCTTCCGTCCCCCTCTGTGACGAAATATCAAGTTCAATTATTCAAGTTCAATCACTGTTTGTGAGATGTTCCCTTAACATCAGACTATTAACTAATTATGGTTCTTACTCATGACTAAATTCCATATGATCTGATACCTTGTCAATGCTAAAACATAATTATTCCAGAAAATTGGACCAAATACAGACCTGAAATTGATTGCCATTCCTATTGGAACTGTTTCACTTCTCCCAGTCTTACATGAAAATTAAAGCCTCCCATTATAACCAGATTGTTTTTGCTATCCCACTCTCCCTATTAATAAATCATTACCAGCGGGACAGACAACTTCTGCCTGTTTCTTTTCCGTAACTCTAGCTGTACTGTTTACAGTGCCTGGTCACCCTCACTGAACTCCCTTCTTTCTGTTGCAGTTCCCGTGGCCTGGATTGTTTTGCCTGTTGGGCACATGCACCCAGCGGGGCCGAAAGCAGGCACGAAACGTGCTTTCGGTTGTTATGACCTCAATGAGGCCCATGAGGCGGGCCTCTTGGAGTATGAGCTCCCTGCTTGAAGTCATGATTCCTTGCCCAATCAGGGAGTCTCACCTGTGTATATATAATGGGGAGTTTCAGGGCTACTGGCACTCTGGATTCTGACTTTGTACCTGAAGCACTCCCAGGAGTGAGGCTGGGTTTGTAAATAAGGGGAATCTGGTGAAGGGACGTCAACCTCTGAGGGGTTATTTGAACAGCCTCGAAAGGCCCCGGAACACAATTACTGGGCATGCAATGTGCGGTGGGAAAGTCTCAGCGCTGCCGGGAAGGGTAGAAAGATGGTGGGCACGGAGAAAAGGAAGGGTGTGGGTTGGTGCTTCTAATGTGCTCCCTCAGGGTGACAGCCTCTGAGGAGCTGAATGAGGGAACTGCTGACCTGTAAATAATAAATCGTGATGGAGGAATGCTGCAAAGAGTATCTAGGCAGCACATGTAAGCACAAACCTCAGTCCCCAGATTCCTTTTAAACTCTTATTTTAGCCCTGACATTTTACCCCGCCCTGGATCGAGATTGCAGCTCAAAGGGAAAGGCCAACTGACCAATTGGCCTTCCCCCAATTGTTTAAGTAAACAGGCTACATGCAATTGCTTTCAGTTGGCCCTTTAATGGGCTAAATTGCCTGCTTGATTGTTGGCGGGGGCGCACAAGAGCCGAAAGCGTGCCCGCTGACCGAAAAATATCACCTGAGTGCCCAATGATGCCAGGATCAGTGCTTTCATCTTAGAATCATAGAATCCTACAGTGCAGAAGGAGGCCAATCGGCCCATCGAGTCTGCACCGACCACAATCCCACCCAGGCCCTATCCTCATAACCCCATGCATTTACCCCAGCTAATTCCCCTTGCACTAAGGGACAATTTAGCATGGCCAATCCACCTAACCTGCACATCTTTGGACTGTGGGAGGAAACCGGAGCAACCATGCAGACATGGGGAGAATGTGCAAACTCCACACAGACAGTCACCCAAGTCAGGAATCGAACCCGGGTCCCTGGCACTGTGAGGAGCAGTGCTCCCCTCGTGCGATCCTCTTGTGCACTTTCATGTGTTCCTGGGCCAGGCACATGCTCGCCCAAGCATCGTCAGATTCTGATCAATGTTTTATCAACATTGCTGCCCATCTTGCTAATTATCCTGTCCTTTCTAACTATTAAAGTGTCATTAATGCATTATGAAGCTTTCAAATAACTTCTATCCTTCTGGTTGCATATACCCCCAGGTCCAATTACACTTTATGCAAAATAAAAGTCACCTTACTTTAAAAAAAATCACCGCATGAATTACTTTTGAGACATTTCCATGTGGGAGGTGCTTCTCATTATCATCACATTCAATTTTGTAATTGCTTCGCCACCTTGTCTGAAGAATGAATGTGGCTGATGATTTTTAAGAAATAAATTTTTATTTAAGGAACACTGAAAAGATTGCAACAGGATTTATGAAATCCTATCAGCATAATAGGGACTGCCCTGGGCTGTTCCCCCTTAATCAGTATCTCAAGAAAGTTGAAAGGCAACCCTGGTTAGGGGTTCAGTGTAAATCAGGGAGGCATAGGATCATAGAATCCCTACAGTGAAGAAGGAGTCCATTCGGCCCATCAATACTGCACCGACAACATTCCCACCCAGGCTCCCTCACTGTAACCCTGCTAATCCCGATGACACTAAGGGAGAATTTAGCATGGCCAATCCACCTAACCCGCACATCCTTGGACTGTGGGAGGAAATTGGAGCACCCGGAGGAAACCCACACAGACACGGGGAGAACGTGCAAACTCCACACAGACAGTGACTCGAATTGAACCTGGGTCCCTGGCACCGTGAGACAGCAGTGCTCACCACTGTGCCAAAAATTGATAACAAGAATGGCAGAGCTGGTTCGACTCCTATGTTCCTATGATAAAACTTATTAACCTATGTGACCAGATAATTTAACCAAAGGAAAGGTCGAAGACTTTCTCCTTCCCCATGGGAATTGATGCAAAACAAAAGTATTTCATGCTTTGTTAAGTTTAATGAATCCTCTCAGGTCTGCATCAAACTCTGGCTGAACAAAAAGGCCAAAAACCAAGTGATAAAATAGCACTGTATTCTTATGCTGACTGAGAACGACTGAGAAGGGCAGCACGGTGGCACAGTCTGCCTTCACCCATTGCCATGGGTGATCATTTCCCTCAGCACCGCTTTCCTGCACTATCCCCATGGCTCTAGATGTCATTAATATCCAGAAATCTATTCTGTCTTGAACATGCTCAATGACTGAGTATCCACAGCCCTCTGGGGTAGAGAATTCCCAAGTTTCACCATCCTCTGAGTGATGAAGTTCCTCTTCATCTTAGTCTGAAATGACTTGCCTCTTATTCTGAGACTGTGCCCTCTGGTTCGAGACTCGCCAGCCAGGGAAGACATCCTTTCCACATCTACCCTGTCATGTCCTGTAACAATCTTCTCCGTTTCAATGAGGTTGCTTCACATTCTTCAAAACTCCAGAAAATACAGGTCCAGTTTCCTCAATATCTCTTCACCAAGACAATCCCACCAACCCAGGGATTAGCACTGTGAACCTTTGTTACACTCCTTCCGTGACACATATATCCTTTCTCAGATAAGGAAGTCAAAGCTGTACACAATACTCCAGATGTAGTCTCACCAAGGCTTGGAACAACTGCAAGACATTTTTCCTCCTGTACTCAAATCCGCTTGGGATGAAGGCCAACATGCCATTGCCTTTCTGTTTGTTTGCTGCACCTGTATGTTTATTAAGTTTTATAACAATACTATAAGTTTCCTGGTCCATGTTGTTTCACTTTGTTTTCTGTGAATTGTTCTGCTCATGGGTGCATTTCTATGGCAGATATTTATAGCTGTAAAATAAAACGCCATGGGCTACAACTGTGAAATGAAACGCTATGTAGTAGCACCACATCAAGGCATGCTCTACATCGATTCCCAGAGGGCCAACAATGAAGCCAGAGGTCTCCTGTGCAACCCAAGCAGGGTTCTCAGTCAACATTAGAATACAGTGCTATTTTATCACTTGTTTTTTAGCCTTTTTGTTCAGCTCGGGTTTGATGGAGATACCAATGAGGAAATTGCTTTGGCTCTGATAGTCATGGCCGGCGGTGATATCTGCCACCAGGGAATAGATGCAGTTGAAGCGGCACTATGCAAACAAATCTTTAGTCCTGTGTTCTTTTGATACCTAATGTTAACATCAAGCGTGTTACAGTTCAGTAAGAGCCACCCTCTCCACGCAAGAATACCAATTTGGTTCAGACTCAGGAATAGATTTATATGCCGGACCTAAGCCTATTGAGAATGAGCTGAGCAGCTGCGTAAACTAGAGGCTAGCCAGTTGGCTATTCAGTATATATACCTTGACCAATTCTCCCTTCCAATGGGGGCAGATTGGTCACAGCTTGATCACAGACATGAGTATTTTCGGGAGTGTCTTAAATGAGGAGAGAAAGGTAGGGAGCCGGAGAGTATTAAAGGTATTCGAGCTTCTTAGGAATAGCTGTATTGTTTGAAAACTGCTGGGAGTTATGCAGCATTCTGCCTCGTAGTCCCACAGCATCTACAATGAGTAGCCTCTTTCTGTGCTGATTCTTTGGACATGGTTCACGATGAAGAATTTAGCTTCACAAACAAAATAAATGATTACCCGATCGTTAACTCATGCATTTTGGTCAGAAAAATGGGAAGGCGACTTCCCGGGGTGCTCCGATGCAGAGGGATCTGGGTGTCCTCGTTCATGAGTCACAGAAAAATAGCATGCAGATCCAGCAGATAATAAAGAAAGTGACTGGAATGTTGGAATTTATAGCTAAAGGAATAGAATATAAAGATAAGGAATTACTGTTGCAACTATACAAGGCATTGGTGAGACTGCACCTGGAGTATTGTGCACAGTTTTGGTCCCCTTATTTGAGGAAAGATGTAGTGGCACTGGAGGCAGTTCAGAGGAGGTTCACTTGATTGATTCCAGAGATGAGGGATTTGTCATATGAAGAGAGATTGAACAGTTTAGGCCTATACTCTCTGGAATTTAGAAGAATGGGCGGGAGATCAAATTGAGGTATATAAGATGATAAAAGGTATGGATGAAGTAGACGTGGAGCGGATGCTTCTGCTGGTGGGGCATTCTAGGACAAGAGGCCATAGTCTTAGGATAAGGGGTAGCAAATTTAAAACAGAGTTGAGGAGAAACTACTTCTTTCAAAGGGTTGTGAATCTATGGAATTCGCTACCCCAAAGTGCGGTGGATGCTGGGACAGAGTAAATTTAAGGAGGAGTTAGACAGGTTTTTAATTGGCAATGGGTTGAAAGATTATGGGGAGAAGGCAGGAAAATGGGGATGAGGAGCATATCAGCCATGATTGAATGGCGGAGCAGACTCGATGGGCCAAATGGCCTAATTCTGCTCCTATATCTTATGAACTTATACCTCATTGTTGTAGGAGCTTGCTGTGCACAAATTGGCTTCTGTGTTTCCTTTATTAGAACAGTGACAGCATTACAAAAGTACTTAATTGATCATAAAACACTTTAGGATGTCCTGAGGTCACGAAAGGTGATATCGATGCACATGTTTCTTTCCAAGTCTTTTTCCTTGTGCTGTGATCCTTTAGATAAGGCATTAAGCTGAAGTCCCACCTGTCTTTTTTTATTCACTTATGGGATGTGGGCATCGCTGGCGAGGCCAGCATTTATTGCCCATCCCCAGTTGCCTTTCAGTAGGTGGTGGTAAGCTGCCTTCTTGAACCACTCCAGACCCTGAGGTGTAGGTGCACCCACTGTGACATTAGGAAGTAAGTTCCAGGATTTTGGCCCAGTGACAGTGAAAGAACGACAATATATTTCCAAATCAGGTTGGTGAGTAGAAACATAGAAACTCTACAGTGCAGAAGGAGGCCATTCGGCCCATCGAGTCTGCACCGACCACAATCCCACCCAAGCCCTACCCCCACATATTTACCCGCTAATCCCTCTAACTACACATCTCAGGGACAATTTTTAACCTGGCCAATCAACCTAACCCACACATCTTTGGACTGGAGTCTTCCAGACATAATGGATCCCATGGCATTATTGAAAGAGGAGAAGGGAGTTCTCCCATTCCCGTAAATAATACTTCTCCCTCAATCAATACCACTAAAAATAGACAAATTGGTCATTTACTTCACTCGATGTCTGTGTGACGTCCCTGGGTGAAAATTGGCTGTTACGTTTGTCTACATACTAACTGTGATCACACTTCAACAAAATCTATGATTGGCTGTGAATTGTTGAAGATGTGAAAAGTGCTCTGTGCATGCAAACAATTTCTTCTTTCTCGACAAAATATTCATTAAAGTCCCAATCTTCCCCAAAAATAAACTTGCCACATTTTACATAAGTGTACTGGATATCAGTTACTTTATGTTTTGGAATATTTTAAGTCTGTTTTGAGCCAATTTGGTGAACAGTTCTGTGCCCCACGTGGAACTTTAAGAATGATAATAAATGAAATATGAATCAAGTGTATTTTCTCGGAATACTGGCTGTGTTCCTCCAGATATATTTCAGCAAACACCAACAAGGATGCATTTTTAGATTATTTGCTGCCCATTCAAGATTGTTCATAACTTTAGGTTTCAAGGTTGGCCATTTTATCAATGTGTCATTTGTCAAGTAAGGAGCCATATTGTCAACTAAGATGGACATTGTTAACCATGATGAAAACATACAACTTCCATGCTTCTAGTCTTGGAAAGTTGACTTTCATGTGTTACTTCCAATCGGTTTGAACATACGTCAATTTGTAACAGCATTTGGAATTTTGTCCTTCTTTGCTGGAGGGATGGAGTTTAAAATGGGGGAGGTTATGTTGTAGCTGTATAAGGTGCTGGTGAGGCCACACCTGGAGTACTGTGTACAGATTTGGTCTCCTTACTTGAGAAAGGATAAACTGGCACTGGATGGAGTGCTAAGGAGATTCACTAGGTTGATTCCAGAGTTGAAAGGGTTGGCTGATGAGAGACTGAGTCGACTGGGACTATACTCATTGGAATTCAGAAGAATGAGGGGGCCCTTACAGAAACATATAAGATTATGAAGGGAATAGATAAGATAGAAGCAGGGAGGTTGTTTCCACTGGCAGGTAAAACTAGAACTTGTTTAAAATTCATTCCTGGGACATGGACCAGCATTTCTTGCCCATCCCTAATTGCCCAGGGGCAGCTGAGAGTCAACCACATTGCTGTGATCTGGAGTCACATGTAGGCCAGACCAGGTAAGGGTGGCAGATTTCCTTCCCTAAAGAACATTAGTGAACCAGGTAGGTTTTTCCAACAGTCGACAATGGTTTCATGGTCATCAGTAGATTCTTAATTCCAGATATTTTTTATTGAATTCAAATTCCACCACCTGCCGTGGTGGGATTTGAACTCAGGTCCCCAGAACATGAGCTGAGGTTCTGGATTAACAGTCTAGCGATAATACCACTAGGCCATTGCCTCCCTGGGGGACAACTCAGGGGCATGGCCTCAAAATAAGGGGGAGCAGATTTAGGACTGAGTTCACCCAAAGGATTGTGAATCTGTGGAATTCGCTGCCCAGTGAAGCAGTTGAGGCTACCTCATTGAATGTTTTTAGGGCAAAGATGGATCAATTTTTGAACAGTAAAGGAATTAAGGGTTATGGGAGCAGGCGGGTAAGTGGAGCTGAGTCCACGAAAAGATCAGCCATGATCTCATTGAACAGCAGAGCAGGCTCGAGAGGCCAAATGGCCTACTCCTGCTCCTAGTTCTTATGTTCTTGTTGTATATAACCCGATGGATCACATTTTCACAGTTTAACAGGATCTGAGGCCACATTAATGAGTTACTCTGATACTGACTTTGGACATTGCAGTCAGATTTGGTCAGTCAATCTCTCCAGGCCAGTGGAGATGAAAAAATAGGAGAAAATCTCTCTGAGTGCTAATAGACTCAGGACAACTTCACAAAACTACAAAGGCACCCAAAGGAGGGACAAAATAGTGATCACATTCTTAGAAGTAAATCACAAACAGGAGGCAGATTTTGCTGAGTGAGAAGGGAAAGAATAAATAAATAAGAAGTAATTCCTACAAATCCACCATGGAAGCTACAGGTAATGATGAATATTTTATTACATCAATGACTGAAAATAAGAGGGCTCAGGGAGGGAAGCACACAGCACGTTACTTGTATCTTAGTGAAACAGAGTAAATGAGGAGAAATGTTAGCGCGCTGAAGGATTGTTAAGATACAGAACACACGATCTGAAAGGGTGGTGGAATCTGATTGCATTGGAGTTATCAAAAGACAATTGGACATGTACTAATTTGCAAGGTTGTGGGGAAAGATTTGGGGTGTGGGACAGCTCTTTCAAAGAGTGGGCATGACCAGATGAATGGCCTCTTTCTGTAAGACTCTATGGGCGGGACTTTCCAACGGCGCAAAATTGCCCAAGACCACAAAATCCCGGTCAACGGACCTTTGCATGGTCCATTTCCTGCCCACTACAATTCCCGTGGCGGGCAGCATGGGAAAATTCTGCCATATGATTCTGTGATCATATACAAGGATTCTAATTAACTAAGTAAAGGCAATATAAATATTCTATTTAGTTGCTTGTGTGTTTCAATGCTAGTGAGGGGTGTAATTTTTTTTAAACCCTTGAGTCAGTCACGTGATCTATTGCTTCAATAAATTTGATAGAATAAAGGACCATCACTATTACCATTAAGCTGTCGCGGTTATATAGTAAAAATCTAAAACCTACATTCTCAACTTTGCACACTTGGACAATGTTATGAAAGACATGCTATTTAAATTACCCCAACAGGTTTTTGTTTAAATTGCTGTAAGCACTTCCTTGTGCAGAACCCTTGCTTCTTGTGCCAATTGATCAATCTAATCAATATTTAGCAGTTTAAAACACTTAATTATTTCCTGTGCTTTGTCTACAATTGGCAACCTGATGCCAGCTATCAATAAAACATGGGTTCATAGCCAAGGTTTTGCATTTCTGTTTTATTTAATTATGTTAATTGAGGGAAGATTGTTGGTCTGGGTGCAGGGAATCTGTGCACAATATGCTTCTTTCATTTGTTGACTGAACAACATGTTAGTGACGGACACTGGGAGAACGTGCTACTCTTTTCGAAGCGTGTGACCTTCACCAGCCACTTCAGTGTCTCATCCAATGGATTGCATTTCCCCTCAAAACTGGAGCATCAATCTCGAGCATGCACTTGCGTGACAGCTGTGGCTCAGTTTGTAGCACACTTCCCTCTGAGCCAGATGGTTGTGAGTTCAAACCCAACTCCAGATTCCTGAACACAGCAATCAAGGCTGACACTCCAGTTCAATACTGGGGGTGTGCTGCGCTGTTGGAGATATGACGCAATAAACTGAAGCCCCCACCTGGCCTCTCAGGCAGAAATAGAAGATCCCATGATGCTAATTTGAAGAAAAGCAAGGGTGTCCATGTGCCCTGACCAATATTTATCCCTCAGTCAACATCCGAAAAAGACATGTTATCTGGTCATTATCCCAGTATTTTTCTTGTGGGAGCTGGCTGTGAGTAAATTGGCTGCTAGCTGTGTTTCCTCATTACATCAGCAACTACAACTGCCACATTGGCCGTAAAGAACTTTCAGATGTCTGGTAGTCACGAAAGGCACTATATAAATGCAAGTCTTTTTATCTTCTGGAGTGTACCTGGACTTGATTTTGTGGCAAATTTGCTGCCGATGGAATTCAGTTAATCGACCCTAAGTTGTGCCTTCAGTCTGCAATCACATAGACAGTATGTACAATAAGGTGTTTCATAAATACAATTTCTTACGTTATCCCATAACTGATACATTGCTCATTCCAGCCAGAATGAGTTAAATTCCCTATTCGGTGGGCGACACGGTGGCACAGTGGTTAGCACCGCTGCCTCACAGCGCCAGCGACCTGGGTTCAATTCCGGCCTTGGGTGACTGTGCGGAGTCTGCACATTCTCCCCGTGTCTGCATGGATTTCCTCCAGGTACTCTGCTTTCCTCCCATAGTCCAAAGATGTGCAGGTTAGGTGGATTGGCCACATTAAATTGCCCCTAAGTGTCAGGGGGATTATTGGGTTAAATACATGGGGTTATGGGGATAGGGCCTGGGTGCGATTGTTGTTGGTGCAGGCTCGATGGGCCGAATGGCCTCTTTCTGTAGGGATTCTATGAACTTTAAGCACTTGCCAAAGTCTTCTGCAAACCATGTGATTCCACCCAAGCAGTCTCCGGTTCCTCCATTTCTCTCCTTATTTCAATCCACACCAACATAAGGTTGCCAGTTATCATCCTACTAATATACTATATGGTAAATTTGGAACGATTTGTCACAAAGGGACAGAAATTTAGATCGGGCGCTCGGTATTCAGCCATATTGAAGTCAGTGAAACTGAATATCGTATGTCTGGGACATACAATGCGTTCTGCACGACCAGCCACAGTAGACCTTTAGTCCAAAGTGACTGAACGGGTTTTGGGATGGAAGGTGCATAATATTGAATCCATGAGCACAATGGACCAATGGATAAGAGGGAGCTGATGGCGTAATGATATTGTCACTGTACAAGTAATCCGGAGATCCAGGGTAATGCTCTGGGGGCCTGGGTTCGAATCACATCCATGGCAGATGGTGAAATTTGAATTCAATAAAAAAAATCTGGAATTAAAAGAGTCTAACAATGACAATTAAACCATTGTCAAAAATCTATCTGGTTCACTAATGTCCTCAAGGGAAGGAAATCCGTTGTCCTTACCTGGTCTAGCCCATATGTGACTTCAGATCCATAGCCAGACTCTTCATGCCCTCAGGGATGGCCAATTAAATGTTGACCCAGCCAGCAACATCCACATGCCATGAATGAATAAAAGAACAACTGAACTGTTGATACCAACACACAAAACAGCACACGTTACTTGCAAGAGTGATCTGCAGCATTTTACAGAGATGTTGGGGCAAACTTTACCGTTCTGCCCGCCACAGGAATCGGAGTGGGCGGAGCATGGGAAAGATCCATTGATCTCGGACGGGATTTTCTGGTTTCAGGGTAACAAGGCCAGAAAAACCCACCCATTATTCCTGACTCAGAGCATTGGTATTTAGTGACTGACCTTAATGTTATCAAAACGTCCACTCCCCCCACCTCCCCCCCCCCATTCCCAGAGAGACCGGATGGGATTTTCCAGCCGTGATTTTCCAGCTGGACTCACCCCAAAATCAGAAAAAAGCACCCAAGGTCAACAGACCTTTGCATGGTCCCACCCACCCCTCCGCCCCCCCCCTCGCCGGACCTCTACGATTCCCATGGCAGGCGGGAAGGGAAAATTCCCCCCACCATTTTTTCAGGACGGAGACTGAAGAGGTGGATAGGGAGCAGCTGAAGTCCTTGATTGAAGGGTCAGTTCCGAGGGGACACAAGTTAAAAGTGAGGGGTGGGAGGTTTAGGGGAGATTTGAGGAAAATCTTTTTTACCCACAGGGTGGTGATGGTCTGGAATGCACTGCCTGGGAGGGTGGTGGAGGCGGGATGCCTCACATCCTCTAAAAAGTACCTGGATGAGTACTTGGCACGCCATAACATTCAGGGCTATGGGCCAAGTGCTGGCAAGTGGGATTAGGTGGGCAGGTCAGGGCCTTTCATGCGTCGGTGCAGACTTGATAGGCCGAAAGGCCTCTTCTGCACCGTAGTAATCTGTGATTCTGTGAGGTGTTTTCCAGTTTGGAGGATTTGCAACAGATTGTTGCTTCAGTTCAAGATCCCAAAGTTCCATTGCTGGATCTAAGTGCTGCACAGCCCATCTAGAAATAAGAAAGAACTTCTGCTCCTCAACATTTTGAGCTTTAATGTGACTAAAATATAATTCCAATCGTTGGGATTGATCTGTTTTGGAAGAAATAAACAGTGATTCATCTAATGGTGATACCTCATTCTCGCACAATGTCACAGTCAACCCAGTGATCTTGCAGCTGTGTGTCCATCGTCCGAGATGTTCTATAATTTTGTTAAATGATGTCACGGTAGACATTGTTCAACCAACCACGACACTCATACAGATCTCGCAATGCATTTGCCATTGCAGAGATATCACCCCCTCACCCCACCCCCCCCTGCCCCCGCACCCCCAAACCCCCACCCTGCAAAACAGGGTCAGCAAGATTCCAACACAAGTTGTGCGTAGTGTATAAAAAATGAATAGAAGCTCTTTCCGCATTAACAAATTTTAAGAGGCAATGACTTAAGATAATTCTTCACCTAAAGCCCCCTCCCGCCACTATGATAGGGAAAATTTAACATGGCCAATGCACCTAACCAGCACGCCTTTCGGACTGGGGGAGGAAACTGGAGCACCCAGAGGAAAGCCCGGGGAGAATGTGCAGACTCTGCACAGATAGTGACCCAAGCCAGGAAACGAACCCGGGTCCCTGGCACTGTGAGGCAGCAGTGATAACCGCTGTGCCACCACCGTGCCGCCCGTGATATACTACCTGAGTAAAGATCGGGCTGAATTTTACAGTTTCTGCTGGGGATAAGGGAGGCGGAATGAAGGGTCCTCGGTCCGCTCATTCCCATCCCCTCCATTTCAGCACCTCGGATCAAGCTTCACCTGGCTAATTAGCTGTCAGCTGATGGGAATGTCAGCAGGAATGTGAATTCGAGGCTCCACACTCAATCTAGGATGGGACATCCGGTGTGAGAGCAGTTAGGCAATAAAGCAGTAGTTGGTTTCAATTTAAAGACCCCTTTCCCTCTCACTCTCCTTAATTGTTATATCCGCTTATAAAAATTAACTAATGGAAGGTCTACAAACAGCGAAAAGCTGCCACCTTCAGCTGTAGACTCTGCTGCTAAATATTTGCATTCACCTTGAAGCTACCACCTCAAATTGGTAGAAATCAATGTTCTTTTCCCGTGTGATTGACTTTTTAACAAGCTCAATAGCGAGCAGGTTTCCAACATTCGACCTCCATGTTATTGGAGACTGGAGGGATGACACCAGATTGCCAACTCAGTATTATTATGCTATTTTGTTTTTTTTTATTTCTGGGACACAGGTGTCACTGGCTGCCCAGTATTTATTCCCCATCCCTAGTTCTCCTTAAGCTGGGCCATTTCAGAGGGCAGTTGAGAGTCAACCACTTTGCTGTAGCTTTGGAGTCACATGTAGGCCAGACCAGGTAAGGACGGCAGATTTCCTTCCCTAAAGGACATTAGTGAACCAGATGGGTTTTTACAACAATTGACAATGGTCAACAGTAGATTCTTAATTCCAGGTATTTTTTTATTGAATTCAAATTCCACCATCTGCCGTGGCGGGATTCGAACCCGGGTCCACAGAATATTTGCTGACTTTCTGAATTAATAGTTTAGTGATCATAGCGATAATACCACTCGGCCATCGCCTCCCCATATTTCATATAAGTGTGGGAGTGTGTGTACATGTGTGTGTGTATGTGTGTATGTGTGTGTGGGGGGCGGGGGGGGGGGGTTCGGCCTGTTCGATTGTCCACAAAATCCAGTCCATGGCCTCTCCTTACTGTGCAGTAGAGAGCCACTCAGCCCATTGTGCTTAATCTGTCTCCTTGAAAGAATGATCCAATTGGTTCCACTCCCCAGCTCTTCCACACCTTGTGGATTCATCCAATTTCCTTTTAAAAGTTATTATTGAATCTACCACTGTCCTTTCAGACAGTGCATCATTCCAGATCATTGTATCTCACTGTATAATAATGTCATTATCTCTCCGATGGGGCCCTTTATCAATTTTGTTATTTACTTCATCAAAACCCATTCGGATTTTGAAAACACCTATGAATTCTGCCTTTAAGCTTTGCTGTTCTAAGGGGAGCAGCCCCAACTTCCCCCTGACGGTTAGGAATTGGCTCCTGCTGCCTCGGGGCTAAAGGGATCAAGGAAAATGGGGGGAAGGCAGGATCAGGATATTGAATTTGATGATCAGTCATGATCAAAGTGAATGACGGAGCAGACTCGAAGGGCCGAATGGCCTACTCCTGCTTCTAGTTTCTATGCCTCTATGTTTCTTCCGTCAGGAAAAAGAGACAAATCTGAGGTCACGTACCAACTGACTCAAGACAGTTTCTTCCCTGCTGCCATCAGACTTTTGAATGGACCTACCTTGTATTAAGTGACAGTAGCTATGACTGTAACACTACATTCTGCACCCTCTCCTTTCCTTCTCTATGAACAGTAAGCTTTGTCTGTATAGTGTGCAAGAAACAATACTTTTCACTGTATATTAATACATGTGACAGTAACAAAATCAAATCAAATCAAAAAATCATTTGCCAATCACATGGCTGATGAATGGGCCCGGACCATGCTTGAAGAGTTCACTAGAAACCTAAGATCTGAGGCTGATCCAAAATTGGGCCTCGGTCCTCAGGGCTATGAGCATGATTTCAGTGAGCGGCCAGAGGCAGCTGGCTTCCCATCGCCCCATTGCTTTGGAGTTGGTTTCTGGGCTGACAACAATCCACAGTTAGCAGCAGCTTGGGGTGATGTGGGGGGATGGGTTGGGGAAATGGGAGAGGGAAAGTGAGCGTGTGCCAGCGGTGGTCCTCAGGATCACTATGGAGCTGGGGAAGGCTCTACTGGCTCCATAGGAAGGGCACATTAAGATTGACAGTCACCTTTGTTAGCATTAGGCCTGGTATTAGCATATGCAAGGGGCCTTGGCCTAGTTTAAGGCAGCTGCCTAGTCACCTGAGCCAAAGTCCCAGAGGTCATAGTTTGGAACCCTCGGTGCAGAATAACGCACCGACATTTGGACCTTTTTGCCCCGGTTTCACGCTTGAAATATGTGATGACAAGATCCAATTCCGCCAATGCCGCCCCCCCCCGTCCCCTCGCCCCCCCCCCGTCCCCTCGCCCCCCCCCGTCCCCTCGCCCCCCCCCGTCCCCTCGCCCCCCCCATCCCCTCGCCCCCCCCCCATCCCCTCGCCCCCCCCCCATCCCCTCGCCCCCCCCCCATCCCCTCGCCCATCCCCTCGCCCCCCCCCATCCCCTCGCCCCCCCCCCATCCCCTCGCCCCCCCCCCATCCCCTCGCCCCCCCCCATCCCCTCGCCCCCCCCCATCCCCTCGCCCCCCCCCCATCCCCTCGCCCCCCCCCCATCCTCTCGCCCCCCCCCCATCCTCTCGCCCCATCCTCTCGTCCCCCCCCCCCCCATCAAACTTGACTTATGAACCAACTCCTGCAAAATGTTACCTCCAGAAATGGCAATGCCCTAACATTTCAGAGATCAACTGCCTGGCTTTAGTGCCTTGGCAGCAGTTCAGAGTTTTTGACTCTCTGTTCTTATTCTTTATTCATTCGTGGAACATGGGCATCACTGACTGGCTTGTATTTATTGCCCATCCTTAGTTGCCCGAGTCAACCACCATCGACAATGGTTTCATGGTCATCATTAGACTCTTAATTCCATATTTTTTTTGAATTGAATTCAAATTCCACCATCTGTATTGGTGGAATTCGAACCTGAGTCTCCAGAACATCAGCTGAGTTAATACTCTTGTAATACTGCCTCCCCGTATTCAGATTAGGGTGTCTCCAGGCGAGACAGTTTAGACCTGAACTTGAATGGGCAGTTCTTGCACACTCCCATATGAAGCATCTACTTTCTACAAATAGCACTTGAAACATCATGGAGTAAGGGAAGAAGATTTGGATGGGTGTCCTCATCACATTAACAACTCTAACCTTTGATTGTTGCAAATCTATGCCCTGTTAAGTAATCGCAGATCAAAGCTCAACTATCAGCATTGTTCTCATTCTGCTCCATGGTGGGACAGTCGGAGAGCAGCACAAGATCAGAACTAATTAACTCCTTGCCCTATTTTGATGCATAAAATGCAAGAGACTTCCTTTCCCATCAGCATTGGTTGATATAGGCAAGTTCCAATACAGAGGATTTCAGGCATAACCAGTGTGTTACTGTTTGATGTTCGCTACATATGCACCTCATGTGTCAGGGTCAGCATGGTGCATTTTGAAAAGGAGCATTTATGGAACGTCTTTCATCTCCTCACAATGTCCCAAGTGCTTTGTAGTTCACAAATTACTTTTGAAGTGAAGCTATAGTTCATTTCAGGCAAACTTGGAGGCCAGTTTGCACACAGCATGACCCACAAACAACATTGAGGTTCCTGACCGTTCAGACCTGTTACTGATAGTGCTGATTGAGGGAAAAGTGTTGACCAGGACACGAAGAGCTCAATGCTCTCCTTCCAATTCGGTCAGAAGATTTTTTTTTCCATCCAAACAGAAGGTTAGATAGGGCTTTGTTTTTAATCTCGGTCTACTCTGAAAGCTTGCATTTCTGCCAATAGAAACATAGAAACTAGAAGATGGAGTAGGCCATTTGGCCCTTTGAGCCTGCTTTGCCATTCATTTTGATCATGGCTAATGATCGAATTCAATATCCTGATCCCCCTTCCCCCCCATATCCCTTGATCTCTTTAGCCCCAAGAGCTATATCTAATTTCTTCTTGAAATCAGACACCGTTTTGGCCCCAGCTGTGGTAGTGAATTCCACACATTCCCCACCTTCTGGGTGAAGAAATTTCTCCTCACCTCAGTTCTAAAAGGTTTATCCTCAAACTATGACCCCTAGTTCTGGACTCCCCCACCATTGGGAATATTCTTTCTGGACCTACCCTGCCTATCCTGTTAGAATTTTATAAGTTTCTATGAGAGCCCCTCTCACTATTCTAAACTCCAGTGAATATAATCCTAACCGACTTAGTCTCTCCTTATATGACAGATCTGCCATCCCAGGAATCAGCCTGATAAACCTTCGCTGTACTTTCACTATAGCAAGGACTCCCTTCCTTAGATAAGGACATCAAAACTGCACACAATTCTCCTCAAAAATGCCCTATACAATTGCAGCAAAACATCGCTATCCCTATACTCAAATTCTCTCGCTATGAAGGCCAACATACCATTTGCCTTCTTTACTGCCTACTGTACCTGCACACTTACTTTCAGCATTGAGGAACACCAAGGTCTCGCTAAGTATCCATCTCTTTCCCATTCAAGTAATAATCTGCCTTCCTATTATTGCTACCAAAGTGGATAACCACACATTTATTCACATTATACTGCATCTGCCATGCACATGCCTGCACTGTCCAAATCACACTGAATGTAGCATGCTCTTGGTAATACACTGACGTGTCAGTCCAGCTTGTGTGTTCAAGTCTCTGGAGTAGGACCTGAACCCGTGACCTGTGACGTAGGAAATGCTCCCAGCTGAGCCAGGTTTGCACTACATTGGAAAATGAGAAAACAATTTGACCCGCATTGAAACAAAATTTTTTCCCACAGTTCTTTAAGAACATTTTTAAACCAAAATGATATTCGGTGCAGGCTGTAGCTTAGTTGGTAGCACTCTCGCCTCTCCATTGCAAGTCACTAATGTCAAGCCCCTCTCCAGGACTTGAGCACAAAAATCAAACCTAACACTCTGGTGCTGCACTGTCAGAGGTACTGTCTTTTGGATGTGACATTGAACCTGTCTGCCTAATCGGGTGTTGTAAATATCCCATGGCACTATCTTGAAGAGAGTCAAAAGGAGAGGATTATCCCCCAGCCAACAATATTTCCATCAATCAACATCAATATTGGCTCATTATCTCATTGCTCCTTGTGGGATCCTGCTGTGTGCACATTGGCAGCATTGCTTTCTGCATTACAACAGTCACGACACTTCCAAAGTATCTCATTGGTTGTAAGGCATTTTGGGATGTCCAGTGATTATGATAAACAGTGTAAAAGTGATGGTCTGTATTGCTCAAGCACTCTGTCTGTGTGGGCTTTGAGGTATTTGATCAGCATATAACCTAACACTGCCCAATGTATATGTGCACAGTTGAAATTAGTGCAAGTTAACTCTGGGCGCTCTGACAAGTAAAGAAACCTTAAAAAACGTGTTGCTTTCTGGTTGGTTAACCCACTCAATGCCTGTGGCAGTCTTTCCCCATTCAAACAGTAAATAAACTGTACAGCTTTGTATTCTGAATATGCTGGATTAATAAATACTCTTAATGTTCCCTCAGCTGCCTTTACAAGATGCAAACAGAAATTTTGTGCAAATGTTCCACATAAAGCTACTTCACAGTTATTTCACAGTGGCACAATGTTAGCACTGCTGCCTCACAGCGCCAGGGACCCGGGTTTAATTCCTGGCTTGGGTCACTGTCAGTGCGGAGTCTGCACATTCTCTCCATGACTGCGTGGGTTTCCTCCGGGTGCTTTAGTTTCCTCCCACAGTCCCGAACGGCGTGCTGGTTAGGTGCATTGGCCATGCTCAAAAATTCTCCCTTACTGTACCCGAACAGGCGCCGGAATGTGAGATTCTCACAGTAACTTCACTGCAGTGTTAACCTCAGCTTATGACACTAATAAATAAACTTTAAACTTAAAGACTTAATCGTCCTTTAAGGGGTTAATGTCTGCAAGAATGTGCAGACTGAGTGTTTATTTACATAGGTGAGTATCCAATCTAAAATCAATCTTAGTCTCATTTTGCATAAGGATTGAATCTCGTTACTTGGGTGGTTTGTTAATTATTTTTTGGGGGGTGGAGGAAATCTACATTTGTTCTGATCGATGCCCCATTTCCCTGATGCTAATTCAATTATGTAAAGATCATACTTCTGAAAAATCTGCTTGATGACGGCAAGCCAGTTACCACGTTATTAGCAGTGTGGGCTGTCAAATGATCATGTGAGATTCTTGCAGCACGCAGCACTCAATAACAGGATATAAAGCAGGCGAAAAAACACACAGACACACACACACCCACCCCATACAGTGCTGGGCAGCCGTCGCAGGTTTAGGTAGCTTAAGGCAGCGAAGGAGAGGAAATGCTCCCTCACTTTCCCTCGGGTTGGTTCCCCTTGGGCTTCAGTAGAAGATGCATCTGGTACATGCACTGTGGGAGGATATCGGTGCTGTTCAAAATCACACGCAGTTTCCATTCCTCAGAGTCGCAGCTGACATGTGATCACTCATTCATTCAGTCAGTCATTCACAGCCAACCGGGCACTCTGTTCCTTTAAGTTGCATCACGTTTATTTCGATTTATTTCTGCCCCCACCACCACCTCCTCCTCCTCCCCCCTCTGCCTCCAGATCTTCATTCCGCCCAGCCTCTGTGGATGTTTTTTATTTCTTTTTTAAATGCACCCCTTATCCATTTGATGAATGTCCTCTTGGCATGATGCACAGGCTGGTGAAAGCAGCGGCTGTGCTGGGCTCGAATAATGGGCGCTATCTTCTGGATTCCCTTTACAGCGACTGCATCATTGAGGAGAAGACTGTTGTCCTGCAGAAGAAAGACAATGAGGGCTTTGGATTTGTACTCCGTGGGGCAAAAGGTGAGCCTTTTTTCTCTATATCGATTCGAGCTGTCGTTTGTGGGGGGGAAGGATGCTGTACAAATCCTACTCCAGAATTCTGCTCTTGCTTGTTTTCATCTTGATTATTGTAAATAAAAGAAATGAAGATTTGGCTGTTTTTTTTAACGTGAACTTGGTTAATTTTTTTGTAATTAAAAATGTCAATTACATCTGATGTGCAATATCTGTCTCTGATATGCAATAGCACCCTGGCAGATTTCCCCTCTCTCTCTCTCTTCTCATGGTCTTTGCCTCTTTGCCACAGCTGATACACCGATTGAGGAATTTACGCCAACTCCAGCCTTTCCTGCGCTTCAATACTTGGAGTCAGTGGATGAGGGTGGAGTAGCATGGCAGGCTGGATTGAGAACGGGTGATTTCCTGATCGAGGTAGGCCAATGATCAGTTCCACTGTTCTGCTACTGTTGCCATTGCATTCCCTTCTTGTGCTGTGCACGTGAAAGTTGTCCTTGTGCAATGGGCTCCTTCAGTTTGCACCCCCGCCAACTTCGATGAAAGCTTTAATAATAGCATTGTCACAATATGTTATTGTGAGTGAGTAAATATTGACTTGTTTTCTATAGCCCTGAGGCAAAAATCTTTAATATAAAAATAATTCTTGTCTTTCTGCAAATGTGCTCTGGCTGTGTTTACATGGATTGGACATCTTGGTTTGAAGTTTTGAAGTGGTGGCAAGTGACAAGTATAAAGTTGTGATTTGTTTTGGATTAATAATGTTTTTTTCCCTGTGTGCATACTTTGCATATGTCTGGGTTTTTTTTAAAGTCGGTTAACTTCATGATATCTCAGCATGCCTGACTGAAATGGTGGCCTATTCTCCAAGTCTATGGCTGTGGAGGGTGTTGGTAAAACTATTTAGCTTCCCATCAGTTGCCCTGAAGTGGTGGGCCACATGCTTGTTTTACAATTGTATGACTTATTAGGGTACCAAGAGTTAGTAGCAGTGTGTGTGGGTCTTTCATGATGTATAGGTCAGCTTAAATAGGCTTGACAAGTTCCCTTCCCTGAAGGTTCATCAGTAAACCAATGCTTTCGTTTCTAATAGATGCTTTCAATACCGTGTTGCATGGCTGTTTCTGATCAGACTGGTTGAGCACCTGTAGATTTTTTTTCCCCCACTTTCAGAGAGCTAAGACTCATTAAAATTTCCATGTCAAACACTTCCACTCAATTGACATGGCAATTAAATATAAAAAAGTAACTTGTCATTGCAGCAAAGTTGATATAAATGTTTAATTCAATTTGAGAATTCATTAAAAAAGATAAATAGGTTTTTAAAGTTCTTTCTTAGGAAGGCGCAGTTTTTCATTTCTCTTGGAATGTGGGTGTCACTGGCCGGGCCAGTATTTTATTGTTCATCCCTAATTGCCCTTGAAGGTGTTGGTGAGCTGCTTTTTTTTTTCCTGAACTAGTGCAGGGATTTCCATAGTGCTGTTAGAGTTCCAGTATTTTGACCCAGCAACAGTGAAGGAATGGTAATTCTCCCACAGTCCAAAGATGTGTGGATTAGGTTGATTGGCCACAGTAAATTGCCCCTTTAGTGTCGGGGGGATTAGCAGGGTGAATCAGTGGGGTTATGGGGATATATAGGGGCTGGGTGGGATTGTTGTTGGTGCAGACTCAATGGGCCTAATGGCCGACTACATGTTAGTGATTTTACAGTTCCAAATAGGGATGGTGTGCGGCTTGGAGGGAAACTTGCAGGTAATGGTGTTTCCATGTGTCTGCTACCCTTTGTCCTTGGAGATAAGAGGTCACAGGTTTGGAAGATGCTGTGGCAAGGAACCTTGGCATTATAAGTGGTATGCACTGCAGTGGTAGTGAATGTTTAAGGGGGTGGATACGGTGCCAGTCGGGTAGGTTGCTTTCTCCTGGGTGGTGTGCTTCCTGCGTGGTATTGGAGTTGCACCTATCCTGGCAAGTAGAGCCTATGGTAATGGAAGAAACCAAGTTATGAAAAATTAAACTGAGAGGGTGAACTTGGAGGAAAATGATAGATCTAAGATAAGCTCATTAAACAACCTCAACCGTGGGAATTTCTGTCATTCTCAATGCTGTCCACTTAAAAATACCTGAAGTGAACATTGTTGACATAAGAATGTAGAATGCCTAATGAGAATATTTGGCATGAATGAACATCTCTGTCAGGCACGGGGAAGTACAGTTAAGCACGTGCCTTAGAAAGGAAGGGATTAGGAAGTAAGAAGCAAAAGTTATAAATGCTTCATGCCTCAATGCACTTAACAATTTTGTTAGGAGGTGTAGATTTCATCCAGCTAGTTAATTTCTGAAATGGTTTGCATTTGACTACTGTGCTGGGATCCACAATATTCTGTCCACCTGGTAGAACTAACAGCTTATCTGGTCCAAAACCTAAGCCGTTAAAGGCTTTAAATTGTTTTATGCACAAAACTTACAGCCTTTTTTGAATTGTTTCCTTGTATGGAACAAGACTTTGCATTATCCTGTGTTTAGTTGGGAACTATAAAACAAATCAACTATCCTTTTTATGTTTTATTTTATGGAGTAACGTGCACTTGATTATTACGAGAACTGATACTTTTTTTTTAATGTTTGCAGCCGAAATTGATATGTTTAAAACCACTACCTTGTGGCTGATGCACTGTATAGTTGGTTTATTTTCTGAATCCCAGCATCCATGCTCTGTATTCAGCCTCCTCATGTTCAGTATTCATTACGTCACACCCCCAGGTAACCCTTGCTGTGATGTGACTTTGCCAGTGAACACTGAGACAATTGGTGAACTGAGATCTCTGGTATTCACACGAGATGTAAGGGAGAACATTCTGTTAGAATAAAATGATTATCCATTTTAATTTGCTTCCCTGAGATTGAGTTGTCTTCAGACAGTTATTGCATTGGCAAAGCTTTGCTCTATTTTTTCCAATGAAATCATGCATTACATTTCCTGATGAACCGGATTTATTTTTTGGTCTCTTTCACTGCTACACTGCAGATTATTTTAGGATTTCGGCACTGTTGAATTATTTGTTGACATGGTGACAACCAACGTTAAACTTGCCTCCAGCAAAACTGCAAGGTTCCATTAAACAACTTTTGCCAGCTTGTTCTCAATGACATTATTTAAATGCATTTCCCGTATCCAACAAATATTTTTTGTGATTGGAATGTGTTGATTTAAAATGGGGTGACAAAGGGATAGAACAAAAATAAAATATCCTCGGTCATACTGGAATACAATTCTTCTCAGGCAGGTTAACTGAAGTAATGAATACAAACTATTTAACAACAGGGTGGGTCACACACACAGGCAAGATTGTGTGTGGGGCATTAATCTCTATGTAAGTCAGTATGTTGCTATTGAGTTGATGACAAAAGTATATAAATTGTAGATTATTGAAGCATCCATTTGTACGGTTTTCAGCACTCATCCATAAACATTTTAGTTGCACATGAGAATAAGATGTATGCAAGTTGGGGGGGGGGGGCGGGGGGAAAGCATGGAAACACTCTTCATACAGTGCTTTCGCCTTTGTATTGGTGTCCTTGCAAAGTCTGATGAGTGCAAGACAAAAAGTTTCAACAAGTCTCTTTTCTGCAGAACTTGTGTTTCATGCAGCTTAGGCTGCACTTTAGAAATGATGTAACTGAAACCTACGATGATAGAGTCTTAGCATAACTCAGCCTTGAGACACATTTGGTCTTGAAGGACTATGGGGAAAGGGGCGGGATTAGCTGAATTGAACTTGCAGAGCGCTCGCATGGGCCTGACTGGCTGGTTGCAGCACAGAGGCCATTCTGTGATTTCAATAACTAGGTGTGTGTATCGCACACTCTCTCCACCTCCTCCCGTCTGTACCAAGGATGGAGTGGGTTAACCAGCTGTTCTTAAAGGAGCCACTGGAGGCTCCTTGCAAAATGGCCCAGGAAATAGAAATGTGTGCTATTTCCCCCTCAAATATGCCTTGCTGCCCCAAACTATGCCTCCCTATCCCAATCACTTTCCCATCCATCTGGGATCCCTGACCAGCCCACCTGCCTCTGGCAAGCTGCAGCCCATTCAATTACTGCAGCTGCTTTTACCGGCCAGCCAATATTTAACTGGATAGTGGAAGGGGGCTTGAATGGCTTATTGCACTACTTGTTCTGCTATGTTCCTAACTAGCTACTGTCACAGCAGCCACACCTGGCCAGTAGGGGTGCGGTTTGCTGATTTTTTTTTTTCTTGCATCCATTCAAAGTCCAAGTTGCTTTGCTCACTCAATGCTATACAGATGTCTCAGCAATGTCATCAATAGTCTTGGTAGACTAGTTTTGGTCACTTTTTTTTGCAAAGAAAAAGGAATTCATTTTCTTGTATTCCCAAGACAATGGGGTGCAGTGTTTAGGAGAATATTACAATAAATGTATTACTTTGAATTTTCTGTGCTATAAAAATTCTAATTCACCTTAGCATTTTGTACGTAAACAGCTTCAGAATGAAGTACCAGGTTAATGTGTGTATATTTTACAGTCTTGAGCATTCCTGCTTCAAACCAAGAGTGCTATTAAATGGTAACTAAGATGGTGTATAAAAAAAGACTTTTTTTTGTTAGCTGAGCTTATTTAGCACTGCAGTTAGAACAGTAACGCAGAGCAACAGTCACCTAGCAACATCCATTCCATTGTCCTACTAGCCAAAATGCATGACAAGTAATGTCCGTTAAAACAAAATCACTGGTGTAGCGTTTCGGCTTTATTGTCGAAAATACTGATTTCAATCAAAGCACACTTTGCATAGGGTTTGTGTGGTAATTTTGGTTTGCCTTGAGACGAGGCGTGAAGGCAACTCTTGTCATGTACTCAGCATTGCTCCTGCTATTGGGTCAACTGATGAAAGAAAGATGCTTAACCTTTTTTTTGAGATGAAATGTGAGTGCACAATGCATTTAATCTCCAGATCTAGAATCATTTTAATGTTTTCTTCATGTCTGCCATAGGTTACTTGAGAAGCAGGAAGTAAGTAATTGCCACAATTTCAATTTCTAATTCAAAATACACAGCACCTATTTTTTTTTTTGAACATTGATGAAAGTAGTTCCTTGGGTTTTTACTCTTTGTTTTTCTGTGTAGAATATTGGATCTTGAAAACGTAGTTGAATGAGGAGGACGGTAGCAGACTTTGAGGGGTTAGGGGGGGATAGACTGGTGAAATCAGGAGATACCATGTTGATAAAAATTGATGCAGGGGATTATGAAGTGAGGCATTGTGGGAGGATTGCTCATATTTGAGATGACAATCTCCTGTCATCTGATGTTTTAGGTCGGGTTCTAGTGGGTACATGGGTGTTAAGGCCGACCTATAGCAGAACCTTCCAGGGGCAGAATATTGAATAGATGTAAAATAATGAAGAAAATATTATATTAAGGCATATAATTCTAAGAGATTTGCATACACAAATCTTTGACAGATCAAGATAAGAAAATTGTTTTATTTTGGCTTGTAGACAAAAGTACGGACATTCTGCTAAATCTTCACTGGTTAGGCCTCAACTAGCCTTGTGCTCAATTTTAGGCACTACACTTTCAGAAGGATGTCAAGGCCTCAGATGGGCAGGATGAGGAGCAGCTAGAGAATCTGGGATTGTTCTTTGCAGGGCTGTCAAGGGGAGACTTGATAAGAGGTGTTCAAAAGTATGGAGGGTTTTGATGGACAAGATCGATTTGAGGAATTTATTTCCAGTGATGGGTGGGATGATAACTAGGTTTATTGGCAAACGAACCAGGAGAGGAAGATGGGATTATTTCACCTGAGTTACGATCTGGAATGCACTGTGTGAAAGGAAGACGTAAGCGTGCTCAATAGTACCTTGCAAAATAAATTTGGACATGTGCTTGAAAAGGAAAGATTTGCAGGACTTGAGACTAATTGGATATCCCTTTCAATGAGATGATGGGTCAAATGGCCTCTTGCTGTGAAATTTTAAGGGTGCAACTTGACATGAGGGGAGAAAAGCCCAAGTAACCCAAGGCAGTCTCTTTCCACTTGATTCAGGTGCTTTCATCCAAACTTGTGTATTGCATGTTTGGTTTTAGCAGCAAGTTGAAACCTCTTCATACTAATTGTAATGAGTGCACCACAAGCATTTTGATTATAAGTCACATTGTTCCTTGATGGACAATTATAAGAATCCGATTGAAACCAGTGATTCTTTATTTTCCTTGATTACAAGTAGTCCGTCACTCGTAAGTTACTCCGATCCAAGCCAATTGCAAACAGGCTATGAAAAAAAAGTCACTCCCATTCTGCCCCTGTAACATCGTGGAGAACTAATCAGTGTCTATTGTATTACTGTGAAAAATCAAACGTTTTATTGAGGTGATGTACGGTTTTCATTTTGATTGAGACTTTAAGCTGTGGCCCTGCCTGCCTCTTTGTGGAGAATTCTCCTGCCCTTTTTCAAATTACAATGTCCTGGTCAATGTTTAGTCCATTAAACACGTCCACTGAGAGAGCATCATTCTGCTCGTTATCTAACCACTGTGTAGGAGCTTGCTGTATGAAAATTGGCCACAGTGACTATACTTTAGAAGTTCTTCCTTGGCTGTAGAATGCTTTTGAGGTGGCTTGAGTTTGTCAGAGGGGCTATATAAATGCAAGTTTATCTTTCTGTTATGCGAAGCTTCAGCAATTATGCATTAGTCTTGTTAAATATGTCAAGCTTGTAAGTGATCATATGTTGACTTTCCTCCAAGAGCTTATCAGTGTACTGCCATAACTTCATCCGAAGCTTGTCAGAAAGTTCTGCATGAACAGTGAGTCCAATGATGAATGTGGGAAGCTTCAGGAAAATCCTTCACTTAGCTGCAATAGTGAGCATGAAACCAGCTTTTTTGATTTATTGTCACATGTATTAGTATACAGTGAAAAGTATTGTTTCCTGCGTGCTATATAGGCAAAGCATACCGCACATAGAGGGTGCAGAATGTAGTGTTACAGTCATAGCTAGGGTGTAGAGAAAGATCAACTTAGTACGAGGTAGGTCCATTCAAAAGTCCGATGGCAGCAGAAATACTACAGTATTTCATGTAATTTCAAGCTGTTCTCGAGTTGGTTGGTATGTGACTTTTGTATCTTTTTCCTGATGGAAGAAGGTGGAAGAGAGCTGAACTGATGGACAGGTCCGCCACTTGGTAGCTTATCATGAAAGCCTACCTTCTCAACCTTGTCTCTCGCCTGAGGTGTGGCCATCCTCCTGATTAAATCACCACCAGTTAGCTCTTCTCCCTCCCAAGGGTGCCACTGATTGTGGAAGAGAATTACACTTGACAAGTCTATGGGCTCCTTTGACCACTGGTTAGATTGCACTATAAGCAATTTGATTTGTGAACATGCAAATGAGTCCCATCTGGGAGTATGAAGACCAAAGTCTGGAAGAGATGCATGGAAAGCTGAAGAGGTGGAATTGAATTTGATTCCTGGACTCTTCCTAAAGGCACACTTTTATTTTTCTTGATGTGATCAGTGAAACAAAAGTGGAAACGAGAGTTGTGGGGAGAAATCCAACATGAGCAGGTTTCCAACTGAAGCCACAGAATGAAAAAGAATGGAGCTAAGGCACAAGTGGGAACATTATGAACTTATTTGATGCACTTAAACTGTTTTAACGTTGCTCCTCTTGTATGAATGATTGGAGTCAACTACAGTATTAAGAGTCTCGTGGTGACCATGAAACCATTGTCGATTGTTGGGAAAACCCCTCTGGTTCACTAATGTTCTTTTTAGGGGAGGAATTCTGCTGTCCTTATCTTGTCTGGCCTATATGTGATGTCAGAGCCACAGCAATGTGGTTGACTCTCAACTGTCCTCCAGAGGCAACTAGGGATGGGCAATAAATGCTGGCCAGCCAGTGACACCCATGTCCCACAAATTAATGTATTTTCTATATCTGGAATAGGGTTGTTTTAGTTTTCAAGTTGGTGCTGCCCATGTAAACAAAGACATGCTCACCTTAGACCAGCAGGAGGGCCTGTCTAATTGGTTTCATTTTTGCAGATGTCCCACATATTGTTTGAAGAAATGGAACAACGATTTGCCAGCTGTGCCTGACACAATATATAATTCAGATGATTAATGATGTGACTGTAAATGTTAATCAAAAAATTTAACCTCACTTCACCTGATTTTTGGGATAAGATATCAAGTTTGCAAGGATGGATTTTGGGTTTCCTGTGCCTGATCCACCCCAGCTACCACAGTGGAAGTGGAGTGTGCAGGACACTCCCTGTTACAGGTGTTAGGGGCCTTGAATATGCAGATCACTGGCATAAAACTCCCAGTGCAAAATGGGTGGAGCTTGTATCATATTCTCAGTTATTCAACCTAGAATCCCTACAGTGCAGAAGGAGGCCATTCGGCCCATTTGAGCCTGCACCAACAACTATCCCATCCAGGCCCTAGCCCCACATATTTACCCCGCTAATCCTCATCTTGGGACACTAAGGGGCAGTTTACCATGACCAAACAACCTAACCTGGACTGGGGAAGGAAACCCACACAGACACTGGCAAACTCCACACAGGCAGTCCCCCAAGGCTGGAATTTAACCTTGGTCCCTGGCACTGTGAGGCAGCAGAGCTAACCACTGTGCCAACCTGTAGTAATCTTAAAGGGGAAACTACCCACCGCTCTAAGCAAACATTTTAATAATTTCTGTGGAGCCAAATGGCTTGCCATTATCTTCCCTAAGATAACTGGGGATGGACAATAGCCAGGCCCACCCCTCCACTTTGCCACCCCCACTCTACTGCCCCCACCTCAGGATCCGTCTATAGGCCAATTCTTGGTCACAGTGTGACTGGAATTCTTAAGGTCCTAATTGGCAAACTGCAACAGAATGTCTGGACTGATGGTTGGACATGTGGCTCAAATGAGGCTATTTTTAGTTGCTTCATGCATGATATTCCCTGTGTCATAAGATCAGATGTGGAGATGTTCGTCACTTAAACATTCCCTCCCTCCACCAGCTCAATGTGGCCACAGCATCTACTGTCTACAAGGTACCCTGCAGAAACTTGCCAAGGCTTCTTCAACAGCATGTAAGCCCATGAGTAGAAGAGGGGTCAGCAGCCCACGGTTCTGGAGCTGCGTATGATTCCCAGTCTCCTCCTGTTTTTCCCCCTTTAGATCACAAGTTCATGAAAAAAGCTTTTAAAACAAAATGACATCAAAAAACTAGATAATGCAATTTTCCTTTACTGAGTTAGCTATTTGCTTAATTTAAAAAATTTTCACTGGTGCTTCACTACTATTTTAATAATAATTACTTCGGCAAACATATGGGACTGGGGCTTCTTTCCCTGGAGTGTAGGAGGCTTAGGGGTGATCTTAGAGATTTAAAAAATAATGAGGGGCATAGATCAGCGAGATGGTTATTTTTTCCCAAATGTAGGGGAGTCTAAAGCTAGAGGGCATAGGTTTAAGGTGAGAGGCGAGATGCGAAAGGGTCCAGAGGGGCAATTTTTTCAGAGTGGGTGGTGAGTGTCTGGAATGAGCTGCCAGAGATGATGGTAGAGGTGGGTACAATTTTGTCTTTTAAAAAGCATTCAGATAGTTACATGCGTAAAATGGGTATAGAAGGATATGGGCCAAATGCAGGCAATTAGGATTAGCTTAGTAGTAAAATCTGGGTGGCATGGACAAGTTAGGCCAAAGTTGGCTTGTTTTCATGCTGTAAACCTCTATAATTCTATATGATTATTGTGGTCTTGATTTTTTTTTTAAATCGCCCTTCACTGGCTGGTCTGCTAATTGTTGACAGTTTCTCATGATTCAATTCCAAGTAGTTAAAGAATTTGCAATAATTTAAGGCTAGAATTTGAGATTTAAAGTGTTGCACGCAGGGGATTTAACTCACTCGCTGTGTTTTCATTGGGGTAATAAAAGGTGAAACATTATGCTACACACTAAGGCTACAAATTGTGATGGCTTGTGTGTTTTATTTTGGCAAACCCCATATTTTATGTTGGGGTGACGGTCCCTTTTAAGAATGAGGTTTCTCCAGGAAATGGGCTTCTGCTCCCAGTCACTGATCATGTGACCAAGTTGCTTAGGAGATATTGTGGGTGTGGCTTGGGTCTCAAGCAGGGGTTTAGTTTGGAACATTCTGTCTGACGTTTTTACCCAGCAGGATTCAACTGAAATTCTGTGGCTGAAAACAAGTTTTTGATTAGCTGAAGGACTGTACTAAAAATGGGTTTATTTCTGGGATAGCTAAGCTGACACGAAAGTTAGTTCATTGATATAATAGTCCAGTGTTAAAGAACCTTTAGAACCAGGGGCGTTGAATTGGGAGTCCACAGTTCTTTATACCAAGTGGGTAATTGCCAAATTTCTGTTGAGTATCTGACTTAAATTATTTAGGAGCAAGGGGGTGTGGGTTATAATAGTGGGAAATGGCTGAAGGAAAGTGGAGTTCAATAAGTAACTGGTATTCATTGTGATTTAAAGGCCTGACTATTTGAAATCGTGAAATTATTGGAATTCCTGTTCTTTGCGTTGTAAAATTTTGATTTTTAAACTGTGAACCTTGTGCCTTTTTAGTCTTTAATTAAAGTATCTGCATTATCACAAGAACACGAGGTAGCAGCAGGAGTAGGCCACCAGGCCCTGCAAGCCTGCCTCGCTATTCAATACTATCATGACTGATCTTTGCCGGCCTCCACTCTTTTTCTGTGCCATTTCCCCATAGCCCTCTCTTCCCCGATCTATCAAATATTTATCCACCTCCACTTTTTAAATACTTCTAATGATCCAGCCTCTACCACCCTTTGGGGCAGAGAATTCTAGAGATTTATATCCCTAAGACAAGAAATTTCCAAGCATCTCCATTTTATATGTCCCTCTGTTTGAGTTTCTCCTACTAGTGAAAACACCACACCATCTATCCTGTCGAGGCTCCTTCAGAATCTTATGTCTGAATAAGGTCACGCCTCATTCTTCTAAACTCCAAACAATACAGACCCAGACTATTTAATCTCTCTTGATAGGGCAATGCTCTCATTCCGGGAATTAGCCTGGTGAATCCCCTTTGGACTGCCTCCAATGTTACTCTATTCTTTTTAAGATGAGGGGACCAAAACCGTACACAGTATTTATTCCAGGTAAGGCCTCACCAACACCCTGTACAATTGCAACAAAACCTCCCCCGGGTGCTCCGGTTTCCTCCCACAGTCTGAAAGACGTGCTGGTTAGGTGCATTGGCCATGCTAAATTCTCCCTCGGTGTACCCGAACAGGTGCTGGAGTGTGGTGACTAGGGGATTTTCACAGTAACTTAATTGCAGTGTTAATGCAAGCCTACTTGTGACTAATAAATATTTTTAAACTCCAACCCCTCTGTAATAAAGGCCAAAATGCTATTTGCCGCCTGAACTACTTGTTGGACCTGCTTGCTAGCTTTTTGTCATCCATACACTGGAACACCCAGATCCCTCTGTACTTCACTCACCTGCAGTCTCTTTCCATTTTAGATTATTTGCTTTTTGATTTCTCCGATCAAAGTGCATGAGCTCACAGTTCCCCACGTTAAACTCCATTTACCATGTTTTCACCCAATCTATCTATATCCTGCTGCACAATCGCCATCTTCATCACAACCTACCCTTCCACCTATCCTTGTATCATTGGTAAATTTGTAAACCTTGCATTCTGTTCCTTCCTCCAGGTCATTAATGAATGAGCGCTAGCCAAAATCTGATCCTCCGCTAGTTACATCTTTCCACTCTGTGTAAAGGACCCATAATGACAAATCGCTGTTTTCTACCTGACAGCCTGTTTTTAATCCATACTAACACAACTTTCTCCAGTTCCATGAGCTTTAACTTTATGCACCAGCTGCTTATGCAACACCTTGTCAAATGCCTTTTGGAAATCTAAATACACTACATCTACAGGTTCTCCTCTGTCTACTCTCTATTACATCCTCAAAGAATTCAAGCGTACTTTTTCATTTCAAAAACAAAAGGTTACTGGGTGTCTCAACCAAGATCATAAGATAAAGACTGACACTGAGTTTTTATAGATACGTGGAGACAAATTTGGTCCCCTACAGACAGAACGGGGGAATGTATAATAGGGGACAAAGAAATGGCCGAGCAATTGAATACATACTTTTCTTTCTGTCTTCACAAAAGAGGACACAAATCAGATGCCAGAAATGTTGGAGAATGCAAGATTTAGTGAGAGGGAAGAACTGAGGGAGATCAATATTAGTAGAGAAATGGTGCTGGGAAAGTTGATGGGATTGAAGGTGGATAAATCCCCAGGGCCTGATAATCTACATCCCAAAGTACTTGAGGAAGTGATTCTAGAAATAGTGGATGTGTTGGTGCTCATCCAGGATTCTATAGACTCTGGAACAGTCCCTGTAGATTGGAGGGTCGTGAATGTCACTCCAATATTCAAAAAGGCGGTAGAGAGAAAACAGAATTATAGACCAGTAAGCTTAACATCGATAATGGGGAAAATTCCCAAATTCGTTATCAAGGACTTTCTAGCAGAGCATTTAGAAAGCAGTGGCAGGGTCAGACAGAGTCAGCATGGATTTATGAAGGGAAAATCATGCTTGACAACTCTACTAGATACATCTTCAAAGAATTCCAACAGATTTGTCAAGGGTGGACCAGTAGATGTGGTATATTTGGACTTTAAGAAAGTGTTTGACAAAGTACCGTGCAAGATTAAAGCGCATGGGATTGGAGGAAGTGTATTGAGATGGATGGAAAACTGATTGGCAGGGAGGAAGCAGAGTAGGAATTAATGGGTGCTTTTCAAATTGGTAGGCAGTAACTAGTGGGGTACCACAGGGATTGGTGCTGGGGCCCCACCTATTCACAATATATATTAATGATTTGGATGAGGGAACAAAATGTAACATCTTAAAGTTTGCAGATGCTACCAAGTTGGGTGGGAGGGTGAACTGTGACAAGGATACAGAGATCCTTCAGAATGATCCGGACAGGTTGGGTGAGTGGGCTAATCAATGGCAAATGCAGTATAATTTGGATAAGTGTGAGGTTATTCGCTTTGGAAGCAAAAACAAGAAGGCAGATTACTACCTGAAAGACTGTAAATTGGGAGAGGGGAATGTGCAACAGGACCTGGGTGGCCTTGTGCACCAGTCACTGAAGGCAAGCATGCAGGTGCAGCAGGGGGTAAAGAAGGCAAATGGCATGTTGGCCTTCATTGCGAGAGGTTTCCAGTACAAGAGCAGGGATGTGTTGTTGCAACTAGTAAGAGTTTTAACAACACCAGGTTAAAGTCCAACAGGTTTATTTGGTAGCAAATACCATTAGCTTTCGGAGCACTGCTCCTTCGTGAGATGGAGTGGAAATGTGCTCTCCATCTCACAAAGGAGCAGCGCTCCGAAAGCTAATGGTATTTTCTACCAAATAAACCTGTTGGACTTTAACCTGGTGTTGTTAAAACTCTTACTGTGTTCACCCCAGTCCAACGCCGGCACTTCCACTTCATTGTTGCAACTATACCGGGCCTTGGTGAGGCCACACAGAGAGTATGGTGTGCAGTTTTGGTCTCCTTTTCTGAGGAAGGATGTTCTTGCTCTCGAGGGAGTGCAGCGAAGGTTTACCAGGCTGATTCCGGGGATGACGGGACTGATGTATGAGGAGAGATTGACTGACGAGGTTAGGATTGTTTTCGCTGGAGATCAGACGAATGAGGGGGGGATCTCACAGAGACTTTTAAAATTCGAATATGTCTAAACCGGATAGCTGCAGGGAGAATGTTCCCGATGGTCACAGTTGAGGATCCAGAGTAGACCATTTAGGACGGAGGTGAGGAGACATTTCTTCACCCAAAGAGTTGAGCCTGTGTAACTCATTACCACAGGAAGTAGTTGATGCCAAAACATTGAATGTATTCAAGAGGCGGCTGGATATAGCACTTGGGGCGAATGGGATCAAAGGTTATGGGGAGAAAGCAGGATTAGGCTATTGAGTTGGATGATCAGCCATGATCGTAATGAATGGCGGAGCAGGCTCGAAGGGCCAAATGGCCTCCTCCTATCTTCTATATTTCCATGATGATGATTTTTAATGAAAAGCGATATTGTTCTCTAAGTAAAACCTGTCCAAATGATATAGCTGCACCAGGATTATAACTTGCAAGCACATTGTATGGTTGCGACCATTATTCTTTCTGACAGGAGGTAAAGTATTCAATGTGCTATTAAAAATATTTTTATTACAATCTGTATCTAAGAGTCTTATTTTACTGTTACGGTTCTCCAAGAAAATGGTGATGGAGCTGTTTTAAGGTTTGGTTGCACCAAGATTCAATGCGAAACCCATATTCCTGAGATGCCTGACCTGAATAAAAAGATAGAAATTGTGAAATTCTGCAGTAATTATGGTGATATAAGAATCTGTTCAGCAAACTGTTTTATACAGTGTCAAGTAAGTGTGTAATGGTCCATGTTTTTTCCCCAAAGTTCGTTTATGCCTCCACCATTCGTTAATGGTTTTTAATCATGTGAATCACAATGGTTTTTACGCAATTCTATTTTTTTTTAGAAAGTGTCAATGGTAGCCATGGTGTGGAAATGCTGGTGTTGGACTGGGGTGGGCACCACTGGGGTCTCAACACCAGGTTAAAGTCCAACAAGTTTATTTGGAATCACGAGCTTTCGGAGCGCCTCACTCACCTGATGAAGGAGCAACACTCCAAAAGCTTGTAATTCCAAATAAATCTGTTGGACTTTAACCTGGTGTTGTGAGACTTCTTACTATTAAACAAGGCACTTTGCGTATAAAGATTGCCAATACCTGTCCCAGAAGGGCACGGGCAGCAGATGCATGCAAACAGGTCCCCTTCAATTCATTCACCATCCTGACTTAGAACTATATCACTGTTCCTCTATTGTCACTGGGGTTAAAATATTAAAACTCCCCACTAAGTGCTACCTACTTATCTTCTCCAGGGCAATCAGAAATGGGGAAATAATTGCTGGCTTTACCAGCGGCACCCACATCCTGCAAATGAATTTTAAAGGAAATAAAAGGATGGCTAATCTGACTCGAGCTTGAGGTCTCACCAGCTGTTCCACACTGGAAACCAACCCAAGTTGCATTTATGCCCCCAACACATTTGTTTTACTGATTGCATCCAGGAAAAGGCCAGGATTCAAATTCAATTCCATCTCTCCAACTTGCCATAAACTTCATCTAGATTTTGTCATCATATTCCCAGGTGACGGTTTCTCTGTCCAAATAAGTTTCATTTGCATGTTCACAGAATGGGCAGTATTGTTTCTAATGCAATGTTAGAGGAGCCCTTTCTCAAGTGTAATGCTTTCTTTTTATTCATTTGTGGGACATGGGCATTGCTGGCTGATCAGCATTTATTGCCCATTTCTAGTTGCTCTTGGAGGGCAGTTGAGTCAACCACATTGCTCTGGCTCTGGAGTCAAATGTAGGCCAGACCAGATAAGGATGGCAGATTTCCTTCCCTAAAGGACATTAATGAGCCAGCTGGGTTTTTCCGTCAGTGGTTTCATGGTCATCAGTAGATTCTTAATTCCAGATATATTTTACTGAATTCAAATTCCACCATCTGCCGTGGCAAAATTTGAACCCAGGTCCCCAGAACATCAGCTGAGTTTCTGGATTAATAGTCTAGTGATACCACAAGGCCACCGCCTCCCCAGACTTCCACAGTGAGTGGACGGAATTTTCCCATCCTGCCCGCCAATGGAATTGCAGGGGGGCAAACCATTTAAAGGTTGGGTGACTTTGGGTGGGATTTTCTGGTTTTGGGGTGAGTGTGTTGGAAAATCCCTATTTCTATTGTCAACAAGAATAGCCACCAAGTGCTGGACTTGTCCAGCTGGTTTCATATCACTTATTTAAGTAGAGGATTTTCCCAAAGTTTCCCACATTCCTCTTTGGCTCCCAATTTTGTGTCAAATCATCTGGCAAAGTTACGGCAGTAGAGTGGTAGATTCCAGAAGGCAATATAAGTGAACGGTTACTGTATTGTTTCTATTATGTAAGATGGCATCCCACTGTAAATAGACATTGGGCAAATGGTGCAGTTGGCTCCTAACATGACTGTCTGAATGTTGACCCAAGGTTTTAATACAAATATAGAAGAAAGATGGGCAGGAAAAGTCAACTGGCCCACCATGCCTGCCAAACACTTTTTATTTATCAGGATCATTGTGAAAGATAGAAGTAGGCGTGCAATCTCGTGAGCGTAGTCGAGGATCAATAAGGCATGGGAAAGCATTGGAAAATTCCCTTCCCACTCCTTATTGATCATCAAAACCAGTTCACAAGATCACATGGTCCAACATGGCGGGTAATGTAGGGTGCAGGAAGAGTGGTCGGGAGAGCCAAGTCCAGGCAAACCAGGGAAAGGGTGTGTGCAGGAATGAAGTGAGAGTCTGCCGTAGGCAGGTTTTCTATTTACTCTCCCCACAACACGTTCACCCGCCCACCCACATACTGACCCTCTTGCACTCTGGTCATTTTTATTACATTTTTAAAACTTTTTTTTTGCTATGTCGGTGCTGTATTTGTGCTCAGCGATTTTTGTTTATTTCCCTAGAGCTGCAATATTTTTTGAAATGCAGTTAATTGTTATGCCAAACCTTACTTTTCCAAAATTTGCTCATCTCCTTCAGTGCCCCCCCCACTCCCCCACCACCAACACCCGAGCGATAGGTCGGACAAACCTGGTGTAGTGGTTGTTGCTGGATTAATGATCTGGTGACAAGTTCATATCCCACCACGGTGGTTGGGCAATTTGCATTCAGTCAATTGAGCAAAGCTAGTCTCCGTAATTATGATCATGAAATTGGTGGATTGTCATAAAACCCCATGTGGTTCACTGGTGTCTTTTTTTTAGGGGTGGCACGGCAGTTCGCACTGCTGCCTCACAATGCCAGGGACCTGGGTTCAATTCCAGTTTTGGGTTACTGTCTATGTGAAGTTTGCACGTTCTCACTTTGTCTGCATGGGTTTCCTCCCACAACCCAAAGATGTGCGGGTTAGGTGGATTGGCCATGCTAAGTTGCCCCCTTGTGTCCCAAGATGTGTAGGTTAGGGGGCTAAATGCATGAGATTACTGGGATAGGGCTGGGCCTGGATAAGGTGTTGTTTTGAGAATCGGTGCAGACTTGATGGGCCAAAAGGCCTCCTGCACTGTCGGGATTCCAAGTCCTTAACACCCTGTCCTGTGTGACTCTAGACCCGTATTAATGCAGTTGATTCTTGTAGTGGCCCAGTAAACCATTCTTGTGAAGTTTAGCACCACCACCTTCAATAGATGTCGGCCTTGCCAGTGACTCTCTCATTCCATGAATAAAAGTAAAATATATAGATGGTAAAGTTGAATTCCAATGTTGCAACTGCCAGCATTTGGAAGCTTGTTAAAGTTCAATTTGACCTTGTAATACAGAACAAGCATGTTATTTCATTTTTGTTGCATCGAAAAGTGTGCCCTCTTTCCCCCAGAAACCACTTTTTCTGACTCTCAAGTAAGACTGAAAGTCAAATGTACAAAGGCCAACCTTGTAAAAGCAGCAAGCTGTGCGCTACCTGTCACAGTGCTGCTCTCCAGAATCTTGCATTCAGCAGGACATCTTTCTCTGTAGATAAACTCTATAATCAAAAAGTAAAATGATAGTGACTGCATTGTACACATAACAGTCAAATTCCTCGCTGGAGCATGCAGGAGCTGGGATAGGGAATCAAGCAAGTCATTCGCTTCTAATTTAAGCAGCAGAGAAAGCGGTTTCTCCCCCATTGGAGAATATTAAGTGTGGGAGCCAAAATGTGAAACCCTGAACTGACAAATGATGAATAAATCTAAAGTTTTTTTATTTATTAGTGTCACAAGTAGGCTTACATTAACAATGCGATGAAGTTACTATGAAAATCCCCTCGTCCCCACACTCCGGCGCCTGTTCAGGTGCACTGAGGGAGAATTTAGCATGGCCAATGCACCTAACCAGCGCATCGTTTGGAATGTGGGAGGAAACCGGAGCACCCGGAGGAAACCCACGCATACAAAGGGAGAAGGTGCAAACTCTGCACAGACAGTGACCCAAGCTGGGAATCAAACCCAGCTCCCCCTCAGAGGCAGCAGTGCTAACCACTGTGCCACCCGACCAATTTCTATTTATCTTTCCACCTAGGTATTAGCATGATCAATACTAGTGCAAAAAGGCCCACTCACCCCTTTGTAATAGGGGTTCAAGAGTCAATTTGCTACAAGTAACCCCCAGTCACAACATTGGCCACATGTCCCCACACCCCACCAGTTAGACTATTTTGGGTTACCATCTCAACAGACGCACGGGCACCAAAAGGTCATATCATTTAATTGATCATTAATGATATGAAGCTGCAGTAACCAGTAGTCGACAGAAAGCTCGCTCTAAATCCGTTTCTAATAACGATGCTACAATAATTTTCAATTCCTTTAATAATTTTGATCGTCTCTTAGCTCATGACCAGCAGTCAGTTGGAACGTTTGTCTAATTGCAACAATTACTTGAACATCTTTTCAATTGCCTCCTCTCAAGGCCTTTTCTTTTTCTTGTGTGGAGGAAATCTCATGCATAAGAGTGCAGAAAAGATTTACTAGGATGCTACCGGGACTTGATGGATTGAGTTATAAGGAGAGGCTGAATAGACTGGGATATTTTTCTCTGGAGCGTAGGAGGCTGAGGGGTGATCTTATAGAAGTCTATAAAATAATGAGGGGCATAGATCAGCTAGATAGTCAATATCCTTTCCCAAAGGGGAATCTAAAACTAGAGGGCATAGGTTTAAGGTGAGAGGCAAGAGATATAAAAGGGTCCGGAGCGGCATTTTCTTCACACACAGGGTGGGGAGTGTCTGGAACAAGCTGCCAGAGGTAGTAGTAGAAGTGGGTACAATTTTGTCTTTTAAAAAGCATTTAGATAGTTGCATGGGTACGATGGGTATAGAGGGATATAGGCCAAATGCGGGCAATTGGGGATTAGCTTAGGGGTTTTTTAAAAAAAAAAGGGCGGCATGGACAAGTTGGGCCAAAGGGCCTGTTTCCATGCTGGAAACATCTATGACTCTATTTACAGCAAATTTGTGCATGGGACACAGATGTTCTTTGGGGTTTTTTTTTAGTCTTAACTCTTCATATTTGTTTAGTCTGTTGCATGGCATGGGCCATTTTTGGTCGCAAATCCAAAGGCTTGCTTGTAATGGAATTGCACACGATGTGAAGCTTGGATTCAACTCCTCCAATCACGTTCAACCTTGAGGTCATCCAGCTGTTTCAGTTCTCCTTTTTCTGGTTGAACACATCTACGCTGATTTACTGGAATGTTAATGTCATCAGGAAACCAAGGTAGTTTTAAGTAACCTATATTTGTATTTGTGGGTATTGGAGATGAGGTATAACTTAATTTTGTTTTTCTGTATAAAAAAGGATTTTAAACTTCAAGTTAGCTAGTGTCAAACAAAGGTGCCTGCATGTCTGTGGGTTTTGGTTTAATTTCAAACTGTCTGCATTGCAATTCCAAGGGTTTATGACATGAAAGTAAGCAGGGTTGAAGAAAGACTATGCTGTTGCTTGGCTTCAGATCCAGTGCTTTTCTACAGGAAGGTTGGTTTGTCTGGGAGGAATATAGCAGATGCTGGAAAGCAGGATAATTACTCATTTTAGCCATGTAAGTTTATTTAGCAGAAGGCTTTTGGGGTTTCCTTCACCAAGGGAAAGGATCCCTGGGGTGTTTTTTAAAAAATTTAAGTAATGGAAAGGTGAGTTACGTTTAGTTACGTATGACTAGAAATGTGCAGAGCTAGGTTTTTGACAGAGAAAAATAGCTTTGTGTTCATTTGCTGGAGAGGGCTGTTTAAAGCTAGTAGCCTAAAACCCTTTCTCACTTTCGCTCTCAAAGCATCAAGGCTGTTACCCAAGTCAGAGCAGGTATATCCCCAGTTTAAATCTAGTTGCTTTGCTAACTATATTTAAAGTGGTGTTTAAGTCTACAAGCAGTGTATTGCTTAATTGGAACCGAATAGTAACAAATCAGAAGTATGTTTCTTTTCATGTTTATCGATAGTTCAATGGTTAAGAGTTAAACTATTTCTGTTGGGGCAGCACAGTGATTAGCACTGCTACCTCACGGCGTCAGGGTCCTGGGTTCGATTCCCGGCTTGGGTCACTGTCTGTGTGGAGTTTGCACTTTCTCCCCATGTCTGCATGGGTTTCCTCCGGGTGCTCCAGTTTCCTCCCACAGTTCAAAGATTTGTGGGTTAGGTGGATTGGCCATGATAAATTGCCCCTTGGAGGGATTAGTGGGGTAAATAGAGGTTTACAGGGATAGGGCCTGGATGGGGTAGTTGTCCGTGTAGGGATTCTATAATTTTTTAACTTGTATCTAAATTGTGTCATGAATAAAGCTGCTTTTGGAGAAAAAAATCCCAAATTTGCCAGTGGAGTCACTCATGAGGCAAGGCATCCTTTCCTCACATTTATGCCAGAACAGAGAAATTGTTGGGGGTTGTCTGGCTCCCTAATATACTTTGGAGTTCTGGTCTGATACCCTAAGTGTATTATAGTCAAGCTGTTCATGTTGACAGACCTGTGACTCTGGTCATCCATGACACAATGATGTGAACAGTACAATGTATTGAGCCAAGGTTCCATTCTGAAACCTGGCTGCCAGTAGTAACATCAGCTGGGATTCTAACAATGAGTTTGAGTGGAAACTTGGATGTGAATTCGCCCTGGCAAAGTCAGCACATTGAGGCACAAATTGGGAAAATGGTACCCAACCATGTACCCAGTTTTTCTTTTTGCACCAAAACTTCATTTCACACTTGTGCAAAAATTGTACATTTGCATTTTAATTTTTTTGCCACAATAAATTTGCTCAAACATCTGACGGATCATATCTGAACTATTAGGGCAGGTACCACTGGCAAAAGAGCCACATCAGCTCCATAATCTTCCAATGGCAAGTTACTGAAGGAGTAGGGAAAGGAACAATCATCAAGCGTTATCCATAATCAGGAAATGGGGCGACTATTCAACCAACAGATATATTTTCTCAATGCTTTTCGCCCTCTCGCTAAAATTTAAATATGTGCCAAGATTTAAGAAAATTAATAAGCTTATTCACTCAGTTGCGTTTACATGCCAGCAATGTCCAACCGTATATTTTGTCAGAGAACTCTGCCTACTGACCCCACCTGATCCAGTGGGAAGCTCATATGATTAAATTTTCCGCTTTCATTTAAGAGTGATTATTCAAGAAACAGACCTCTTGGGAAGTTTTAAAAGTTTATTTATTAGTGTCACAAGTAGGCTTGCATTAACACTAATGAAATTACTGTGAAAATCCCCTAGCCGCCACAATCCGGCACCTGTTCGGGTACACTGAGGGAGAATTTAGCACGGCCATTGCACCTAACCAGCAAGTCTTTCAGAATGTGGGAGGAAACCCACGCAGACACGGGGAGAAAGTGTAAGCTCCACACAGACAGTGACCCAAGCCGGGAATTGAACCTGGGCCCCTAGCGCTGTGAGGCAGTAGTGCTAACCACTGTGCTGTATTGATGCACAATGGCAATCTGATATCAGTGGCTGAAGACTGTGGACAGCTGTGTGAAAACACAACACTGCCACCCATCAAACACCTCTTCTCCATTTTTGTTTCTAATCTCAAGTGTTGGGCGGACGATGAAGTTGATAACTCACCATTTTACACCATCGACCAAGGTCAACTTGACTCCCAACAACTGCTGCTGTTGTGCATGCTGGGAGCTGTGCATGCAACCTTCAGGATTTTATTTCATTGACTGCAGGATGCTAGGATTTTCAGATTGTGGCCCTTGCCTTTTTCTCCAAACCTATTGGAAAGCTTACCGGGGTTGGGAGTGTGGGTGGAGGGAATGAGTTGCTGCGATTTTAATTCTAAGGGGAACGGGTTAGCACCACTTTAATCATAAATCAGTTGCAGCATGAACTTGTCAACTTTTTAAAAGCGTGAATTGATGTGCGCTACATGTGATCTGGTCTTTGACGTTATAATCAATAAAACCAGTTAACAAAGCTGAATACAGATACTGGTGACAGACTCGTTGGAGTAATTTTTTTAAATTTTGTAATGTGTTCTAAATGACTGCAAAAAAAATTGCATTCTTTTGCTCAGTTGCTTTGGAACCTGAGCTTAATTAGGACAACAACGTATATCCCCTGGGTGAGCACATCACTGGCAAGGCGGGCAAAATTACCCATCCGTAATTCCCTTTGGTATTCAGGAAAAGCCAAATTGTAATGCTGCAGCTCAGTGTAGTGGTTTATCACACAGCTGGCTAGCTTGCTTGGTAATTGAGAATCAGCTGCGTTGCTATGGTCTGGGGTCACTTGTAGGTAAAGCGAGCAAATCTTCTTCACTGAAGAACAGTCGTGGGCCAGTTGGGGGGTTTTTATAACAATGCAGTATTTTCATGGTCAATGTTCAGGATATTAGCTTTTTTATTACAGATTTATTTGATTCACTGGAGTTAAATTCCCTATCTGCCCTTGTAGGATTTGAACTCTCATTCTCTCGATTATTATTGCTGGTGTCTTTTTTTTTCCACAAGTCCACTAACATAACCACCATGCTGCTGCATTCCATATGTAAGTGGCACGTACTGGAAGGATGACACCATTTTTCACACTTGGGGGGAAATCATAGAATCCCTACAGTGCAGAAGGAGGCCATTCGGCCCATCGAGTCTGCACCAATCACAATCCCACCCAGGCCCTATCCCCATAACCCCATGCATTTACCCTAGCTAGTCCCCCTGACATTAAAGGGCAATTTAGCATGACCAATCCACCTAACCTGCCCACCTTTGGACTGTGGGAGGGAACGGGAGCACCCAGAGGAAACTTGCGCAGACACTGGGAGAATGTGCAAACTCCACGCAGACGGTGACCCAAGCCGTGAGTCGAACCAGAATGGTTTACATAAAAGCCCTTAATTTAAAGATGTTTCTTTTAAGCTGAACCAATTGATTGTTGTATTCATCTTTGGAAAGAAGCAAAGATGCAACAAGTTTAAAGTTTTTAATTGTGTGGCAGACTTAATGAGCTGGATTTTCATGGAGTTGGAGACTGAACATTTTTTAATCGTGGTGTCTGGGACCCGATTGCAGGATTCCAAGCCCCATCCCTGCTGCCCACCGTCCTGCCCGCCCTGCCCAAGTTTCATCAGCGCAGAATCAGAGTGCAGACTGGCACAGGTCACAAGTCTGTATTCCTAACCTGGCCAGCTCCAATGCCCCCGCACCCCTGGGCAATTATAATGGAGTCAGACCTTCACCCACCCATCCATGCAGCCCTTCATAACCCTCCAGCCTATTCGCCCAATAAACATGAGCCAAAGAACCTGATTTAATAATGATGCAGAGGTGAATAAACCTTTTTCAAATGGTCGGTCATAACTTAAAAGAAACTTATTTTATACAGCCCTCGGTGTCAATCAACCAGATACTTTAAAGGATCAATGGGGGAAACTGTAAACTCTTGATGCCCCTTTATCTTGTGTCAGTAAACATTGAGCAATTGAGAAATGGAACTGACCAGAGCTGAGAATTGAGCAATGTTTTCTCTTGGGCACAGCTGTTTCAACAGACCAGTGGATGTCATAGTCATAGAGGTTTACAGCATGGAAACAGGCCTTTGGGCCCAACTTGTCCATGCCACCCTTTTTTTTTTAAACCCCTAAACTAATCCTAATTGCCCACATTTGGCCCATATCCCTCTATACCCATCTTACCCATATAACTGTCTAAATGCTTTTTAAAAGACAAAATTGTACCCACCTCTACTACTTCTGGAGCTTGTTCCAGACACTCACCACCCTGTGTGAAAAAATTGTCCCTCTGGACACTTTTGTATCTCTCCACTCTCACCTTAAATCTATGCCCTCTAGTTTTAGACTCCCTACCTTTGGGAAAATATATTGACTATCTAGCTGATCTGTGCCCCTTGTTGTTTTATAGACCTCTATATAAGATCACCCCTCAGCCTTCAATGCTCCAGAGAAAAAAGTCCCAGTCTATCCAGCCTCTCCTTATAACTCAAACCAAGTCCTGGTAGCATACGAGTAAATCTTTTCTGCGCTCTTTCTAGTTTAATAATGTCTGGACTTATTGCTGCTTAATCACATTTTTACAACCAGGGTGAAGTCCCAGAATGCTCAGGCAGGCCTAGCAGCATGCTTCTGTACATGGCATCCGCATCTCCAGGGATGGGCCTAGCTTCAGTTAGCACCCAAGCACAACCCCCATCCCATTCCCAGTTTCCACTATCTTCCTTGGGGTGAAAATCCAGCCCGATGTGTTTGTATTTTCATAAAGCAGACTCCTGACAAGGGTCAATATGTGGAGTTGGGAGTCCAGTAATAGGGAAACTAACTATCTGCAAGACAGCAATGAGACCAGTTGTCTGACTGGCGATAGGAGGGGGGCGCGGGGAGGTGTAAGTGTCATTCCCTCAGGATCGGTGCTGGGTCAACTGTTCGCCATTTATGTAAACAATCTGGACTCAAATCAGAAATCCAATTTCAAAATTGGGGATTAATACAGAGAAGTTTAAGTTTATTTATTAGTGGCACAAGTTGGCTTATATTCACACTGCAATGACGTCACTGTGAAAATCCCCATGTCACCACACTCCGGCGCCTGTTCGGGTACACTGTGGGAGAATTTAGCATGGCCAATGCATCTAACCAGCACATCTTTTGGGCTGTGGGAGGAAACCCACACAGACATGAGGAGAACGTGCAAACTCCACACAGTGATCCAATCCAGATCTCTGGCGCTGAAAGGCAGCAGTACGGCCCAAAAGACTTAGATTTAGCAGAATTGGTGTGAGATTAGCAAATTTGAATCTAGAAAAGGTGAGGTATGTATTTATGGGAAGAATAAAGAGGCCGTAAATCTCCAAATGGGAGAGTCATGGGAATACCGATGCATACAGTTATATAGTTTAAGGGGTGGTTTTGCAGAGGGATAGAATTAAAAAGTAGGGAAGTTGTAGAACTTGTGTAGAACCTTTGTTGACCACACGTGAAGGCTGTGAACAGTTCTGGTCCCAATGTCATAAAAAGGATGCCGAAGAAACAACAAAGATTTACTGAAATAATACCAGATAGAGAGGCTGCACCTATCGGAGACTGACCAGGCTCTCTGCTCCAGGGAAGGTCCAGGTTGTGGGGTGACCTGGTAGAGACTTTCAGTATTATGAAAGGATTTGATGGGGCAGACCTGGGAAAGGTGTTTCTATTCACAGCGAGACTACAACTAGAGATCATAAAAAATCATCAACAGGGAATGCTGAGCGAACAACCTTATGGAGGACCATCGTGAAGAACGTTTTGAGGCAAATAAAGCAGCATCTAAGAGCGAGCTGGATAAACACATGGGCAGGGGAAGAGGCGGATCTGTTGATGGGGTTAGATGCAGAGGGTGGAGGGAACTCCCGTTGACAGCATGACCTTATTCCCTTCAATGAAATCTATACAATGAGTTGCCATGTCCTTCGATTTCAACTCGCTTGCGTAAGCAGAGCTCCTCTCCCATACATATATTTATGTAAGTGTGGTATGCATTGGAATCAAATGTCTTTACTTTTGTCTGGTGTGAGGTAGTTGATATTTCCATGATTCCTTTAAAATAACAGACTGTCTCTGGGGAGCTCGTTGCCAGCATAACATTTTATTTCACATTGTGATACTGTTTAACCTGACTCTTTTCTTATCCATTCATGGGATGCGTGTGTCATTGGCAAGGCTAGTGACTATTGCCCTTGTGGGTGATAGTTGAGCTGCAGTCCTGATGGTCGAGTTACTCCCACAGGGCTTCATGAGTGTTGTTCAGCTGCACTTATCCAGGCAAGTGACAAGGACTCCATCATCCTTGTCGAAGGTAGAAAGGCTTTGTGGAGTCAGGTGGTTATTGCAGAACACCCAATCTTTGGGGCTATTCTTGCCGTAGTGTATATATAGATATGTGGCTGGGCCTGTTGCGTTTCTAGTCAATGGTGACACAAGGATGTTGATGGGGGTTTCAGCTTTTGTATTACTGTTAAACGTCATGGGAAACTGATTTGGATTCTCTCTTATTAGTGATGATAATTGCCTGGCACTTGTTGGGGTTAAAGTTACTTGCCACCTACCATGCCTAGCCTGAATGTTGTCTCGGTCCTGTTGCGTGTGGATACAATTACTTAATTTGCTGAGGGATTGCAAATGGTACTGAGACAGTGCACAAGCATCCCCATTCATGTCCTTTTAGGGAAGGAAATCTACCATCCCTTTCTGGTCTGGCCTATGCTGTGACTCTGCAGTCACATAATGTGTTTGACTCTCAGCTGCCCTCTGAAATGGTCCAGCAAGCCACTCAGATCAAGGGCAACTAGGGATGGACAATAAATGCTGGCCAACCAGCGATGCCCATGTCCCATGAATTTTTTTTTAAAAAGTCTGACATTATGGATTGATTGAAGCAGCCCGGGACGCGTCTGAGGAATTCTTGCAGGGTTATTCTGTAACTGAGATGATTGTACTTCAACCATCTTCCCATTATATTTGCCCTGATTCTTGTTGACTTCCATGTTGCTAGGGCTCCTTTATGCCATGTTCAAGTCAAATGCTGCTTTGATGTCAAGAACGGTGACTCTCATCACCACTGAGATTCGGATCTTGTATCCATGTTTGGCCCAAGGCTGTGATTAGGTCAGGCACTGAGAAATAGGAGGATAGATGGATGCATAGCTGGAAAGATGGAGCAGGAAGGAGGGCTTTAGATTTCTGGGGGATATGGCACCTACACAAGCTGGACAGGTTGCACCTGAACAGAGCTGGGACTGATTTACTTGAGGCATTTGCTGGTACTGTTCGAAGGCCTTTAAATTAACTCGGCAGAGATGTGGGAATCGAGAGTATTAGTGAGGAATATCACGGTGCACACAATATTGGTAGACGCAGCACGAGAATAGTAAGTTAATGAGTCATAGTAAGGGAGAAAGTAATTGTTTAAATCGGGGATTTTTTTTGCATGTATATGCATGCATGGAGCATAGTGATGTGATTTGAGGAGTGACAGGCACAGATTACCATGTGGAATTATGTTGTGAAAACAGAGCTGGCTCAAAGGAGGACAGGACTGGGTCTAAAATATTCCTGGGTATAAGGTGTTCAAAAAAGATAGTAGGATAGAAAATTGGCTGAGTAATAGCAAACAGAATAATGGTCAGTGGATATTTTTTGGGCTGGAGGAAGGTTTGTAGTGGAGTTCCCCAGGAGTCGGTGTTGGGATCCTTGCTTTTCCCACTGATATGTAGATCTTGGAGATGTCAACATTTGCAGATGATATGAAACATGGAAGCATTGTGAACTGAGGAGGACTGTGTAGAACTTCAAAAGGACATAGACAAATTGGAGGAGTGTGGGGAGACGAGATGGTGGAATGGATGCAGAGATGTGTGAGGTAGATCATTTTGGTAGGAAGAACATCGAGAGACAAATAAGAGGTGCAATTATAAAAGTTGTGCAGGAGCAGAGGGACCTGGCTGTATATGTGCAAAAGTCATTAAAGTTGGCAGGACAGATGGAGAGAGCAGTTAATAAAGCATCCAGTATCCTGAGCTTTATTAATAGGGGTATAGAGTACAACAGCAAAGAGCTTATACTGAACTTATAAAAGACACTAGTTACACCTCAGCTGGAGTATTGTGTTGCACCCAGCACTGTTCCAGGTATGAGAAACTTCAGTTATGAAGTTTAGATTGGAGAGGCTGGGACTGGTTTTTTTCCTTTTTTTGGAGAGAAAGTGGCTCGAGATTTAATAGAGATGTTCAAAATCATGAGGTGGCTGGACAGAGTAGACAGAGAAATTGTTCCCACTTGCAAAAGGATGGAGAATGAGAGGGCACAGATTTAAAGAGATTTGCAAAAGAAGCGAATGTGATGTGAGAACCTTTTTCACACAGCAAGTGATCTGGGTCTGGAATGCTCTGCCTGGAAGTATAGTGGAGGCAGGTCACAGAGGCATTGATGCTGTTGACAGAATCATCTAGTGTGCAGGGTTATAGGGGAAAGTGTAGGAGAATGGCATTAAGTCACAATCAATTGGAGAGCAGGTAGAGACACGATGGGCCAAATGGCCCCCTCCTGTGCTTTAACGATTATTACAAATTTTTCTCCCTCAAGTGTACATCATTAGTTGCTTCTTAAGATCTGCACAAACAATGAAAATATCTGAACATTGTTATGGTCAATTACTAAGCAGTCACTCGGTAGTACAAAACTTGAGCATTGCTGGGGGGGAAAAATACATGGTTGAATCTTTTTGTCTTGCACACAAGTCAGGACAGATACACAAATACCAAATTTCAAAGAGGGCAACAATTTATACCACAAGAGGCAAGGAGGCTAGTCCAGGTGTTGCCAGGGAGAATGCACCAGGAAATATAGTTACCCCTTGGTGCCTTCTCCATGGCAACGCCTCGATCAGACTTTGCTTGTCTACCAACCAGCCTCCCTTTCTAATGCTGTACAAATTGTTGTGATGGTTTGAAATTTGGCACTCTTGTGTTTGCCCTGATGTGCAAGACAAAGCTTCAACATGTCTCTTCTTTCAGCAGTTAAATAGTCTGACAATGTCAGTGCCATCCTCAATTACACAAGACTGGAAATCTTTAGATTCTCTGCAAAATTCAAGATAGTGCTCGATAGCCTACTGGCTTGGTTTGCTTTGGTGTTTAAATCTCAATTATGCTAGATTTATACTGCAGCACTTTTTTTTTTCATGGCTGGGTTTGATTTGAATCGCCGATTTTCATTATCTTGTGCTGAGAGCATTTGAGGAATATGCTAAGGTATGTTTTTGGGGGTTTTCTCTGGGAATCTGATCTGTTAGGAACAGGAATTTTAGCCGTCTAGCCTGTTGTAAGCCCATTCGGAACGGTTTGAATGTAAGAGTTTTGGTTGAAATTATGACAAGTTAGGGAAATGGTGTGTATTCATTGCAAAGTAGAAAGTATTTAAGATCACAACGTCACATTCATGACCTTCAACTAATGCAACCAAAGGTTTCAGGGAAAAGCAATTTACACACAGTGCAACATCCAAATGGGAAAATAATAACATTGTCCAACTTCAGTACTATATAATAATGCAAATATTCAATTTTTGCAGGATCTTCAAGTAATTTTGAATTTACATACTTAGAAATCACAATAAATAAAGTGTCTTGAAATATTACAGACCATTTAAAAATGGGTATAGAAATTAATGCTTTGATCTGTCCTTTAATGCAAAACTCCTTTGGCTTGATACTGACACTAAACTCATGATTAAGGGGCGGTACAGTGGTTAGCACTGCTGCCTCACAGCTCCAGGGACCTGGGTTCGATTCCCAGCTTGGGGCAGTGTTTGGGTGGGTTTCATCCCACAGTCCAAAGATGTGCAGGTTAGGTGGATTGGCCATGCTAAATTGCCCCTTAGTGTTAGGGGGACTAGCTAGGGTAACTGAATGGGGTTATGGGGATAGGGCCTGGGTGGAATTGTAGTTGGTGCAGACTTGATGGGTTGAATAGCCTCCTCCTGCACTGTGAAATTCTGATTCTATGAACTGATTCTCCCTTTTGCAAATTTATCATCAATCTAATGCTTTTTTACAGATTGTATTGAGATTTCTTGTTTACCCACTGCCTTTTACTTGGATCCACATGCCCTTCCGGCGAATGAACAAAAATTGTTCACGAACAGTGTTAAAAAAGATTTGCACTTGTATAGCAACTTTCCCAAACTCTGGATGTTCCCCCAAGAACTTTACAGTCAATGAGATTCTTTGTGTACCCCCTATTCATTTCAATAGTACACAGCAGTGCCAGCAAAGATTTTCTGCGCCGTTCTCTGGCTGGGGTCTGCTGGTAGAGTGATGATATTACTGGACAAGTAATCTAGAAACCCAGGCTAATACTTTGGGCCACGAGTTCAAATCCCATCACAGCAGTACGTGAAATTTAAATTCAATTAATAATTCTGGAATTAAAAACTAGCCTCAAAGCCCATCTGGTTCACGGATGTCCATAACCTGGTTTGGTCTACATGTGATTCCAGAGCCATAGGAGTGTGGTTTTACTTGCCCTCTGAAATGGTCTAGCCATTGGCCTTGTGTCAAGCTGCTAATATGGGTGTTCTGAAACCACACAACAGTGGTTCAAGAAGGTGACTCACTAACACCTTTGTGGGCAACAACTGCTGGCCTTGGCAGGTATAAGAACATCAGAAATAGGAGCAGGAGTAGGCCATCTAGCCCCTCAAGCCTGCTCCGCCATTCAATAAGACCATGGCTGATCTGATAGTGGGTTCAGTTCCACTTACCCGCCCGCTCCCCATAACCCTTAATTCCCTTAATGGTTAAAAATCTATCTATCTGTGACTTAAACACATTTAACGAGGTAGCCTCTACTGCTTCATTGGGCAGAGAATTCCAAAGATTCACTACCCTCTGGGAGAAGAAGTTCCTCCGCAACTCTGTTCTAAATTGACTCCCCCGTATTTTGAGGCTATGCCCCCTAGTTCTTGTTTCCATCGTAAGTGGAAATAACCTCGCTGCTTCTACCCTGTCTAGCCCCTTCATTATCTTATGTCTCTATAAGATCTCCCCTCAACCTTCTAAACTCCAATGAGTACAGGCCCAGTCTACTCGATCACATAAGCTAACCCCCTCATCTCCGGAATCAACCTGGTGAATCTTCTCTGTACCCCCTCCAAAGCTAATATATCCTTTCTTAAATAAGGGGACCAAAATTGTACACCGTACTCTCGGTGCGGCCTCACCAATAAGTTGCAGCATGACCTCCCTGCTTTTATACTCCATCCCTCTCGCGATAAAGGCCAACATTCCATTTGCCTTCTTGATCACCTGCTGCACCTGCAAACTGAGTTTTTGTGATTCGTGCACAAAGATCCCCAGGTCCCTCTGCACAGTAGCATGTTGTAATTTTTCACAGTTTAAATAATAGTCCATTTTACTATTATTCCTTCCAAAGTGGATAACCTCACACTTACCAACATTATACTCCATCTGCCAGATCCTTGCCCACTCACTTAGCCTATCCAAATCTCTCTGCAGACTCTTCCGTGTCCTCCACGCAATTTGCTTTCCCGCTCATCTTTGTGTCATCCGCAGACTTTGTTACCCTATACTCGGTCCCCTCCTCCAGATCATCTATGTATATGGTAAATAGTTGAGGCCCCAGCACCGATCTCTGCGGCACACCACTAATCACTGATTGCCAACCGGAAAAGCACCCATTTATTCCGACTCTCTGCTTTCTGTTAGATAGCCAATCCTCAATCCACGCTAACACTTTACCCCCAATTCCGTGTACCTTTATCTTATGCAGCAACCTTTTGTGAGGCACCTTATCGAATGCCTTCTGGAAATCTAAATACACCACATCCACCGGTTCCCCTCTGTCAACCGCACTCGTTATATCCTCAAATAATTCCAGTAAATTAGCCAAACATGACTTTCCCTTCATGAATCCATGCTGCGTCTATTTGATTGAACCATTCTTTTCCAGGTGTCCTGCTATTTCTTCCTCAATGATAGATTCCAGCATTTTCCCAACTACGGATGTTAAGCTAACCAGCCTGTAGTTACCTGCCTTTTGTCTACCTCCTTTTTTAAACAGTGGCGTTACATTAGCTGTTTTCCAATCAGCTGGCACCTTCCCAGTGTCCAGTGAATTTTGATAAATTAGAACTAATGCATTTGCTATTACTTCTACCATTTCTTTTCGCATCCTGGGACGCATTCCATCCGGACCAGGGGACTTGTCTACCTTTAGCCCCATTAGCCTACCCAGCACTACCTCTTTAGTAATAGTGATCGTTTTAAGGTCCTCTCCCCCTACAGTCCCATGACCGTCAATTATTGGTCAGCTATTTGTGTCCTCCACTGTGAAGACCGACACAAAAAACTTGTTTAAGGCCTCGGCCATTTCCTCATTTCCTATTGTTAAATCCCCCTTCTCATCTTCTGAGTGACCAACATTTACGATATTGTGATCACTCATTCCAAGAGGATCCCTCACAAGGAGATCATTAATTTTACCTGTCTCATTACACAGGATCAGATCCAAGATAGCTTGCTCCTTCGTAGGTTCTGTAACATACTGTTCGAGGAAACTATCGCGACAGCATTCTCAGAACTCTTCCTCAAGTCCACTGCGTCTGACTTGAGTTGACCAATCAATATGGAGGTTAAAATCCCCCATGATTGCTGTTCCATTTTTACATGCATCTGTTATGTTTGTTTATAGCCCACCCCACCTTGAAGTTGTTATTTGGGGGCCTATAGACTACGCCCACTAGTGACTTTTTCCCCTTACTATTCCTTTTCTCCACGCACATTGATTCCACATTTTGCTCCTCAGAGCCTATATCGTCTCTCACTACCGCCCTGATATCCTTAATTAACAGAGCTACGCCACCTCCTTTTCCGTCCTGTCTATCATTCCGAATTCTCTGATACCCCTGGATATTTAGTTCCCAGTCCTGGTCAGCCTGCAACCATGTTTCTGTAATGGCCACTAGATCATACCCATTTGTACTGATTTGTGCCGTCAACTCATTCACTTTGTTTCGAATGCTACGTGCATTCAGGTAAAGTGTCTTTATGTTAGTCTTTCTTACTTGGACCTGATTTGTTAGGGCATTCCTTTGTGACAGGAAGGGACAGAGCAGGCAAACAGACTGGTTATTCTTCCCCAGACCATCTCCTTGCACTGTGTTGACCACCTCCCTTCTCATGCTTGTCACCTTTTTTACTCTGCCTGTGGTTAGATTCCTGCCACCTTCTATACTCTCTGTTCTATTACGTGGTCTGCAAACTTTACTAACCTCTCCTGAGCCCTCGGCTCCTTTTAACTAACTAGTTGAAAGTCCTCCTCCATTAACCTGCACTCCTACCCTCTCCTTTACCTTTGATTTTCTAATTCTCCATACAACTGGAACACTCCCGCCCGCCCCCCCCCCCTGAATACCATCCCATCGGAACAGGTCCCCTCTTCCCCAATACTGGTGCCAATGTCCCATGAATTCAAACCCATTCCTCCCACACCAATCTTTGAGCCACGCATTTACCACCTTAATCTTATTGACCCTGTGCCAATTCGCTCGTGGCTCAGGTAGTAATCCAGAGATTATTACCTTTTTGGTTCTGCTTTTTAATTTGGCTCCTAGCTTTTCATATTCCCTTGGGTAGAACAGGACCAGAGGTTCTGCTATGTCGTTGGTACCTACGTGGACCACGACAACTGGGTTTTTACCCTCCCACTCCAAGTTCCTCTGCAGCCCAGATGAGTGATCCTGAACCCGAGCACCATGTATGTTCACATCCCTTGATCAAGTCATTGTTCAAAAGCCATCACTCAAACCAGCCTCCCATCCATTGAGTCTGTCTACACTTCCCGCTGCCTCAGAAAAGCAACCAGCATAATCAAGGACCCCACGTGCCCCGGACATTCTCTCTCCCACCTTCTTCCATCAGGGAAAAAGGTACAAAATTCTGAGGTCACGTACCAACCGACTCAAGAACAGCTTCTTCGCTGCTGCCATCAGACTTTTGAATGGACCTACCTCGCATTAAGTTGATCTTTCTCTACACCCTAGCCATGACTGTAACACTACATTCTGCATCCTCTCCTTTCCTTCTCTATGAACGGTATCTTTTGTCTGTTTAGCGCACAAGAAGCAATAACTTTCACTTTACACAAAGACATGTGACAATAATAAATTAAAATTAAAAAAAAAACAGATTTCCAGGTTTAATTTCTCAGTTCCTTCACTGTCACGGAGTCAAAATCCTGGAACTCACTCCCTAACAACACTGGGTATATCTACACCAGATGGTCTGCTTACTTTGTTCTTGAGGGCAACAAATGCTAACCTTGCCAGAGATGTATCATTTCCATGAAAGAACAAAAATATCAAAATGTAAGGCTCTGTATCTGAATGCACATAGCATTGAAAACAAAACAGAGATTGAGAGATAAGGTAGTCACTTTAGCTAGCTAGCTAGTTCTTTCATGCTGCCTTGGATGCACTGCTCTCTTCCTCAAACTGATGCAAAATTCAATTATGTTATGATCACGGCTACGTTGGAACGACTTGAGTAGGTCGTCGTTACAAAATCTTACCTCATTGCACAATAGCTCATTGCAATATGATAACCCATTACTGAGACATGCCCTGGGATGGCATAGATTGGGACCTGAATATGGAAGTGTTTGTGACTCTTGGGAAGGATACAATAGGAAAGGGGACCTATTAAAGATAATGGTGCAATATAGAGGGATAAGCCAGGATGTAGAAGCAGTTTGGGTAGTGATGAGGAATCATAGAATTCCCTACAGTAGAAAAGGCCCATTGGGCCTGCACCAACAACAATCCCACCCCCAAAACTAGGGTCCATTCATCTAACCCTCACATCTTTGGACTGTGGGAGGAAACCGGAGGAAACCCACGCAGACCCGGGGAATGTGCAAACTCCACACAGTGACCTGAGGCCGGGAATTGAACCCGGGTCCCTGGCGCTGTAAGGTAACAGTGCTAACCACTGTTCATCATTGATTTTTAAAGGCAAGAACTTGCCTGTGAGTGGTGCATGGATCCCCTCACAGTAATCACATGGCCGAATGGATATCAAGGAAGAATTAGTGGGAGCTTATTGAAAAAGCATGGCAATAATCATGGCAGATTTTAATCAAAAATGCAGACTGGAATAATCAGGTGGGCAAAGGAAGCCTAGATTACTAATTCACTGTTTTCCGGATAATCTCTTACCAAGCTGCAGGCCATATTAGATTTGGGTATTGTGCAATCAGGTAGTATTTTGTAATGACCTCATAGTTAAGTCGCAGTGATCATATGATTGAATTTTGCATTCAGTTTGAGGGAGAGAACAGTGCATCCAAGAAGGCACGAAAGAACAGCTAGCTGAAGTGAACTAGCAAATTAGATTAAAGAATAGCTCAATAGAGGTGCAGTGGCAGACCTTTAAGGGGATATTTCAGAATACACAGAATAGATACATTCCAATGAGAGAGAAATTCCAAGAGGAAGACCCAACGTCCATGGTTAACTGAAAAAAAGTAGTATCAAAAAAGCATATAATTGCACAAAGATGGGTGGCTGATCAGGAGATTGGAAAGAATATAAAAACAATTACTAAAAGCTTAATATGGAGGGAAAAATTAGAGTATAATGGAAAGATAGTGAGCAATATAAAGACATAATAAGAGTTTCTAAAGATCTTTAACTTTAACAAAGTGAGCATTGGTCCTAATTGACTCTGGGGAATAAATAGTGAAAAATAAGGAGATGGCAGATGAATTGAGAAGTATTTTGCATTGGTCTTCACTATAGAGGATACAAGTAACATGCCAGAAATGGTTGTAAGTCAGGATTTCAGACGGATGAATTCTCATCACCGGTGTCAACTTGTCAACCTGCAGTTCCAATAATTTGCTAAATCCCAGGTCCTTATGGATTTCATCCTAGGGTCTTAAAAGTGGCTCATGAGATCAATGATGTAACTGTTTAATTTTCAAAAAATCACTACATTCAGTTTATTTTATTAGTGTCACAAGTAGGCTTACATTAACACTGCAATGAAGTTACTGTGATAATCCCCTAGTCGCTACACTCTGGCCATGCTACATTCTCCCTCAGTGTACCCGAGCAGGCGCCCATGTACTTAACCAGCATGTCTTTCGGACTGTGGGAGGAAACCGGAGCATCCGGAGGAAACCCACGCAGACATGGGAAGAACGTGCAGATTCCACACAGATAGTGACCCAAGATCAGAATTGAACCCAGGTCCATGGTGCTGTGAGGCAGCAGTGCTAACCTCTGCCATCGTAGATTCAAGAAGCTCCATTAGATTAGAAAATAGCTAAAGTAATGCTTTTCTTCAAAATGTGATCTGGAGATGCCGGCTTTGGACTGGGGTGGGCACAGTAAGAAGTCTCAACATCAGGTTAAAGTCCAACAGGTTTATTTGGAATCACGAGCTTCTGGAGCGCTGCTCCATCATCAGGTGAGTGGCTAAAACCAACTAACCTGATGAGGGAGTAGCGCTTTGAAAGCTCGTGATTCCAAATCAACCTGTTGGACTTCAATCTGGTGTTGAGAGACTTCCTCCCTTTTTGATAAAATGTAAGGAGATAGAAAGTGGGAAACTACAGGCCAGTTAGCTTAATATCTGTCACCGGGAAAATGTTAGAAGGTATTACTAAAGACATTGTAACCGGGCACTCGGATCAATTCGTCAGCTTGGTTTTGTGAAAGGGAAATCATGTTTAACTAATTTATTAGACTTTGAAGAAGTAACCTGTGCTGTGGATAAAGGAGAATCTGTGGATGTGCTGTACTTTAATATTCAGAAGGTATTTGATAATCTGCCTCAAAGTTATTTCACAAAATAAAAGCACGGGGTAACATTGGCATGGATAGAAAATTGGTTAGCTAACAAGGAACAGTAGGCACAAATGGGTTGTTTCTGGTAAGCAGGACCTGATGAGTAGTGTGTCACGGGTCAGGTCCAGGGCTTCATCTCTTCACAATTAATAGAAATAATTTGGATGAAGGGACTGATGGGATGGTTGCTCAATTTGCAGATGACGCAAAGATAGGTAGGAAAGTAAGTTGTGAAGCGGACATGAGGCTACAAAAGGCTATTGATCTGGAAATGGAATATAATGTGGGAAAATGGGACTTGTCCATTTTGACAGGATGAATAAATAAGAAGCATGTTATCTGAAGGGTGAGAGATTATAGAGCTGTGAGATGTAGTGGAATCTGGGTGTCCTCCTGCCTGAATCGCTGAAGGTTGGTATGCAGGTGCAGCAAGTAACTAGCAATGTTATTTATTGAATACAGGAGTAGGGATTTATGCTTCAATTCCACCAGGGCATTGGTGACACCACATCTGGAGTCCTGCATACAGTATTGGTCTCCTTGCATAAGATAATATGTAAATGCATTGGAAGCAGTTCAGAGAAAGTTTACTGGACTATGCCTGGAATAGACAGGTTGTCGTAAAGCGCAACGAGCTAAGCTTTTATCCACTGGAGTTTTGAGTAAGAGGTAACTTGATGGACACTAAAGATCCTGAGTGTCTTGACAGGGTGTGGAGAGGATAATTCCTCTTTGAACTAGGAGCCACTGTTTAAAAATAAGGGGTCACCCATAAGATATAGGAGCAGAATTAGGCCATTCAATCATGGTTGATATGATTCTCTTTCCCCATTCTCCTGCCTTCTCCCCATAACCCCTGATCCCCTTATTGAACAAGAACCTATCAACCTCTGTCTTAAAGACACTCAATGACCTGGCCTCCACTGCCCTCTGTGGCAATGAGTTCCACAGATTCACCACCCTCTGGCTGAAGAAAATCCTATTCATCTCAGTTTTAAAGGAGCGTCCCTTCACTCTGAGGTTGTGCCCTTGAGTTCTCGTCTCTCCCACTAGTGGAAACCTCCTCTCTACATCCACTCTATCTAGGCCTCTGTGTTTTGTTTCAATTAGATACCCCCCCCATCCTTTTAAACTCCATCGAGTATAGACCCAGACTCCTCAACCGCTCCTCATATGACAAACCCTTCATTCCTGGGATTATTCTCGTGAACTTCCTCTGGAGCCCCTCCAAGGCCAGCACATCCTTCCTTGGGTATGGGGCCCAAAACTGCTCACAGTATTGCAAATGGGGTCTGAGCAGAGCCTTATACAGCCTCCGCAGTACATCAGCTCTTGTATTCTAGCCCTCTAGAAATGAATGCTAACATTGAATTTGCCTTCCTAACTGCCAACTGAACCTGTATTTTAACCTTGAGTCCTGAACCAGGGCTCCCAAGTCGTTTTGTGCTTCAGATTTCCATAGCCTTTCTCCATTTAGAAAATAGTCTATGCCTCTATTCTTGCATACAACTTAAGTCTCTTAACACCCAGGTTTAAAGTCCAACAGGCTTATTTGGAATCACGAGCTTTTGGGGCACTGCTCCTTAGGTGAGTGGAGATAGGTTCACAAACACAGCATATAGGCAAAGACACAATTACAAGATAATTACAGGTTGGAATGTGAAGAATGGTTGGAATGCAAGTCTTACAGGTGCTAACAGTGTATGTGGAGAGAGGGATAATCACAAGTTAAAGAGCCATGAATTGTCTCCTACCAGGACGGTTGGTAGGATCTTTGCAAACCCAGGCAGTATGGTGGGATTACAAGTAGTGTGACAAGAACCCAAGATCCCATACCATTTAAGATGGGTAAGGTTCTTTTTTTCTTCCCTTGAGGGTTGTGAGACTTTGGAATTCTCTTCCTCAGAAGGCGGTTGAGGCAGCGTCTTTGAATATCTTTAAGGGAGAAGTCGATGGGTTCCTGATCAGAAAGAGGGGGAAAGGTTATTAGGGTCGGCAGGAATGTGAGGTTAAAATTGAATCAGCAATGATTTTATTGAATGGCAGTGCAGGTTTGAGGGGCCGTTAGTTTGTATGTTCGGAATAAAACCTTCTGACTCAGAAGCTACCCACTGAACCGTGGCTGAGAGAGCAAACATTTTTCATTTCCAAGGAGTGAGGAGATTTCCGATCACATTTGACAGCAGCATATTTAAGGGAAGTTCACCAATCCCCTTCTCCCAGCTGTGTGCACTGAATAGGAACATGGGTCAGAGATAGGGCTACAACATTCTGCCAACTCTTTAATCTGCATTGCCTTTGAATGCAGCTCCCTGCTGGGAGTGTGGGATCAGTTAGTACATCCCTTAACATTAACTCTCTAATAAACAATAATTTCAGGAGGGTTGATGGCTCCTATCTGGGGTTATACTGAGAAAGTACACACTTGTCTGAACTACTAGTGTCACACAGCACAGAAAAGGCCCTTCAGCCTATGAAGTCTGCACTGACAATATCCACCACTAAAGCCGTGCTAATCCCATTTTTCAGCATTTCTCCCATATCCTTGAGTGTTATGATGTTTAAAGTGCTCATCCAACTACTTTATAAAGTTATAAAGTTTCTGGCCTTGACTTCCTTCCCAGGCAGTGCATTCCAGATTCCCACCACAGTGGGTTTTTTTTTTTCAAATCCCCTCTGAATCTTCTGCCCCTTACCCTAAAACTATGACTCCTCAACCATAGGGAAGAGCTTCTTCATAATCCATATTCTTACACACCCTCGATCATGTCCCTCCCCCCTCCGCCTTCTTTGTTCTAACAAAAACAATCTAAGCCTATCCAGTCTCTCCATGTAGCTCAAATGCACCATCCCAGGCAACATCCTGGTGAATCTCCTCTGTACCCCCTCGAGTGCAATCACATACTTCCTGTAGTAGGTGACCAGAACTGTATGCAGCACTCCAACTGTGGTCCATTATAGTCATATTAAAATGAATAGAACATAGAAAAAATACAGCACAAACAGGCCCTTTTGCCCACAAGTTGCGCTGGTCATGTCCCTACCTACCTAGGCTTATATATAGGCTTACCTATAAACCCTCAATCCTATTAAGTCCCATGTACTCATTCAAAAGTCTCTTAAAAGACCCTATCGAGTTTGCCTCCACCACCACTGACGGCAGCCGATTCCAATCGCCCACCACCCTCTGAGTGAAAAACTTACCCCTGACATCTCCTCTGTACCTATTCCCCAGCACCTTAAACCTGTGTCCTCTCGTAGCAGCCATTTCAGCCCTGGGAAAAAGCCTCCGAGAAGCCACTCGATCTATACCTCTCAACATCTTGTACACCTCTATCAGGTGATCTCAGTCTCTCAAGAACTGAATGGGGAATTGTTCAATGTATGTAATCACAAGCACTTTTCTCTAATCATTTGCAGAGTTGTTCATTTAGGGCAACTTGATCACGGATGGAGGCCATTCAGTCCATCCATGCAGAAAAAACCCAAAATCCCCTCAGTCCATTATTGTCTCTTAACAGATTTTGGGGGCGATTCTTCCAACAAAAAAAAATTCCAAGTGTTGAATTCGTGTGCAAACTGTAGTAGGTTTCATTGGTTTTCTCAGTGCACTAGCGTGAATCAGACTGAAATTCAGTGAGTGGAACCTATTCCCGCTGGGAGGCCGGCAGCATAGCGCTGAGCGGGCCACTGCGCAGTAACCCCACACTGCCAGCCTCCCAATCGCTGGCCAGCCCCGTGATCCCGCATTGCGACTGGAGTGGGGAGTTGTAGTAAATCCCATTGTAGTGCAGCACACCTGGTTGGGGACACTGATTTTTGTTGTTTTCTGGCACGGAGCTGACCGCTGGAAATCAGCACTCGAAGATTCGCGGAGGCTGTGGCACCCAACGGGAAACCTGCAAAACAGTCTCAGCTTGAGTCTCCCAGCCCTACTGAGAGAATCGCCCCCTTTGTTTTTACTGCTCTGGAGAATGAAGAAAGTTATCTGGGATTGCAACGGGATCTTGATCGATTGGGCCAGTGGGCTGACAGATGGCAGATGGAATTTAATTTAGATAAATGCAAAGTGATTCATTTTGGTCGACTGAAACAGGGCAGGACTTACTCAGTTAATGGTAGGGCGTTGGGGAGACTCCCTAGAACAGAGATCTGGGGGTACAGGTTCATAGCTCCTTGAAAGTGGAGTCACAGGTGGACAGGGTGCTGAAGGAGGCATTCAGCATGCTTGGTTTCATTGGTCAGAACATTGAATACAGGAGTTGGGACATCTTGTTGAAGTTGTACAAGACACTGGTGAATCCATACTTGGAATACTGTGTACAGTTCTGGTCACCCTATTATAGAAAGGATATTATTAAACTAGAAAGAGTTCAGAGAAGATTTACTAGGATGCTACCGGGACTTGATGGTTTGAGTTATAAGGAGAGGCTGGATAGACTGGGCCTTTTTGTCTGGAGTGTAGAATGTTGAGGGGTGATCTTAGAGGTCCATAAAATAATGAGGGGCACAGATCAGCTAGATAGTCAATATCTTTTCCCAAAGGTAGGGGAGTCTAAAACTAGAGGGCATAGGTTTAAGGGGAGAGATACAAAAGAGTCCAGAGGGGCAATTTTTTTCACGGGTTGGTGAGTGTCTGGAACAAGCTGCCAGAGGTAGTAGTAGAGGCGGGTACAATTTTGTCTTATAAAAAGCATTTGGACAGTTACATGGGTAAAATGGGTATAGAGGGATGTGGGCCAAATGCAGGCAATTGGGACGAGCTTCAGGGTTTAAAAAAAAAAGGCAGCATGGACAAATTGGGCCGAAGGGCCTGTTTCCATGCTGTAAACCAGTATGACTCTCTTCTGCTTGTAGCTGATCATTCTTGTAAAAGAAGAATTTCTTGTCATCAGTTCCCATTCTAGTTTGAACCTTCTGTCCTGTTCTTCTCACTATTCCACTTTAGTTTGCATTTACCTTTCTTGCCTTTTCAATCTTGTATACCCCCATAAAACTATTTTCTTTCCAGAGTAACATATCAAGTCTTCCCAGTCATTCCTCTTGAGTCAAATGTTTGACACTTTCAGTCATAGGAAGGAATTTATGTATGTACTGAGCTGATGTCCACTGCTCCAGATTTTCATGCGTACATGGGAAGGTGGGCAGTGTGCAGCACATGTTGGACTTGGAAAGGTTATGACCCGGAATGAAGCCTATTGTGTTTGAACCGGCTCAAACATGAGCTATCCGGCCTACTCCTAAATCCTACGTTCCTTGGGGTGGCACAATGGTTAGCATTGCTGCCTCACAGCGCCAGGGACCCGGGTTTGATTCCTGGCTTGGGTCACTGTGTGTGGAGTCTGCATGTCCTCCTCATGTCTGTGTGGGTTTCCTCCGGGTGCTCTGGTTTCCTCCAACATTCTGAAAGATGAGCTGGGTTAAATGCATTGACCTGAACAGGCATGGGAGTGTGATGACTCGGGGATTTTCACAGTAACTTCATTGCAGTGTTGTTTTCTTAGTGTTGTAACACTAAGCTTAAACATTCCAGCCTTCTGTTACTCTCCATCTCTTGGTCTGTAGAGCTGCAAGTCGCAACATTTCAGCTCCACATACAAGTCCTGTGTAAGGTGAGGAAGACCTCTGCCTCTATTACCCTTTCAGTGAGTATCAGGTCTCCAACACCCTCTTGGTGAAACAATTCTCATTTCTCTCTAATCCAGGCGCCCACTGGATATTGACCTTTGTGCTAATGGAAATTCCTAGCCACTGTAGGGGCCTGAATTTTCTATATCAGCACAGACTTCAGAGAACAATTATGATGTACTTTAACTTGTGTGTGACAACTAATGGATTGTTGACTATCTCATTAGCACTCATACAGTTAAGTAACCAACTACTGTTTGCGGACTGTCGTGGAACCTACATTTGCCTGATCTGTGCACACGTTCCAACAAGTAGCAGCTAATATTGAGTTGGGGGACTGAAAATTTTCAATCAGATTATAAACATATTGGGTTACTTGTATATATTTAGATATGAAATTTAATTAGTTCCTTCATTTCTTGTAAGATGCTGATCTTCTGCTTTTGGGAGAAGCTTGGTCTTCAGTCAGCAAGGCAGGTTTTGCACTGGCTCACCAATCAAATTCAGACTGGTCACGTTTTTTTTTTGGAGAGTCAATCTAATTAGAAGAAAGATGGTGGGATTTGGCGGGGGGGAGTGGAATCCTAGCTGCAGGCTTTGAACCACCTCAACAGTGGAACTCGGCTGTCTACCCCTGGGGCAATTGAAAAATTGTATCTGTGTTTCAAAACTGAGTGGAACGGCGGTTAAAATTCTGACGACATTGCTACAGTGGAAAGGTCAGGAAACATAAATGTAGAAAGCAGGAATAGGCCTTTAGGCCCAGCAAGTCTGCTCCGCCATTCAACATGTGATTATGGCTGATCCTCTGTCTCAACACCCTACTCCCTTGACACCTTTTTAGAGTCTTTAGGGGCAGCACAGTTTGCACTGTTCCCTCACAGCGCCAGGCACCCGGTTTCGATTCCAGCCTTGGGCCACTGTCTGTGTGAAGTTTGCATATTCTCCCTGTGTCTGCTTGGGTTTCCTCCAAGTAATCATAGAAACCCTACAGTACAGAAAGAGGCCATTCGGCCCATCGAGTCTGCACCGACCACAATCCCACCCAGGCCCTACCCTCATATCCCTACATATTTTACCCACTAATCCCTCTAATCTACGCATCCCAGGACACTAGGGGGCAATTTTAGCATGGCCAATCAACCTAACCCGCACATCTTTGGACTGTGGGAGGAAACTGGAGCACCCGGAGGAAACCCACACAGACACGAGGAGAATGTGCAAACTCCACACAGACAGTGACCCGAGCCGGGAATCGAACCCAGGTCCCTGGAGCTGTGAAGCAGCAGTGCTAACCACTGTGCTACCGTGCCGCCCTAAGTACTCTGGTTTCCTCCCTCATTCCAAAGATGTGCAGGTTAGGCAGATCGGCCATTCTAAATTGCTACTCGGTGTCCAGAAATGTGGAGGTTAGGGGGATTAGTGAGATAAATGTGTGATGAGATGCAGGATCAGATGATCTGACGGAGAGTCGGCACAGACCTGATGGGCCGAATGGCCTCCTTCTGCACTGTAGGGATTCTGCAAACTTACAAATCTATCTATTTCCTTCAATATCTTCAGTGGCTTGGCCTCCATAGCCTGCTGTGGTAGAGAATTCCGTAGCTTTGCCACCCTCTTGAGTGAAGAGGTTTCTCCTCTTCTCCGTCCTATGGCTCATCCCATAGCCTAAAATTGTGGCCCACTGTTCAAGACCCACCCCACTAGCCAGAGGAAACGACATCCCAGCATCCAGTCAGATGGCCCCTGTGATGTAACTTCCTGCAGCGTAGAAGCTATATTTGACATAGTTAACAGCTGCTGTGCTTGTGTTGAATAATTGGTACGTGCTAAAAACCAGACTGGATTCGGTGGGACAGTTCCTGGAGGGTTGTCTGACTCGACTTCCGATCTGCTTTCAGTCAACTTGAGTACAAAAAAATCACCATTGATATCAATCGCTTGTATAAATTAACTATAATATGCAAATAAACTGACTGAAGTTTATGAATACAAGTCCCCCCCCCATCAGGAGCCAGATTCTGCGGCCCGCCTTTGAATTAGGCAGCTAATTGTCAAATATCCTCTTGGGCAGTATTTTGGACGTCGGTGCAAGAGTACAAAAACAAGTTGATGAGATTAATAAGACAGGACATTTTTTTTCATTATAAATAGGCTGCAGTGATACAATTATCTGGCTTTGTGATTCCACACACAGTCTTACAAATAGCACAGTGACTGCCTCATCAGGAACATCTGATCAGCACGAGTTACCAAGGTAGCAAGAAGCTCAAAAAAAAACCTGAAATGCTCATACAACCATTGTACTATAATGAGATGTGGTTGGGTAAAATGAGCAGACCAATGAAGATGTGCTGAACACAACACCAAGGATGATCGCCAGTGACCCTAAGAATGCTCTCATTGACTGCTATTTGTAAAAACCACACTCGTTTAATTGCAGATCTATAATACACATCTCCATACTCGACACACGGCTGTTCTTCTGCTTCCTCGTTTGAGAAATGTCCCTGTTTGAGAGCAGATTTCTACTCCATCTGACGAAGGAGCAGCGCTCCAAAAGCTAATGGCATTTGCTACCAAATGAACCTGTTGGACTTTAACCTGGTGTTGTTAAACTTCTTGCTGTGTTTACCCCAGTCCAACGCCGGCATCTCCACATCACTTCTGCTTCCTACCAGCTGTCTTAGTCATGTGACATTTCATCACAGTTACATGATTAGTTACATCCGTATCATCCTCCTGATAACCCTGTATGCGACACATTGGATTGTCAACCTAGAAAATATGCTCAAGTTTTTGGAGTGGGCTTGAACCCCAGACTGAGTCCAAGTTTTGATGTGACCTTCAAATGCTCACTTCCTCGGGGGGGCAAATTTTGGATGATGCTGGATTTCTTTGCCAATGTCGGCCTTCTGTGAAAGTTTAAAATGTGTTTATTCGTGAAACAAGTAGGCTTGCATTAAAGCTGCAATGAAGTTACTGTGAAAATCCCCGAGTCGCCACACACCGGCGCCTGTTTGGGTACACAGAGAGAATTTAGCATGGTCAATGCACCTAACCAGCACGTCTTTCAGACTGTGGGAGGAAGCCGGAGCACCCGGAGGAAACCGGGTGACACGGGGAGAATGTGCAGACTTCACGCAGAACCGGGTCCCTGGCGCTGTGAGGCACCACTGCCACCATTACTGTGAAAATACCCTAATGAAACCTCCAAGGTATTGGAAGTGTTCCACATTTTCCGGGCACTCCCCATGAATCTTGATCAGTGGGGCTGCGACAGTGTGCATTTGGAGCTTGCTGATGGAGGTCTTTGATTTTCTGACTGAGCCCAAGTTCCAGCTTCTCAAAGCTTCAGTCAATACATTGGCTATTCCATGGAGATCCTTTCCGACACAACACCTACTGCAGCGACATCAGCGTACTGGAGCTTGATGACGAAGGTTGGGCTGATCTTAGTTTTTGATTGGAGTCACCTGAGATGAAATAGTTTGCTATTCATTTGATAAATAAGCTGCATTCCAATAGGGGGCTTGTCTGTAGTCAGATGGAGCATGGCAGCGAGGAAGGTTGAAAGGGAGTTGAAGATATGACACACCTTGTTTAACTTCTATCTTAATCACCAGAAGGAAATCTAATGGAGTCGTCGTTAAGGATCACTGCTTGCATGTCATCATGAAGCAGCTGAAGGGTGGTAAATACTTCAGAGGAATCTTCCAGAGTGCTTCACAATTTGGAACCTAAGGCTTTTGTCAAATCAACAAACTTTGTCAAGAGGTTGATGTTGGCGATTGCCGAGAATCGGCTGTGCATCTCTTGATGGCATAAACCTACATTTGAGATTCGGGGAGTAGCTCTTCTAGTGTAATAAGTCAATTAAGAATGGTTCTAGTAGTCTTTTATTCATTCGTGGGATGTGGGACATGGCTCGCCAACATTTATTGTCCATCCCTAGTTGCCCTTGAACTGAGGACTTGTTCAGCTATCTGAGAGGGTATTTGTGAGTCAACCACATTGCTGTGGCTCTCGAGTTACATGTAGGCCAGACCAGATAAGGTTGGCAGATTTCCTTCCCTTAAGGACATTGGTGAACCAGATGGGTTTTTCTGACAGTGGTTTCCTGGTCATCAGTAGCTTCTTAATTCCAGATTTTTTTTTTTATTGAATTCAAATTCTACCATCTGCTATGGTGGGATTCGAACCCAGGTCCCCAGAACATCAGATGGGTTTCTGGATTAATTGTCTGGCTATAATACCACTGGACCATCACCTCCCCTTTCTAGAGTGAAAGCGGGAGATGCCCCTGTAATTTCAATTGGATTTGTCCCCATCTTGAAGACTTCTTCCCAGGAAAGAATGTGTCACCAAATCCATTATTCTGGAATAAGAACAAAGAAAATTACAGCACAGGAACAGGTCCTTTGGCCCTCCAAGCCTGCACCGACCATGCTGCCCGACTAAACTAAAACCCCCTACCCTTCCGGGGACCACATCCCTCTATTCCCATCCTATTCATGTATTTGTCAAGACGCCCCTTAAAACTTACTACCGTATCCGCTTCCACTACCTCCCCCGGCAATGAGTTCCAGGCACTCTCTACTGTGTGCATAAAAAATAAAAATCCGCCTCGTACATCTCCTTTAAACCTTGCCCCTCGCACCTTAAACCTTCGTAATTGACTCTTCCACCCTGGGGAAAAAGCTTCTGACTATCCATTCTGTCCATGCCTCCCATAATCTTGTAGACTTCTATCAGGTCGCCCCCTCAACCTCCGTCGCTCCAGTGAGAACAAACCAAGTTTCTCCAACCTCTCCTCATAGCTAATGCCCTCCATACCAGGCAACATCCCAGTAAATCTTTTCTGTACCCTCTCCAAAGCAACCCCTTTTTATTTCTGTCTTATTCCAATATATCAAATCTTTCCAGACAATGTAATACTCGCTGCAAAGCAAGCATTTGTTACAAGCCATTTTGCTTAATTTCTGAGAATCGTGGCGAATTACCACATAAATCTTGTTCAGTGTAATAACTGAAACATCTCATTCTAAAATAATTGAGTTGGAAGTATGGAAGATGAATGTTATTGCACGTGAGCACCCAATGCAAATATGGTGTAGTGCAGTCTATAATTTGTAGAGTTAATATTGAACTTAAATTAAATTCTAACTTCTATATAAATTATTTCTCGTGCTGCAGAGTAAATCATGAGCTAGCTGATATCTGTAAATGCAAGGAAGCAGATGCCTCTGCAGTTAGGAAATCTTGCAGTTGAAAGCAAGTGACGAGCGAGACATGGTGAAGGTACTTGTCCCACGCTGCCAGCTAACCTTGATAAAAAGCCAAATTAATATCGGATCTTGCGGTTTTTCTTCCCCACACATCACTGATCAATACAACAACTTGTATTTATGTAGCACTTTTATCATGAAATGCCCCAAGGCCTTCGCAGGAGTATTATCAAGCAAAATATTAGCAGAAAGATATCGTGGAGTCCTTACAGTGCAGGAGGCCATTCAGCCCATCGGGCCTGCACCGAATCTCTGTCAGCATATTCCCCACTAACCTGCTCTGTTCCCGTAACCCCACGCATTTACCATGGTTAATTGATCTAACCTACACAATCTGTGTGGAGTTTGCACATTCTCCCAGTGTCTGCGTGGATTTCCTCCCACACTCCAAAGGTGTGCAGGTTAGATTGATTGGCTGTGCTAAATTGTCCTTTTTAGTGTTGGTGAAATTAACAGGGTAAATACGTGGGGTTATGGGGATAGGGCCTAGGTGGGATTGATGTCAGTGCAGACTCAATGGGCTGAATGGCCTCCTTCTGAGAACATGCAAACTCCACACAGTCACCCAAGGCCGGAATCGAACTCTGGTCCCCTGGCGCTGTGTGGCAGCAATGCTAACCACTGTGCCACAGCCACCCATGTATTAGGAGAGCTATCCAAAAGCTTAGTCAGTGACGTGGATTTCAGATAGCCTTGGCTGAAGGCATGGCTGGCATTGGTAAAATTGGGGGATGTTGATGAAGCCTGAAGTAAATAGGCACCAGATATTTTGGAGGGTTGTGGGATCAGAGGAAACTTTGGCAGGGATTGGTTCGAAAACCAGTCTGAGAATACGAGAAATGGATTATCTCATTCCTGTAAAATGTGGACCACTCTTGCTGGTTGCCACAGAAGACTAACCATCCCAGGCCTCATCCTCCCCGTCAGATGATTGCACAATTTTAGAACCAGATGCTGGGATAAACTGCAGTGGGTTGAAAATATTATATTTTCTTTGGGATGTGAGCAACTGCAGTGTGTATTGTCCACCCCCAGTTCCGTTGAAGGTAGCGCGAGGCAAGAATGTACCGTTACAATGGGATCTGAGTAACACACAGTTCTGCTGGGAGGCCTCCTGAAGGATATCAGTGAAACAATTGTTTATATAACAATCCCGCTTTCCTTGTGTTTTTCTGGTGTCAGCTCACAAGTCATGAGATTTATTGCATTTATTTTCACAACTTGTCATGGTAGGATTTGAACTCCTGCTCTCTTGATGTTACTAGGCCAGCAGCATAATTACTACACTGCAGTGCCTTCTGATCCGCAATTATCTTGCGATTTCAGTGATATCAGATATGCTACAGTTGAGTGACACCTTTTATTTCCAGCTAATGTGGACTAATGCCATTGAATGCTGCTGCTGCTTGTAGTTGCTGCTCCCAGGAGTTCTGGTATATCAGGTTCGTTTGTCTTGTGCTATCCTCACATAGCCACTGTAGCTTATCTGCAACTGTTCTGTGATGTCTGTCACCCAACCACACCAAGCTTGACCCCCCCCCCCCCCCCCCTCCCTTTCTCTCTCTCTCTCTCTCAAACATACTAGGAGTAGGTCACTTAACTCCTCCTCGGGCCTGCTCCACCATTTCAGTAAGATCATGCCTGATCAGATTGTACCCTCAACCCTACATTCCTGTCTCTTTCTTTCAAATCCACCCCCCCCCCCCCACTGATAACCTTTCACCCCTTGTTGCTCAAGAATCTATCTAGCTCAGCCTTTAAAATTATTTAATCCTACTTCCACTGCCCTTTGAGAAAGAGAATTCCAAAGACTGCTGACCCTCTGGGGGGGGGGGAAAAAAAACAATTCCCTTTCTGTAGTCCTCTACTTCTCCCTTTTAGAAGAGATCACTATCTTTTCAGGTGTGATCAAATAGCTGAAGAACTGACGCTCTTATTTTTCCTCTGAATGTTACCTTTTCATAGAATCCCTACAGTGCAGAAGGAGGCCATTCAGCCCATCGAGTCTGCACCGACAACAATCCCACCCAGACCCTATCCCCGTAACCCCACATATTTACCCTAGCAATCCCTCTAACCTACGCATCCTGGGATACTCGGTCAATTTAGCATGGTCAATGCGTCTAACCCGCACATCTTTGGAGTGTGGGAGGGGAAAAAAGGAACACTTGGAGGAAACCCACGTAGACACGGGGCGAACGCACACACTCCACAGACAGTGGCCCAAGCCAGGATTTGAACCCAGGTTTCTGGAGTTGAGGCAACAGTGCTAACCACTGTCACCATGCCACCCATTGGATTTCTGGTCATAGAGGTTTACAGCATGGAAACAGGCCGTTCAGCCCAACTTGTCCATGCTGCCCTGCTTTTTTTAAAAACCCCTAAGCTAATCCCAATTGCCCGCATTTGGCCCATATCCCTCCATATCCACCGTACCCATGTAACTATCTAAATGCTTTTTGAAAGATAAAATTGTACCCGCCTCTACTACTACCTCTGGCAGCTTGTTCCAGACACTCACCACCCTCTGTTTAAAAACTGCCCCTCTGGACACTTTTGTGTATCTCCCCTCTCACCTTAAACCTATGCCCTCTAGTTTAGACTGCCCTACCTTTGGGAAAAGATATTGACTATCTAGCTGATCTGTGCCCCTCATTATTTTATAGACCTCTATAAGATCACCCCTCGGCCTCCTACGCTCCAGAGAAAAAAAGTCCCAGTCTATTCAGCCTCTATAACTGAATCCATCAAGTCCCGGTAGCATCCTAGTAAATCTTTTCTGCACTCTTTCTAGTTTAATAATATCCTTTCTATAATAGGGTGACCAGAATTGCACACAGTATTCCAAGTGTGGCCTTACCAATGTCTTGTACAACTTCAACAAGACGTCCCAACTCCTGTATTCAATGTTCTGACCAATGAAACCAAGCATGTCAAAAGCCTCCTTCACCACTCTGTCCACTTTCAAGGAGCTATGAACATGTGACCCTTGACCTCTTTGTTCTGTAACTCTCCCCAATGCCCTACCATTAACTGAGGAAGTCCTGTCCTGGTTCAATCTACCAAAATGCATTACCTCGCATTTGTCTAAATTAAACTCCATCTGTCATTTGTCAGCCCACTAGCCCAATTGATCAAGATCCCATTGCAATTGGAGATAACTTTCTTCACTGTCCACTATGCCATCAATCTTGGTGTCATCTGCAAACTTACTAACCATGTCCCCTATATTCTCCTCAAAATCATTAACATAAATGATAAATAACAGTGGGCCCAGCACTGATCCCTGAGGCACACCGCTGGTCACAGGCCTCCAGTTTGAAAAACAACTCTCTACAACCACCCTCTGGCTTCTGTTAAGAATGATGTGGAGATGCCGGCGTTGGACTGGGGTAAACACAGTAAGAAGTTTAACAACACCAGGTTAAAGTCCAACAGGCTACCAAATAAACCTGTTGGACTTTAACCTGGTGGTGTTAAACTTCTTATTCTGTTCAGCCAATTTTGTATCCATTTAGATACCTTACCCTGGATCCCGTGAGATTTAACTTTATGCAACAAACTACCATGCGGTACCTTGTCAAAGGCCTTGCTAAAGTCCATGTAGACAACATCAACTGCACTGTCCTCATCTACCTTCTTGGTTACCCCTTCAAAAAACTCAATCAAATTTGTGAGACATGATTTTCCAATCACAAAGCCATGCTGACTGTCCCTAATCAGTACTTGCATTTCCAAATGCCTGTAGATCCTGTCTCTCAAAATACCTTCCAACAACTTGCCCACCACAGATGTGAGGCTAACTGACCTGTAGTTCCCAGGCTTTTCCCTGTAGCCCTTTTTAAACAAAGGCACAACATTTGCCACCCTCCAATCTTCAGGCACCTTACCCGTGACTATCGATGATTCAAATATCTCGGCTCGGGGACCCGCAATTTTCTCCCTAGCCTCCACAACGTCCTGGGATACACTTCATCAGGTCTTGCAGATTTATCTACCTTGATGCGCTTTAAGACTTCCAGCACCTCCTTCTCTGTAATATGTACACTCCTCAAGACATCAATATTTCATTCCCCAAGTTCCCTAACATCCATACTTTTCTCAACAGTGAATACTGATGAGAAATATTCATTTAGGATCTCACCCATTTCTTGTAGATCTGCACATAGATGACCTTGTTGATCCTTAAGAGGCCCTACTCTCTCCCTTGTTACTCTTTTGCCCTTTATGTATTTGTAGAAGCTCTTTGGATTCTCCTTTGCCCTATCTGCCAAAACAATCTCATGTCCCCTTTTTGCCCTCCTGATTTCTCTCTCAACTCTACTCCGACGCCCCCTATACTCCAAGAGATTCACTTGATCCCAGCTGCACGTCATGCGCCTCTTTCTTCTTCTTGACCAGGGCCTCAATATCCCGAGTCATCCAGGGTTCCCGACTTCTGCTAGCCTTGCCCTTCATTCTAAGAGGAATGAGTTTACCCTGAACCCTGGTTAACACACTTTTTTGAAAGCATGCCACTTACCAGACATCCCTTTTCCTTCCCACAGACTCCCCCAATTAACTTTTGAAAGTTCCTGCCTGATATCATCAAAATTGGCCTTGCCCCAATTTAGAATATTAACTTTTGGGACAGATCTATCATTCTCCATAGTTATCTTAAAACTAATAGAATTATGGTCACTGGTCCCAAAGTGATCCCTCACTAACACTTCTGTCACCTGCCCTTCCTTATTTCCCAACAGGAGGTCAACTTTTGCCCCCTCTCCAGTTGGGCCATCCACATATTGAATGAGAAATTCCTCCTGAATACACATCAAATTTCTCTCCATCCAACCCTCTAACACTGGCTGTCCCAGTCAATGTTGGGAAAATTAAAATCTCCACTATTACCACCCTATTTTTCTTGGAGCTATCTGTAATCTCCTTACATATTTGCTCCTCAATTTCCTGCTGACTATTTGGGGGCCTATAGTACAACCCTATCCAAAGTGATTTCTCAGTTCTACCCATATAGACTCAGTGGCCGAACCCTCGGATATATCCCCTCTCAGTACGGCCGTGATGCTTTCCCTAATCAAAAGTGCAACCCCCCCCCCCCACTCTCTTACCCCCTGTTCTATCTTTCCTATAGCATCTGTACCCTGGAACATTGAGCTGCCAGTCCTGTCCCTCCCTTAGCCATGTTTCAGTAATTGCTATAATATCCCAGTCCCACATACCCATCAATGCCCTGAGTTCATCTGCCTTGCCTGTCGGGCCTCGTGAATTGAAATAAATGCAGTTTAATCTGGACTTCCCTTGCTCTGTCTTGCATCTGTCTGGTATGTCAACAGTCAGTATTATAGCCTTTTTAACCTCTGTCTTCGCACATTTCAAAGGCCTCTTTTCCACGAATATTTTATTATTTGTCCAGGTATCTGAGACATACAGGAAAGTGGATACAGTGTAGCGTTGCGAGGGTTTTTTACCTTGGTACACACTTGTGTGTCCTTGTTAACACATCCTCCTGTTCAACATTACTTTTGACTATTTCCAATAGGCAAACTTTTCTGCCAGTGTAAACCCATCCACTTAATGGGTGGCACAGTGGTTAGCACTGCTGCCTCACAGCGCCAGGGACGCAGGTTCGATTCCGGCCCCGGGTGACTGTCTGTGTGGAGTTTGTACATTTTCCCCATGTCTGCATGGGTTTCCTCCGAGTGTTCCGGTTTCCTCCCACAGTTCAAAGATGTGCGGGTTGGGTGGATTGGCCATGCCAAATTGTCTATGTAGTCAGGGTAAATGCGTGGAGTTGTAGGGATAAGGCCCGAGTGCGATTGTGGTTGGTGTAGGCTCAATGTGCCAATTGGCCTCCTGCACTGTAGGGATTCTCTGCTATTCTATGACTTAAATCTTCACTCTAGTTTCATCTCATTGCCACTGATTTTTGTCTTGTTGGTGTTCACGATTTTTGGATATCATGTTGAGCACCATAATTTAAAAGACTTGTTTATATAACTACCTCCATGCTCAAAGCGTGAAATAATTTTTTTTTAAATGTTGCAATTTGGGGACATGCCACAGTCACATTGCTTGGGTGCAGCATTATGTTGGATTTTTTTACATGTTGTATGATGGATAAATGTTGCCCGAAACATACTTTTTGAGATTGTGCCTTGCGTTCTTTGTTTGTTTGAAGGTCAGATGGTTTGCCACCTCACCTGAGGGCACACTCAGCCCAGATTATGTGCTTGAGCTCCTGGAGCAGGGATTGAACCCACAACATTCTGACTAAGAGATATGGGGTGTTCCTACTAAACTATGGCTGGTAGCTCCGCAGGGAATTCGTCAGCACAGGCCTTCAATCTTGCCAATAAAATGACACACATTGCAACAAAAATATTGTAACTTTTTCAGAAACTTGTAATGAGCCTGGGTAGTTTTAAAAATCCACCGACCCTGCTCTCCCAACAAGACAGCACGGTCAACGGAAGCAAAAGCTGCACTAAGCGATTGCAATGTTGTCCCGTCTCTGCTCCCTTCAAGTGCAGGGTCAGTGAACATGGTTCATGTTTATAAATAGGACTTCTGCCTCTTGTTGTTGTTCCCAGAACTCGGGTTAAAGGTAAAATCAATTTAACTTGTGGGTTAAGACATCATCAGATAGGCGTATAATCCTCTTACAATCTCCTTTATTATAGAAAAGAATGCAAAAAAGAATTTGAGGTTGATACCAGCCTCTTCCTTCTAGAAAAGAGAAGGCTAAGAGGTGGCCTGACACAGGACTTTGAGGTTAAGAATGGATTTGATGGGGCAGATGTAGAAGTGATGTTGTGAGGATAGACGGTCACTATCAAATCCAATGGAAATTCGGGAGAAACTTGGTTGTTAGAATGTAGAAAGTGCTACAACAAGGAGTAAGACGTAGGACATTTGGCCCTTCGAGTCTGCTCTTCCATTCAATGAGATGGAGTACTTGATATGACTAGTGTAGATGCATTTATGGAGAAGGGATTTAAATGAATGGAAAGATTTGTCGATGGGGTTTGATACAAGTGTGAGAGATTTAAAGGAACAATTGCAGAGCTGAATAGCCTGCACTATTTCTGTGCTGTAAAATTAGATGTAATGCAAAGGTATTTTATCAACAACAGAATTTTGGATCGAATAAAGTCAACATTTTAAAACCAAGAATTATGTTATGGGATAGGATAAATGTGTAGGAAACTAACGCACCATCTAGTTATCCTCTTATCAGAGAACACTTGTTAATCCATTCGGAAGCTCACCTTTCACCTCTTTATCTGCCACTGACTGCATCGCCATCACACCTTCCACTCTGCTATCCCGAGAGACTATTCCCTCTGTGACAACCTGACTCACTGCTCCCCCACCCCCAGTAGTAGAAACAAGAGATGTAACGTTCTCTCTCTCTCTCGCTCTCTCTCTCCTCAGTTCTTCTTGCCTCCTGCTCTGTGTGTTATACATCCACTTACCCAGCATTCACTGCAACTTGTCTCTACTGTGGGGTGACCAGTCACAGCTTTGCTAAATGCCTGTATTTCATCTACAGATGCAAGGCTGAAGTAGCTGTGGGGCATTGCTTTAATTCCCTCCTGCCCCATTCGGTAAATGATCTTTGTCCTGAAGCATTAACTCTCTCTCCACTGATGCTGCCAGACCTGGTGAATATTTTCAGCATTTTCTGTTATTCCCGATATCCGCATCCACAGTATTGCTTTCGGCCGGCCCAGTACTCTGTTGCAATGAAGATCAGTTTGAGCACTTAGAGCATTGGCGGAGGGTGGGCAATGATTTTTTTTCCCCAAAAAAAATTCCCTCCAGTTTGAAAATGGGAGTGTTCCACGCCCTATTTTTTTTAGGCCGGTTCGCCACCGCAATCTTCCCACGTGCAGTTTTTCTGACAGTAGTGAGATTTGCGCCAGTGGAAAAGGGGTGAGCCTAAGTGAGTGGTGTAGTCGGCTGCAGGGTGCTCTGATCTCAGTGAACCAGGAGACCTACTGCCACCACCAGCACTCCCCCAACCGCCCAACAGCATGTTCATCCCTCCACACCAACATGGGTTGCTAATATCAGGGCATCAGGACCCTCCCAATAAGTCATCTGGTGGCCCTCACGCCATGCTCCCTACGCCATGCTCCCCACTCCCTTGGTGCCCAATTGGGCTGTGCCAGGTGGACACTGCTGTGTCTCCCACTCCCTGATGGGCATGACCTGGACACGCATCCTCAACCAGCTGTGGGCTTCAATGGCCTCCGATTTCCCCCTGGAGGCCGGAGCAGGTATGTCATCATACATTTATGTAAATCAGTTGAAATTGGCTTCATGCCCTTTCTGGGCACAAAGCTGATCTTGCTGGCAAAACAGGGCCAAGAGAATGGCAAACCGATTTGCGCCATTTTTTTATTCTTACCTGTGATCTTCCTGGCTGCAATGATCAGCCTGTGCAACGAGCTGGGAAAAACGTTCCCAGTATCTCATCATTCTCTGATATATTCTGTTCTCTTGTTTTGATTTATTATTGTCGCATGTAATAGTATAGTGAAAAGTATTATTCTTTGTGCACTATACAGACAAAGCATACCATTCCTGGAGTACTTGGGGGAGAAGGAAAGGAGAGGGTACAGAATGTAATGTTAGTCATAGCTAGGGTGTAGCGAAAGATCAACTTAGTGCGAACTAGGTCCATTCAAAAGTCTGATGGCGACAGGGAAGAAGCTGTTCTTGAGTCGGTTGGTACGTGACCTCAGACTTTTGTACTTTTTCCCCAGGGAAGAAGGTGGAAGAGAGAATGGGGTGCGTGGGGTCCTTAATTATGCTGGCTGCTTCTCCGAGGCAGTAGGAAATGTAGACAGTCAATGGTTGGAAGGCTGGTTTGCGTGATGGATTGGACTACATTCACAACCCTTTGTAGTTTCTTGCGATCTTGGTCAGGGCAAGTGCCATACCAAGCTGTGATACATCCAGAAAGAATGCTTTCTGTGGGGCATCTGTAAAAGTTGGTGAGAGTTGTAGCGGACGTGCCAAATTTCCTTGGCCTCCTGAGAAAGTAGAGGTGTTGGCAGGCTTTCTTAACCATAGCATTGGCATGGAGGGGCCAGGACAGGTGGTTGGTGATCTGGACACCTAAAAAGTTGAATGGTGTCAGAATAGTTCTAAATGATGACTTCAATTATCTTTGAACTTTAGTTGCAGCCTCCTTTCCAGTTTATTGTAAACCTGCCTCCACTGGGTTTCTTCTATTTTGTCACATTTCCCCAGAACTTTCCATTTCCTTACATATTATTCCCAGTACAAGAAGTAATTGGGAAGACAAAGGGCATGTTGATCTTGTTAATGGAAGGGAGTTGGAGCATAAGGAAACACAGTCTTACTATTATACATGGCTTTGGTAAGGCCATCATTGAAGTACTTCATACAGTTTTTGGCTCTTTATCTGAGGAAGGGAATGTTTCTCTTGGTGATGTTGTGATAGTTTAGGTTGATTCTTGGGATGAAAAAGGCTGTCCAGTGGGCCTGTATTCTGTGTGGAGCTAGATCTGTGATGATACTGCGCCTTTACGAAATGTATTTTAATCATGTTTCTTTGCAAGTTTGTTCAAGCAGCTCCAAGCATTTTATTGGCACCATTTTGTCTGTAACCAGAGTCCTATATTGTTACTGAGGCAGTATAAATGACATCATGTTTATTTCTAATCTGGCCTAATGTAGTGTCCTGGGGTTTGATGATCCTTTGAGAATTGCTGGGTGAAGCATGCTTGACAGGTCAGATGATGCCTGGGGACAGTTTATTTTCCCACAGAAAAGCCCAAGTTGGTTTCGGTTTAGTTGCTTTTAGAAGCAATGTGTCTCACTCGTGCTCCGGAGGCTTTTTGGGAAGTTGTAAGGCTGGGAAGCCTCCGATTTTATCCAAGATTCAAAGGACTAATTTACAGCAGGTGTTTAAAAAGCTGAAAACCCAGCGTCACGTGAGCATGCTTGCTTTTTGTGCCGAATCTAAAGAGGGTGTATGTTTGTGGGATGTTGCTGGACTTGGAGCATCATAGATAGCTAGCGGTTAAGGTTTAAACTGTATCGTGTTTGAATCTTGTAATTGGTAAAAGTTAAGCTAATTCTTTTTATTTTGACTGTGTTTAAATAAACTGTTTGACAAAAGCTTCCTTGTGGGTCACTTGTGTCATACCTGGAGTGAAACACCTTGCGCTCACCCATGCCAAATTCAAAGGTAATAACTTATACTCTTGACTATCTTCATAAAACACTTTGTTTCTGGTCTGGGTCTTTATGTCGTTGAAAGATAAGATTCTGAAAGGATAGATGTTGGGTGATCTTTTGCTGACTGGACAGTTCAGAAGTTGAGGGCACTGTCCTCGGGATAAGGGGTTGACCATTTCGGATTGAAATTGGGAGAAATTTCTTTACTCTGAGAATTGTGAACCGTTGGAATTTGCTACCACAGAGGTTGCTGGGTATATGAAAGACTGAGATGGATAGGTTTTTTTGCACTTTGGGTATAGGGCAGGAAAGCAGCATTGAAGTAGAAGATCAGCCATGAATACATTGAATTATGGAGCAGACTTGAGGAGCCACACGTCCTATTCTTGCTGTTGCTCCATGTCATACTGAAATGACGTGGCACAGTGGTTAGCACTGCTGCCTCAGCGTCAAGGACCTAGGTTCAATTCCTGGCTTGGGTCATTGTCTGTGTGGAGTTTGCACATTCTTCCCTCCAGGTGCTCCAGTTTCCTCCCACACTCAAAAGACATGCTTTTTAGGTGCATTGACCTTGCTAAATTCTCCCTCGATGTACCTGAACAGGCATCAGTGTGGTGACTAGGGATTTTCACAGTAACTTCATTGTGTTAAAGTAAAGTTTATTTATTAGTCACAAGTAAGGCTTACATTAACACTGCAATGAAGTTACTGTGAAATTTCCCTAGTCGCCACACTCCGGAGCTATTCAGGTCAATGCACTAACCAACATGCCTTTCAGACTGTGGGAGGAAACCCACACACACTGGGAGAACGTGCAAATTCCACACACACTGACCCGAGCCAGGAATCCTATCCGGGTCCCTGGTGCTGTGAGGCAGCAGTGCTGATCACTGTGTCACCCGATATCACAAGCTTACTTGTGACACAAATAAATTTAACGATCGGTGACGTAATTCCTGTCTCCTTTATAGCTCAAATTGTCCCAACAGCGCAGAAGGAGGCCATCATGTCAGCACCAACCACAATCCCACCCTATTCCCATAACCCCACATATTTACCCTGCTAATCCCCCTAACACTAGGGTCAATTTAGCATGACCAATCCACCTAACCCGCACGCCTTTGGGCTGTGGGAGGAAACCGGAACACCCGGATATATAGGTTTATCTATTTGCTCTGTCCCCTTTTTCTGATTCAATATCCGCTGCTTTTAGTTCAGATAAAGGGTTTGCATTGCAAATTAAACTCGTCCTTTCTCTCCATAAACTCTTCCTAAGCTGCTGAGTATTTCCACAGTTTTTGTTTTGCTCTCCGACATTGTCGGTATGTTGTTTTGAACGTTGGAGTATTACTGTGAAATTTGTATGCACCATCTATTTGCCAATGACCCAGTTCCCTGCCTTTTTTTTTAAAAAGAGCATTTATTCTTTTGACAAGGGAGCTCACCTTTTCCCTCGTGAAATCATGCTCCCTCCTCCCCTGGTCATGCAGTTGCAAAGATTAAGGACCCACTGTCAATTCTGTACTTTATTTTTGATCCACTGTGAAGGCCAACATTTACCACCTACTGTACCTGTGTGCTTGCCTTCATCGACGGGTGTACGAGGACACCCAGGTCTCATTGCAAATGGCTTTGATCATTACTGCCACCCCTCCCTACCTTTTCCTGAATAACTTTGTAACCGGGAATGTCCATTCCTCCCCTTGGTTTGAGCCAGGTCGCCATTCCATTCAAAATTCCAGGTGACTCCTACACCTCACTAACCTTAGTTATCACATTTACACATACATGCTATAATTGTCTGCCTCACATGTCCCCCGCCCCCGTCTGATCGCTCCTATTTCTGACCTAATACCAAGAATGAATTGTGTGAATTAGCACCATGATTTGGAGCCATTAAATTGAACTTTCTAATTGGCTCAAGGCCATAATAACAATATAAATGTATATTTGATGACTGTGAATTTGGGAGTTGGAGATGGTGCATTATTGGGTACCTGAATGGTTTAATATTTCATTCGCCAGAAGTGGTTATTCATCTGGAAACACACTGTTCTCTTGTACTTGTTTCAGGAATCCCGCCCCCTTTTTTTTTGCCCTTTCATAAGGTTATGATTCCACTTTGTATTAGAGTAATTAAAGCACACTGTCACTACCCTAAAGACCTTGCATGTATCTAAAATTTGCCTGCAAATTTGCTTTTCCCCAGACCGTCTGAGGTTGAGCCAGCCCGTTCAGACTTTGTCACTTTTGAATGTCTGACCTCATTCTCACCATTGCGAAGTCTGCCCGTTTCCACCTCCAAGGCACTGCCTGATTTCACTCCAGCCTCTGTTCATTTGCTGCTGAAACCCATGTTGCTTTCATTAACTCTGGAATCAACTATTCCAATGCACTCCTGGCTCAACTCTGCCATTCAACCTTCCAAAAAATTGAGGGCATCAATATCTCTGCCCACACCTTAACTTAACCCAAGTCCTGATCCTCTATTAACCCTTGTGCTTGAAAACCTGCCCAGCCAAGCATTATCTTGATTTTAACATTCTTGTCCTCTTCAAATCTGTCCATTTGCTCACCGTTCACTATCTGTGTAATCTCTTCCAGCCCCACAACTGTCTGTCTGTATTCCTCTGATTCTGGCCTCCTTGAGCATTCTTGATTTTAATCACACCGCTTTTAGTGTCGCCACCATTTTGGTTGCCCTGACCTTAAAACACTGGTATAGCCTCCCTCCACATAGCTTTTCCTTCTTTAAGGCACTCCAAGCTTTTAGTTCTTTTGACCTAAAATCATCATCATCTCCAATGCTCCTGTGCAGCGTCTTGGGACCTATTATAAAAATAAAAGGTGCTGTATAAATTGGTTGCCATGGTAAGTTGCCATTATCAGAAACATCCCAAGTTTGATCCTTTTTTATCTGTCTAGTGGGTAGTCGTTAGATCATTTGAAGAGCAGAGTCCCCAAGCTTGTTCAGTCATTCAATTAGATCATGGCCAATCTGCACCTTAACTCCATTTTCTTCCCTACTCTCTATTATCCTTGATATCTTGCTCAAAAAAAACTCTTGGTCTTGGAAGCTTCAATTGCCCCATCATCCAATCCTTTGAGATTTCCACTACCCTTTTGTGTGATTTCACTCCCAATGCCCGGCTTTAGTTTTAGGATCACGTTCTCTTATTTTTGTTTCGCTGCCCAGAAGAAATAGTTCCTTCCATCTTCCCTATTTAATTTTAGCAAGGCACAGGCCATAACCTCTGCATCCACAGCCTACCGTGGAACTGAACCAGCAAAACCATTCACTCCTCCTCATATTAAGTGGCTCTTCGAGATGTATGTTATGGTCAGGATTGTGCTCGATGGGAAATAACCTGCCAGCATTCCCTGCCAAGGCTCCAATTCAATGCCGACCAGACTATTTTCCAAATGCAACCCCTGTTTTAATCCTTAAATTTAACGAGATCCCAGATGCAAGCAAAAATAAAACCGCATAGTTGTATTCAGTACATAATTATTAAAGTTTGTATTATAGAGCAACATATAAATATATTTAGTACATAAACAGAAAATGATGGAAAATCTCAGCAGGTCTGACAGCATTTGTGGAGAGAGCCAACATTTCAAGCCTCGATGACCCTTTGTCAGCTCCACACTGTCTGTGTGGAGTCTGCACGTTCTCCCTGTGTCTGCATGGGTTTCCTCTAGGTGCTCCAGTTTCCTCCCACAGTCCAAAGATGTGCAGGTTAGGTGGAGTGGCCATGAAAAATTGTCACTTGGTGTCAGCGGGACTAGCTAGGGTAACCACATGGGATTATAGGGATACGGCATGGGTGGGATTGTGGTTCGTGCAGATTCAATGGCCGAATGGCCTCCTTCTGCACTGTAGGATTCTGATCCAGGTTCGAATCCCACCACAGCAGGTGGTGGAATTTCTGGTGGAATTTGTGGTGGTGGCGGCGGTTCGTGCCTTCAGCAATACTTGAATATATATTTATTGAGAGTTATGAAATATCTCCTTGATGTCAGTCACTTTATCATTTAACCAACTTTCCATTCCGCTTTAGCATCTTCATACCTTTGTATAATTGCATTCAGCCATTAGTTTCAGACCCTCACCTGAATGTGAGATTGTCATATTATGATCATTTATTACCAAGAAGATCCTTTATTATGAGGTCATTAGTAATGCTGTCTCAGTCCACGTTACCAAGCCCAATAGCCTGTCTGTAGTTAGTTTCTTAGAACAAAATATTCTGGGACCATTTCTATACACTAAACGCGTACTTCTTTACCATTTTGATTAACTCAATCTACATGAAGGCTAAAAGTGCCCATGTTCTATTGCAGTATCTATCTTATGAGCCCTCATTAGTTCTTGATTTGTGTTCTATCCTTCTGTGCAGCTACTGTCAATGGGGCTGTGAATTACCCACAAAGTGACCTCTGAGATTTGTTATTTCCACACAAACTGATTGTACGTTTTGATCGTCCGAACCTAGTTCTCTCACTGTCCCGGTCTTGCCCACTGTTAACAGAGCTGCCCCACCTCCTTTCCCTTTCCCTTCCTGTCTCTCTGAAATGTCAGACCTTTGGAATGTTGAAGTCCCAGCCATGGTCACTTTGAAACCATGTCTGTACATTGGCTATCACATCCCCATTAAAATCAATGACTGTGATATTAGTTTTATTTCTTATGAATGCTGTGTGCATTCAAGTAAAAAGAAAGAATGAAAGTCTCTTTACCTTATTCCCTACTCTGACCTTACTTTCTGGCACACTCTTGGGAAAGGACAGACGTACAAACCTATCATACTCCAGTTGCCATTGTATTGTTACCTGCCTTATGTCCTTGTGCTTGATCTCCAACTTTCCAATTTTTCCCCTCACTTGCACTCTACTACTTCCACCATTTTTAGTTTAAAGCCCTAAACTAAAGCTTTAATTACACAATAGTCAGTGCAGTGGTCACAGTATGTTTCAAGTAAAGGTCATCCCAAAGGTACAGCCTCCTCTTTCCCCTCCAGTATCGGTGCCAGTACCCCATGAATCAAAACTCACTTCTCCCACACAATCTTTGGGCAAGCCATTTAACTCTCTCTCTCTCTCTCTCTCTCTCTCTCTCTCTCTCTCTCTCTCTCTCTCTCTCTCTCTCTCTCTCTCTCTCTCCGAGTATAGTTTCCTTATGCCAATTTGTTCATGGCTTAGATGGTTGTTACCTTTTTGTGGTTCTGGTTTTTAATGTAGCCCCAGCTACTCAGGCGGCATGGTAGCACTGCTGCCTCACAGTACCAGGGATATGGGTTCAATTCCAGCCTTGGGGTCACTGTCCGTGTGAAGTCTACACGTTCTCCCTGTGTCTGCGAAGGTTTCCTCCCACAGTCCAAAGACATGCTGGTTAGGTGCATAGGTCATGCTAAATTCTCCCTCGGTGTATCTGAACAGGTGCCGGAGCATGGCGACTAGGGGATTTTCATAGTAACTTCATTGCATTGTGAATGTAAGCCTACTTGTGACATTAATAAACTACATTCCTTGTTACTCCCTCTACAATAATGGCCTCACTTGCAATCACACACTCCCTCCTGACCACAGACTTAATCTGAAGTACCAAGTCAAAGGGGTATGACTGCCTCTTGGAACAAAATGTCCAGAGGAATCTTTGCCTGCTCTGAAGTATTGCAGTGTCCTAAGTTCAGACTTCAGATCATCAGCTCTGAGCTGAAATCCAGACCTTCCGGAGGATCCGTTACTGAGGTCATTCCTAGCGAGTATAAAATCGCCTATCCCCGGTTGGTTCAAGAATGTGTTGTTCTAAGTAAAGAGAGAAATGTTGGTCTGGAAAATGGGGAGCTCTTCTCTTCCAAATAGTGCAGTGGGATCTTTAATGTCTACCTGAAAGAGAGCAGCTGGAGTCTCTGTATAACTTGTCATCTGAAAGATGGCACCTGAGACAGTGCAGCACTCTGTCAATAAAGCTGCCACCAACATTTATGGAATCATTGTCCAGTGATATGCAGCTACCTTCCAAAATAGAATGGGATAAATGGGTTGAGGATTGAGTCTCTTGGGAACGGAATTTTGTTTTGTGACAAATTCAATGATTTTTGTTTTTATTAGGAGGAACAGGGAGATGATGGTGTGGTGGTAATGTTACAGGATTAGTCATTCAAAGATGCACATTAATGCTGTGGAGGCACAGTGGTTCGCACCGCTGCCTCACAGCGCCAGGAACCCGTGTTCAATTCCTGGCTTGGATCACTGTCTGTGCAGAGTTTGCATATTCTCCCCGTGTCTGAGTGGGTTTCTGCTCAGTCCAAAAGAAGTGCTGGTTAGGGTGCATTGGCCATGCTAAATTTTCCCTTAGTGTACCCGAACAGGTGCTGGAGTGTGGCAACTAGGGGATTCCCGCAGTAACTTCATTGCAGTGTGAATGTCAGCCTACTTGTGACACAAATAAATGGGTTCACATCCCATCGTGGTAGCAGGTGGAATTTGAATTCGCTGAACAAAAATCTTGACTATACAACTTGCCTCAGCAATAGTGACCACTAAACTATTGGTTGTTGTGAAAACCCATCTAGTTCATTAATGCCTTTTAGGGAAAGAAACCCTTACCTGGTCTGCCCTACATGTGACTCCAGATCCACAGCAATGTGACTCTTAACTGTCCTCTGAAATGGCCCAGCAAACCACTCCGTTCTAGGGCAATTTTGGATGGGCAACAAATGCCAGCCATGGCAAGGATTCCTGACAGAATAACAACAATGATTCCGCTGCAAGGTTTGTTACAATAGCAAATCCAGTGGGTGGCACAAGTGATTTTATTTTGGAGATAACCTTCTCCGCCTGCCTGAGCCAAAGAGTAAAGCAGGAGGACAACTAATATATAGCAAATGCTCGGAGAACAGTGAAATAATTTTCTTTGAACCATAAAGGTATATTTAAATAACAGCAAGTTAACTACAGATGTGAAGGCCAATTTGCAAGGGAGCCAAGAGGTTTTTAAAAGACTGAAACGCCCAGCATATCTGATCAATGGGCCAAATGTCAAATAGAAATTAGTATCCGTGTCCAATGGAAATCAATCGCCCAAATGTCAATGGAAATCAAATGTCAAATGGAAATCGATCAACCAAACGAAATGTTCAATTACTTAGCAAAAATGTTCAAGTCAAAGTTGGTGGATGTCAAATTGAGTATTTGGGCTGCAACTTGAGTACAATCGGGTAAAACCCTGGGAGAGATTCCAAAACCAGTTCCTGATGACTCAAAGGATGAGAGATGACATGGTGGCACAGTGGTTAGCACTGCTGCCTCACAGCGCCAGGGACCCAGGTTCGATTCCCGGCTTGCATCACTCTCTGTGTGGAGTTTGCACATTCTCCTCATGTCTGTGTGGGTTTCCTCCTTGTCCTCCAGTTTCCTCTCGCACTCCAAAGATGTGCAGGCTAGGTGGATTGGCCATGTTAAACTGCCTCTTGGTATCAGGGGGACTAGATGGGGTTATGGGGGAAAAGGGGCTGGGTCGGACTATGGTTGATGCAGACTCGATGAGTCGAATGGCCTCCTTCTTCTGCACTGTAGGATTCTGATTCTGTGACCATTTAAGATGGTAAGTGGCATAGGAAAGATCCATAAATTTCATTCCAAGAAAGACGTGGGAATGTGGCAAGACAGTGCAAGTTCCAACCTGAAGGGAAAATTTTGGAGACCTTTCCACAGTGAGCATGCTCAGAATAGATTACCAGGTGGAATAGAGAAATCAAAAGGCCGGAACTCCTTTGGGAGCCAATTAGATAATGGCCCCCATTGTCTCAATTTGTGATCCTAAATATCTTCAGTTTAGTTGGGTTGCAGGAAGCCAAAACGCATCATGTTTCTATGAATTTGAAACCAGTTACAGTAACGACATGGGTACTGCTTTGGATCTGTGGTGTTACAAGATTACCAGGAATCATGGGCACACACACCACCTATCTACAGTGTTGGGGGAAAAATGTTCTACATCTCCTGGAACTAGTTACCTTCTGCTCCTATTTGCTTGCATATTGATGAGAATATTTAATGGTCTGCCAAATGTCAGAACACAAGCTGAACGGCACCACCAGTGGGAAAAGAAATGGCTGCTAATGAGGTCTTGAAACATCTCGTAAAGGAGACTTGGAATAAGGCAGAGAAGAAATGTGAATTATTTTAATGACCATCGAGTGCAGAAGGAGGCCATTTGGTCCATCAAGTCTGCACTGATTCTCCAAAAGAGCATCTTACCCAGACCCTCTTGCCCCACCCTCTCTGCAACCTCGCACATTTACCACTTCACTTATACATCTTTGGACTGTGGAAAGAAACCCACACAGACATGGGGGTGAACGTGCAAACTCCCCACGTGCGGTCAGTCACCCAAGTCCAGCATCAAACCCGGGTCCCTGGCGCGAAGGCAGCAGTGCTTAACCACTGTGCCATCATGCTGCCCTGATACTTAGAATTACTTATTTGCACCCAACACTTCCAGTTGCAGCATCAAACTGTTTGTAATCTCTTGTCACTTATTCCTGTGCCACTTCGCATGATAGACATCCTTATGCACACCTTCATGATAATTACCAGTTATACAAACCTGGTGGTATCCGTGCACAACATTATAGACAATTTTGTGTACAACGGATCCATAAGGAAATGAGAACCTGAATTGAGTTCAAATATAAATTGTACAAGAGAGAGGAGGGAGTGCGATGTGGTCTTGGTATTATCAATGGATTTAAAACCTGGATGCGAGGATAAATATACCCAAACAATCATGTACCCCAATTCCGTAATTCAATTTGGCCATCTCATGGCCAGAAGAATTTCTCCCTTGGAGGCAGTGCCCCCTCTCACACCTCTTCCTTATTTTCTTCTTTGCACAACTATTTGGCACGTTGACCTGAGCCTTCTGTCCTGACGGGTTTCCAATTTCCTCTGTTTTACAGCTGATGAAACAGATTCAAAAGCCTACAATTGCCAACTCACTCCGTCATGCTGACACTGAGTGACTAATTGACGAAGCAGCAGGTGTTAAGTGTGGATCACTGCACCTGCGTTTAGTCACCTGCACTGGTGCAGATTCAGTCACTGCAGTGCATGAGCTGTGGCAGACATCTCGCGGTCCATTTACTGTCGAGAGGTTCGCAGAAGAATGGAAAACAACCTAACTTGCATTTACACAGCGCCTTAAATGTCTGAGGCACTTTAAAGGAGCATCATCAAGGAAGATTTGGCACCAAGTCTCTGGTATTAGAACAGGTTTTAAAGCTCAAGTTTATTTATTAGTGTTACAAGTAGGTATACGTTAACACTGCAATGAAGATACTGTGAAAATCCCCTAGTCGCCACAGTCCAGCGCCTGCTTGGTTACATTGAGGGAGAATTTAGCATAGCCAATGCACCTAACCAGCACATCTTTCAGATTGTGGGAGGAAACCGGAGCACCCGGAGGAAACCCATACAGACACGGAGAGAACATGCAGACTCGGCACTGACAGTGACCCAAGCCGGGAATCGAACCTGAGTCCGTGGTGCTGTGAGGCAGCAGTGCTTGCCACTGTGCCAAGCGGCAGTCTAAAGCTTTATCAAAGAGGTGGGTATTGAGGAGGATACTACAGGAAAGAGAGGTAGGGAGTATTAAAAGTAGTTGAACTCATATTAGAAACAACATTATTGGGTTACATTAGGTTATGATGCATCCTATCAACAGTCACTTGCATGTATACAGCACTTGGTCTGACCAGGTGAGGGAGGGATAGACTGGTTTTCCTCTTTCTCACTCCCATGTTTGGTTACAGCGGGTGTTTGAATTTTAAGAAAGGATGCTGCATTTACAATTCCGTATGTAATTGAGTCTGTGCAGTTTGCAAGAATTAAGCATGGGGGAGATTGTGGCACAATGGTTATATCGCTGCATGTGGGTTCAAATCTCACCACAACTGATGGAATTTGAAAATTCAGTTATTAAATCTGGGATATGAAGCTAATTTCAGTAATGGTGACCATGACAACAGTCATCTGTTGCTGTAAAGACCAGTCTGGTTCATTAATGCACTTTTGGAAGGAAATCTTCCGTCCTGACACAGTCTGGCCTATCTACAGCAATGTGGTTGACTCTTAACTGCCCTTTTGCCAGCGATGCCCACACCTTGTGAAAGAATTAAGGAGAAAAAATATTATTATTATCCAAGTTTATTGTACAATAACCCATTCAGATAAAAATATCAAAAGTGTTAAAGTATAAATGTCCTCCTTCAAAAACATAGAAACTAGAAGCAGGAGTAGGCCATTCGGCCCTTCGAGACTGGTCCGCCATTCGCCTTGATCATGGCTAATCATCGACCTGCCATCCCAGGAATCAGCCTGGTAAACCTTCGCTGTACTCCCTCTATAGCAAGGACATCATTCCTCAGATAAGGACACCAAAACTGCACACAATACTCCAGATGTGGCCTCACCTCAAGCATGCAGAAAAACAAACCTTTGGAGTATCAGATGTTAAACTTGGCCAAGTGCAGATTTTTTAAAACAAAGGAAAGTCCATTAACATTCACTGTATCTGGAGGTGTTTCGTCAGCTGAAACAGTTGGTTTAAAGTTGTGGCTGATAGATCCTTGGAATTACAACTGTAGAAATCCAATGGCTTTTGTGGACTGTCTGTTGTGGGAACATAGACACATTTTTAACTCAGCAAAACAGGGTTCAAAGCTTGAATGCAATCTTGTAGAGGGCGAGGGTGAGAGACAGGCGCTCTCTCCAACAGCTGGAATATATATGCCAAATCCCAAACTTGAGCACCCACTTGGGGTGACACGGTGGCACAGTGGTTAGCACTGCCACTTCACACTGTCAGGGACCTGGGTTCAATTCCTGGCTTGGGTCACTGTCTGTGCAGATTCTGCACATTCTCCCCGTGTCTGCATGGGTTTCCTCCGGGTGCTCCGGTTTCCTCCCACCTTCTGAAAGGCGTGCTGGCTAGGTGCACTGGCCATGCTAAATTCTCCCTCGGTGTACCCGAACAGGTGCCGGAGTGTGGCGACTAGGGGATTTTCACAGTAACTTCATTGCAGTGTTAATGTAAGCCTACTCGTGACACCAATAAATAAACTTAACCGAATGACCTCTCCTTTCCCTTGTATATTTGAAAAGGAAATTGATCAGCTCGTGTCTGGCACAGTTCCTCTTGGTCATTGTGATAGCTGAGGTGGTTAACTTTTAATGTTCCAAGTGTCACTGGGTGGCAAGTAATCGTAATATAACTCGTAACTCCATCAGGGGCTGTTCCTTCAATATTATTCAAATTTCAGGGCCAGGATGGGATATAAAAGACATTATGGCAAACTAATATTTCTTGCAGTTTTGTACCTAGAACCGTCACGGCACTTGCCTTGTCCCACACCATCTATCCTGCGAGATCAGTTTCAAAGCTGAAGCTTTCCACTTCAGCGAATTGATGTGACTATGTGACAAATTCATTTGTACCTTTCTATGCACACCACCTCTCAGATCAGGGTATGCAAAGTTTCATTTTTTTTTTGCCTTAATTCCGCAATGGTTAATATCCATTTTGGATATGATGGGAAAGCAGCTTTTCACAACATCCAGGGAGCTCATTATGTTTTTGGGTACCCATAGATTCCGTGTCACGATGAAATGGAATGCGGTTACACGTGTAGATTGGCAGCCATTTAAGTCGGTGACCTGGTTTCAGTGAAATATGAAACCAACCTGTGAGATATCAAATTAATTCTATGTAGCACATCTTTGTGGCAACAGTGTAAAATGGTCCAAGGTGCTTCACAGATGGAACAAAAATTTCATCTTGAACCACAAAAAGGAACCTCATGTTAGGTGACCAAGAACTTACTCAAAAGGGGTAAATTCTAATGTTCAATTTTAAAGGTGAGAGAAGGGTAGAGAGGCAGAGATATTCAGAGGGATGGAAATTCCAGATCTTGGGGCCCAGGCAGTTAAAGCCATGGTCACAAATAGTGGGGTGATGAATGTCGGGGATAGTAAGAACCAAGAATTGGAGGGGCATCGATACGAAAGTTGTAGAGCTGAAGGAGGTTAGAGGAAGGAAGGTTATGAAGGCTGTTAGAAATATCCATATATAGCTTGGCAGATGGGAGCCACTCCATTTATTTTAAATGTGGAGCATGCTCGGTTGCCCCCAGTGTCACTGGCTGGCAAGTAATCGTAATATAATTAAAACACAATCTAACTTATTAACTCATAACTCCAGGGGGTGTTCCTTCAATATTATTCAAATTTCAGGGCCAGGATGGGATATAAAAGACATTATGCAAACTAATATTTCTTGCAGTTTTGTACCTAGAACCGTCACGGCACTTATCCTGTCCCACAGCATCTATCCTGTGAGATGTTTCAAAGCTAAAGCCTTCCACTTCAGCAAACTCCTTCTCTATGAACAGTATGCTTTGTCTGTATAGCATGCAAGAAATAATACTAATACATGTGACAAATAAGCCCTGAAGATCCATTGAGGCAGCTGAAGGTTGGTGACCTTACTGTGGGCTTTTGAACCAATGGTGTTCTGCTTAGCATCATTGAAGAGCTGACTTGTGTGTTGGAAGGTGAAGTTTGTGTGTACTCAGAAATCCAGTGGAAAGGAATCTCGAGACAAATTTGAAACCCGGCAAGGTCGGCCATTGTTGCAGCCATCTGAGTGAGTGAAGTTTGAAGAGAATTCCAAGGCAGGTTCTTCAGATGTAGAGATTGGAGACACTGCCAGCCAGACATCTGGGTGGGCTGTTGAGAAATCCATGGAACCTGCTTTGGTCACGTCTGTTAGTTACTGGAGTGTGATGTGTCTGACCACAGTTCACTTGTTAATTCACATATACTCTAATATCCAGGGCGAGTATAATAAGATAGATTTGTACACCCTGTTAAGATATTGCTGGGGAAAGGAATGGTGTGAATTTGAAGCATCATTTTGTTTGTATTGAGATCTTTCCAACATTTTTTGTCCAGTGTAATATAATTCATTTTTCAAGTTTACTTTATTAGTGTTAGAAGTTAATCAAATTCCTGTGAATTTGTTCAATAACATTCCTTTACAGTTTCTTTTATATAAAAAAAAGTTTGGATCTGTCACACCAACTTTTTTTGAATTCAAATAAATATCTGAAGTTAAGAATCTACTGATGACCATGAAACCATTGTCGGAAAAACCCATCTGATTCACTGCTGTCCGTTAGGGAAGGAAATCTGCCATCCTTACCTGGTCTGGCCTACATGTAACTCCAGAGCCACAGCAATGAGGGTGTCTTTCAGCTGCCCTCTGGCAACTAGGGATGGGCAATAAATGATGGCCAGCCAGCAACATCCATGTTCCATGAATTTTTTAAAAAAGAACTTTGGGATCTAACTTGTCCAGTTTTGACATCAGCTGGGATTGCAACTATTTAATCTGTGCCCTTCATTTGACTAGCTTTCACTTGGCATGTTATTGGGGGTAAATTGTACATCTTTGAATGATCTACATCTGATGCATGCTGAGCAAAGTCCTCATTGCGCAATAAATATGCCACTTAATAGTACTGATTTTTGGAATCTTTTTCCACAAAGACTTGCATTTGTATCACATCTTTAACCACTCAGAATGTCCCAAAGTATTTCTCAGTTGTTAAACTCCAGTTTTAAAATCATTGTAATGTAAGAAATGCAGCAGCTCACTAATAGCCATGAGATAATCTGTTCATTTTATCCCAAATTGTCTGTTTAGCTGTTTACATTGGAATGCATTGAAGATCAATTTCAATTTTTCAGGACAGGAGGATCTTGAGAAAAACGTAAATCCACATTACAATGCACTGTGGTTATTTGTTTTGTTTTTAAATCCTTCATAGAATCTTGGAGTCCCGACAGTGTAGAAGGAGGCCATTCAGCCCATCGAGCCTACAACAATAATCCCACCCAGCCCCTATGCCCACAACCCCACATATTTACCCTGCTAATCCCCCAATCGACACATCTTGGGACACTAAGGGGCAAGTTAGCATGGCCAATCAACCTAACCTGCATATCTTCATTGTGAATTACACAATATAATTTTAAAGTTTTTAATGCTATTGTTTCTCAATTGGAAACTGTTCTCAACTAAATCTGGAGCAGCATTCCCCTCTCATAGCTGTACAAGCCTCAGATTCAATTCTAGCCTCTCTCTCGCCCCCTGTTTTTAATCACTTTGACCACTGTAGCTTGAGCTACTGAGATTGGTGCATTGGAATTCTCTTAATCCCTTCCATTTCTCTAACTCTCCTCCTGTAAGATACGCATTCAAACTTGCTTCTTGGGGCATTTTTTTTTCTGCCTCAATAGCATCTCATGTAGCACCTTGATTTACATCTTGGACAATGTGAGGAAAAGTGTCCATCTTCATAGGAAGTGTCATTGGACCCTGGCAGGAACTTGTCCTGCCTATCTTCAAAATTGTCATGTGTGTCTTTTACGAACACCTAACAGGACAGCTGGGACCATGGTTTAACACCTCATCTGAAAGATAATGGCTGGATGTCACAACCTTTCAGGCCGGTGGGATTTTCCCTTCCCGCTGTGGTGAATGGAGATTTGGCTGGGAACGAAATTCTCCAACTTCACTGAGTCATTGTGGTCTACAGCATGGAAACATGCCCTTCGGCCCAACTTGTCCATGCTGCCTTTGTTTTTAACCACTCAGCTAGTCCCAATTGCCCACGTTTGGCCCCTATCCCTCTATACACATCTTGCCCATGTAACTGTCTAAATGCTTTTTAAAAGACACATTGCAGCGGGAGAGTGGCACGAACTGGTAAGATCACACCCAGTACCTCCGACAGTGTGGAGCCGCACTCCCTTAGTACTGCACTGGGAGTGTTAGCCTGTTAGCCTGGATTATGTGCCCTGGGCAGAGTTACTCTTTCACCACCTCCTGCATGTTGCCCAGTGCTTTGGGCAAACTGTGTCCACCATTACGGAATATTTTACCATTCGTTTCAATTACCAGAACAGACAGAAACCACCTCAGTTCACACGGCACTCCCTGATATGGAAATGTCAGCCTTCATGATGTACTCAGGTCCTGGAATGGGGCATGAACCCAGAACTATCTGACTCAGAGGTGAGAATCCTACCAACTGAGCCAAGCTGACACACGGTTTGAAATGTACCTTCTCTGTTAGTGATGTTTAAAAAGTGTGAGAAAGCTGACATACTAATGAAGAGAATATGGAAATATGGACTCGATGGTGATAGATTGGTGCAGTGTGTTTGTTCTGTATGAAGCAGCATGATCAACTCGGTCCTAAAATCAAGGTGCTGAACACAAGGCAGATGCTTCCATGAAGGGATGGAGGAAAATTGGCACTTGTGTGGAGGGGGGAGTTACCAGGGTTGGGTGAGTGGAAGAGCCATTGCCAGCCTGCCCTTGCTTCTTGGCAGCTGAGTTAAGATTGATTGATTGGCAGAGAGTTTAAGAACAAGAGATGTCATTGGGGAGATCAAATAAAACAACAAAGCGAAAAAGAACCTAGCCTCAAGTTTAAGTTTGTTAATTAGTGTCGCAAGTAGGCTTGTATTAACACTGCGATGAAGTTACTGTGAAAATCCCCTAGTCGCCACACTCCGGCGCCTGTTCGGGTACACGGAGTGAAAATTTAGCATGGCCAATGCACCCTAACCAGCATGCCTTCTGGACTGTGGGAGGAAACCTACACAGACACGAGGAGAATGTGCAAACTCCATACAGATTGTGACCCAACCCGGGTCCCTGGCGCTGTGTGGCAGCAGTGCTAACCACTGTGCCACCTAACAGAGGATTGAATTTGGTTTATATGTATTCCCTATATAAACCAACCCTTTAGTATTGCAGTGTCAGATGGCATTAAGTTGATTTTATTTTGTGATATATTGTGGGTGTGTCTGGAGGACATTGATTGGATCAAGAGGCAATTCCAGAGAATGAGGAATTCCACCATCCTGATTCTGGTACTCCCATTAAAGGAAGGTGTGAGTCCCATTCCAGGCACATCGTAGGTTGCAATCATAAAGCAAGTGTAAACTCCATTCCAGTGCTAACCTTGAGCTAACTGAAGGGCAGGTGTCGCTCACCTGACCATCGCTTCAGTGGGGCAGGGAGCTCTGTTGCATAATTACATGCTAAATATTCCTGTCTCTGGAATTTTGGATAGCGTTGAGAGCAGCCCATGGCAGTAGGCTGAAGCCATGTCCATTTCCCTTCAATAAGATGCGCAAATCCCTCGGGGCCCAATGCATTGTGTAGAATCCATCTCCCCAACAGACACCTGTTTGGTATTTGGAAGGTCTGTGTTAGCAAGATGGACCTAGTGTTAGGAATGCTACATTCTGCATTCTCTTTTTTTTTTAAGAAGTAAATTCTCATAATTTCTGTTCCGAACTGAAAATGTCCACACCTGCATCATTATGCACTGCACACACAGGGCTGTCATGTAGTAACTATTACCATTAGACTGGTTCAGCGATTCACCCAGCCTCATTGCTTGGTGCATTACAGCATGGGCCTTGTGCAACATTAAAGTATTTAGACTCATGGAGCAATACAGCATGGAAGCAGGCCCTTCGGCCCAACCCGGTCCATGGTGCTCTCCCAGCTAGTCCCAATCGCCTGCATTTGGCCCATATCCCTCAAATCCTTTCCCATCCATGTACTCATCCAAATGGCTTGCTAAATGTTGCCATTGCACCTGCCTCAATCACCTTTTTCTCTGGCAGCTCATTCCAGATACGCACCACCCTCTGCATGAAGAAGGTGCCCCTCGGGTCCCTTGTAAATCTTTCCCCTCAGAAATCGGTGTGGAGCTGAATAAATTATTTAAATTGTTTAAGTATCATTAGCGGGTCCGAGACTGAACCCTCCGGGTAGTGGGAGAGGGGAGAGGCGGGGGGGGTGCTGACCTGGAGACACACGGGAGGCCAGCGTTTGAGGGGATCAGAGGGGCAGCAATGTGGGGCTGGTTAGCAGTCACGCTGCCCAGTGATCAGGAGGTCAGCAGTATGGGGCTACTGCGCATGTGCCAATCTCTGCTCTGACAGATTGATGCATGCGCAGTGGCCTGCTTAGCGCTATGCTGCCACCATCGCCAGTGGGAATAGGTCCAGCCCCAGATTTTCAGCATGATTCATGCTAGGGCACTTTGTGCATCAGAGTGTGGGAGATTCACTTTGAAAGCCCTGCTGAAAAAAGCAGTGTGATTTACTCCATATTTTACGTGAATTTGACACAATTTGTTAGGGTAAACACACGGTGGAATTCTCAATCTATTTCTTCTTCTACTGGTGTTTTGTTCAGAGTGCCAGACTAGGACTGCCTAAAGGATCCTGCCCGGCCCTGTTCCCAACCACCTCGGGGGCTTCGATGGTGGGAATGGAGGCCAGCAAGGCCATCCTGTGTGATCCCCGCCAGTGAGGGCCTCAACCGGTGAGCAAGTGAACCCAGACAATAGTGTCCGGGACTTGCTAATTACATTTCACGTAAGTTATGAATGTTGAAATCGGTTTGGGGCGAAGCCAAATTTGCCGGTAAAACAAGGCCTGTAACATCAAAAAGCAAAAAACCGGGCGGCAACCCAATTTTTTCCCTCGCCTGATCTTACCAGCTCTCCATGCTTATCAATCAGCAGGATGAGCCAATAATATTCCCCCCTCAAATTCTGCTGCTACCGCTCGGTCCCATACCTTGTGTTAAAACAGCAGACTGACAGCTGTTGTTAAATGTGTTCGCAAGGCTTGTCACTTCTGTGTTTTTTTTTAAAATCACAGAACGTGATTTCCCAAACAGCAAGAAATGGCCTGTAATTCCATGTAATAACACCAGAGACATTATTTGAAGACATTATTTGAAAACCAGGATGAGAAGGTGTTGCAGTAACAAGGAGAGAGTTGAGGATATGATTTGGAGATGAATGCTACGTTATGTGCTGGTTACAGGAAACATTTAGCCTAAAGATGTGCTAGATGCCAAGTCCAAAGATGTGCAGGTTAGGTTGATTGGCCATGCTGAATTAACCCTAGTGTCGGGGATTAGCAGGGTAAATATGAGGGGTTATGGGAATGTGTTCAATGCAGGCTTGATGAGCCGAATGGCCACACTGTAGGGATTCTGTGATTCTAAAATTCAAGATATCCTTTATTAAAGATTCCCAAAAGAGGGCGCATCAAAACCAAGTATCTCACACCTTTAGGCTACCATATTTGGACTTAAATAGTCCACTTGCAGTATCACAATTTGGGAATTGTGGAGGTCTGTCGGTGGTGGTGTAATGTGCGATTTGTTACCACTGTAATCTCGGACTCTTTGCATAAATGTACACTTTCCTTTCCAGAGGCATGTTGCATGTAAAGTATATGGAGTATTCATGGCACAAACAGATCATTCAGAACAACATGCTACAGTTTAAGCACCATGCAAGTCTCTTTTTCACCCCCCCCCCCCCCACCCCCTTCCTTCCTTCCTTGGTGTTTTTCTACCTTGAATGCATCTTTTATGGTTGGCACAACTGCTTCTCGGGTAGTGCGTTCCCTGTTGAACAACTATCTTTATGGTCTCACCTGCAAGTACCACCAACATTTCTCCATCTTCTGTCCCCTTTTCTAGAGGAAAAAGGCTCCATAATGTTCAATGTAGTGGTTCATCTCAGTCCTGATCCTGTAATTTTATCCACATTGAGCAATGCGTGCACCCTCCCTATAACACTGCTATCATGGTTCCAATTATAACTCTCTACAAGAAGAAGGGTTTCGAGTTAAAATGTCACCCCATAACTGTTTGTTGTACTCCTAAAGGATGAGGCGATGGCCTCATGGTATTATTGCGAGACTATTCATCCAGAAACTCAGCTCGTGTTCTGGGGACCCGGGTTCGAATCATGCCAAGATGGTGGAATTTGAATTACATAAAAATTTATATCTGGAATTAACCTACTGATGACCATGAATCCATTCGTTAATTGTCAGAAAAACCCATCTGGTTCACTAATGTCCTTTTTGAGGGAAGGAAATCTGCTGTCCTTACCTGGTCTGGCCGACATGTGACTCCAGAGCCACAGCAATGTGGTTGAGTCTTAAATGCCTTCTGAACAAAGGCAACTTGATTAAACAATTTTTTAAAAAATATTCATTTGTGGGACATGGGCATCACTGGCTGGCCAGCATTTATTGCCCAACAAGAATAATTATTTTCTCAGTATCTGGAACGTCACACCTCATTATGCTTGGACAGCTGCCATCAGACTCCCCACACCTGGGACAGTTCAGAACAATGTAAAGGGAACTATGGGGATGTAATTTGCATTTGATAAGCTGACCTTGCTAGTGGAGTCGGTGGGTCTGCTGAGACAATGGTTTCCCACAATGCCGGACCCTCAACATAGATGGCAGCCTTTTGACAACTGATGGCAGACATCATCAGTCTTGAACTTAGTCAATTCCAGACACACTTTTTGTGGGATTCACTTTGACTAATGTACAACAAACCCAAGGTTAGAATTAACTCAATGTTGTTTTATTTTTTCACATTCAAACTCATCCCACTCCCACATGAACAATCCCAGCAACAAATGATGTTGCTGCGCAAGAGGCTTTTCAATGTTCAGACCACTTGGTAGGCATTGATCAGAGACTTTTAAAATTGTCTTGGGACATATGACTGGTGATGTCTGCCATTAGTTGTTGAAAGAGTGCTATCTATTGTGGAAAACCATTGTCTCAGCAGATCCATTGACTTCTCTAGCGAGATTGCAGAGTTTGTATGTTCCTGTCAGGATTAAAGGCAAAGTAAATAGGAATAAGGAACCTTAGTTCTCGAGGGAGATTGCAACACTGATTAAGAGGAAGAGAGTTGTCTGAAATGTCCAGGCAGCAAGGAACAGATCAGATGCCTGAGGAGTATAAAAAGTGCAAGAAGCTATTTAAGAGGGAAATCAGGAGGGCTAAAAGAAGACATGAGGTTGCTTTGGCAGACAGAGTGAAGGAAGATCCAAAGAGCTTCTATAGGTATGTTAGGAGCAAAAGGATAGTGAGGGATAAAATTAGTCCTCTTGAAGACCAGGGTGGTAGACTGTGTATGGAACCAAAAGAAATGGGGGAGATACTAAATGGTTTTTTTGCATCCGTATTTACTGAGGAAATGGGCATGGAGTCTACGGAAATAGGGCAAACAGGTAGGGAGGTCATGGAACCTTTACAGATTAAAGGGGAGGAGGTGCTTGCTGTCTTGAGGCAAATCAGAGTGGATAAATCCCCAGGACCGGACAGGGTATTCCCACGGACCTTGAGGGAAGCTAGTGTTGAACTTGCAGGGGCCCTGGCAGACCTATTTAAAATGTCAGTATTCATGGGGGAGGTGCCGGATGATTGGGCGGGTGGCTCATGTTGTTCCGTTGTTTAAAAAAGTTCCAAAAGAAATCCGGGAAATTATAGGCCAGTAAGTTTGACGTCGGTGGTGGGCAAGTTATTGGAAGGTGTGATAAGGGATAGGATCTACAAATTTTTGGATAGACAGGGACTTATTAGGGAGAGTCAACTTGGCTTTGTGCGTGGTAGGTCATGTTTGACCAATCTGTTAGAATTTTTCGAGGAGGTTACCAGGAAAGTGGATGAAGGGAAGGCGGTGGATGTTGTCTACCTGGATGTCAGCAAGGCCTTTGACAAGGTCCCTCATGGGAGGGTAGTTAGGAAGGTTCAGTTGCTGGGTATACAAGGAGAGGTAGTAAATTGGATTAGACACTGGCTCAATGGAAGAAGCCAGAGAGTGGTTGTGGAGGATTGCTTCTGAGTGGAGGCCTGTGACTAGTGGTGTGCCGCAGGGATCAGTGTTGGGTCCATTGTTGTTTGTTATCTATGTCCATGATCTGGATGATATGGTAAATTGGATCAGCAAATTTGCTGATGATACAAAGATTGGAGGTGTAGTGGACAGAGGAAGGTTTTCAAAGCTTGCAGAGGGATTTGAACCAACTGGGAAAATGGGCTGAAAAATGGCAAATGGAATTTAGCGCAGACAAGTGTGAGATATTGCACTTTGGAAGGACAAACCAAAGTAGAACGTACAGGGTAAATGGTAGGACTCTGAAGAGTGCAGTTGAACAGAGGGATCTGGGAATACAGGTACAGAATTCCCTAAAAGTGACGTCACAGGTGGATAGGGTCGTAAAGAGTGCCTTTGGTACATTGGCCTTTATAAATCGGAGTATCGAGTATAAAAGTTGGAGTGTTATGGTAAGGTTATATAAGGCTTTGGTGAGGCCGAATTTGGAGTATTGTGTACAGTTTTGGTCACCTAGTTACAGGAAGGATGTAAATAAGGTTGAAAGAGTGCAGAGAAGGTTCACAAGGATATTGCCGGGACTTGAGAAGCTGAGTTACAGAGAGAGATTGGATAGGTTGGGACTTTATTCCCTGGAGCGTAGAAGATTGAGGGGAGATTTGATAGAGGTGTATAAGATTTTGATGGGTATAGATAGTGAATGCAAGCAGGCTTTTTCCACTGAGGCTAGGGGAGAAAAAACCAGAGGGCATGGGTTAAAGGTGAAAGGAGAAAAGTTTAAAGGGAATATTAGGGGGGGGCTCTTCAGGCAGAGTGTGGTGGGAGTGTGGAATGAGCTGCCAGGTAAAGTGGTAAATGCGGGGTCACTTTTAACATTTAAGAAAAACTTGGACGGGTTCATGGATGAGAGGGGTGTGGAGGGATATGGTCCAAGTGCAGGTCAGTGGGACTAGGCAAAAAATGGTTTGGCACAGACAAGAAGGGCCAAAGGGCCTGTTTCTGAGCTGTAATTTTCTATGGTTCTATTGGCTTGCCAAATGCAAATTACATCCCCTGTAGTTCCCCTTGAAATTGTTCTGAACTGTCCCAGGTGTGAGGAGTTTGGCAGCTATCTAAGCATGATGAGGTGTGACATTCCAGATATTGAGAAAATAATTATTCTTGTACCTTGTCCAACTCCAGGGGATAGCTCCTGGTGATCAGGTGACTTGTAGCAGCCATCCTAATCTTCTTCGTTCAGATGACCAGCTTTAAAAAAATAAATAGCACTGAAGGTAAAGTTTTAAGTATAGAGTGGTGTGTTTCTTTGTGCGTCGTAGGAAAGCAGCAATATTATTTGGCAATTGTATGTAAATTTTGCAAGTTTATGAATCTCTTACTTTGTTTTGTCACTGTCCTATGTGGTGGTAATGTGCATATTCTGAAACTGTTCTTCCAGTATGGACTGGGTTGAGCTAAAGGGGTTGTGTCTGCATTGTATGCCCAATGTAATCCCATTCTTCAGTTCAAATCATCAATGTAAATAACGAACAATAGTAGCCCCAACACCAATCCTTCTGAGTAACTGCCTTTTCGAACTCTAGTCTCTGTTTTATGTATTGTAACCAGTTAGCTATCCTTTCTTCTACTTGTCCTCTGACTGCACATGTTCTACCCTTAGTCATGAGTCTACAATGCAGTTGGTAGTAGAAATGCAGATATATAAAGTCCACAGCATTGCCCTCATCTACTCTTCCTGTTAATTCAAATTTATTCGGTTTGGTCAAATGGAAATGTCTCTTTCTGACGAGGTGGCGGGGAGAAAGAAACTGAGAATATAATAAAGAACTGTCACATCTTTGGTTAAGGAATTAACTATCTTTCCTCCCCCTGACATATTTGTTTAATTGGGCTTAAATTCCACTGCCTACTTCCGTAAGACGTAGGAGCAGAATTAGGCCACTCGGCCCATTGAGTCTGCTCCGCCATTCAATCATGGCTGATATTTTTCACATCCCCATCCCCATTCTCCTGCCTTTTTTCTTTTTTCCATTTCCATTTTTTTATATATAGGAATTGCAATAGTTATATTCCACCAGCCCTGTGGCGCTATTCCCTTCATTTAATGAATATGTAATATAACAAACGCAGGGCACTGCAAGCCCATCAAATTTTAATATACAGAGTATACAGAATCTCCTTCCTCAATCATTTCAACTCCACTTGCCTCTCCCCACCATCTGTACATGTGTTAGAATCAACAGCATTCAAAAGGCTTATGCAAGATGCCATATCGTATCAGTTAGTCGTTTGTGAGCTTTGTAAATAATTAGTAGTTGCCTCTTGTTTCTTTTTTGGAGCTGGTCTATTGATGTGTTATTGTTTCTTCACACTGGAGGCTTGATTTTCTCACTGATACGGAGAGAACAACTGCACTGGTCCTGTTGAAGTCCTCTTCCAATGGATTTGGTGAAGCAGAAAATGATCTTGTAAAGTGTTCAGTTCTATTAAATGTGCAAATAAGGATGGATAGTATTTTCAGTTCATGTACAGTGTAATAGTTTCTATTATATCTCCCCAGTTGATTTTTTTTAAAAAGGCCTTGGCTTTGAACTCTGGTTAAAGTACGTTACAAATGTATTGTTAGCCTTTTGGGGTCGCATTTTTGTCCAGACACAAATACTGATGCCCCTCCCTCCTCTTTCACTCTGTAAAGGGAAAGAAAGGAGTAGAATGCTGGTGGGGTTAGATCAGTGGTGGGCAACCCGGGGGCCACATGTTGTCCATCTGGATTTTGAGTGTGGCCCTTGAGACATTTTGATTGCCCACCTTTGCCACTTTTGGCTGATTTCCGTCCATGTAGTTTTATTTTCTACCAGCATGAGTGAAGTGATACTAAGGCAAAACAAGGGCAAGTGAAGTGAGGTGCATGCTGATTACATACAGCATTGATTGAGCCGTGTGCTCCTTCAGCATCCAAAGGGTAAATATTTATTTTGATTTTACAATCTGAAGCTGATGGTTCAATAAATATATGAATAAGCGCATTCTATTGCTTGTCCTGAAATGTTCAGAATGTATTCAATCTTATTAATAGGGCCATGGTTAGTCAACGAGCCCAATTTTAATCTTGCGTCCCACTGAGATGAAGGAGGGCCACTTTGTACGGCCCACTCGCTCGTCTAGATTTCCCATCATTGGGTTAGATGAAGTAGAGTGGGAGGAGGCTCACCTGGAGCATGAAGAGCAGCAGAGACTAGAGGGGCTGAATAGCCTGTTTCCGTGATGCACTGTTATCTGATAGGCTCTAACAGCTGTGTTATTTCACAGATGTTGCAAGCTTTTCCGTTCTAATGCTCTTTTTTCAATTCAACATCACACACACAGGTGATCTTCCGCAATCTGTTACTCCATGAAGATTCTCGCACCCGTGCACATTTCCCGCTGGTTTTCAGTCATAGTTTTGTCACCAGACCATTTTTAACAATGAGTGGTGATCGAGTAACCACTGTTTATGCTCTTGTCATGAGCTGCAAGACTTGTTATGGATGGGCACGTTCACTTCGACAGCCTTCAGCGTAAGGTGACTAAACAGCTGGTGTAGGAGTAAGGGTTTCAGATATCTGGACCACTGGGGTCTCTTCCGGGACAGATGGGACCTGTACAAGAAGGACGGGTTGCATCTAAACTGGAAGGGCATAAATATTCTGGCCGGGAGGTTTGCTAGTGTCACACGGGAGGATTTAAACTAGTTTGGCAGGGGGTGGGAACCAAAGTAAAGGTGAATTAGCTGAAGGGGAACCAGAGAGTAGGGCCAGTAAGAATCAGAAACAGCAGGCATGGTGGGGTTGCTAATCAAAGAGGGTCTGGTGGATGGAAGTGCATTTGTTTCAATGTGAGAAGTGTAACAGGTAAGACAGATGAACTTAGAGCTTGGATTAATACTAGGAACTACGACGTTGTTGCCATTACAGAGACTTGGTTAAGGGAAGGACAGGATTGGCAGCTTAACATTCCAGGATACAGATGTTTCAGGCGGGTTAGAGGGGGATGTAAAAGGAGTGGGGGAGTTGCACTACTGGTTAAGGAGAATATCACAGCTGTACTCTGGGAGGGCACCTCGGAGGGCTCATACAGGGAGGCAATGTGAGGAGAGCTCAGGAATAGGAAAGGTGTAGTCACAATGTTGGGGTTTTACTATAGGCCGCCCAACTGCCAGTGAGAGATAGAGGAACAGATATGTAGGCAGATTTTGGCAAGATGTAAAAGTAACAGGGTTGTTGTGGTGGGAGATTTTAACTTCTCCTATATTGACTGGGACTCACTTAGTGCTCGGGGCGTGGATGGAGCAGAGTTTGTAAGGAACATCCAGGAGGGCTTTTTGAAGCAGAATGTAGATAGTCCAACTAGGGAAGGGGCCATACTGGACCTGGTATTGGGGAATGAGCCCGGCCAGGTGGTCAATGTTTCAGTAGGGGAGCAGTTCAGGAACAGTGACCACAATTCAGTAAGTTTTAAGGTACTGATGGATAAAGATAAGTGTAGTCCTCATGTTAAGGTGCTAAATTGGGGGAAGGCCAATTACAACAATATTAGGCAGGAACTGAAGAATGTACAAAGAACAAAGAACAATACAGCACAGGAACAGGCCCTTCGGCCCTCCAAGCCCGCGCCACTCCCCGGTCCAGGATTGAATCCTGAATCCAGGATCCCAGCCCAATTTTCCAGCCTATCTACATACTAATATCCTATCCACCGAGCTGTCCCTCACAGCTACGATGCTTTGTTCATCACAACCTATTAACTCACCCCCACCCCCCCATTCCAGACCATGTGATCTCCAGGGAGAGGCGAAAACCCAGAGTGAAAACCCCAGGGCCAATATGGGGAAAAAAAATCTGGGAAATTCCTCTCCGACCCCCTGAGGCGATCGAAACGAGTCCAGGAGATCACACTGGCCCTGATCGGAAAATGCTTCCCAACCCTATTCATTTCCACTTCCACGAACACCATATGAATTCCCTGGCCCCGAGACAGGTTCCCAACTATCCGCAGTCTCGCTCTGTACTGGCACCAGCAAGATGATCATAGAATGAAGCCTTGAAACGAGAAACAAAGAACAATTAGCCCGCGCCGCTCCCTGGTCCAAACTAGACCACTCTTTTGTATCCCTCCATTCCCACTCCATTCATATAGCTGTCTAGATAAGTCTTAAACGTTCCCAGTGTGTCCGCCTCCACCACCTTGCCCGGCAACACATTCCAGGCCCCCACGACCCTCTGTGTAAAATATGTCCTTCTGATATCTGTGTTAAACCTCCCCCCCCCCCCCCCCTTCACCTTGAACCTATGACCCCTCGTGAACGTCACCACCGACCTGGGGAAAAGCTTCCCACCGTTCACCCTATCTATGCCTTTCATAATTTTATACACCTCTATTAAGTCTCCCCTCATCCTCCGTCTTTCCAAGGAGAACAACCCCAGTTTCCCCAATCTCTCCTCATAACCAAGCCCCTCCATACCAGGCAACATCCTGGTAAACCTCCTCTGTACTCTCTCCAAAGCCTCCACGTCCTTCTGGTAGTGTGGCGACCAGAACTGGACGCAGTATTCCAAATGCGGCTGAACCAACGTTCTATACATCTGCAACATCAGACCCCAACTTTTATACTCTATGCCCCATCCTATAAAGGCAAGCATGCCATATGCCTTCTTCACCACCTTCTCCACCTGTGACGTCACCTTCAAAGATCTGTGGACTTGCACACCCAGGTCCCTCTGCGTCTCTACACCCTTTATGGTTCTTCCATTTATCGTGTAGCTCCTCCCTACATTATTCCCACCAAAATGCATCACTTCGCATTTATCAGGATTGAACTCCATCTGCCATTTCCTTGCCCAAATTTCCAGCCTATCTATATCCTTCTGTAGCCTCTGACAATGTTCCTCACTATCTGCAAGTCCTGCCAGTTTTGTGTCGTCCGCAAACTTACTGATCACCCCAGTTACTCCTCCTTCCAGATCATTTATATAAATCACAAACAGCAGAGGTCCCAATACAGAGCCCTGCGGTACACCACTCGTCACAGGCCTCCAGCCGGAAAAAGACCCTTCCACTACCACCCTCTGTCTTCTATGACCAAGCCAGTTCTCCACCCATCTAGCCACCTCCCCCTTTATCCCATGAGATCCAACCTTTTTCACTAGCCTACCATGAGGGACTTTGTCAAACGCTTTACTAAAGTCCATATAGACAACATCCACGGCCCTTCCTTCGTCAACCATTTTGGTCACTTCTTCAAAAAACACCACCAGGTTAGTGAGGCATGACCTCCCTCTCACAAAACCATGCTGACTATCGTTAATGAGTTTATTCCTTTCTAAATGCGCATACATCCTATCTCTAAGAATCTTCTCCAACAACTTCCCCACCACGGACGTTAAGCTCACCGGCCTATAATTACCCGGGTTATCCTTCCTACCCTTCTGAAATAACGGGACCACATTGGCTATCCTCCAATCCTCTGGGACCTCACCTGCGTCCAGTGACGAGACAAAGATTTGCGTCAGAGGCCCAACGATTTCACCTCTCGTCTTCCTGAGTAGCCTTGGATAGATTCCATCAGGCCCTGGGGATTTGTCAGTCTTTATATTCTCTAACAAACCTAACACTTCCTCCTTTGTAATGGAGATTTTCTCCAACGATTCAACACTCCCCTCAGAGACACTCCCAGTCAACACATCCCTCTCCTTTGTGAATACCGACGCAAAGTATTCATTTAGGATCTCCCCTACTTCTTTGGGCTCCAAGCATAAGTCCCCACTTTTGTCCCTGAGAGGTCCGATTTTTTTCCCTAACAACCCTTTTGTTCCTAACGTATGAATAAAATGCCTTGGGATTCTCCTTAATCCTGTCTGCCAAGAACATTTCGTGACCCCTTTTTGCTCTTCTAATTCCCCGTTTGAGTACTTTCCTACTTTCTTTGTACTCCTCCAGAGCTCCCTCCGTTTTTAGCTGCTTGGACCTAACATACGCCTCTCTTTTCTTTTTGACCAGTCCCTCAATTTCCCTGGTTATCCACGGTTCTCTAATCCTACCCTTCCTATCCTTCTTTTTTACAGGCACGTGCTTGTCCTGTAGCCCTAACAACCGTTCCTTAAAAGACTGCCACATACCAGATGTGGATTTACCCTCAAACAGCCTCTCCCAATCAAGAGCTGCTAATTTCTGCCTGATCCCAATAAAGTTAGCCTTCCCCCAATCCAACACCTTACCCTTGGGACACCACTCATCCTTTTCTATCACTATCCTAAAGCTAACAGAATTGTGTTCACTATTTGCCACATGTTCCCCTACCAAAACTTTGAAGACCTGACCGGGCTCATTCCCCAGTACCAGGTCCAGTATAGCCCCCTCTCTAGTCGGGCTGTCTACATATTGTTCCAACGAACCCTCCTGTACACATTTTACAAATTCCTCCCCATCCAGAGTCCCTACCCTCAGCGATTTCCAGTCTATACCAGGGAAATTGAAGTCTCCCACTACAACAACCCTATTTTTCCTGCACCTATCCAGTATCTCCTGACATATCCATTCTTCCACTTCCCTTGGGCTGTTGGGGGGCCTGTAGTACACCCCCAACATAGTGACTGCGCCTTTCCTGTTTCTAAGCTCCACCCAGAGTGACTCGTTACACGACCCCTCTGAATTGTCCTCCCTCTGCACCGCTGTAATATGCTCTCCAACTAATACCGCTACTCCCCCACCTCTTTTGGCCCCTCCTCTGTCTCGCCTAAAACACTTGTACCCTGGAATATTCAGCTGCCAGTCCTGTCCCTCAATGTAGATTGAGGGCAGATGTTTGAGGGCAAATCAACATCTAGCATGTGGGAGGCTTTCAAGTGCAAGTTGATATGGATTCGGGACCGGCACATTCCTGTAAGGATGAAGGATAAGTATGGCAAGTTTTGGGAACTTTGGATAAGGAGAGATATTGTGAGCCTAGTCAAAGAGAAAAAGGAAGCATTTGTCAAAGCTAGGAGGCTGGGAACACACGAAGCAAGTGTGGAATACAAGGAAAGTAGAAAGAAACTTAAGCAAGGAGTAAGGAGGGCTAAAAGTGTCACGAAAAAGCATTGACCAGCAGGATTAAGGAAAATCCCAAGGCTTTTTATATAAAAAGCGAGAGGGTTGGCCCACTCGAGGACAAGGGAGGGAACCTATGCGTGGAGCCAGAAGAAATGGGCGAGGTATTAAATGAGTACTTTGCGTCAGTATTCACCAAAGAGAAGGATTTGGAGGATGATGAGTCTGGGAAAGGATGTGTAGATAGTTTGAGTCATGTTGCGATCAAAAAGGAGGAGGTATTGGGGTTCTTGTGAAACATTAAGGTAGACAAGTCCCCAGGGCCTGATGGGATATACCCCAGAATACTGAGAGAGGCAAGGGAGGAAATTGCTGGGGCCTTGAGAGAAATCTATGTATCCTCACTGGCCACGGGAGGTCCCAGAGGATTGGAGAATAGCCAATGTTGTTCCTTTGTTTAAGAAGGGTAGCAAGAATAATCCAGGTAATTACAGGCCAGTGAGCCTCACGTCAGTGGTAGGGAAATTATTGGAGAGGATTCTTCGAAACAGGATTTATTCCCACTTGGAAATAAGTGGGCGTATTAGTGAGAGCCAACATGGTTTTGTGAAGGGGAGGTCGTGTCTCACTAACTTGATCGAGTTTTTCGAGGAAGTGACGAAGATGATTGAGGGTAGGGCAGTGGATGTTGTCCACATGGACTTCAGTAAGTCCTTTGGCAAGGTCCCTCATGGCAGACTGGTGCAGAAGGTGAAGTCACATGGGATCAGAGGTGAGCTGGCAAGGTGGATACAGAACTGGCTCTGTCATAGAAGACAGAGGGTAGCAGTGGAAGGGTGCGTTTCTGAATGGAGGGCTGTGACAAGTGGCGTTCCTTGGGGATCAGTGCTGGGACCTTTTGATGTTTGTAATATATATAAATGATTTGGAGGAAAATGTAACGGGATTGATTCAGTTTGCGGACAACACCAAGGTTGGTGGATTTGCAGTTGGCGATGAGGACCATCAGAGGATACAGCAAGATACAGATTGGTTGGAGACTTGAGCGGAGAGATGGCAGATGGAGTTTAATCTGGACAAATGTGAGGTAATGCATTTTGGAAGGTCTAATACAAATAGGAAATGTACAGTAAATGGCAGAACCCTTAAGAGTATTGTTAGGCAAAGGGATCTGGGTGTACAGGTAGACAGATCACTGAAAGTGGCATTGCAGGTGAAGGCATACGGCATGCTTGTCTTCATTGGCTGAGGCATTGAGTTTAAAAATTGGCAAGTCATGTTGCAGCTTTATAGAACTTTAGTCAGGCCGCACTTGGAATATAGTGTTCAATCCTGGTCGCCACACTACCAGAAGGATGTGGAGGCTTTGGAGAGGGTACAGAAAAGATGTACCAGGATGTTGCCTGGTATGGAGGGCATTAGCTATGAGGAGAGGTGGAGAAGCTTGGTTTGTTCTCACTGGAACGACGAAGGTTGAGGGGCAACCTGATGGAAGTCTACAAGATTATGGGAGGCATGGACAGAGTGGATAGTCAGAAGCTTTTTCCCAGGGTGGAAGCGTCAACTACTAGGAGGCACAGGTTTAAGGTGCGAGGGGCAAGGTTTAAAGGAGATGTCCCGAGGCAGATCTTTTACAGAGTAGTGGTTGCCTGGAACTCGTTGCTGGGGGAGGTAGTGGAAGCGGATACGATAGTGACTTTTAAGGGGTGTCTTGACAAATATATGAATAGAATGGGAATAAAGGGGTATGGTCCCCGGAAGGGTAGGGGGTTTTAGTTAAGTTGGGCAGCATGGTTGGTGCAGGCTTGGGGGCCGAAGGGCCTGTTCCTGTGCTGTAATTTTCTTTGTGTGACCAAATGTCCAAGTCCCAGTCTATAAAAAGTGGACATTTATCTGCCCCTTGGAAAAGTCAATGGACTTTCTACCTCAGAGTGGGGAATGAAAGGGCAAAAAGAAAATGGGGCTGAGTGAAGGAGAGATGAGGGACAGAGGAATTGGATTCCATGCTATCTTTTTAAACGTGGCTTGTTGGCAAAGCGACGGTAATTGATGCTGTCTCAGCATTGACCGAAGATGAAGTTTCTGACAGGAAAGGGCAAACGAGCCCTGGAGATGCAGCTAAATGGTGCCCATGTCCTGTTCACCTCTGCTGTAAGTTGGCTTTGTACTGACGCTAAAAACTTCAATGACTTCTGACCTGGGTGGAGTGACCCAAGGAATTATGGGGTCATGAAATCCATGGAAATTCCTGCAAGATTTTAACAGGTATTCGCAGATTTCAGAATTGGAGATTTGGAAAGTTGGCTGGTGCCCAGTTCTACTCGGATTCCAATCTATTTTTAGGTTGTATAATTTTCTCGAGAGCAGAGGTGTGTCTTCTGTCAGGATCCACCTCGTGAGGTGTATTAAAAGAGGTTCCAATGCTCTCCAGATCTCTTAACTTATAAAACGTCTGTGAAACTCTTAATGGGCTACAGTGAAGAAAGTTCTCTTCAACTGCAATGGGATCTTGATCAATTGGGCCAGTGGGCTGACAAATGGCAGATGGAGTTTAATTTAGACAAATGCGAGGGAATGCATTTTGGTAGATTGAACCAGGGCAGGACTTGCTCAGTTAATGGTAGGGCGTTGGGGAGAGTTACAGAACAAAGAGATCCAGGGGTACATGTTCATAGCTCCTTGAAAGTGGAGTCACAGGTGGACCGAGTGGTGAAGAAGGCATTCGGCATGCTTGGTTTCATCGGTCAGAACATTGAATACAGGAGTTGGGACGTCTTGTTGAAGTTGTACAAGACATTGGTAAGGCCACACTTGGAAAACTGTGTGCAATTCTGGTCACCCTATTATAGAAAGGATATTATTAAACAAGAAAGAGTGCAGAAAAGATTTACTAGGATGCTACCGGGACTTGATGGATTGAGTTATAAGGAAAGGCTGGATAGACTGGGACTTTTTTCTCTGGAGCGTAGGAGGCTGAGGGGTGATCTTATAGAGGTCTATAAAATAATGAAGGGCACAGATCAGCAAGATAGTCAATATCTTTTCCCAAAGGTAGGGGAGTCTAAAACTAGAGGGCATAGGTTTAAGGTGAGAGGGGAGAGATACAAAAGTGTCCAGAGGGGCAATTTTTTCACACAGAGGGTGGTGTGTGTCTGGAACAAGCTGCCAGAGGTGGTAGTAGAGGCGGGTACAGTTTTGTCTTTTAAAAAGCATTTACATAGTTACATGGGTATAAGAGGGATATGAGCCAAATGCGGGCAATTGGAATTAGCTTTGGGGTTTTAAAAAAGGGCGGCATGGACAAGTTGGGCCGAAGGGCCTGTTTCCATGCTGTAAACCTCTGATTCTATGAGATGAGGTATGCACGGTTGTAATTGGAGTAGACATACTGTAATATAGTGGTTAACACTGCTGCCTCACAGTGCCAGGGACATAGAAACATAAAAGATAGGAGGAGGCCATTTTGGCCCTTTGAGCCTGCTCTGCCATTCATTTACAATTATGGCTGATCATCCAACTCAATAACCTAATCTTGATTTCTCCCCATAACCTTTGATCCTATTTGCCTGAAGTGCTATATCTAGCCGCCACTTGAATATATTCAATGTTTTGGCATCGACTACTTCCACAGGCTCACCACTCTTTGGGTGAAGAAATGTCCCCTCATATCTGTCCTAAATGGTCAAACCCGAATCCTCAGACAGAGACTCCTGATTCTGGACACACCCACCATCGGGAACATCCTCCCTGCATCTACCCTGTCTAGTCCTGTTAGAATTCCTGGATTCGATTCCCGGCTTGGGTCACTGTCTGTGCGGAGTCTGCATGTTCTCCCGGTGTCTGCGTGGGTTTCCTCCGGGTGCTCCGGTTTCCTCCCACAGTCTGAAAGATGTACTGGTTGGGTGCATTGACCATGCTAAATTCTCCCTCAGTGTACCCGAACAGGCGCCGGAGCGTGGCAACTAGGGGATTTTCACAGTAACTTCATTGCAGTGTTAATGTAAGCCTATTTGTGACACTAATAAAAAAGATCGTTCAGTGCCTCATTCAGCCTAATTTTCCAGCATTTCATTAGATTATGGCTGATCTATATCGTCCTGTGTATCTCTCAATACCTAACAATCTATCAATCCCAGTCTTGAAATGTTCATTTTGTCCATTTTACGGGTGAGTGTTCCAGAATTCCACTACGCTTTGTGTGAAGAGATGCTTCCTCAGTGGTGTTGCAGCTGCGCACAGTAGTGAGTCACATTGCTGACTCGGAGAAGCAGGAGTGAGCCACGTGCCATAGAACTCCCTGCCCCTCTCCTTTCCTGATCGCCACAACATTTGCGTGACTGTTCCCATTGAGATTCTGGTCAGCATGTTGATGGTGGGGGATTAGTTAATGGCAATGCCATTAGATGTCAAGTGGTATTCACTACATTCTTGGCGATGATGATTGCTTGGTACTTGCATAAAACGTATGGTTAGCACTGCTGCCTCACAGCGCCAGGGACCTGGGTTCAAATCTGATCTTGGGTGACTCCCTGTGCGGAGTCTGCACGTTCTCCGTGTCTGCGTGGGTTTGCTCCAGTTTCCTCCCACAGTCCAAAGATGTGCGGGTTAGGTTGATTTAGCCATGCTAAATTGTCCATTGTGTCAGGGGGATTCGCAGGGTAAACACTGGGGTCACGGGATGGGACCTGGGTGGGCTTGTTGTCAGTGCAGGCTCAATGGGCCAAATAGGCTCATTCTGTGCTGTAGGGTTTCTATGGAAAGCTTATAATTTGCATAGTCGGCCACGCAGGAGCACAATATTGCTGGTTAAAACTGCCAGGAGTATGTTGTTAAAAAGAGCAGAGTAAATGTAATAAAAGGCTATTCCCAGAAGGAATGTAATTCGATCATGTGTGGCGGACCAGTTGGAAGCACGTTAAATAAGGCATGAATATATTCACCAGTGGAAATACAGATCTGAATCTAACACATTGCAGGGAAAACAATACCTGTTCTCCCTATTATTCCAACACTGACATTAAAAATTTGAGCAAGGTATGAGTGCTTCAGCAAAGAATGACAGAAGCAAGAAGTAGGGAAGCAGGGAAAGATACAGGGTGGAAGAATGAGTTTCTGGGGAAGAGTGCTAACACACAATAGGCCAAGTTACCACCTCTGGTATAAACTACTGACTTTGTACAGAGAAATGTTGGAAATATAGAACAATACAGGACTATCCTGAAAACAAAACTGTTGAGAAAAAAATAGCCCCCTTTGACCCAGAAGGTTAATACTATTCATTGCAGAGAATGTACTTCAGTAAAGTATATTTACAGTGAGGTGAATTGCATACAAAGTTTCCAGTGATCTTAAAGTCTTTTTGGAGCCAATTTTAACTCCACCGATCCCATGAAAAGTGGGCAAATCAACTTCCCCATTGGGTCAACCTGGAAATAGAGGATCCGCCCTAGAAGAGATTGAAACGTTGTTTTCCTTTCATTCCACAGGGCTAGGAGGATGGGATTCCCATCCCAGAGTTGCCTTGCCCTAGTATGAAACATCAACCTTAGCAATACTCAGATCATAGAATTCCTACAGTGCAGAAGGAGGCCATTTGGCCCATCAAGGCTGCACCGACCCTCTGACAGAGCATCCCACCCAGCCCTATCCCTGCAGCCTCGTATTGTGAACAGTGCCTCCTCACTCGCACAATCAAATACTGCTGGGAGCCAAATTACCTTGCACCTTTCCCATTAATTGTGACATGATATCACTCCTGTGGCCTCCGATCCCGCAATATTCCAATATCTGCACTCCTCTAATTCTGTTCTCTTGTGCATTCCCAATTATTCCCACTACTAGTGGCTGCACCTTCAGTTGCCTAGCTTCCAAGCTCTGGAATTCTTTCTATGCAACTCACCGCCTATCTCCCTCGTTTCCTCCTTCAAGGCCCCTTAAAACCTACCTGTTTGATCAAGCTTTTGGTCATCTAACTTAGTGGCCCCCAACCAGTATTCCATGAAGACCCTCCCAAGTGTGCCACGTAAAATGACTTTTCATGTAATCAAACTAAAACTAACCTTCATCGTCAGCTCCGCGGTTGGCATCTCCAAGACCTGATGAATCTTGGGCCTGTTCAGGCGCCAGCTGGAAAGAGCTGCACAGGGATGGTTTAGATTCTCCAGGTTGGTCAGGCCCATGCATGACCAACAGGACTTGGAGCTGAAGCCAAAGTCCCATGTGCCTGTACAAAAAGCTAAAACTCGGTGTAAAAACCCTGGGAGAAGCAAGAGAGACCGGGAGGGGTTTTTAAAAAAACAGGCGAGAGGACAGGGAGAAGTTGAAAAGCAAAGTTCCCATCTGAATGGCTATGGATTGGGAGAGGGGAATGTGCAATGAGACCGGAGTGTCCTCGTACACCAGCCGCTGAAGGTAAGCATGCAGGTGCAGCAGCCTCAGGAGTTAGACATAACTTTTGGGGTGAAATGGATCAAAGAATATGGGGGAGGGGGGGGATCAGGCTGTTGAGTTGGATGATCTGCCATGATCATAAAAATAGGGTGGCACAGTGGTTAGCACTGCTGCCTCATAGCGCCAGGGACCCGGATTCAATTCCAGCTTCGGGTGACTGTGTGGTGTTTGCATGGTCTCCCCGTGTCTGTCTGGGTTTCCTCTGGATGCTTTGGTTTCCTCCCACTATCCAGAAATGTGCACATTGGGTGGATTGGCCATGCTAAATTGACTCTTCATGTCAGGGAGATTGGCAAGGTAGATATGGGGATAGGGCCTGGGTGGGATTGTTATCGGTGCAGGCTCGATGGGCCGAATGGCCTTCCTTCTGCACCATAGGGATTCTGAGTAAGGGAAGAAGATAGAGAAAATAGGAGATGTGTCTCAAAATATTTTTATAGTCTAGAGGTGTGCCATGATCTATAAAAGGCTGGGAACCACTGATCTAATATCTGTTATGTGCCTCAGTGTAATACGTTCTGTAATGCTCCTCTGGCGTGACTTGGCATATTTCATTACATTAAAAGCATTAATGTAAGCATTATAAAAACATTACATTAGAAGCATTATAAAAATGACATTGTTCAGATTTAACCTGAAGCTGTACATTTTCATTATTGCTGAGGATGTATCACAGTCCCTTACCCTGATATTGAGATGTCAACTTTGCACACACACATTTTGACTCTATGTTTCCTGGTAACGCTTTCATCAGATTAGGGCTGATTTTATTGGCAGTTTATTACATGTGCATAGGAGAAAGATTTGCTGCAGGGTTAATTTACTCGGGATTTAGTGGACTCGATGCAAGTTGATCAGCGTATTGAGTCATTTGTGTGCATGTCAGTTCAGAACATGACCTCCATTATAGTTGTAGTACAACATCGGACAAAATTTACGTTATTCAATCCCCTCATGGGACAGCCCTCTCAGCCTAGGATCAATCTAGAGAAGCATCATTCCACTCTCACTCAGCCAAAGCTCTACAGTGCACACCAGTAAAACATTCGTTTCAGGGATGTGGGCTTTGCTGGCTAGGCCAGCCGGAATTGCCTCCTGAGAAAGTGGTGGTGAGCTGTCTTTTTTGAACTGCTGCACTCCATGTGGTGTAGGTGCACCCACCCAGTGCCAGGGCGGAGATGGCAGATGCTCTGCAGATGACTTTCCAATGTTCGCTTAATACAGAAGAAATGCTGGAGAAATGCAAACATAGTTCCATTGTTTAAAAAGGGACAGAAGGAAATGCCAAACAATTGTAGGCCAATTAGTTTACATCAGTGGTGGACAAAATTAGTAAAATCAATCCTGAGAAATAGGATCAGCTGTCAGGTAGAAAGGCATGGACTATTCGGGGATGGTCAGCATGGATTTGTTAAAGGAAGGTCTTGCCTCTCAAATTTGATTGAATTCTTTGAGGAAGTGACGAGAAGGGTTGATGAAGGTAGTGCAGTGGATGTTGTGTACATGGATTTTAGCAAGGCGTTTGACAAGGTCCCACATGGCAGATTGATCAAGAAAGTAAAAGCCCATGGGATACAGGGTAATGTGGCAAACTGGATTTAAAAAGTTGGCTTAATCACAGGAACTGAAGAGTAATGTCGATGGATGGCCTTGCAAATAGAAAGTTGTTGGTTTGGTGTTGAGACCCTTACTCTTTGTTATGTATTAATGATTTGGACATGAATGTGGGGGACATGACTGGGAAATTTGCAGATGGCACAATTGGCTGGATAATGTAGCGGATAGCTATAAATCTCCAAAACAATATAAATTGGTTGGTGGAGTGGGTAGTCAAGTGGCAGATGGATTTTGACACAGAATTGAGAGATCATGCATTTAGTGAAGTTAAACAGTTATAGGGAATACACAATAAATGGGAATATACGAAGATGAAGTGAGAGATCTTGGCATACAAGACCTGGCGTACACTGATCCCGAAAGGGAGCAGTTCAAGTAGACATGGTTGTAAAGAAAGCATATGGAATGCGCTTCTTCATTGGCAGAGATGTAGGATATAATGTTAGAATTGTATAAAACACCAGTGAGGCCACAACTAGAGTATTGTTTGCAGTTCTGGTCACCATATTACAGGAAGGATGTAATTGCTCTGGAGAGAGTGCAGAGGATGTTTACAAGAATATTGTAAGAAGTCTCACAACACCAGATTAAAGTCCAATAGGTTTATTTGGTATATTGCCAGGGCAAGAAAAATGTAGCTATGAGGAGAGATTGGATAGGTTAGGGTTACTTTCCTTGGAACAAAGAAGGCTGAGGGGGTGACTTGATTTGAGGTGTACAAAATTGAGGGGAGATTTGATTTATTGTCACATGTATTAGTATACAGTGAAAACTATTGTTTCTTGCGCGCTATACAGACAAAGCATACCATTTCACAGAAGGAAAGGTGAGAGTGCAGAATGTAGTGTTACAGTCATAGCTAGGGTGCAGAGAAAGATCAACTTAATGAGAGGTAGGCCCATTCAAAAGTCTGGCAGCAGCAGGGAAGAAGCTGTTCTTGAGTCGGTTGGTACGTGACCTCAGACTTTTATATCTTTTTTCCAATGGAAGAAGGTGAAAGAGAATGTCTGGGGTGCGTGGGGTCCTTAATTATGCTGGCTGCTTTACCGAGGCAGCGGGAAGTGTAGGCAGAGTCAATGGATGGGAGGCTAGTTTGCGTGATGGATTGGGCTACATTCATGACCTCTTGTAGTTTCTTGCAGTCTCGGGCAAAGCAGGAGCCATACCAAGCTGTGATACAACCAGAAAGGATGCTTTCCAGAAAGAGTGGACAGAATAAAATTGTTTATCTCGGTGGGGAATTCTAGAACCAGTGGATATGGATTCCAGATAAATGGGAGAAGGTGTGGCGGGGACATGAGGAAGAACTTTTTTATGCAGTGGATGGTGGTTGTCTGGAATTCACTGCCTGAGTTGGTGGTGGAGGCAGAAACACTAAACTCCTTTTTAAAAATACCTGGATCTGCACCATAAGTGCTGTAAGCTATGGACCAGTTGCAGGAAGGTGGGATTAGAATGGGCATCCGGATGTCCTTGGGCTGCCATGGACAAGATGGTCCGAATGGCCTCCTTCTGTGCTATAACTTTTCTGTGGTCCTATGTTGCCTATTTGGAATTTTGTTTCTTGTTTAAATATTGTTCAGCAGGAAATAGTTAAGCTGCTTCATTTGTTACTTAAGCTGTGTTATTAAATAAAGTTTAACTATGTTCCACCATAAAAGATCCTTATGTCAGTGGAATTACTCCTGGAGCGAAGCATCCTATCCTCATTATTTATACCAAATAGAAAAATGGTTGGGATCTAGTCTGGCTTCATAATATAATTTGGGATTCTAGTCCACGACCCTAACAATGGTGTCGAGCTTCTTTAGTGATGTTGCAGCTGCACTCATCCAGGCCAGTGGAGAGTATTCCATCACACTCCTGACTTGTGCCTTGTATGTGGTAGATGGGCTTTGGGGAGTCAGGAAATGAGTTATTTGCCACAGGATTCCTCGCCTTTGACTTGCTCTTGTAACCGCTGTATTTATATGGCTAGTCCAGTTCAGTTTTGGGTCAGTGGTAACCCTCAGGATGTTAGTGGGGGATTCAATGATGGTAATGCCATTCAATATCTAGAGGCGTTGGTTAGATTTCCTCTTGTTGGAAATGATCATTGCTTGGCAACTGTGTGGCACAAATGTTACTTGTCAGCCCAAGCCTGGATATTATTCTAGTCTTGCTGCATTTGGACATGAACTGCCTCCGTATAGAGGAGTCATGAATGGTGGAGTCATCAGTGAATATCCCCACTTCTGACCTTTATGATGGAAGCAAGGTCATTGATGAAACAGCTGAAGATGGTTGTGCCGAGGACACTGTCCTGCAGAACTCCTGCAGTGATGTCCCAGAACCGAGATGATGGACCTCCAACCACCACCATCTTCCTTTGTCTTAGGTATGACTCTAACTGGTGGAGGGTTTCCCTCTGATTCCTATTGACTCCAGGTTTGCTCGGGCTCCTCATTGCCATACTTGATCAAATAGTGCTTTGATGTCAAGAGTAGTCACATTCACCTCACATTTGACCAAAGGCATATGTAATTGCAGTAAGACTTCCTTCATCTTATCCTCCAGCTTCCTCAAAATGTACCATTTGTCTTCCTTTGCCTGCATGTTAACTTTCTGATTCATGTCCAAGTTCCTTCTGAATGCCAATGTTTCCCCATTTACAAACCACTCTATTCGATTTTTACTTTGAACTGAATAACTTCACATGGGCTCAAGTTGTTACATTCCATCTGCCACTTTCTGGTCCACTTACTTAATCTGTCTGTTTTCTCTATCCTCCTCAGCTGCCTCTCCCTCCTAACTCTGCACCATCAGCAAACTTGCGAAGGTTACACTCAGTTCCTTCATCTAGATTGTTGATCAATGTTGTAACTAGCTGAGGTCCAATCACTGACCCTTGCAGTGTTCAACTAATTGCAACCTACCAACCCAAAAATGACCCATTTAATCCTACTGGTACACTTTCTCTGTTAACCCATCTCCAGTGCATGTTAATATTCCCTCAATCCCATGAATCTGAACCTCGTGTAGTAAACCTCTGAAGCATCTAATTAGTTACCTTTTGAAAATCCAAGACCACTACTGTTGCTACTTTCACCTTATCTATCCTGCTAGTTACTCCTTTTTAAAAAGAGAAAAATTTCAATAGTTTTGATAAATGTGATTCCTCTTGCATACAAGCAGGTCGATACTGCCTAATCGTATTATTTTCTAAGCATCTTGTTACCACATTCCTGAGACCAGCATTTTCACATTGTGCTAAGCAGCCCCTTCTTTCTCCATACATCATAACCTACAGGTAAAGTTTCTTTCGAAATTAGGGCCGGAATTCTTCCATCCATCCCATCCGCCACTGGAATTTTGGCGAGTTGCGGACAATGTGAAATCCCTATTGACGGGCGGGAATTTTTGGCATTTGGACCAGTGTGGCTGGAGAATTCCACCGTGGATATTAGAGGAAACATGTCTGTTTCGGGAAACTAAATTCCATGCACTTTGTGTGAGAACACAAAAGGGGCCTGCCTATCTGGAACTGGCTATCTAGTTATTAGTGGCCGTTTTCACAGCTTGGAAGGGCTCTCTCAGGCTGCCTTATAGAATATGTGATGCAATACTGTGTACAGCACAGTGGTTAGCACTGCTGCCTCAGTGCCAGGGACCCAGGTTCAATTTCCGGCTTGGGTGACACTCTGTGCGAACTCCGCACATTCTCCCTGTGTCCACATGGGTTTCCTCCGAGTGCTCCGGTTTCCTCCCACAGTCCAAAAGACATGCTGGTTTGGTGCATTGGCCATGCTAAATTCTCCCTCCATGTACCCGAACAGGTGCCAGAATGTGGCGACTCGGGGATTTTAACAGTAATTTCATTGCAGTGTTAATGTAAGCCTACTTGTGACACGAATAAATAAGCACTATTTTCAAATATTGTGGAAAGTATGTAAGTCTGATTTTAAAACCCTGGCCCTTGCATTTCCTCAGTTGTTTAGGTTACTTTAACTTGATGTTGGGCATTTGGAAGGCTAGGTGGTGTTCTAATGTCTGTTAGAATTTTATTTTGTGAATGCGTTTTACCTCCATTAGCGTTGTGTTTAGTTGGGTTGCGTGTTTGGTCCCTTTGAGCTGACTACTCCCACTCAGTTCATAATTTCCATGCACTTGCCTCTCACCCTGCCTAACCTTTTTCTGGTTTTTATATTGTCTATACGTGCCTTGTCTTGTTTTCTTATGTACCATTGACAGTTGCCATCACGTTTTATATTGCAGCTGCCGCCAGGATTGTAGAAACCATTTGGGCAACTGAGGCTGTTACCTTGGTAACTGTGAGGCTATGATCGTGGTTACCTGCAGGCAGTATTTACACTAGTGTAGTGTCGGTGTGTAGTGGCGTCGCTTGCACCAGTGCACAGATGCTGGAGTGTAATCTGGGGTGCGAGTCCCTTGGCTTTGGAGTGGCTGTTGGGTTCTGACCTTGCATTATCACAAAGTTTAGCGCTGATGCAAGGGAGATACTGATTTTCTACTGATACTACAGTTGTAGTGTGAGAACGGCATCTATTTTCCCCCTCGTCTGTGGTACTGCAGTCATTTATGGTTGCCACGTACTTAACTGTGAGAAGGCAAGGAGCCAGTATTCGCAGTGAGGCTACAGCGTCTTTCATTGGCATGAGTGAAGAAATCCCATTAGCCATGGCGATTGGCAAAAGAAGCAGTGACATGCAGAAATCTTTTGTACATCGCAAGTTGGTGTGATCCTGAATGCAATCTCAAAGGGTGATGGAGGCAGCTCCAATAACAATATTCAAAGTGAAATACTTGAAGGGAAAACACTTACAGGGCCCTGGGGACAGAGTGGGGAGTGGGACTAAATAGAGGACTCTTGCGAGAGTTGGCACAGGGCGAGGTGATATTGTTACTGGACTAGAAATCCAGGAACCCAGGTTCGAATCCCACCGCAGCAGATGGTGAAATTTGAATTCAACAAAAAAACTGGAATTTAAAGTCGAGTGATGACCATGAAACCATTGTCAATTTGTCACAAAGACCCATCTAATTCACTAAATCTGGCGTCCTTACCTGGTCTGGCCCACATGTAACTTCAGACCCACAGCAATATGGTTGACTCTTGTATGCCCTTGGAAATGGCCCAGCAAGTCACGAAGTTAAAAGTGCAATCAGAGATGGGCAATAAATGCTGGCCTAGCCAACGATGCCCATATCCCATAAATAAATGGAATGAAAACTGTTGGGCTGAATGGTTCCTCAGTGCTGTCTGATCATCAAATCTTACAGAAAGTGGCCATTTGGCCACCTCTTTGCGCTATCCAGTTTGTCCCCTCAACTTGCCAAATAGCCCTGTAATTTCCTTTCCCCCGTGATGTCTGATTTACCTATTCCACATCTGAGGCACGGAATAGACAAGCGTGCCACAAATAGTTGTCAAGTTGGAAAAACAGGAAAGAACAAAGGGGAATGAATAAATAAAGACTAATCGAAGAACAAAACATGAGGAAAATGAAGTTGAAAGTGAAAGCCACGTACAATGAAAACAATGGCCCAACAGCCAGTGTATAGCACATCATGCTGCTGTCATTATGCACACTGCCAGCCTCTTCAGAACAGACTCCAATCTGAAATGATGGAAATGCAGATCCCTACACGGGAAGGGTTAGAAAAACTCCAGTGGAACAGTGAATGACCTCCATTTTATCTTTGGGAAACTCATTGGTCACGTGATTCAGATGGCTTGCCAAGTGGATGAGTAGAAACATAGAAAATAGGAGCAGGAGGACACCATTTGGCCCTTCGTGTCTGCTCTGCCATTCTTTATGATCATGGCTGATCATCCAACTCCATAGCCTAATCCGCCCCCCCACCCCGTGCATATCCTTTGATTCCCTTCGCCCTAAGTGCTATATCTAACTGCTCCTTAAAAACCGACAAAATTTTGGCCTCAACTGCTTTTCTAGGGTAGAGAGTTCCACAGGCTTACCACTCACTGGATGAATAAATTCCTCCTCATCTCTATCCTTAACGATGACTGTGACCCCTGGTTCTGGACACCCCCACCATCGGGAACATCCTTGCATCTACCCTGTCTAGTCCTGTTAGAATTTGATAGGTTTCTGAAATTTCTCCCCCTCATTCTTCTGGACTCCAGCAAAAATTAACCTAACCGACTCGATCCCTCCTCCAATGCCAGTCCTGCCATCCCAGGAATCAGTCTGGTAAAACTTCATTGCACTTGCCCGCTAAGGCAAGAACATCCTTCCTCAGATAAGGAGACCAAAACTGCACACAATATTCTACGTGTGTCCCTGAGGTTGACCATCTCTTTGTCCTATTTTGTGCGAAGTCCCAAAGTCATCTGTCTCCACATGATAGTAAAACCCGGGTCATTTGTAGATCCAACTATGGGAATGTAAAACAAAGATTCTTAGCTGCAACTTGCTAAATAGCAAAAACACTTTGGAGTCCACCTTGCGCCCTTTGGGCTGAATGTATCTAATCCAGAAATCATTAGTGACCTTGCTGTTGTGTTCAATTGTTCTGGGAGTTTGGTAACTGGTGTATGCTCACTGTGCTTGATTAGTTAGGTTGAGGTGTTGACTCCAAGCCAAGCAGACAACACCAAAGCTGCGGGAACTGGGATATGCATGCTGCAGACGCTTTGTTATTTAAAAGCACTGGAAATAAAACCTACTGAAAGATTCAAAACTAGTGTAATCTCTGCATTGCTTGGAGATGTATAAAATATACAACATTTGCCATACGCAGCTTAAAGATCACCTTTTGATACGCCTCCCCTTGTCCCCATCATCTAGAAACCCTTTCTCTGCCCACTGTGACCCATTTTGGTTCAGGATGCATTACAATGAGCAGATGCAACTCCAGCCCCACTTTCCCCATTGACCAGACCACCAGGAGAATGAAAGTCAAGAGGCTGGGTTAGTGGAAATCATCCAGCGACAAGCTTAACAAAAGGTTGAAGCCAGCAGAGATCTCTCACTGGGAAGCTTCCTGTGAGAATTTTCTCCAATTTCATGTGACTACGTTCTGCAGCAAAGCTTCTGTTGGATGGTGTGTTTAATCATTATTCTCAACTGTAACTCAGTAGGGAGCCCTCTGTTCTTTGTGTCAGAGGGGTCTGGGTCCAGGTTCCTCTGCAAAGACTTGAGCTTGCTGTGGGAGTGCAACACAGTCAGAGGTATCTCGTGTCAGATCATCATAGAATTCTTACAGTGCAGAAAGAGGCCATTCAGCCCATCAGGTTTTCACCAACTCTTTGCTAGAGCATCTTAACCAAGACCCGCCAGTCCCCATAATCCCACTCCATTAATGGGCAGCACAGTGATTAGCACTGCTGCCTCACAGTGCCAGGGACCCGCGTTCAATTCCTGGCTTGGGTCACTGTCTGTGTGGCATTTGCACATTCTCCCCGTGTCTGCGTGGGTTTGCTCAGGTTTCCTCCCACAGTCCAAAGATGTGTGGGTAAGGTGGATTGGCTATGCTAAATTGCCCGAGTGTCAGGGGGACTAGCTCGGGTAAATGCATGGGGTTATGGGGATAGGGCCTGGGTGGGATTATGGTTGATGCAGACTTGATGGGCCGAAAGGCCTCCTTCTGCACTGTCGGATTCTATGATTCTAATACACATCTTGCGATATTAAGAGGCAATTTAGCATGGTCAGTCCACCTAACCTGCGCATCTTTGGATGTATATTCAATGTTTTATTAAAACTTATGCCATATCTGTCATACAAGAATCCTATTGGCCATTATTTTGAGGAACAGCAGCAAAGTTCTCCCCAGTGTCCTGACCAATATCTAGCCCTTAAACTGCATCATTAAAAGCAGATTATCTGGTCGTTATCACATTGCAGTTCATGGGAGCTTGTTGTGTGCAAATTGGCTGCTGCATGTTCTCCATTACAACAGTAACTACACTTCAAAAGTACTTGGCTGGCTGTAAAGTGCTTTAGGACATCCTCAGGTTGTGAAAGGCGTGATATAAATGGTGGTAGTTCTTGCTTGCTAGCTGACTTGTATCATACACAATTTGTTTTTTCGTCAATTAAGCCATCTGTTTCAAAGACCTGAGTAATTGTGCTTTAGGATACTCAGAGGAAGGAAGGGATTTACTGTGTTTAAACTGATGAGCCATTTCCTAACTTCTGGTTCTGCTCCCTCTAGTGTTTGCAACACCTTTAATGTAACTGTTTTTCTGAGAGAGTAATAATACTAGACCAGCAATCCCAGTGGAATTCTCCCACACTAAGGGAGAGATCTTACCAAAAAATTTCTAAGTGCCGAGCAAGCGTGAAAATGGGAGAGAATCACGTCCATTTTTGGGCGAGCTCCCAGATACCATCTTGAGGCACTTAGAAAAAAAAAAGACAAAATGTGATTCTCGCCAGTAGGGGGAGTGGACAGAGCCTATTCACGCCAGGAAGCTGGCTGTAGACCGCTAGAGGCACTACTGTGCTCCCCCTGCCCCTGGATTGCTGGCCCCAATTTCCGTCCCCTCAGCCAATCGCCATCTCCTTGGCTCTTTTAGCACTGCCCAGTGGGCACTGCCTGGCCTTGCCCCTGACCACTCAGTGAGGGGGTGTGTGGCTTAAACGACGTCCAGTACCACCGGCGTGGCCATCACATCAGGTCCCCGTTGCTGGGAAAAATACATGTTCCTTGCTGGTGGAGGTCCTCACCGGCGAGGTCATTAAGACGAGTGAGTCCGGACAATATCATCCCGGGCTCATTAATATTCAAATGATCTCGCATGATGTTGGCAGAACGCAGCCAGTAATTTTGTGAGAGGTGAGAAACCGGGCATGATGCCGGTTTTGCGCCTCTTGCCCAATCTTACCGGCTCACTACGCTGATTGACAAGCTGGTAGGATCGCTCCCTGTGTGGTGGGTGGTTCGAGGTCTGTCCCACTGACCAGAATGGTGGGATCCCGTGCCAGCTTCTGTGCTTGGAACCTCATTAACTATGCACAGGCAAGTCCCCCTCCGACTTGCCTGGTGGACTGGCAGCTGATTCATCCGTCTGGTCTCAGTTGATGGGTTGAAGGTCCCAGCGACATACGAAAACATTGTCCAGCACACCTGTATCGCTCTCCAGCCACCAGCCTTCACCAGACTGTGAAGGATGTCACCGGGAAAAGGCCAGCAGCCTCAAGAAGAAGTCTGTTCTTTGATTCAACCCCTTAAGTAGCTTCACTTAATATAGTTGCCAGGTTAGTAGTTGTGATAAGGGGCAAATACACAAGGCGTGTTGCACTGTTAGAGGTACCATCATTCGCGTGAAATGTTAAACTGAGGCCCTATAGCTCCCTCGGATGTATGTAAGATACCTCATGGCATTATTTCGGAGAGGAGTGGGACAGTCTTTTGTACCCAGAAGGAGCAAGCCGTTCTGGCCAGTATTCTTATTGCCCCATTTTTACTGTTTTGTTTTTTGATCAATGGTCCCTCAGGCAGCATCATGCAAATGGATTATCTGGTCGTTATCCACAGTGCTGTTTGTGAGAGCTTGCTGTGCATAAATTGACTGCAGCATTTACTCCGTTACTTCTCTGAAATCCAGTTATTGCTGTATCTCATTGGTTGTAAAGGCCATTTTCGGACATTCTGAAATTTTGAAAGGCACTATATAAATTCCTCGCACCTTGTCCAGAACTGCTTACCAAAAATGAGTTGTGGCTCCTCACATTCTCTCTCGCACACAAATGTCACTTCGTAGAATCCCTACATTACAGAAGGAGGCCATTCAGCCCATCGAGTCTGCACCCGCAACAATCCCACCCAGGCCCTATTCCCATAACCCCATGTATTTACCCTGCTAATCCCCCTGACACTAAGGGGTGATTTACCATGGCCAATCCACCTAACTCAGGAACATAGGAACTAGTGACAGGAGTAGGCCCTTTTGGGCCTGCCCTGCCATTCATTTTGATCATATTCTATACCTTGATCTCTCGCGCCCCCCCCCCCCCAACCTCCATATCCCTTGACCCCTTGTAGCCCCAAGAGCTATATCTAATTTATCTAATTTATTCTTGAAATCAGATAACATTTTGGCCTCAACTACATTCTGTGGTAGTGAATTCCACACATTCGCCACCCTCTGGATGAAGAAATTTTTCCTCATCTCAGTCCTAAAAGGTTTATCCCTTATCCTCAAATTTGCACAACTTTGGACTGAGAGGAAACTGGAGCAGCCAGAAGAGACCCATGCAGACACGGGGAGAATGTGCAAACTCCACACAGTGACCCAAGCTGGGAATCGAATCCAGGACCCTGGCACTGAGGTAGCAGGGCAAACAACTGTGCCACCATGCTGCCCCCTTGCACTGAGACCCAGGGATGCCAGCTTCTGTAACTTGTAAAAACTAAGGTTCCTTCCCTTTTATGCATTAGTTCATGTTGCACAGAAACAGCCATGGTTAACGGAAAAACGCGCGGTGTTTGGGTGGGGAGGAATTTGGAGGCACCTGAGAGGTGCCCAGGGAGGAAAGTCAGCAACATAAGAGAAAGAAGCTAAAATCAGGTGTTAATGTCATTTTATCATTTTTGTTGCACTATATAGGGAACACATATAAACCAAATTCAATCCTCCCCCTGTTTGGGCGGCACAGTGGTTAGCACTGCTGCCTCAGTGCCAGGGACCTGGGTTGGATTCCTGGCTTGGGTCACTGTCTGTGTGGAGTCTGCACGTTCTCCCCGTGTCTGCGTGGGTTTCCTCCGGGTGCTCCGGTTTCCTCCCACAGTCTGAAAGATGTGCTGGTTAGGTGCATTGGCCATGCTAAATTCTCCCTCAGTGTACCCAAACAGGCGCCAGAGTGTGACGACTAGGGGATTTTCACAGTAATTTCATTGCAGTGTTAATGTCGGCCAAATTATGAGAAATAAATAAATTTAACAATATACTAAGGTGCATCAAGGTGTTTAAGAGATGGGTGAATCTTTCAGCTATCCGGAAAGGATAGTTTGCTTTCCTTTCTGTTGTAGATAGCAATCCAGCAATCTGATGTTCGTTCCATTGCTGACCATACTTTTTTCCCCAACTTTTGAATTCCATGTGTTGTAGTGCTGAGTTCACAGCCATTAAGGTTCGCATGGCAACCGAAGTGGCATGGTTAAGGACCGGTGCCTCTCGTGCAGCCCACAAACTCAACAGTTCAATCGCATGAAGATCGTCTCCCCAGGAGCCAGTATCACAAAACGTGGCGTCCATAATTGCTCTGAGAATGTTGTAACCCAGACAGCCCAGGTGATGGTACTGACAGGGGAAATAGTAGAACAGCTTTTTGAGAACCAGGGAAAAGAACGGGGGATTTTCATGAATAGAATTAGCTGCTGCAGGAGTTTTGTTCCTTTGCTTAAAATATGGCAGGAATGGAAATAAATATAGCTTGAAATAAAACATAACCGTATTCAAGATGCTAATCCATTGTAGTAAGTGACTCATTCACTGTCATTGAGCATTTTGTATATTGACTATTTGCAGTATGGTAAATTACTTGCATTGTATATTAAAGCTTAAAATTCATTTTGTCTTGTTTTTTTTTGGGTAACATTTCACAAGGGACTGGAGACGAATACAGTGGTTCATAGTCTTTACATCTCAACTATTCCCTTTTATAAATTCACTGTACCACTGGGAAGCTTAAACACTCATCTCCATACCAATGAACACAAGCCTGGTCTACAATACCGGTACCAAAGGTTTGGTTTAAACAGATTAAAGGAGTAGAAATTCATTCCTCGATTAGTTGTCTTTCCTGAGGACATTGAACATATTTCAGTGGTTCCAAAAATTAATTGAGTGACCCTGTGCACATGTAACATAACGTTGTAAAATCTGCGCGCCATATTCATAATATCACTGCTATCTATCAGGCAAACACATTTTGGTCGGGCTTTTGGGGATCCCAGTGTGAATCAATCCCCAAAATTCCAAGGCAAGTGCAGGAATGAATCCTAGAATCCTTACAGTACAGAAGGAGGCCATTCGGCCCATCGAGTCTGCACCGACCACAATCCCACCCAGGCCCTATTCCCATAACCCCACACACTTAGTCTGCTAATCCCCCGACACTTGGGTCAATTTAGCATGGCCAATCCACCTTGCCCACACATCTTTGGACTTGGGAGGAAACCCATGCGGACATGGGGAGAGAGTGCAAAATCCACAGTGACCCAAGGCCAGAATTGAAACCAGGGCTGTGAGGCAGCAGTGCTATCCACTGTGCCACCGTGCCCCTCAAAAATAATTTGAGTTCAGTTGATGACCTGTGAATGCAGCAATAAACAATGTTACTTTGTTAAATTAGACATAAAATGGTATGACAATTGCTGAAAAACTGAGTTACTAACTCTCTTAACGACTAAATCCCTTTCACTCGGGCTCAAATTTCTCCAAACAGTTTCCCCAGTGGTGCAATGTAAAGAGCTGGGCGCAGCGGCCGTCATAGTCCTACCTTCTCGATCGCCTTGCCATTGATGTCCGTATCCCAGGAACTTGGGCGCTTCCTTTATTCAGAAATTATTTCCAAGTGTTTAGCTGTATGAGCAGAGATGACCGAGAATAACTGAAGGCAGGTTTGCCTCCTTGACACAGCCAAGGCCAATCTTGTGCTGGCCTTTGACTCCAGCCAGTTTCTTGGCCAGAGTAATTTTAATAGTTCAAGCAGGTTGCAGTGCCATGACTGGATTGCCCACGAATAGTGAGCGTGAAATAGCCAACGCTGGGTAAGGGTGAGATACTCATTGCACTATGGTGCCATTCGCTTTCATTTGTCACCTCCCTCTTGTCAATTGCTGGTATTTGGCACTGCCATCGCACAGTTGTAGGTCAAAAAGGCAGATGGCATAGTCTTGCAAAGCATGTCTATTTTCTACACCCAATGTGAATTCGGCCAGAAAATTCCCAAACTGACATTGATCAGTGAAGAACTGGAGGAATGGTTGAATACCACGTGACGCATTTGCATTCGAAGGGAAGTTAGATGAATACATGAGGGGAAAAAAAGAATGATTAGGATAAAGCACTAGTTGGATGAAGCAGGATGGAAGGAGGGTTGTTTGGGACACGTACTTGCACGGCCCAATTGGACCAAATGGTCTTTTTCTGTATTGCACGTTCTTCATAATGACACTCCCGTTTTCCTGACCCATCAACTCAAACCAAGCCAGATTCTTTTCCTTGTAATCGATGTGAAAATGTGTTGAAACTATTGGGAGAATGTAAATACACTCCCAATTTAATTTGCTTCCTGGAACAAAGAAAATAATTAGCAGGTACTATAATCTTTTGGATTCGAATTTTGAGAGCGTGCAATGGGAAAACTTAACACTGCACGTTTTTGCTATGTGGGAACTCTAGGATGGTTCCTGTGTCTTGAACAACTAGTTCCACAGTAAGTGTCATCAGTTGTGGTAGCTTGAGCTCTGGGTTTTGGCATTTGAGCAGCACTGGTTTCACTGCAGCATATTTGGTGGGGAGGGGGGAGGTCACGGTGGCACAGTGGTTAGCACTGGTGCTTCACAGCACCAAAGACCTGGGTTCAATTTGGCCTTGGGTGACTGCCTGTCTGTGATGTTTTCACATTCTCCCCATGCCTGTGTGGGTTTCCTCCCACAGTCCAAAGATGTGCAGGTTAGATGAATTGGCCATGATCAATGCATGGGGTTACAGGGGTAGGTTGGGAGAGTGGACTTAGGTAGCGGATTGGTGCATACTTGATGGGCCAAATATCATCCTCCTGTACTGCAGGGATTCTATGATTCAATATGCAGGGTTGAGAGCTTTGTGGATAGCCCACTTGCATGGTCACCCTGCAGCTTAAGAGTATTCGGGGAGAGGGGAATACCACCTGATAGCAAAGTAGGGCCAGGCAGGTTGGGATGTATTTTGTATTATCAGTAATCAGTTCTGAACACTGAGTTAATTTTTGATTTGATTTTGATTTAGTATTGTTTCTTGTGTGTTATGGTTCAGGTCAGAAACTCAAATGTTTTGACATTTTTGCACTTTGAATTTAGCCAGGATAAGCATGATATGTTTCACCTCGGGTATGATTCAAATGACCCACCAGGGAGCTTTAATCAAACAAAGTTTATTTAAGAATACAGTTAACATGTAGGGAAAGAAAATTAGCAACTTTTTAAATCAATTACAAACAAAACAACCACAATGTATAACCCTTAAAAAGTTTATCTAAAACTTCCAATTAACAACAACTTCCCATAGATAAAAGAAATCCTTTCTACAAGTTTAACACAGCAAAGACTAATGCTCACGTGATGCAGGTTGGAGAATTGAAATCCTGACTTCTGTTTGTAGCTTCTGGCAGCCCTCTGGACACCCAGAAAAGTTTGAAGTCAGAACAGCTTCCCAGAACACCAGGGAGACTCTGGTGAAGCCACCAACACCAGATGTTCTACTCCAGGAAGGCAAGAAGCCTTGCATTCAGCTAACCAGCATAATTTCCAAAACCAGGGAGAGGGTGAAACACTTATTTTCAGCTTGATGTCCCTTTTAAAACCTAAGCTGCTGCCAGCCAAAACAAAGGGAAACCTTGAATTCACTATGAAGAAAAGAAAATTCCAAAACACATGACCTGCCACCAGTCTTCCTCCTAACAATGCAGGGTCATAAAAGATCCCATTGAAGCCACTGAAGAAGCAATAAAAGGACTTTTCCAGCCAACTCGGCAACAGGGACATCAGCTGAGGCTAGGAAAACTGCAGAGAACATGATGATTTTTTTAAAAAATCTCTTAAAGGTACGCTAATGTCTCACATGCTATACAGACTAGGCATACAGTTCATAGTACAAAGAAAGGAGAGGGTGCAGAATATGGTGTTACAGTCAGAGCTAGGGTGTAGAGAAAGATCAGCTTAATATAAGAGGTCCAATCAAAAGTCTGATGGTAGAAGGGAAGAAACTGTTCTTGTCGGTTGGCATGTGATCTCAGACTTTTGTATCTTCTGGGGAGTGCAGCCAAAGCCAAGTCAGTGGAATACAAGGAAGATTGGAAGAGCATTAGTGACAGATAATTTGATATTTGGGGAACATTTTCTGAAGCTGCAGACAGGATTTCAGGATGGTATTGTCTCCCTGATGCCAAGGTCAAGGTGGCAGAGCACCGTGATGAGAGAGGGTGAACAGTCAGATTCACATCATGATGAACCGCATAGGCAGAAAGAGGGTTATGGTCCTACAATCAGAATTGAGGGTGTGAGGTAGGAAATTGGCAAGCAAGACTTCAAAAGTATTTATGTCTGGAGTGCCCCCAGTATCTCACGCATGTGATTATAGGAATAGGAGGATGAAGCGGCTAAATGTCTGGCTGGAAAGATAATTCGGGCAGGAGGGTTTAGATTCTTGGAACGTAGTGACAGGCTGTGGGCGAGATGGGGCCAGTGTTGGCCAAACAGGTTGCATGTAAATAGAGCCAGGACTCTTTATGGTGAGGTGGTTTGCCAGTGCTTAAACTAACTTGGCAGGGATGTAGCAACCAGGAAGAAATATCAGTGGAATACCATGGTGCATTGTATACTGAAAGACAGGTAGTATTAGAATGGGGAATAGCAAGTTATTAGGTAGTGTGACCATACTGTGCCTTTAAGAAAGGTATTTGGGTCCTGTTTCCTGTGCAGGATTTTGTTTTAGCAGTTTTTATTGGAGCCATTTTGTCTGTACCCTTGCAGCATCATAATTGATCTGAATTGCTAAAATGTTTGTTTCGATCTGGACTGGATTGTTTTTGTTTTCTCCTGGATTTTTTTCAGAGTGGGGCTTGATTTGGGTTTTGGCAGGAAAAGTCATGTGACTGGGCGGGGCTCTGCTTTCAGCAAGAAACCCAGTTCAGTTGCTGCTTGGGAACTCTGTAGTGAAGTAACCTTTCTTCCAAAGATTAGAGATGGGGACCTGTGAGAAAATAGGTCTCTTTCTTAGAAGTTCTGCAGTTTGAGGATTTATCTTTCTCTGGAAACTGCTGTATGGAAGTCAAGGCAGGTGTCTTTCTGTATCTATCCAGAGGGGTTATAGAGTCATAGAGGTTTACAGCAGGGAAACAGGCCCTTCGGCCCAACTTGTCCACGCCGCCCTTTTTTTTAAAAAACCCCTAAGCTAATCCCAATTGCCCGCATTTGGCCCATATCCCTCCATACCCATTGTACCCATGTAACTATCTAAATGCTTTTTAAAAGATAACATTGTACCTGCCTATACTACTACCTCTGGCAGCTTGTTCCAGACACACACCACCCTCCGAGTGGAAAGGATTTCCCCTCTGGACACTTTTTTGTGTATTTCCCCCTTCACCTTAAACCTATGCCCTCTAGTTTTACACTCCCCTACCTTTTGGGAAAAGATATTGACTATCTACCTTGTCTATGCCTCTCATTTTATAGGCCTCTAAAAGGTCACCCCTCAGCCTCCTCCGCTCCAGAGAAAAAAGTCCCAGTCTATCCAGCCTCTCCTTATAACAATCCATCAAGTCCCGGTAGCATCCTAGTAAAGCTTTTCTGCACTCTTTCTAGTTTAATAATATCCTTTCTATAATAGGGTGACCAGAATTGCACACAGTATTCCAAGTGTGGCCTTACCAATGTCTTGTACAACTTCAACAGGACATCCCAACTCCTGTATTCAATGTTCTGACCAATGAAACCAAGCATGCTGAATGCCTTCTTCACCACTCTGTCCACCTGTGACTCCCCTTTCAAGGAACTATGAACATGTACCCCAAGATCTTTGTTCTGTAACTCTCCCCAACGCCCTACCATTAACTCAGTAAGTCCTGCCCTGGTTCAATCTACCAAAATGCATCACCTCGCATTTGTCTAAATTAAACTCCATCTGCCATTCGTCAGCCCACTGGCCCAATTGATCAAGATCCCGTTGCAATTGGAAATAACTTTCTTCACTGTCCACTATGCCACCAATCTTGGCGTTATCTGCAAACTTACTAACCATGCCCCCTATATTCTCATCCAAATCATTAATATAAATGACAAATAACAGTGGGCCCAGCACTGATCCCTGAGGCACACCGCTGGTCACAGGCCTCCAGTTTGAAAAACAACTCTCTAACAGAAGCCAATTTTGTATCCATTTAGATACCTCACCCTGGATCCTGTGAGATTTAACTTTATGCAACAACCTACTACGTGGTACCTTGTCAAAGGCCTTGCTAAAGTCCATGTAGACAACATCAACTGCACTGCTCTCATCCATCATCTTGGTTACCCCTTCAAAAAACTCAATCAAATTAGTGAGACATGATTTTCCACTCACAAACCATGCTGACTGTCCCTAATCAGTCCTTGCATCTCTAAATGCCTGTAGATCCTGTCTCTCAAAATACCTTCCAACAATTTACCCACCACAGATGTGAGGCTAACTGTAGTTCCCAGGCTTTTCCCTGCAGCCCTTTTTAAACAAAGGCACAACATTTGCCACACTCCAATCTTCAGGCACTTCACCCGTGACTATCGATGATTCAAATATCTCGGCTAGGGGACCCGCAATTTCCTCCCGAGCCTCCCACAACATCCTGGTTAAAAGGCTGGAAATCCTAGCGTATCTGTTTTTGGTGCTAATTGGTTCTAACATAGGATATATCTCTACGGGGATATTGCTTAAATTGGAACTACAGTGATAGCTATTAAAAATTATACCTTGTCATGCTTAAGTATTCTAATTGATCAAAGTTATTCTGATTCTTTTTGTTATGTTCTAACTGTGTTCTTAAAGTTTTAATAAATAAAAGCTTCCTAATGGGTCAATCGAATCATACCTGGAGCGATCGCCATAATGCCAAAATCAAAAATGGTTGGAGTCTAGGCTAGTTTCATAGTAAACTTAGGAGTTGCTGATTTGGGGGGGAAAAATCATGTACATGTATATAGTAAAGAGTGGAGTTAATAAGATTGCGTTATCGGTGTAAATTGCCATGTGGAACTGTAATGTTGTGGCTGTAATGGAGACCTGGCTCAAAAGAAAGGCAGGACTGGGTGTCCAATATCCCTAGGTACAAAATGTTCATGAAAGATTGGAAAGGAAGTGTAATAACTCCGCGTTGGCGAAAGTCCCGTTACCAAGTTACTTTATTTACACCATACTTCTGTACACAGCCAGCTCTCCAGTTGCTCCCTGCTGAATGCAGGCTGGGAGTCTGACACACCTGCTTTAAATAGGGAGGATGAGGCTCCCTGATTTAACCATCAATTAGGACTCATCAGGTAGCTCTTTTGATACTCGAGCAAGCCAACCTCATTAGCCTGGCTGAAGTCATCACAGGGAGAAAAGGCTGTGTTGATTTTAAGGAGAGCGTCATAGTCATAGAGGTTTACAGCATGGAAGCAGGCCCTTCGGCCCAACTAGTGCTAGAGACTGAATCAGTGGTCAAGCCCAGAATCTATTTGGCTAGAGTTAAGGAACAAAACTGTAATCGCATTGCTCAGTGTTGTCTATAGACTGCCATCTAGTGGAAAGGAGGTAGAACAAATTTGTTAGAAAATTGGAGCGGTGCAAGAATTTGAGTCATTTATAATGGAGGACTTTATTATCCTGGTCAATTGGGGTGTAATTCTCTACTTTCGCTCATCCCATCCCCCACTTCCAGTGAGGATGGATAAAATGGCACACAGTCAGAACTCCATTCACTGCAGTGGCACCAGAGAATCCCAGCCACAGAGGAGGTTGGAGGTTTCTGGCATTAGTGTAAAGGGTTAGAGGGGGGCAAGAGTTCCTGGAGTGTGTTCACATTTTCGACAGTATATTTACAGTCCAATGAAAGGGAAGGCACTTCTGGAACTGGTTTTTGGGAATGAGGTGGGACAGCAAGATTAAGTATCAGCAGCACGTATTCATTGTATCATAAGGTTTCAGTTGGCTATGAGAAAAGGTCAAGGAACAATCCAAAGGAAGAATAATTAACTGGGGAAAGTCAACTTCAATGGAGTAAGATTGGGTCTGGGCTGAATAAATTGGAATCAAAGGTTGGCAGGAAAAATAATAGCTGAACAATGGGTCAAAGAAACTAAGTTCAGGCACAATCAAGGTACGCTCCTTTAAAAGGGAAAGATGGGGTAATCCAAGCCAGAGTTCTCTGGATGACAGAAGAGATGGAGATTAAGATGAAGAAGAAAGGGTGGCACAATGGTTAGCACTGCTGCTTCACAGCCAGGGACCTGGATTCGATTCCCAGTTTGGGTCACTCTCTCTGCAGAGTCTGCACGTTCTCTCCGTGTCTGCGTGGATTTCTTCCGGTTGCTCCAGTTTCCTCCCACAGTCCGAAAGACATGCATTGGCTATACTAAATTCTCCCTCCATGTAACCGAACAGATGCCGGAGTGTGGCGACCAGGGGATTTTCACAGTAACTTCATTGCCGTATTAATGTAAGCCTACTTATGACAAATAAACATTAAAGTGTACTTACATCAGATCAATAATATGGAGAACCATGCAGGCTGAGTTTAGCAGGTTCCCAGGGGAAATGAAAAAAGAGAATCAGAGAAATAAGAAGAGACTGGCAGCTAACACAAAAGGGAATATCAAAGTCTTCTCTTGGCATATGATTAGTAAAAGGAGTAGTAGGGCCTGTTTTAAAGACTAAACGACAGATCAGTCAGTTTAACTTTGGGGAAGCAAGTAGAAACAATATTTTGGGAAGCAGTTAATAATGGACAAATGCGGATTAAGGAGGAAAGCCAGCACACACTTGTTAAGGGCAAATTGAGTTTAACTAACTTGCTTGATTTTTTTGAAGAGGTAACAGGGGACGCCTGATAAGGGTGATGCTATTGATGTGGTGCACATGGATTTCCAAATGGCGTTTGATAAAGTGCAACACAACAGACTTGAGCAAAGTTACAGCTCACCGAGTAAAAGGGGCACTCAAAACACTTGTACCAAACTGGCTGAGTAACAGAAAACAAGAGAGTAATGGTTAATGGATGTTTTTCAGGCTGAGGGAAAGTTTGCAGTGGGGTTCCCCGGGGTCAGTGTTGTGAGCCTTAATCTCCCCGATTTATCTATATTAGTGACCCAGACCTTAAGTGTACAGGGCACGATTTCAAAATTTGCAGATGATCCAAAACTTGGAAGCATTGTGTGCTGGGAGGAGGATAGGATAGAACTTCAAAAGGTTACGCAGGTTAGTGAGTAGGCAGACAGGTGGCAGGTGAAGTTCAATGTGGAGAAATGTGTGATTCATTTTGGTAGGAAGAATGTGGAGAGGCAATATAAAATATAGGGGGTGTGGAGAAACCTGGATCTACATGTGCTTCAGTCATTGAAGGTGGGAGGACCGGTTGAGAGAGCGGTTAATAAAGCAGACAATATCCTAGGTGTCGTGCCCTGCAAAGGTATGTCACAGTCGTCATTTTAAGCACTGACTGTATTCAGTGTAGAATTTTCTGGAACTGCCTTTTCTTTTCAAATGGATATTAAAAGGCTGCCAAGATGGCTGCCGAGGGTCAGGTGACTTTTGCAATTTAGAAACATAGAAAAACTACAGCACAAAACAGGCCTTCGGCCCCACAAGTTGTGCCGAACATAGGCCTACCTATAACCCTCCATCCTATTAAGTCCCATGTACTCATCCAGGAGTCTCTTAAAAGACCCTATTGAGTTTGCCTCCACCACCACTGACAGCAGCCGATTCCACTCGCCCAACATTTCCCCTGTACCTACCCCCCAGCACCTTAAACCTGTGTCCTCTCGTAGCAGCCATTTCCACCCTGGGAAAAAGCCTCTGAGAGTCCACCCGATCTATGCCTCTCAACATCTTATATACCTCTATTGGGTCTCCTCTCATCCTACGTCTCTCCAAGGAGAAAAGACCGAGCTCCCTCAGCCTATCCTCATAAGGCATGCCACTCAATCCAGGCAACATCCTTGTAAATCTCCTCTGCACCCTTTCAATCTTTTCCACATCCTTCCTGTAATGAACTGAGCACAGTACTCCAAGTGGGGTCTGACGAGGGTCTTATATAGCTGCATCATTATCCCCGGACTCTTAAACTCAATCCCTCGATTGATAAAGGCCAGCACACCATATGCCTTCTTAACCACCTCCTCCACCTGCGGGGCCGATTTTAGAGTCCTATGGACCCGGACCCCAAGGTCCTTCTGATCTTCTACCGTACTAAGAGTTTTTCCCTTTATATTGTACTCCTTCATCCCATTTGACCTGCCAAAATGGACCATTACGCATTTATCTGGGTTGAAGTCCATCTGCCACTTCTCCGCCCACTCTTGCATCCTATCTATGTCCCTCTGTAACTTCTGACATCCCTCCAGACTATCCACAACTCTACCAACCTTCATGTCGTCGGCAAACTTACCAACCCATCCCTCCACTTCCTCATCCAGGTCATTTATGAAAATGACAAACAGCAAGGGGTCCCAGAACAGATCCCTGGGGCACACCACTGGTGACCGACCTCCATTTAGAAAAAGACCCATCTATATCCACCCTCTGCCTCCTTTGGGCAAGCCAGTTCTGGATCCACAGGGCAGCAGCCCCTTGGTTCTCATGCCCTCTCTCTTTTTCTAGAAGCCTTGCATGGGGGACCTTATCGACCGCCTTGCTAAAATCCATATAAACCACATCTACCGCTTTCCCTTCGTCACTTTAGTCACATTTTCGAAGAACTCCACCAGGCTCGTAAAGCACGATCTGCCTTTGACAAAGCCATGCTGAGTATTCTTAAGCATACTAAATCTCTCTAAATGCTCATAAATCTTGTCCCTCAGGATCTTCTCCGTCAGCTTACCAACCACTGAGGTTAGACTCACCAGTCAGTAATTTCCTGGGCTATCCCTATTCCCCTTCTTGAAAATAGGAACCACATCCGCAATCCTCCGGCACCCCTCCCGTCTCCATCGACGACGCAAAGATCATCGCCAGAGGCTCTGCAATCTCTTCCCTCGCCTCCCACAGTAACCTGGGGTACATCCCATCCGGACCCGGCGACTTATCTATCTTGTGGCCATTCAAAGATTCCAGCACAACCTCTTTGTTAAATTCCACATACTCTATCTTTTCGGTCCACCGCAAATCCGCAGTACATCCACCCAGGTCCTTCTCCTCTGTGAAAACCGAGGCAAAATACTCATTAAGCACCTCTGCCATTTCTACTGGTTCCGTACAGATTTTCCCGCCTTCACCTTTTATAGGCCCTATTCCTTCACGTCTCATCCTTTTACTCTTCACATATTTATAGAACGCCTTAGGGTTTTCCTTAATCCTACCTGCCAGGGCCTTCTTGTGACCCCTTCTGGCTCTCCTAATTTCCTCCTTTAGTTCCTTCCTACAAGCCGTATAGTCATCTAGATCCCTATCTTCGCCAAGCTATCTGAACCTTTTGTACGCTTTCCTTTTCTTCTCGACTAGGTCCCACACAGCTTTTGTGTACCACGGTTCCTTTAACCTACCAACTCCTCCCTGTCTGCTCAGAACATTGTCCTGCAGAACTCTAGACAGACGTTCCTTGAAAAACTGCCACCTCTCTTCAGTAGATTTCCCCGAGAATACCTCCTTCCAATTTACTCCTCTAATTTGCTGCCTTATGTCTTCATATTTCCCCTTGCTCCATATAAACGCTTTCCTAGCTTGCCTGATCCTCTCTTTTTCCAATGCAAGCATAAAGGAGATAGAGTTATGATCGCTATCCCCAAGATGCTCTCCCACTGAGAGATCTGACACCTGTCCAGGTTCATTGGTCTGTATCAGATCAAGTACAGCCTCTCCTCTTGTAGGCTTGTCCACATGCTGTGTCAGGAAACCCTCCTGAACACACCTAACGAACTCCTCCCCACCCAATCCCCTTACCCTTGGGATATTCCAATCTATGTTTGGGAAATTAAAGTCTCCCATCACAACTCTGCTATTACTGCAACTCTCCAGGATCTGTTTCCCTATCTGCTCCTCCACCCCCCTGTTACTATTGGGCGGCCTATAGAAAACTCCCAGCAAAGTGATTGACCCCTTCCCACTCCGAACTTCCACCCACAGAGACTCTCTGGACAATCCCTCCACAGCATACACCTTCTCTACAGCTGTGACACTATCCCTGATCAGCAGTGCCACTCCACCCCCTCTCCTGCCTCCCTCCCTGTCCTTCCTGAAACATCTGAATCCCGGCACCTGGAGTATCCAGTCCTGTCCCTGAGACATCCAAGTCTCCGTAATGGCCACCACATCACACTTCCAGGCATCGATCCACGCTCTGAGCTCATCCCCTTTATTCACTATACTCCTGGCATTAAAGTAAACACATCTCAATCCTTTGGTCTGAGCGCTCTCCTTCTCTATCCCCCGTCCATCCTCCCTCTTGCACTGTCTATAACCCTTCTCTGTTTGCGAGCTAACTTCCTCACTCCCAGTCACCTCGTTGGTCCCCTCCTCCCAACCTATCTAGTTTAAACTCTCCCCAGTAGCCTTAGCCAACCTTCCTGCAAGGATATTGGTCCCCCTGGAATTCAAGTGCCACCCGTTTTTTGTGTACAGGTCACTCCTGCCCCTAAAGAGGTCCCAATGGTCCAGGAACCTGAATCCCTGCCCCCTGCACCAGTCCCTCAGTCACACATTCATCCTCCACCTCACTCCATTCCTGCCCTCACCTTCCTGTGGCACAGGCAGCAATCCTGAGATTACTACCTTTGCTTTCCTCCTTCTCAGCTGTCTCCCTAATTCCCTATACTCTCTTTTCATGACCCCTTCCCCCTTCCTTCCCACATCAGCGGTACCAATATGTACCGCTGGCTCCTCTCCCTCCCACCTCAGGATTTCTGGGACTTGACCAGGGATGGAGTGCCTCCCCCAAATGGACATACCAAGAGGAAACCTTTTTCGGGAATTCGCACCTTCTATTGTTTGTGACCTTACCGAAAGTCAAAATCGTGGGACTCCCAGATCGTCTATCTCCGAATTTGATATAATTTAACTGGTTTCTTTATGTGAGTGGATGGAGATGAGCTAATTATTCCTTTGTTTGCAACTTGTTAAAGTGCACTGTTGTTGGAGTGTGTGTGTGTAATTTGGAACATAATCGAGGAACAAGAGGTTCAAATCTCTCGCATCCCTAACCTGTAATACTAGGCTTTATTAATGGGGACATTAAGTTGGAGTGGCAGTGTTGATTAAAGATGGTATTACAGTACTGAAGAGAGCACGTTGGCACGGAGTCAAAGACAGCGTCTCACTGGCTAGACGTAAGGAATGAGAAAGGTGCAATAATATTGATCGTGATCTCATAGAAACTTATAAAATTCTAACAGGGCTAGACAGGATAGTTTCAGAAAGAATGTTCCCGATGGTGGGGAAGACCAGAACTAGGGGTCATAGTTTGAGGGTAACGGGCAAACCTTTTAGAGCTGAGGTGAGGAGAAATTTCTTCACCCAGAGGCTGGTGAATGTGTGGAACTCACTACCACAGAATGTAGTTGAGGCCAACACATTCCGATTTCCAGAAGAAATTGGATATAGCTCTTGGGGCTCAAGGGATATGGGAGAAGGGGGGGGTCAGGATATTGAATTCGACAATCAGCCATGATCAAAACAAATGGCGGAACCGGCTCAAGGGGTCGAATGGTCTACCCTTTCTTCTCGTTTCGATGTTAATATTGATCGGTGTAGCATGTAGACCACCAACTAATGGGTAGGATGCAGAGAAACAAATTTGCAAAGAAGTTAGAGGTGCAAGAATGATAGAGTAATTATAATGGAGGAGTTCAATTATCCAAATATAGACGGGAATAGGAATTGTGCAAAAGGACAAGGGTGAGTTCCTGGAATGTATTCGGGATAATTGTCCACAGCAGTATGTTTCTGGTCCAATGAGGACAGGCACTATTGGATCTGGTTCTAGGGATGAATCCGCCCAAGTGGATCAGATATCCATGGTAGAGCATTGAGGGGACAGTGACCATTGTATCCTCAGGTTTAGTTGGCCATGAAAAAGGACAAGGAGCAATCCAGCGCAGGGGATAATTAAGTAGGGAGAACCAACTCCGATGGGATGAGAATGCATCTGAGTTGAGTGAACTGCAATCAAATGTTAGCAGAAAAGAGTGTGGCTGAACAATGGACTATCTTCAGAGATAGCATTGCAGGAAATGTCAAGGTATATTCTCTTGAAGGGGAAAAGTAGAACAAATAAATCCAGAACACTCTGGATTATATTGAATTTTCTACCTGACTTCTGTCCTATGTGTACCTCTCCCTTTTCATCATCACCTCAGTGCAGAATCAGGCTGAATATAGAAGGAGCAGAGGGGAAGTGAAAAAACAAATAAAAGCAAGGAGGTAGCATAGTTTCAGATAAAGCTCGGCACAACATCGTGGGCCAAAGGGCCTGTTCTGTGCTGTACTGTTCAATGTTCTCTATGTTCTATGAAAAGAGACTGGCAGCTAACATAAAGGGAATCCGAAGGTCTTCTATTGGCATGTAAATAATAAAAGGATGATAAGAGTTGATTAGGGATTTATAAAAAAAGGAGACTTGCATTTGGAGGCAAGAAAAATAGTGGAGGTATTAAATGAATACTTTACATCTGTCTTTACAAAGGAAGAGGATGCTACCCAGCCAGAGGTGAGTGAGGAGGTAAATGGTACACCTGAGGGTTTCACAGTTGAGAAGGAGTTAGATGGGCTATCTTTACTTAACATTGCTAAGGTACCAGGACTGGATGAGATGCATCCCAGGATGCTGAGGGAAGTGAGTGGAAATTGCAAAAGCACTTCAATGTTTGTTCTCACTGGAATGACGGAGGTTGAGGGGCAAGCTGATAGAAGTCTACAAGATTGAGGGTCATGGACAGAGTGGATAGTCAGAAGCTTTTTCCCAGGATGGAAGAGTCAATTACTAGGGGGCATAGGTTTAAGGCACTCGGGGCGAGGTTTAAAGGAGATGTACGAGGCCCGTTTTTTGACAGTGTTTGGTGCCTGGAACTCGCTGCCGGGGGTGGTGGTAGAAGCAGATACGATAGTGGCTTTTAAGGGGCATCTTGACAAATGCGCGAATAGCTTGGTGAAAGGAATTAGTGAAAGGGGTATGGTCCCTGGAAGAGTAGAGGGTTTTAGTTCAGTCAAGCAGCATGGTTGGTGCAGGCTTGGAGGGCCAAAGGGCCTATTCCTGTGCTGTAATTTTCTTTGTTCAATGGTGATAATCTTCCAGTCTTCCTTAGACACAGGTGGTGTCAGGAATAGAGAATTATACACCTGCAGTAATTGCAAGGATTGGCAACCACCAGTTAGTACAGCAAACTATAACAGTTCATTTACAAATGGATAACTATATATGGAGTTCTTCCACAATGTTAACACTTCCAGCTCCACAATCAGTTATGGTGGCAAAAGACTCCTCTCTGTACCAAAAATCCCCTCACTCATTCCCCATTGGGCAATTGGCTCACATGACCCTCTTGATGTCCACCATTTAAAGGGGCCAGCTGCTACAAGACTTTTCAAAAAGTGGTGCAAGGATAATGCCAGGAATTACAGACGAGTCAGTGTGACTTCAGTGGTAGGGAAATCTCTGGAAACTATAGTTTGGGACAAAGTCAATAGTAACTTAGACAAGTGCAGAATGATCAAGGAAAGTCAGCATGGATTAATTCAGGAAAAATCATGTTTAACGTCATGGAGGTTTTTTTTGAGGAGGTAACAAAGAAGGTAGATGAGGGCAATGCTGTTGATGGTGTATATATGGATTTCCAAAAGATATTTGATGCAGTGCCTCTCAAACTCGTGAGCAAATTCTAGCTCATGGAATAAAAGGGAAAGTACGCACTTGGACAAGAAATTGACAGAGTGACAGAAAACAGTTGTGATAAGTGTTGTTTTTCTGATTTGGAGGAAGGTTTGTAGTGGAGTTCTGCAGGGGTCAGTGTCGGGACTCTTGTTCTTCCTGATAAATTAGTGACCTAGACTGTGGTGTGCAGGACATGATTTCAAAATTTGCAGCCTTGAACTTCAAAAGGACATGGATGTGTTGGTGGATTGGCAAGTTGGAAGAACAGTTAATAAAGCACATCGTATCATAGGTTTTATTAATAGGTGCGTTGAGTGCAAGAGTAAGGAAGTCATGTTAAACTTGTATAAGGCACTAGTTGGGCTTCTGTTCTGGGTGCCATTCTTGAGGAAGGATGTAAAGATGCCAGAGAGTACAGAGGAGATTCGAGAATGATTTGAGGGATAAACAGTAGCTTTGAGGATAGTCTGGAGAGCTAGGGACTGTTTATCTTGGAGAAAAGACAGAAAACTTGATTAGAAGTATTCAAGATTCTGAGGAGAAACTGTTCCAACTCGAGGATACAGATTCAAAATAATGGGCAAAAGGAGTTGATGATGGCGGGGGAAATGGTTTCATGCAGAGGGTAGTTGGATTCTGGAACAAACATCCTTTGGGGCGGGGGGGGGGAGCGATGGAGGCAGGTTGGATCGCTTGCTATCTGAAAAGAGAGAGTGTGTAAGGTTACAGAGATATGATAGGCGAGGGGGACGAGGTAGAATACACTTTGAGAGCCAGTGCAGACTCTGGGCCTAAAGCCCTCCTGCACTGGTTGTGATTTGAGTGGTTAAGACCTGGAACCCACTGCCTTGGGTGGAGGTAGGTTCAACTGAGGCATTTAGGGGAACTAGCCAGTTGCCTGAAGAGGACAAATTTGTGCAGGGTCATGGGGAGAACACCGGGGTCGTGGGGAGAACACAGGGCACTGGAACTGAAGAATATTTAGCTCTATGAGCTCGATAATTTCTGGCAAAAACCGGTTAAAATCTTCCCAGGCTGTTGCCACACACACATTGAGAGATGCAAGATGAGTTTGGGCAACCCATTGTTCTTATGTAAACCCAGCCCTTCAGTTTGATTAGGCTTCTGATTAGCTCGGCCTTCAGCAGACTTGACTGGTCAGAAGCGGCACAGATACAACTCTGAAAGGGTCTTCAATCCCCATTGAAAGTAAAATTGGAATGGAGAAGAAGCCTAATGGTTTACAGACGTTCAAAGCAAAGGTAATGAATGCGTAGAACAGAAGGCAGACAAAGAAACATAATGACACAAGAAGGAAAATAGTTCGCATTTGAATAGGCTTCCTGGAGCCAGTGAACTCCCAAGAGACCCAAACTCTTCTGATTTTAAAATGATGGAAAAGCTGCTGCCAAGAAAATGGTGTCCATCAGAACGTCCAGCTGGATGTCAGCTTAGTATTAGGAACCTCGCTGGGTCTCTCTCGAACCCCTCGCCTTCTGACTCAGATGTAGGAATGCCACGACTAAACTTCAATCCGACTCCTGCCCATGTCGGTATTGGAGGGAAAGCTTCCACAAACATTTAAGATGCGTTGGGAGGGAAGACTTTTCATAGGAGTGAGCAGAACCCTACGAGTCATCAACTCATCAATACACAGCGCGTGCCGTTTCTCTTCCCTCTTCTAGATGTGACCTTGTGCATTGTGTGTTACTAATGTCAAAAATATCTCGGGCGAGATTTTGCAGCCGCACTCAACCCAAGACTGGAAAATCCTGCTCGAGGTCAACAGGCCTTCCCATTGTCCGCCCCTTGCCCGCTCCGATTCCCGTGGTAAGCTGGGTGGTAGAATTCCAGGGACAGTCTCTGTACACCTTGAGATGGTATTCTGGTAGCAGAAAAATGCACATGGTAAAGATTATTTTTCAGAAGATCGAACTCTGAATGTGTGTTGCCTGTGATATTTCACCAACTCATTCTGTCCCTAGTTGATAGCTATAATAATTTGGGTTTCAAGTGTCAAGGTTGGTGAGATGTATCGTCTGTCTTTGCTCTCGAGTTATGATGCATGAAAGAGTTTAGTTCCGCCACCATCCCTATGAAGAGCAAACAGAATTGATGTATGTGTGAGTTATGCCTAATGGTTTTTGGCAATGCACAGTGTTAGAGAGGAATTGATTCAGAGGGACGAGGATGGGTAGAGCAAGTCGGGAAGTATTTAAACTGCACTTGCACTTTGCCAGGATATCCCAAATGGCTTCACATTCAATGAATTACTTTCTGAAGCGTAAGGTGAATCCAGCCACCCATCAGACGCAAGGCATGGACAGCAAATCAATCGTTTCTCTTTCGATTGCACTGTTTTTGCTGCTTTTGGTTCATAGAAATCATCGTATCATAAACATTTACAGCAGGAAAGGTGGCCATTCAGCCCATCGTGTCTGCGCCAGCTAACAAGTAGCCATGCCTATTTTCACTTTCCGATGCTTGTTCCACAGTCTTAAAGGTTATGGTAGATCAAGTGCTTATAAGGGTTTCTAACTGTGCAATGAGTTCCAGACCATCGTTTGACAGATCAGTCTCATTGCCCGCTAAACCACACTTCGGACAACAGCTGGAAAAAATTTGGGGGATTTTTATTGTGCTAATATGGAAACTCCTACCTAGAGAAAATGTTGGTGTGGCATGTTGCCAAGCAGAAACCATTCTTCCAACCACTAACTGCACCAGATGGAGCCAGGATGTGTTAGAGAGGGGGAAAGGGATGTCCATTGATTTGCTCACAAATCTGCTTGCATCTTAATCATTAGAATTTTACACTGCAATCAATACAAAAGTTCCAGTCTTATTGACCCATATTTAATTGATACAACATTTCAACATATGACTTGATCCATTTGCAATTGTACTGGGATTACTGATGTAGAACGAGAAATGTATCAAAATTATAGGGGAGGCAGTGGCCTGGTGGTATTATCATTAGACTACTGGTCCAGAAACTCAGCAAATGTTCTGAGGACCCGGGTTCAAATCCCACCATGGCAGATGTTAGAATTTGAATTCAATAAACGATATCTTGAATTGAGAATTTACTGATGACCATGAAACCATTGTCAATTGTTTTTTTTTAAAAAAGCCCATCTGGTTCACTGTCCTTTAGGGAAGGGAGTCTGCCGTCCTTACCTGGTCTGGCTTACATATGACTCCAGCATGGTTGACTCTCAACTGCCCTTGGGCAATGCGGGACGGGCAATAATCACTGGGCCAGCCAGTGATGCCTGTGTCCCACGAATGAATTTTAAAAATTGACATGTTGACATAATAATTGAAAGTGAAAAGTCATTTGTTAGAATTGTACAGGAAGGGAGGGGACTAAACAGCCCATAATCCATGCGCTGTCTCTTAAAGTGCCATCTGAATAGTCCCATTGCCCCGGTCTTTCATTGTTGTAACAAAGTATCAAGCCGTTTTGGCTGAAAGGTCATGTACTTCTAGCTTCACACACGGCTGGAACGGAATGTGTGGAGCAACAAGTTTCCTTCGCTGTAATTGGATTTTGAGGAAACATCTTGAATTCATGCTTCACTGACAGGCTAGTAGGCTGGGATTTAACTGGACAATGGTGTTGCTCTCCTCTTACCCGAGTTCTTTTAATCAAACGTAGAGGAACAGAGTCACGGGACTGCTAATTTAGTTTGAACAACGTGAATAAACATTTATTAGACATGAAAATATGAGTATAATACAATAGGCATTTACTCGCCCCCTTAGCTTAATAAATAGGGGTGGGGGGGCATCACAGTGGTTAGCACTGCTGTCTCTCACAGTGCCAGGGACCTGGGTTCAATTCCTGGCTTGGGTCACTGTGCACAGTCAAAATGGTCTCCCTGTGTCCGCGTGGGTTTCCTCCGGGTACTCCAGTTTCTACCCATAGTCCAAATGACTTGTTGGTTAGGTGCATTGGCCGTGCTAAACTTTCCCTCCCTTTGTTTCCCTCAAACAGACACTAGAGTTTGGCGACGAGGGAACTTTCACAGTAACTTCATTGCAGTGTTAATGTAAGCCCACTTGTGATATTAATAAATAAGATAAAATAACAATACACAGGTCTTGAGACGAACATACATGACACAGTATATTTGAATCTACAATGATCTCATTCTCTCACACACACTCCTGATTTGAAGCAGACAGATTCGCTGTGGCCCAACACAGACTCTGCCCTGAACCCAAGTTAGTGTCCGTGGATTTCTCTTCAGAACCACCATCCCCCCCGCCACCCCCCAATGACTGTCGCATGAGTTCCCAAACTCCACTTCCACAACACACTTTAAAATCTTCTCCTAATGAGGCTTTCCATTAGCAGGTTGCAAAATTCACTCCACATTTTCAGTGGACTATATTGAGCTGAGCCTCTCTTCCACATCTACCAGTGAGTCCACACCAGGATTTTGCACCATCCCCTTTAGGATTTCTTTGTCTTGATTGCTTTTACACAAAGACTCTGATATCCAGCTTCACAATTATTTCAATTAAATTTTCAAACTGAAGGAAGATATTACAAATGTTGGAACCACTTCAGATATATTTCAGACTTGCTCCTTTTCGGTTCTGTGACTTGAAATGAACTGTACCCTGTTCTGCTTCCAGTTCCTCTTTGATCCCCTGATAATTTCTCTTCATTTCTCTCTTCCTTAAGTAGGTGTCCTTTAGCTTTCTGCACTGACTTTCTTAACCATTACTCCATTGTATGGTTTTTCTTCTAGCAAAGCTGAGACAGATTCCCTCTCTAGCTGCCTGTCACCAACTGCTCTAGCCTCAAACTAAGAACAGGAGAAAGCTTTATTTGAAACCTTACAGGGGCCCCTAGTTGCTAAGCAACTATATTTGTTTGCACCATAACCCTCCCTAAGCACAATAGAAACCTTGTTGAAATTAAAACCAAGCCCCGCACATACAAACACCTTTGAGCATGAATCTAATAAGTCTCTCTTCCAGACACAGGAACATTAAATTAAACCCACCTAAGCTATATTTTATTTCTAATGTTTGCCTATTAACCTCTTTAAAATATTTTTGATTTCCTAACAGAGAAAGTGTTGGTGAATGAGCATTACTTGTTGTGGGATAAGATACTGGCAAATTGAGTCTTGGTTGAGCAGAGGGTGTGAGCAGAACATTGGAAGACTTGGAGACAAAGGCATGGAAAGGGTCAACAGAATGAGATGGGTTGGAAGTTTGCATTATTTGAGCTGGATGAAGGTGGTTTTGATGGAGAGGAGGATAAAGGTCAGTTCAGGGTCAGATAGTCTACTGCTTCAGTAAACTATTTGACCCTGTCTATTTTGGAAGCAGTCTGTGACAGTCCGGTCCAAAGAGGAAGATGTAATTGGTGGCTTGAAGTCTGTCGAGCAATAGAATCAAGCTTGGCAGTGAAACTTGCTGGGAAGCATTAAAATAAGATGAAAGAAAAATATAGAGCAGATTCAGTATGAACATACAAATTAGTAGCAGCAGTAGGCCATTCGGCTCCTTGGGCTTGCTCTTCCATTCAATAAGGTCTTGGCTGATTCTGTCCTCACCTCCATATTCCTGTCAACCCCTGATGCCTTGTTAATCAAGAATCTCTCCCTGTGCCTTCGGTGCATTGGCTATGCTAAATTCTGTGTACCCAAACAGGCATCAGGGTGTGGCAACTAGGGGATTTGCACGGTAACTTCATTGCAGTGTTAAGCCTACTTGTGACACTAATAAAATAAACATTAACTTTGGCCTCAAGTGCATACGAATTTTCATCGCTAGACCGCACCTTGCAGTTTCCCAGGTGTCTCGCACTGAAATTTCCTTCTCTGCCTCTCGTTCTCACCTCTCTATTGGGACATTCCTGGAAAACCAGTCCCTCTGAACAAGCTTTCTTTTGATCATATGACCTAATATCACCACAAGTGGCTCGGTGCTGTAGTTTATTTTGGAATGCTTCTGTAAAGTCCCTTGGGATGTTTTATTGCATTAACGACACTTCATAAATACAAGTTGCTGAGAATGGGGCAACAGTAGCTGGTGTGTGTGAGCCTATTGTTTTCTGCTTGTGTGTCCTAATTGGTTCATTCCTCATATTGCAAGTGAGCCAGTTTGGCACTGCCCAACAGCTTAGATTACATGAAGGACATATCATTTATCTATATTTATATATTTTTACAGTGTCATCTCGATACTGACTTCTACATCCTCTGAAACATCCAGGCAGCCTGCTAATGCTGTATTCATGAGAGCACCTGCAAGGGAAGCTAACCAGTTAATTGACTATTAATGAACAACATCTGCAAACTATTAAGGTTATTAACATAACACCAACATGAATAGCACTCGCTTGCATCCATTCTTGTGGAAGCTTACTTTTAATTTCTTGTCTGTGCTGTTCTTTTCCATTGAAGGTTAAATAAGGCTTGTTCCTTACACGGCCTGTGGGCCACAATCTGGCCTACAGACTTGCTGTTCAAACTACAGGTCAAATTCAGTGAAAGATTTGCAAGGACCTGCTCCTCCCCATCGCAGGCTGTTCCCCTCTCATGTTTGCTGCTGCTATGAGCCCAGCAGCAAATTGGGGAGAGGATCAATCTGATTGGAGGAGCAGTGTGAAGGTGAGTGACTTCTTTGTCCTCGGTGTGCACACTCTCTGCCTTTGGCCATGCTCCTTCTTTCTGCCCTCCCATGCTGGTCCACTAAAGGAGTCATGATGTGGAGCCTCACCTGAAGAAGGGGCTTAAGGCTCCGAAAGCTTGTGTGGCTTTGGCTACCAAATAAACCTGTTGGACTTTAACCTGGTGTTAAACTTCTTACTGTGGTTACCCCACTAAAGGAGCACAGTGGCCAAGCAAGATGGTGGAGCGGAACAGGAAGGCCGTGAAGAATAGCAGAGTCACAGCAACAGCACTAGCCCTACCCAGGACAGCTGGAGTTTGACAGGGCAGGGTGAGGAAGTGCATCTTGGTATCTTCCCAAGTTCCTCCACAGTGATAAAAGGTCCCAACCTCACGGGCCCATTTGGGGATTCAGTTGAGTAGTGTAGGGGTCCATGCAAGAACCCTGACCCTGGGAGTGAGTCATGGGCACACCTTTTTCCGTTCTCTCAAAGCAGACCCCGAGAGGAGTAAAACCCAGGCTGAAAGGCAACCTGCTTCCAACTCTCTTTTCTTTCGTATGAATTCCACTGAACCCAGGTGCACCATCAGTGGTGAACGCATGGTCAGCATCAGTTAAACTCCATTCCTTAACTCGGCCCCAATCCCCATTCCTTCACCAGTGATCAGGATTTGGGGTCCGCTCTCTCGTGCTCTCACAGTGCAAAGGAGGAAAAGATTGGATAGCTCTGCTGCTTGGCACTTTTTAATCATTTTTGTTATTTACTCCTTTTTTAAATTATTAATTTATTGCTTTTATTTTATTTTCTTTTGAAAATTTAATGTTGTGCCAAACCTTACTTGGCAAATTTTGTTCATTGGCACTTTGAGTGAGGGGAAAAGAATTGAAATGTACTCACCCCCAATCACGTAAAAAGATTGGATAATCCTGAACTATCAATTCTTTGATAAATTAGTGTTACTACACTGCCAGGGAGGCATGGTCATCAAGACCCCAGCTTTGCTCCCAGGTCTCAGTAATTCAAGCTGAACCAGGATGACTTTTGGGTAAATTTGACGTTTAGCTGCTCCAATGTTTCTATTCATAAAGAGAAAGATGAGGTCCCACAACAGAAAATGAGACTGCCGGTCAGTTGATCTGTTTTAGAAACATCATCCCTTCAAGCTTGCTCTGCCAGAGTAATAGTCAGAGCTTTCAGCCCATCTGGACTGGCCATCAAACACTTGTCTATTCTACTCCTGTTTTCCAACACTTGATCCAGAGCCTTGTATGCTATGGCGTTTCAAGTGTCCATCCAAATGCTGCTTAAATGTTCAGAGTTCCCAACTCTACCACCCTTCCGAGCAGTGAATTCCAGATTCCCACCACTCTCTGGGTTAAACATTTTTTCCTCAAATCCTCTCTAAATCTTCTGTCCCTGACCTCAACTCTCTGCCCCCTGGTTATTGACCCCTCTGCTAAGGAAAAATTCCTTCCTATCCACCCTATTAATGTCCCTCATTTTATACATTTCAATCAGGCCCCCCCTCAGCCTTCCCTGATCCAAGGAGAACAATTCCAACCTCTCATCATAGCTGACACACTCCAGCTCTGGCAACATCCTGGTAAACCGCCTCTGCACAGTGCAACCCATGGCTGATCCTCGATCTCAATGCTATATTTTCACTTCCTCCCCATGCCCCTTGATGCCATTATAATCTAAAATATTATCTATCTCTTTCTTAAATACATTTAATGAATTGGCCTCCACAGCCTCCTGTGATGGAGAATTCCACAGGTTCACTGTCCTGTGGGTGAAGAAATGTTTCCTCGCCTCATTCCTAAATGGTCTACCCTCTATCCTGAGACTGTGTCCCCTGGTTCTAGATTTCCCCAACCACCCTCTCTGCATCTACTCTGTCCAGACCTGTTAGAATTTTATACGTTTCGATCAGATCTCCTCTCATCCTTTCAAACAAAGTCGAACCAATCTCTCTCGGACAGACTCACCAACCCCGGTACCAGCCTAGTGAACCTCTACTGCACTCCCTCAATGTCAATAATATCCTTCCTTAGGTCGGGGGGACCAAAACTACACACAATACTCCAGGTGTGGCCTCACCAAGGCCCTGTATTATTGCAGTAAGATATCCCTACTTCTGAACTTAAATTCTCTTGCGATGAAGGCCAATGTACAAATTTGCCTCCCTGATTGTTTGCTGCACCCGCCCGTCCACTTTCATTGACTGCTGTACAAGGACATCCAGATCCCTTTGTACATCCACACTTCCCAATGTAACCGTGTTTAAATAATAAATGGGGCATTAAAGCATGGTTTAAAAGAGAGAAGCTCATTTGGGAGAGAATATGAAGAAAAGGACAGGGGAAGTGTTTTAGAATGGGTGCATACGGTGTTGGAATCAGTACAGTTGTGATGGGCTGAATAGTCACCTGTGCTGTAATTGCTATGAATCTGACACACTGGGTGGTCTAAATTGATTGATCCTTGCCTCATTTAAAGTTTGTGTATTTATAAGAAATTGGCAAGTTAAAGCTCAATGGATTCATTCATACTCACGGGTTGGTCATCTACTTTGTCGCTGGCTATTCCTGCCCCATCAAACATTGTATGCAGTCACTCACTGCCTCGTTCAATTGAATAATAATAATACACCCAAGTGCTGGAGTTAGCTGGATGGGATTATTGTCGGTGCAACGTTGATTGGCCAAATGGCCTCCTTCTGCACTGCAGGGATTCCATGGAAGAGTGGCTGATCTCTGTTTCTCTCTGCCGCAGATGCTGCTAGATGTGTTGAGCATTTGCAACACTTCCTGTTTCTCCAGGAGCAAAAAAAAACCTTCTCTTTCCAGCCATTTGAGCCTCTCATTCCCCTTTCAGGGAGAAGCCCAGCAGCAGCTGCCTGAGATCTGGTTTGGCACAACATTAAACTTGAATTTTTTTTTAAATTACTTGCTGAGCAAAAAAAATGTCAAAACAAATAAATCGATAAGTAAAAAAATTAACAAAAAGCATCAAGAAGTGCCGCTAACTACCAAACATTTCCTTTTTGCTTCAGAAGCAGAACTGGAGGTAGGTAGATTAGGCCCCAAGCCCTTCAGCCTGAGCTTTTCTTCCCCTCCCAGCCCAATGTGTGGATTTTGAGGCAGAAATTAAAGCATGGTTTAAAAGAGAGAAGCTCATTTGAGAGACAATATGAAGAAAAGCACGGGGGAAGTGTTTTAGAATGATTGCATATGGTGTTGGAATCAGTACAGTTGTGAGGCTGAATAGTCACCTGTGCTGTATTTGCGATGAATCTGACACACTGAGTGGTCTAAATTGATTGATCCTTGCCTCATTTCAAGTTTGTGTATTTATAAGAATTTAACAAGCTAAAGTTCAGTGGATTCATCCATACTCCCGGGTTGATCATCTACTTTGTCACTGGCTACACCTGTCCCATCAAATATTGTGTGCAGTCACTCACTGTCTCATTCTATCTCCATCCAATTCTGTATCTCTGTGTAGTTTCAACAGAACAGTAGTTGGCCCATCGAGTCTGCTGTGCCATTGGTCTATGCACCAGCTCTCATTCCATTTTGGTCTAAAACTTGATGTCAAAACATCTGAGGTGGGTGGTCCGTTGGCACAGTGGTTAGCACTGCTGCCTCATAGTGCCAGGGACTCGGGTTCAGTTCCCAGCTTGGGTCACTGTCTGTGCGGAGTCTGCACGTTCTCCCCGTGTCTGCGTGGGTTTTCTCCGGGTGCTCTGGTTTTCTCCCACAGTCCGAAAGACGTGCTGGTTAGGTGGATTGGCCGTGCTAAATTCTCCCTCCGTGTACCCGAACAGGCACCAGAGTGTGGCGACTAGGGAATTTTCACAGTCACTTCATTGCAGTGTAAGCCTACTTGTGGCACTAATAAATAAGTTTGAGAGAAATGTAACCTAGTTGAATGGTTCATGCTTTTTGATTGCAGCCCAAATGATTAAGTCATGCCTGGTACATAGTCATCAAAATTAGGATCAAATCTTTGTCAGAAACGCCATCATCTTCATGCCTATGAACATGTTCCTATGATGGTGGAGTAATAAGGAGTGGGGGGGGGCGGGGTGATGGCATACAAGGACTAGTAATCCAGAGACCCAGGGTAATTCTTTAGGGAAGCTGGTTCGAATCCCACCACAGCAGATGGTAAAATCTGGATTTAAGAGTCTAATGACCATTAAACCATTGTTGTGAAGACCCACTAATATCCTTATGTGGTCTGGCCTACATGTGACTCCAGGCCCACAACAATATGGTTGACTCTTAAATGCCCTCGGGGATGGGCAGTGAATGCTGGCCACGCCACATCCCATGAATGATTTTTTAAATAAAAAGTGGTTACCTGACGTTCCAGATTATTTGCACACTTGTATTCCCCACCCACCTGAACCGGGTACTATTTTACCAGGCCATAGAATACAAAATATCCAGTGCCCCACTCTAATATTCCGAATCCAGAGATAACAGCTGAGAGCTGTGAGCACTGCAATACAGTTGCCAAGGAAACCAAATGCAAATACCTCAAAATAAAACCAACGTTCTCCTTGAAGTATTCAAACCAAATTTTTTTATGATGAACGTATTTTCTCCAGTACCTAAAGTACCTTGCAGGAATGCAGCGCGCGTACAGTGACTTAAGTGAATGACCGGATAGTGAGGGGGATAATAAACTAGATTTTACGTTTTGTCAAGGTCGGTGCCACAGAGTAAGTTGAGCCATCCTGTGCTCCCGTTGAGGAGAAATGTTGGAAAGGAAATGTGCTTAGTGAACTAGTCCCAATAGTGTTGTAGCCCAATTGCTGATTTTAATCCTTCAGAGAATCCAAAATTTTCAAACCCAAAATTTGCAAACGAATGTTCAGGGAGAATAGGTCCATAATCATAGAATCCCTACAGTGCAGAAGGAGGCTATTCAGCCCATCGGGTCTGCACTGACAACAACCCCACATATTTACCCTGCTAATCCCTCTAACCTACACATTCTGGGACACTAAGGGGCAATTTAGCATGCCCAATACACCTAACCCGCATATCTGTGGACTGTGGGAGGAAAGCGGAGCACCCAGAGGAAACCCACGCAGACATGAGGAGAACATGCAAACTCCAACACAGACAGTGATCCAAACCAGGAATCAAACCAAGGTCCCTGGAGCTGTGAGGCAACAGTGCTAACCACTGTGCCACCGTGCTGCCTTCGGTTAGGCTGCATTTGGAGTATTGCATGCAGTCGTGGTCACCAGAATGGAGGTGGCAGAGCATTCATTAACGTCAGGTGATTTGGGTATGAATTGAATCCAGGTAGGTTGCATCGGATCCTCCATTATCTGCATCATCGAATGGTTGAAGCACGAAAGCAGGCCATTCAGCCCATCCACCCTGTGCCAGCCCTTTGCAAGAGCAATTCGGGTAGTCCAACTTTCCCACCAAAGAACAAAGTAAAGAATAGCACAGGAACAGGTCCTTCAACCATCCAAGCCTGTGTCGATCATGATACCCTAACTAAACTTAAAAAAAACATTCTGCCCTTACTCGGTCCGTATCCCTCTATTCCCTCCCTATTCATGTACCCATCCAGATGCCTCTTAAATATTGCTCATGTGCTTGCTTCCACCACCACCTCTGGTAGTGTGCTCCAGGCACCCACCACTCTGTGGAAAGCTTCCTCTGCATGTTCCCTTAAACTTATCCTCTCACCTTGAACCTGTGCCCCCTTGTAATTGACAATTCCACCCTGGGAAAAAGCCTCTGACTATCCACCCTGTCTATGCCCCTCAATTTTGTAAACCGCTATCAGGTCTACCCTCTGTCTTTCCAGTGGAAAAAAATCCTAGTTTATTCATCCTCTGCTCATAGTCAATACCCTCGAGGCCTGGTAACATTCTTGTGAACCTTTTGCACCCTCTCCAAAGTGTCCACGTCCTTCTGGTAGTGTGGTGACTAGCACGCAATGCTTCAAATGCGGCCTAACCAAGGTTTTATATAGCTGCACCATGATTTGTAGCCTTGTTTGTTTTTCCTCTTTCAGTTGCCTAGCCAACTCCCTTTTTGTCAAACCATAAGAAATAGGAGTAAGCTGAATGTGGCTCCTCCACCCTTTCAGAGTGTGTTCCTGATCTGAACCACTTGCTACATAGCAAAGCTTTTTCTCCTGGTGCCTTTGGTTCTTTGGTTGTTCAGTGTCCTCTGCTTCTCCACCTTCCAGCCAGTGAATGCTTTAAGAGCTGAATACCCCTGGGTGCACTCCATTCAAATTCCTTGCAGTTTGTGGACTAAATTACGTCATTTAATTCCAATGGACACTTAAAATCATAGAATCCCTGCAGTACAGGAGGAGGCCACTTGGCCCATCAAGTCTGTACCGACCACAATCCCACCCAGGTCCTATTCCCGCAACTCTCATTTACTCTGGGGGTACAGTGGTTAACACTGCTCCCTCACAGCGCCAGAGACCCAGGTTCAATTCCCAGCTTGGGTCACTGTCTGTGTGGAGTTTGCACGTTCTCCCCGTGTCTGTGTGGGTTTCTCCGGGTGCTTCAGTTTCCCTCCCACAGTCCAAAGAAGTGCTGGTTAGGTGCATTGGCCATGCTAAGTTCTCCCTCGGTGCTCCCGAACAGGTGCCGGAGTGTGGCGACGAGGGGATTTTCACCGTAACTCCATTGCAGTGTGAATGTAAGCCTACCTGTGATGCGAATACATGAACTTCGAAACTTTAAGCTTTTATTCCCTCAACCCTCATTTACCTTGCCAATCCCCTTGACACTAGGGTCAATTTAGCATGGCCAATACCCAACTCGTACATCTTTGGAGTGTGGGAGGAAACTGGAGCACCCGGAGGAAACCCACGCAGACACTGGGAGAACGTGCAAACTCCACACAGACAGTGACCCGAGGCTGGAATTGAAGCAGGGTTCCTGGCGCTGTGCGGCTGTATTCCTAACCACTGTGCCACCGTACTTATTTGGAGAGGGCACAGGGATAACTAGTGCGGAGCGGGAAATGGAAACAGACCTGCTGCGTAGTAGATGCTACTCTTTTGAAATTGGGATTGCGGCTAAATTTTCCACACTCGTTTCAAACCCATTAACGTGCAGAGAAAGGAGTTTATTTTATAAATGGGATTACAGGAAGCCTGCAGTCTGGCACAGCTACACATTGAGTTAATCCGCAACAGCGGGCCCTTGTTGGCCTAATTGCATTAATTTAAAGTACAGTCTGTCATCCCCTCTCCACTGAGTTCAGATAGATCGCTCAGTGCAATTGGATTGGATCGAGGTAGTGTATTGAACTCTAAACAAGGAAGCGGTTCCGAGTGAGGGCAGTGTGCCATGCCCAGTCACGTTCAGCGATGTACGTGATTTGGATTTGTATACCAAGTTCCATTGCCCGTACAGATTTAGGCAAGCCACTTTATATCAGATAGCTGTTGCTGTACACAAGCTGCTCTGGGGTCTAAAATTCCAGCGCCTTGCCACAGCCATGGTTACAGTTCAGTCTCCAGAAAGCCATGACTACTAGCTGCTCGTACGAAGAGAGACTGAGCTTGGAATTACCCCCGTCAGTTCAGCTGGCCGCTGTTGTGTTGCCTGCAGGCAGCGGCCTGTCACGATTCATTTGAGCAATCTGTCATTTTAAAACCATTCTTGTCCAGTGATCAGCCCTTTAATTTTTCCATGCTTGGCTTTCCAGGCGAATGTCTTTGGTTCAGTCAACGGTACGATGGCACAGTGGTTAGCACTGCTGCCTCGCAGCTCCAGGGACCCGGGTTCAATTCTGGCCTCAGGTGACTGTGTGCAAACTCCACACAGACATTCTCCCTGTGTCTGAATTGGTTTCCTCCCGTAGTCCAAAAATGTGCAGGTTAGGTGGATTGGATTTGCTAAATTGCCCCCTGGTGTCAGAGGATTAGCGGGGTAAATATGTGCAGTTATGGGGATAGGGCTAGGACTGGGATAGGGATTTTCTGCGTGGGCTCGATGGGCTGAAATGGCCTCCTCCTGCACTGTAGGGATTCTGTGAAATGTTGTGACATGACGTGGTCTCTCAGGAATGAGTGCGACTTTCTCCCCCTCTTACACCTTTACCCCAGTTTACACTCGCTGGTTCTTTTGATGTTCTCCTGGAGATACAGGGCAGAGTTTTCCGACCTCGCCCACAGCTGTGATTCTCCTGTCTCGCTGCTGTGAATGGAGATTTGGGTGAGCACCGAATTCACCATTCCTTCCGGCAGTGGTGGTGAGGTGAACGAGACCAGAGAATTCCGGCCATGATCTCATGACATTTGCCCATAGTTTGCAGTTTTGCGTTTATCTCGGGCTATTACCAATCCTGAATAAAATACTTCAACTTTCCTTTATAGTGCAATGAATATCATAATTTACAAGTCAAAGAACACACAAGAGTGGACAGATTGAAGGATATATAAAAATAACTGTAGCAATGTTGCTATAATAACAACCGCAATCAAAACACCCAGTAAATACCATTGGATTCAACAAAAACATCGATAGTTAGAAGTTCTGTATAAAGTTTTTGTACACTTTTTCCATTGTGAGGATAAATTTTGGGTGGCACAGTGGTTAGCACAGCTGCCTCACAGCGCCAGGAGCCTGGGTTCAAGTTCTCAGCTTGGGTCACTGTCAGTGTGGAGTCTCCCGGTGTCTGCGTGGGTTTCCTCCGGGTACCGCTGTGCCAAATGATTAGGATTTGGAATGGACCCTCCGATAGGGTGCTGGATGCAAATGCCACAGTTGTCTTCAAAGGACAATTGGGTGAATACCTGAAAGGAGACAAAGGTAATCACTGGATTGCACTTTGAAGTAGCAGCACTGGTTCAAATGAAACTAGACCCAGGTTTCGCCTTTTTAACCCACAAATAAAGTTTAAAAATGAATTAGACCTGAAGCTATAATTTAGTCCTAACACCTATTCATACAAATACAACTTCTCTAGTTCCTAACATAAGCACATGCATTGATCCAATAGATTCCGCACCCTCCGGACATCCCACTGTGCCTTGGAGCCAATGACGTACTTTTTGAAGTGAGGTCTTTCTTGTATCGCAGGGAACTTGGCAACCACCCTTTGGAGTTTTGGACCCTGTATTTTAATTTTTAAATGCAATCTATAAAATCATGTTTTACAGCCTTCCTGTCAGCAAGTGGTCTTTAAATTATACTTTTTCGTTTTCAAATTTCTGTATCTATAGCAACCAGAAATGTTGCTTTAAAGCAGTTGCTGAATTCTAGGGATGAAAATGGCTTTTAAACAGTCCCTGTGATATAGAATCTAGTTCTAAACTGCAAACCTATGAGTGTACAAAGTATTGCTCAGATTGTGTTTGTAAGGCAGACAGTGTGAATCATGATTACTCGCATCCACATGTCACAGCTGTTTATCACTTCCCTGAAGAACAAAGCCATGAATCTTTATAGGAGCCTTTAATGTGCCTGTCTTTCACTTTCCCAGGTTGTGACTGTAGAGTCATCAGCCAAATTTTTGCTTGCATTGATTAACATTGGAGTCTTAAGGCTTAGATTTTCCAATTTGATTTGGGTACAGTTTGCCCTCGAATGATTTTTTTTAAAAATGGTTTTAAGTTAATGGGAACGAATGGGATCAATTATGATTGTGTGATGGCTTAAGATGGTGGATGGAGACATTAGTGGCCCAGTTCGTAGCATCCCTACAGTGCACAAGGAGGCCATTTGGCCCATTGAGCCTGCACCGAGAATGACCCCACCCAGTCCCTATCCCCATTCCCCACATATTTACCCTGCTAATCCCCTGACACTAAGGGGCAATTTAGCACGACCAATCCACCTAACCCGCACATCTTTGAAGTGTGGGAGGAAACCGGAGCACCCGGAGAAAACCCATGCAGACACGGGGAGAATGTGCAGACTCCACACAAACGGTGACCCGAGGCTGGAATTGAACCCGCGTCCCTGGCGCTGTGAGACAGCAGTGCTAAACACTGCCACTGTGCCGCCAGTTGTACATTGCTTCTTTTGAAGAGAATAGAATTTTTTTTAACGTGGAGGCGTACAGGTTCCCACCTCGTTGCTCATTTTGCACTATTGCACGGTCAAGATATGCTCCAGTGTGTGCTCTTAGCATTTAGTTTATCAGAGGTTGGCTGATTATCATAGTGGTACATAGCTCGGGGTGTAGATTTGGATGGTTGCAGGGAGCACAATAGAGGCGGAGCTGGACATGACAAGTAATTGTAATCTACAGAGATGGGGTAATTAAAGGGGCGGGTTGCAATCAGAAGACGCTATTTCTGACCGCCCTTGGGAGAGTCTCGCTATATATCTCAACCTATTAGCAGAGTGTTCCGAGGCTGAAGAGATAAGTGACTGAATCATAAAGGAACTCCTAGGATGAGTCTGCAGGCAAGTGATTGAGCTGCCCAGCTTTACTCCTCCTGATCAGCTGCCTTGGAGCTATGTGAGGAGCTGGCCGAGCTACATTTCTGGCACTGAGAACTTTGATTCTGCATTTACACTGTCCCTGCTGTCATAAGAGTACGCAAGAGGTAGAACGTTTCTTGGTTTAACTGTTTATTGAGGATAATTGGGCGGCACGGTAGCACAGTGGTTAGCACTGCTGCTTCACAGCTCCAGGGATCCGGGTTCGATTCCCGGCTCGGGTCACTGTCTGTGTGGAGTTTGCACATTCTCCTCGTGTCTGCGTGGGTTTCCTCCGGGTGCTCCGGTTTCCTCCCACAGTCCAAAGATGTGCGGGTGAGGTTGATTGGCCAGGTTAAAAAAAATTGCCCCTTAGAGTCCTGAGATGCGTAGGTTAGAGGGATTAGCAGGTAAATATGTGGGGGTAGGGCCTGGGTGGGATTGTGGTCGGTGCAGACTCGCTGGGCCGAATGGCCTCCTTCTGCACTGTAGGGTTTCTATGATTCATTTCTATGATAATTGGTGGAAGTTAATTTTAAAACTTAAATAAAAGGTGCAGCAAAATCAATTGAATCCTTGCAGTTTAAAAATGTGAATGGCCGCTGGATACGTTTCAGATACTTCACACATTGATTGTTTTGAGGGACTGACAGAACTTAATGTCTGTTTGTCTGTCTGGGAAAATAAAGCATTTCTTTCAACTGAATTCCCACTACAAATGTTGCTCTTCACCCACACTTATAATCTAAATGTGACCCATAAGACACAGGAGCCGAATTAGGCCACTCAGCCCATCAAGTCTGCTCTGTCATTCAATCATGGCTGATATTTTTCTCATCCCCATTCTCCTGCCTTTTCCACATAACCCCTGATCCCCTTATTAATCAAGAACCTATCTATCTCTGTCTTAAAGACACTCAATGACCTGGCCTCCACAGCCTTCTGCGGCAAAGGGTTCTACAGATTCACCACTCTGGCTGAAGAAATTCCTCCTCATCAGTTTTAAAGGATCGTCCCTCTAACCTGAGGTTGTGCCCTCTGGTTCTAGTTTTTCCTACTAATGGAAACGTTCTCTCCATGTCCACTCTATCTGGGCCTTGCAGTATCCTGTAAGTTTCAATAAAATCCCCCCTCATCCTTCTAAACTCCAATGAGTACAGACCCAGAGTCCTCGACCATTCCTCATACGACAAGCTCTTCATTCCAGGGATCATTCTTGTGAACCTCCTCTGGACTGTTTCCGAGGCCAGCACATCCTTCCTTAGATATGGGGTCCAAAGCTGCTCGCAATCTCCAAACGGGATCTGACCAGAGCCTTATACAGCCTGAGAAGTACATCCCGACTCTAGAATCTGGGACCCATTCAAACAAATAAGTGAACATTTGTGCATATAAAGGAAACAAAATGGTTTTATTTTACATAGCATCTTTCCCTGATTTCAGGATGTCCAACAAACGGCTTTGCAGTCAATAAAATACACTTTGAAATGTAGTCACAGTTGCGATGGAGGAAACACTGCAACCAGTTTGCGCGCGCACAGCTCCCACAAGCAGCAATATGATAATAAAATAATAATACTAAAAACAGGCTAATGGATAAACATTGACCAGGCCAACAGAGAGCTAGAACAAAGAATATTACAGCACAGGAACAGGCCCTTTGCCCCCCCCCCCCCCCCCCCCAAACCACCAAGCCTGCACCGACCATGCTGCCCAACTGAAAGGGCGGCACGATAGCACAGTGGTTAGCACTGCTGCTTCACAGCTCCAGGGACCTAGGTTCGATTCCTGGCTTGGGTCACTGTCTGTGTGGAGTTTGCACATTCTCCTCGTGTCTGCGTGGGTTTCCTCCAGGTGCTCCAGTTTCCTCCCACAGTCCAAAGATGTGTGGGTTAGGTTGATTGGCCATGCTAAAATTGCCCCTTAGTGTCCTGAGATGTGTAGGTTAGACGGATTAGCGGGTAAATATGTAGGGATATGGGGGCTATGGCCTGGGTGGGATTGTGCTCGGTGCAGACTCAATGGGCCGAATGGCCTCCTTCTGCACTGTAGGGTTTCTATGATTCTATGATTTTCTATGAAATAAAACCCCCTACCCTTCCGAGGACCTCATCCCTCTATTCCCATGCTATTCGCGTATTTGTCAAGACGCCCTTTAAAAGTCACTATTGTATCTGCTTCCACAACCTCCCCCGGCAACGAGTTCCAGGCACCCACCACCCTCTGTTTTTTTTTAAAACTTGCCTCGTACATCTCCTTTAAACCTTGCCCCTCGCACCTTAAACCTATGCGCCCTTGTAATTGACTCTTCCACCCTGGAAAAAAGCTTCTGACTATCCACTCTGTCCATGCCCCTCAATCTTGGAGACTTCTATCAGGTCGCCCTTCAACCTCCGTCATTCCAGTGAGAACAAACCAAGTTTCTCCAACCCCTCCTCATAGCTAATGCCCTCCATACCAGGCAACATCCTGTTAAATCTTTTCTGTACCCTCTCCAAAGCCTCCACATCCTTCTGGTAGTGTGGCAACCAGAATTGAAAACTATATTCCAAGTGCGGCCTAACTACGGTTCTATAAAGCTGCAACATGACTTGCCAATTTTTAAACTCAATGCCCCAGCCAATGAAGGCAAGCATGCCGTATGCCTCCTTGACTACCTCTGCCTATTAATACTCTTAAGGGTTCTGCCATTTACTGTATACCCTCTTGCTCTTTCTGTAAATTGTGGCACAGGACATTTTAAAATCCACCTAACAACTGGATAACTTGGTTTAACATCTTATCCTAACAATGGCATCTCTGGGGCTACACACAGGTGCCGCATTTGTGGTCAAAGCTGGGATTTTCCAACAATTCAGCCCCCCCCCCCTCCCCCTCCCCCCAATCCAAGAAACAACATTTAGGAGTGACCTCAGTGTGTTCTTGTGAGAGGGGATCGACAGGCTATTATTATACTGTCACATTGTAAATGGAGCTTATCATTGGAATTTTGGGTGGCACAGTGGTTAGCACTGCTGCCTCACAGCGCCAAGGGCCCAGGTTTGATTCCCGGCTTGGGTCACTGTCTGTGTGGAGTCTGCACGCTGTCCACGTGTCTGCGTGGGTTTCCTCCCGGGTGCTCCGGTTTCCTCCCACAGTGAAACGATGTGTGGGTTAGATTGATTGGCTAAATTGCCACTTAGTGTCAGGGGGAATAGTAGGGTAAATATGTGGGGTTATGGGGATAGGGCCTGAGTGGAGTTGTGGTTGGTGATGACTCAATGGGCCGAATGGCCACCTCCTGCACTGTAGGGATTCTGATTATATGAATTGCTCTTGGGTACCACAGTTTTAAGCCAGAAAATTAAATGTCTTGTATATACTTTGCGAAGGTTCCTAAATATGCAGTACAACGGGCAGTGCACTTCTCGCCATGAATGAGCTCCCCCATTTCAGCTGTTATATTGGATCCTTGAATACTCTTGTGAACTGGTGTAGAGCAATGAAGATAATTCTGAACAGCTTCAAAGTTACGCTATTTATTATAGGTCTCCAATGGACTGATTAGACATGCATAGTTAAGAACAAAAGTTGATGACAATTCGCATCACTCCGCTTTTGCCAGCTCAAACACCAGCTCATCGTGGGTTTTACAAAGTTGCTGCATTTGCACGTTAATTGCCAATTAAACTCAGCACAGCAGAAGTCGGGGTTTATTCTTATAGAATACTTATAGAATACTTATAGAAGTATTGTTTATTGTTTTTTAACTAAGTATTACATTCCTGCAATGTTACTGAACCGCTCTGGCCTGGAAAGAAAACAGTTAAGAGTGGACTTTCATTCTTGGCGGTAGTAAATTATTGTTAGACTTTTCAAAATTTATTTCTTCTTATCGAGTCTACAGTGCAGGAGGAGGCTATTCAGCCCATCGAGTCTGCACCGACAACAATCCCACCCAGGCCCAATCCCCGTAGCCCCATGTATTTACCCTCCTAGTCCCCCTGACACTGAAGCAAATGAGCATGGCTAATTCACCTAAGCCCCACAGCTTTGGACCGTGTGAGGAAACTGGAGCACCCGCAGGAAACCCACACAGACACGGGGAGAATGTGCAAACTCCACACAGACGGTGACCCGTGGCCAGGTCCCTGGTGCTGTGAGGCAGCAGTGCTAACCACTGTGCCACCATGCCGCCCTCAAATGCCCTGTTGACCTCGGTGTGCTGTTACCAGTTTGCAATCGCAGAAAGTTTCAAGAAACCTTCCAAGTTGAAGTGTGAGGGGAAATCGGCCAACTGATTGGGCACAGAGTGAGCTGTCCACTCGAGGAAGAGATTTATCTGACAGAGCTTTGTGCAAATAACTTTTGTTTGGATAACAAGTGACTGCACATGAAGTGATTTAGGTGCCTGCTGCGGTTCTGTTTTTTGTACCCTCTCACCTCTTGTTTCAGAAGATTGTGGGATCATGTCTCGCTCCAGAGACTTGTGCACATAATCTGTGCTGACGTGCCAGTGCGGTCCTGAGGGAGTGCTAGAGTGTTAGAGATGCCATCTTTTGGATGAGATGTTTAAATGAGGTGGACGTGAAAGGTCTGATGGCACCTACCAAAGAAAAGTGAGGAGTGTTTCTCTCTGGCCAATTTTTATCGATAGGGCAACATTACCAAGAAGAATTATCTAGTTACTTATCTCCCCGCTGCTTGTGGGACCTTGCTGTTAATGAATTAGAACATAGAACATAGAACATTACAGCGCAGAACAGGCCCTTCGGCCCACGATGTTGCACCGACCAGTTAAAAAAAAAACTGTGACCCTCCAACCTAAACCAATTTCTTTTCGTCCATGAACCTATCTACGGATCTCTTAAACGCCCCCAAACTAGGCGCATTTACTACTGATGCTGGCAGGGCATTCCAATCCCTCACCACCCTCTGGGTAAAGAACCTACCCCTGACATCGGTTCTATAACTACCCCCCCTCAATTTAAAGCCATGCCCCCTCGTGCTGGATTTCTCCATCAGAGGAAAAAGGCTATCACTATCCACCCTATCTAAACCTCTAATCATCTTATATGTTTCAATAAGATCCCCTCTTAGCCGCCGCCTTTCCAGCGAAAACAATCCCAAATCCCTCAGCCTCTCCTCATAGGATCTCCCCTCCATACCAGGCAACATCCTGGTAAACCTCCTCTGCACCCTCTCCAAAGCCTCCACATCCTTCCTGTAATGTGGGGACCAGAACTGCACACAGTACTCCAAGTGCGGCCGCACCAGAGTTGTGTACAGTTGCAACATAACGCTACGACTCCTAAATTCAATCCCCCTACCAATAAACGCCAAGACACCATATGCCTTCTTAACAACCTTATCTACTTGATTCCCAACTTTCAGGGATCTATGCACACATACACCTAGATCCCTCTGCTCCTCCACACTATTCAAAGTCCTCCCGTTAGCCCTATACTCAACACAACTGTTATTCCTACCAAAGTGAATTACCTCACACTTCTCCGCATTAAACTCCATCCGCCACCTCTCGGCCCAACTTTGCAACCTGTCTAAGTCTTCCTGCAGACTACGACACCCTTCCTCACTGTCTACCACACCACCGACTTTGGTGTCATCAGCAAATTTGCTAATCCACCCAACTATACCCTCATCCAGATCATTAATAAATATTACAAACAGCAGTGGCCCCAAAACAGATCCCTGAGGTACACCACTTGTAACCGCACTCCATGATGAATATTTACTATCAACCACCACCCTCTGTTTCCTATCCGCTAGCCAATTCCTGATCCAATTTCCTAGATCACCCCCAATCCCATACATCTGCATTTTCTGCAGAAGCCTACCATGGTGAACCTTATCAAACGCCTTACTAAAATCCATATATACCACGGTTCTGGTTCTGAGGGGAGACTTAATAGAGGTTTATAAAATGATGAAGGGGATAGATAGAGTGAACGTTCAAAGACTCTTTCCTCGGGTGGATGGAGCTATTACAAGGGGGCATAACTATAGGGTTCGTGGTGGGAGATACAGGAAGGATATCAGAGGTAGGTTCTTTACGCAGAGAGCGGTTGGGGTGTGGAATGGACTGCCTGCAGTGATAGTGGAATCGGACACTTTAGGAACATTTAAGTGGTTATTGGATAGGCACATGGAGCACACCAGGATGATCGGGAGTGGGATAGCTTGATCTTGGTTTCAGATAAAGCTCGGCACAACATCGTGGGCCGAAGGGCCTGTTCCGTGCTGTACTGTTCTATGTTCTATGGTAATTGTTTCCCATCGAAACCTACTTGGCTGTGAAATACTTCAGGGTACTCAGGTTATGAAAGATGCTGTATAAATGAAAGTTTCATTTAGAATATGTTTGAAAGATGCGACAACATGCTTTAAATGTAAGCTTACAACAGATGTAATAAAGTGGGCCTTTTAATCTGATTTCTTGAAAACTATGTACGTAACATTTATATTGGAAATCTATTTTTCAGACATTGTTTTGTTTCACTTTAAGATACTAAATGTGATATCCAGGCTTGTTAGGCCAAATTGATTGATCTCTCTGTGTCCCCCTATGAAACTGTCTTCAAACATTATCAACCATTATTTTAACACAATATAGAATAATCCAATTTTTGTGTCCTACTGTGGATGGCAAGGTGCATTCACTTTGTCTGATGGGGATCTATAACCAAGGAGTATAAGCTGAAGTAAGAGCTGGAGCATTGGAGAGCAAGTTGTTCTATTTGGAGGGTGCTGGTTGTCTGGAACTCGATGTCTGAAAGGGTGGTGGAGTCGCAAACCACCAGAACATTTAATTTACTTGGTTGCAGCATTTCAAGTGCATATCCCACAAGGCTACAGACTAAGCTGGAAAGTGGGATTAGGTTGGATGGCTATTTGTCAGTCGGTGCAGACACACACACGATGGGCCAAATGGCCTCTTTCGGTGCTGTAAATTTCAATGATTGATTGGGACCAAGGAGGGCCTGGGGATAGTTGGGCTAAGAATTGCGGGATTAAGTCGGTGCTTGTTATAAATGTGGGTGGAGTTATTGAATATGACTTTAAAATGAAAACTACCTATCACATTTTCCTGCTCGGGTTGGTGCTGCCATGCCTCCACTGGAAAGAGGGTGTAAATACAGCATGATGTCTTTTCATAAGCTATTTCCATTATAAAAGCAAGTTGCTGCGGATGCTGGAATCTGAAACCAAAAGAGAAATGCTGGAACATCTCTGGTCTGGCAGCATCTGTATGGAGAGGAAAGAGCTGACGTTTCGAGTCCAGATGACCCTTTGTCAAAACCCACTTTCTCCAAATCAAAGGTGTAGCAATGGGTCCTAGCTACACTTGTCTTTTTATGGGGTATGTGGAACATTCCTTGTTCCAGGCCTACCCAGAATCCCTCCCACAGCTCCTTTACCAGTAATTTCCATTATCAATATGGGCATCTTAGTGTTGGTAGTGTTGACGGAAGATGCATGAAGCCAGTAAAAGACTTTCCGCAAAATACAGATGACTTGAAGGGAGCAGCTGTTAAAATATTTGAAGCATCTGGCTGCCTGGGATGTATTGAAATGGTTCGGATGCTGTTCGGCTTATCAAAGTCACTCGATGGCTTTTATTTTTCAAATGAGTGTAGCTAACTAAAGTGTGGATGAAAGACTGGGCTGGAGCTGATGAGACAGAGAGTAGACTTCTCTCTCCAGCTACAAAACTGTAATTATTAAATTGCTTGTTGTGTTTTACTGTGCCTGAGCTCCAAGTCGCTGAGCCGTTCATTTCCCAGTTCAATGTAAATGGAACGGGAGCAATGCTCCATCGGAGATTTAGGTTAAGTGGTTCTGAATAACCAGTTGATGGCAATTGTAAGATGCAATTAAAACAAAACTAACGCTATGCTAAACCGGCTAAGAACCCATTGTCTTTTTTTCCCAAAGTCATTTGGAAAATATAGCTAGTGTTAATCTTCATTTAACGAACCGAATAAATGCTTCTTTATCTTTCAATCAATCTCCTCAACCTCCTTGAGTGAGGTCCAAATGCATAGTTGACAGTGCAGAGCAGTAACCAATCTAAATCATTCATTTCCTGAAGGGGAAATCTAAAATCCACTTCCAAAATAATTTTGGCATTCATGTTTTTATAAGTTTATTTATTAGTGTCACAAGTAGGCTTGCGTTAACGCTGCAATGAAGTTACTGTGAAGATCCCCTAGTCACCACACTCCTGCTGGGGTACACTGAGGGAGAATTCAGCACGGCCAATGCACCTAACCACCATGTCGTTCGGACTGTGGGAGGAAACCCACGCAGACATGGGGAGAACGTACAGACTCCACACTGTCCCAATATTGAATCTGGATCCCTAGCACTGTGAGGCAGCAGTGCTAACCACTGTGCCACCGTGCTGCCCAATCATGGTTAAACAATCCTGCAGCATTATGTATTCATTGTATAATGTGATTGAATTAAATATATTTTCGATGGTGGTTGGTAGATGAGAATTCCCTGCTCCACTTTGAAATAGCGCCATGGGATCTTAGCCCTCAAATGGATGTAAATTTATTTCTAGCTGAGAAATGGTACCTCCGACAGTGCAGTACTCCCTCAGTACTGCACTGGTGTGTCAGCTTGGGTTTATTACTCAAATCTCTGGACTGGGGCCTGAAGAGGTCAGTGTGGTTGAGGGAACTAATCGTGAATGAGGGAAAGGGATTCTGGTTTTAAAGGAAGATGTGAATTTTGCACATGTCCTAACTTCAATCTTCCAAAGCTCTCTTGACTCGGGAGCCATTCCTTTAGGTTAGAAAATTGTGCATATTACTGCAATATTTTCAGAAGGTGACAAAGGGGAAAGAGGATTATAGACCTGGTGGCCTAGCATTTGTTTGTGAAGGAATTGCTGGAATCTGATTGAGGATAGAGGGTGTGGGAGTAGAGTTGAGAGAGAAATCAGGAGGGCAAAAAGGGGACACAAGATTGCTTTTTTTTTAAAAGGCAGCACGGTAGCACAGTGGTTAGCACTGCTGCTTCACAGCTCCAGGGACCTGGGTTCGAATCCCGGCTTGGGTCACTGTCTGTGTGGAGTTTGCACATTCTCCCCATGTCTGCGTGGGTTTCCTCCAGGTGCTCCGGTTTCCTCCCACGGTCCAAAGATGTGCGGGCTAGATTGGCCATTCTAAATTGCCCCTTAGTGTCCCGGGATGCATAGATTAGAAGGATTAGTGGGTAAATGTAGGGATATGGGGATAGGGCCTGGGTGGGATTATGGTTGGTGCAGACTTGATAGGCCGAATGGCCTCTTTCTGCGCTGTAGGATTCTATGATAGAGTGACTAGAGACCTTAAATTTCCAATGAATCCCAGCATAGATTCGTAATGGGTGGGTCATTCTCTAATCCACCTCTTTGCTTAACTCGGTGACTGAAGTGGTGAACAAGGGAATGACTGGCTGCTATCAAGAGGGACGTCCAGAGGCATTTGTTAAAATCCCTCTTGAGACCGTGTTGAAGCCCCATGGAATTGAAAGCACTTTATTGACTTGGTTAGAAAATTGGGTGTGTTGAGATAATGGCATAGAAAGCAACAGATCCAAATTTGCCGCCTTGGCAATGTATGCCAAATGGAAGTATAAAATTACAAAGTATATTGTTAACAGCAAGTCAATGGGCCTTTGCAGATGCTTCTCCAGTTTGTGCATTGTAAGACAAGCGATTCTCTCGTGTCGATGGGGTTTTTGCATTTATTTAGGGAAGCTTTCAGAGTGTCATAGAATCCCTACAGTGCAGAAGGAGGCCATTTGGCCCATCGAGTCTGCACCAACCACAATCCCACCCTGGCCCTATTCCCATAACCACACATACTTGCACTGTTAATCCCCTGACACTAGGGTCAATAGCATGGCCGACCAACTTAACCCGCACATCTTTGGACTGTGGGAGGAAACCGGAGCACCCGGAGGAAACCCACGCAGACACGAGGAGAACGTGCAAACTCCATACAGACAGTGACCCGAGGCCGGAATTGAACCTGGGTCCCTGGCGCTGAGGCAGCAGCACTAACCACTGTGCCACCATGCCGCCCCGTGTCCTTTGTAGCATTTCCTCTGCCCTGCATATATAGATATATAGATAATTTAAAATGTTCTGAACAGGTACAGAACATGAGGTTAATGGAATGCAGTCATTTGCATCTACAAAAATAGAATACCATGGGGCAGGAGTTATGTGAATGTTGGTTAGACCGCAACTGGAGTATTGTGAAAAATTCTGGGCGCTACACATTGGGGTGGAAATACTTGGTGCTTTAGAAGAATTGTGCCTGGATTCCATTACACAGTCTAGGATAGTGAGCCAGCCACGCCTGGCCTCTGGTCTGGTAGGGAGCTAGGATGGGGGGAAATCGGAGCTGGGAAGGAGTGAAAGGTTGATTTCGAATGAAATGAAGAGGCTGAATGGACTGGGACTTTTTTCTCTGGAGCGTAGGAGGCTAAGGGGTGACCTGATAGAGGTCTATAAAATAATGAGGGGCATAGACAAGGTAGATGGTCCTTTTCCCAAAGGTAGGGGAGTCTAAAACTAGAGGGCAGGTTTAAGGTGAGAGCGAAGAGATACAAAAGTGTCCAGAGGGGCAATTTTTTCACACGCAGGGTGGTGAGTGTCTGGAACAAGCTGCCAGAGGTAGTAGTAGAGGCGGGTACAATTTTATCTTTTAAAAAGCATTTAGATAGTTACATGGGTATAGAGGGATATGGGCCAAATGCAAGCAATTGGGATTAGCTTAGGGGTTTTAAACAAAAGGGCAGCATGGACAAGTTGGGCCGAATGGCCTGTTTCCTTGCTGTAAACCTCTGACTCTAAGCGTTGAATTCGCGTAAAAACTGGAGTAAATCCCACTCTTTTTTTCCAGTGGGTTTTTCAAAATGGATCTCCCACACTCTGCACTGCAGAGAGCCCTATCATGAATCGCACTCAAAATCAGGGGGCGGGGCCTATTCCCACTGGAGAGGCTGGCAGCACAGCGCTGAGTGGGACACTGCGCATGCACCGATCTGTCAGCACCAAGATTAGCACATGTGCAGCAGCCCCGCACAGCTGGCCTCCTGATCGCTCGCTGGCCATGCAACCCACCTCCCACACCGGGACACGTCCAGGCCAGCCTCGCCACCGCCTCTCCCCCCCCCCCCCCCCCCCCCACGCTGGCCTCCCTCTCACTGCAGAGTGGCAGTGGCACTCCCTGCCCCATTAGGCCCTGCCCCCTTGACACTGGCACTGCCCATCAGGCAATGTGCCCCCTGGGCATTGCCACTTTGCCCCTTTGGCAGTGTGAGGGAACCAGGCTGGCACTGCTTACGTGGTGATACGCAGGGGGCATCACCCCTCACCCCTGACCTCCTGGGGGGCTTCTATGGCCTCCCTTCACTCCAGCAGGGCCTGGCCACCAGCTCCCTGCAAGTGGGGAACTGTTGTAAACCCCACTGGAGTGAAACACTCCTTACCAGGGGGAAGGGAGGTGTGCTGGGAGAGGCTCGTGGGCCTGGGGGGAGGGGGGGGGGGGGGGAGAGGCTAGCAGGCTCGTGGGCCTGGGGGGAGGGGGGGGGGGGAGAGGCTAGCAGGCTCGTGGGCCTGGGGGGAGGGGGGGGGGGAGAGGCTAGCAGGCTCGTGGGCCTGGGGGGAGGGGGGGGGGGGAGAGGCTAGCAGGCTCGTGGGCCTGGGGGGAGGGGGGGGGGGGGAGAGGCTAGCAGGCTCGTGGGCCTGGGGGGAGGGGGGGGGGGGGGAGAGGCTAGCAGGCCCGGAGACCTCAGCCCTGGGTCCACTAATGATATCTAAATTGTATTAAAATCAGCACTTGCATACATTATACAACTCTGTGCCGGGAATCTGGCGCCCTGAGACTTGCAGAGGCCGTGGTGCACAGCGGGAAGCCTGCTCAATGGCCGCCACTTGAGTCTCCCGGCCCACTGCGTTGCTAACGTACCGCAGCGGGCTCGGAGAAACGCCCCCAATATTTGCTCAGTGGTGTATTCTGTAAAATATTTATTCCTGAATATATAATAGAGCAGTCGGCACAAATCTAAAAGAGGTAAGGTCACGCTTGGTTGACTTTATTGAATTCATTGAAGAAACAAAAAGTAGACCAGGTTAGTGGAATGTTTGTAGATTCATGATGCAGAACAGAGCCTATTGAATCACAGGAGACATAGCAGAATGGATAGAAAAGTCACTACAAAACAGAAAACCGATTAAGGGCTGGTCAACCTGGTAAAAGGTGGGAAGTGGCTTTGACCCGGTTTCCAGTGTGTGATGTAACCAAGCAGCTTCATCGCAATAAGGACATGGTGAATTCATGAGGTGAATGCCTTTAAACCCCAACCTCCTGGATTGCTCCTCCACATTGGAAAGACTAAACCCAAACCTCCACTCGGTCCATAAGCATGGATCCGGCCTTCCTGTCGTCTGTCATTTCAACTCACCATCTTGCTCTCATGCCCGCTACTCCATCCTTGGCCTGTTGCAGTGTTCCAGTGAAGCCCAACCCAAACTGGAGAAACAACACTTCATCTTGTAATTAGGCATGTTACAACCTTTTCGACTCCGATATTGAGATCAACAGCTTTAAGTTGTGAACTTTCCCTTGCATCTTCTCTTCCCCTCCACCCCTTTTGTTTTCTGTTACTCTGTTCCCTGGTTTGTTCCAACATAACCTCTCCCCTCCTCCCATGGCCCCTGTCTCTTGTTGCTCAGTTTTGCACCCACTGGGCACTGACCTTTGCCCTTCTATTCACATTCTGCTATCCCACCTTTGCCATTGTTAACACTCTTCAATCCCTAATGGCACCATTAACAACCCATTTGTCTCATGTCCATGGCATCTTTGTCAATCTCTCCTTAACTCTGACTTATCACTGACTTTCCATTCTGCCTCAACCAATTTAATCCATCACATTCCTATCCCTTTCCCGTTCTTTAGTAGGGTCATATGGACTTGAACCATTAACTCTGCTTCTCCCTCCAGATGCTGCCCGATCCAGCATTTTCTGGTTTTTATTTCGGATTTCCAGCATCCGCAATACTTTGTTTTTTATTCTCCTGGATTTTGGGGCAGAATCTTCCTGCAATTTGTCAGTGTCAGTTTCAGCAAGAAAGCTGGCATGTAGCTCCCCAGCTGCACGGTCGAGTTTTCTCCCCAGATTCTCCAGCAGTCTGTGCACAAGCTGTGTCAGAAAGATTCCAGGGGGAGGGCCCATCATCCATGGTTAACAAGAAAAGTTAAAGTTTGTATTAAACTTCAAAGAAAAGGCATACATTTGCACCAAGACTCGTGGCAGGTCAGAAGATTGGACAGAAGGAGCGGCACGGTGGTACAGTGGTTAGCACTGCTGCCTCCATGCCAGGGACCGAGGTTCAATTCCGGCACTGTCTGTGTGGAGTTTGCACATTCTCCCCGTGTCTGCGTGGGTTTCGTCCAGGTGCTCCAGTTTCCTCCCATACTCCAAAGATATGCGGATTAGGTTGATTAGCTAAATTGACCCTAATGTCAGGGGGACTAGCTAGGGTAAATACATGGGGTTACGGGAATAGGACCTGGGTGGGATTGTGATCAGTGCAGACGCGATGGGACAAATGGCCTCCTCCTGCACTGTAGCGATTCTATGATAAAGAACATCAAAGAATGACAAAAAGATTAGATAAGGAGAGAAAATTGGAATACAAGAGAAAACTAGCTTGTAATGTAAAGACAGACAGTAAGAGTTTCTATGGATGTTTAAATAAGTGTTTGTTCTATACAAAGCGCACCTGGGGAATTGATAATGGAAGTTAGACATATGCAGATGAATTTAACAGGTATTTTGCATCAGTCTTCACTGATAGAGGACAGAAGTAATATCCCAGAAATAGCTGAAAATCAAAAATGGAAGGGAGAAAGGAACTTGGGAGGGGAAAATTCTAATCACCAGGGAAAGTGGTACTGACAAATTGTTGGGTGCTGATAAATCCCCGAGTCTGTGTGAACTTCACCCCAAAGTCTTGAAAGAAGTGGCTGATGAGATAGTTGATGCATTGATTTTAATTTTCCAAAATTCCCTACATCCAGAGGGGGTGTCCGTTAGAGTGGAAGATAGCAAATGTAACTCCTTTATTCAGAAAGGGAGGGAGACAGAAAGCTGGAAACTGCAGGCCGGTTAGCCTAAAATCTGTCCTAGGGAAAATGTTAGAAGCCATTATAAAAGATGTTCTATCAGGGCACTTGGAAAAATTCAAGGCAATCTGGCAGAGTCAGCATGGTTTTGTAAAGACTTGTTAAACCAATTTGTTGGAGTTTTTTGAAGGAGTCACATGCTGTGGATAAAGGGGAACTGGTGGATGTAATGTATTTAAATTTCCAGAAGGCATTGATAAGATTATTGCGGAAAATAAAAGCTTATGAAGCTCCTGGTAAAGGGGTAACATATTGGCTTGGATTGAGGATTGGTTAGCTAACAGGAAAAAAAGTTGGCATAAATGGGTCTTTGGCAGGATGTGATGTGTGGTGTGCTATGGATCAGTGCTGGGACCTCGACTTCTAATAATTTATATAAATGACTCTGATGAAGAGACTTGTTTTTATTTATTGTTATCTATATTAAGGATTTGGATGAGAATTTATGGGGCATGGTTAGCAAATTTGCAGATGACACCAAGATTGGTGCCATAGTGGACAGTGAAGAAGGCTATCCAGGGTTTCGTTGGTCAGAACGTTGAATACAGGAGCTAGGACGTCTTGTTGAATTTGTACAAGACATTAGTACGGCCACACTTGGAATACTGTGTACAGTTCTGGTCACCCTATTACTAGAAAGAGTGCAGAAAAAATTTACTAGGATGTTACCGGGACTTGATGGTTTGAGTTATAAGGAGAGGCTGGATAGACTGGGACTTTTTTCCCTGGAGCACAGGAGGCTTAGGGGAGGTCTATAAAATAATGATGGGCATAGATCAGCCAGTCAATATCGATTCCCAAAGGTAGGGGAGTCTAAAACTAGAGGGTATAGGTCTAAGGTGAGAGGGGAGAGATACAAAAGGATCCAGAAGGGCAATTTTTTCAAACACAGGGTGGTGAGTGTCTGGAACAAGCTGCCGGAGGTAGTAGTAGAGGCAGGTACAATTTTATCTTTTTAGCATTTAGACAGTTACATGGGTAAATTGGTATAGAGAGATAAGGGCCAAATGTGGGCCATTGGGATTAGCTTAGTGGTCAAAACTGGGTGGCATGGACAAATTGGGCCAAAGGGCCTGTTTCCATGCTGTAAACCTCTGACTGAAGGTCTGGTTGTTAAAATTGCTGATGACAAAGAGAGGCAGAAAGTAAATTTGTGAAGAGGGCTGAAACAGTGCAGAGGACTTAAGTCGGCTACAACAGGACAGAGGTTCAGTGAGTGGGCAAAAATCTGGCAAATGGAGTGACATCTGGGCAAATGTGAAATTGTCCACTTTGGCAGAAAGAAAAAAAAAGCTTTTTATCTCATCGGTGTGAGATTGCAGAGCTCTGAGGTGCAGAGGGATCTGGCTGTCCTAGTGCGTGAATCACAAAAGGTTCATTTACAGGTGCAGCAAGTAATCAGGAAAGCAAATGTTGTTTATTGTGAGAGGAACTGAATACAAAAGTAAGGTGGTTCTCTTCAGTTGTCCAGGGCATTGAGACCACGTCTGGAGTATTAGGTACAGTATTGATCTCCTTATTTAAGGAAAGAGTTCAAAGGTTACGAGACTAATACCAGGAGTGAATGGATTGTCTTGTGAGGGAAGTTTGAAGAGGTTAGGATTGTATCCAGAAGAGTAAAAGGTGACTTGATTGAACAAAGAAAATTACGGAACAGGCCCTTCGGCCCTCCAAGTCTATGCTGTCTGACTGAACTAAAATCTCCGACGCTTCTGGGGACGATATTCCCATCCTATTCATGTATTTGTCAAGGCGCCCCTTAAAAGTCATTGTCGTATCTACTTCCACTACATCTCCCGGCAACGAGTTCCAGTCATCCACTACCCTCTGTGTAAAAAGAACTTGCCTCATGCATCATCTTTAAACCTTGCTCCTCGCACCTTAAACCTGTGCCCCCTAGTAATTGACTCTTCCACCCTGGGAAAAAGCTTCTGACTGTCCACTCTGTCCATGCCCCTCATAATCTTGTAAACTTCTATCCGGGATCTTGTCGGCTGCTATCAGTTTCTATTGAAACCTTTGAGATCCTGAGGGGTATTGACAGGGTGGATGTACAGTGGATATTTCCTCTTGGGGAGAATCTAGAACTGGGACCTTGGTTTAAAAATAAGAGGTCACTGATTTATGACGGAGGTGAGGAAAAAATAATTGAGGATTGAGTCTCTCTGCAACTCTCATCCACAAAAGGCAGTGGAAGCAGAATCCTGAAATATTTTTAAGGCAGAGCTAGATTGATTCTTGATTAACAAGGCGATGAAATGTCATCGCGGTATACAGGAATGTGGGGTTGAATTTACAATTAGAATCCCTACAGAGCAGAAAGAGGCCATTCACCCATAGAGTCTACACCAGCAACAATCCCACCCATGCCCTATCCCTGTAACCCCACATATTTACTCCGCTAATCCACTGACACTCGTGTCAATTTAGCATGGCCAATCCACCTAACCCGCACATCTTTGGACTGTGGGAGGAAACCAGAGAACCTGGAGGAAACCCACACAGATACTGGGAGAATGAGCAAACTCCACGCAGACAGTGACCCGAGGCTGGAATTGAACCCGGGTCCCCAGCGCTATGAGGCTACAATGCTAACCACGGTGTCACCGGCCGCCCAAATGTCTGTTCCTCTGATGGAGATGCAAATGCTTTGCGTTTAAGGACGGGAAAGTGAGCATCAGCTTTATCTCAGTAAAGTGGGTGTTTTGAGCCTAGCTGGTGAATGTGGGTAACTAAAGAATCACCATTGTAAACCTGTCTCCACAGGCCGAGGCGGAGTTTCAGTTTGCACTGCTCCATGATCAGAGCTGTTAACCATTGGTATAGTTTCAACAAGTGTGCTTTGGTCTTGGGTAAACAGTCCCTACTGACAGGAAGGCTGTGAGAAACGGAAAACCAGCTTGTTGTGTCATCAGCCCTTGACGACCTGACCTGATCTAGGCTGCAGAAACCCAGTCCAAGTCTGTAGCATTTCATCCCAACAGTCTGGCCTCAATCTACCCACAGATTAATGGTTAAAACTGTATTGAATATCATTGAGCAATGCCAGCTATCTGTCTGTTTCTGGTTATACTCATTAACTATTTACATTGTCATGGTTATCTTCCCTGTATGGAGATTCCCTACCACGGAGATTGTTCAGATTCGAGCAGTCAAGCTATGAATATTCACAGGGAAATGCACACAGTGCCATTGTTAATCAATAGCAAACCTCAGCTAAAACCTTCAACCAACATGCCTGTCCGTGAAAACCATGTTTTAAAACTTTACGTACTGTAATGATTTTTTTTCCATTTAAAAAGCAAGACCCTTCATATAAAATTGACAAATTTTCCTTGGCTTGATGAGGTCTCAGTCCAAGCCCTGGGTTCCTTTTTAGCATTCAGGTTTTTTTTTTAAAAAGCTGTTCTGTCATCCTCTTCTTGAATTTTGCGGGCTTAACTAGTTTTAAACATTGACATTAGTTTGAAAAATCTCCAAATATGACTCTCTTTTTTGATTATATATTCATCATGTAAAGAAAACATTGCTTTTCAACTGTTTAAAATGCTCCTTTAAAACTTCCAGCCGTGACCAATTGTTTGGCCACCATCTTGGCCTTTGGTTTAGTGTCAAATTTTGTCCATCTATGCTCCTACAAAAGTGCCTTTTAGGTGGTAAAGGCACTCGAGGGTACTGAAAACTCTACGTACTGAACATGGGGCTAATAAACTTCAAGATAGATAAATCTCAAGTGAAAATGAGAATATTGTCAACATCTTTAGAAAGTCTAAATAAAAAACTGAGGTAAATGGGCAAAGGAATCTAGGAATACACATTATTGAAAGAAGCTTTGCTTGTCAGCAAAGCGATGGAAAATTCTAGCTGGGAATTTATTTCCAGAGGTATAGAATTCAAAAATGGTAATGTTGCCCATTTTACTCTCTGGATGCAAAAGGTGGAATATAAAGACAATGGGGAAAAAAAGACAACAGAAGCGTGGTTTCTTAGACATCTATGAGGATCAGTTGGGCAACACAACTAGCAATGAGGTTTTGAGGAAGGCAGGCACACAAGAAGCAAGCGACTACAATTCTTTGGGCACAAACATTTGGAGAGCTTAACTAGGACATCCTTTAGTAACCTGTAAAACTGGAGGTAGCAGAGCAAGAGGGTGACAAAGGATGAAATACACTGTCTTTGATTTATTATCGCCCTGTGTATTGGTATACAGTGAAAAATATTGTTACTTGTGCTATACAGGCACAGCATACTGTTCATAGAGAAGGAAAGGAGCGGGTGCAGAATGTAGTGCTACAGTCATATTAAGTCGATCTTTACGCCCTAGCTATAAGAGGTCCATTTAAAAGTCTGATGGCAACAAGGATGGCAACTGTTCCTGAGTCGGTTGGTACATGACCTCAGAACTTTGTAACTTTTTCCCGACAGAAGAAGGTGGAAGAGAGAATGTCCGGGGTGCGTGGGGTCCTTAATTATGCTGGCTGCTTTGCCGAGGCAGCGGGAAGTGTAGACAGAGTCAATGGATGAGAGGCTGGACTAGGCTTCGGCTGAAAAAAGGGAAGATTTAAGGACAACACCGTTATTGGCTGCTGTAAAGGACTGAGAGCTGGTGAACCATGATCATCAATGTTGCGAAACATGGCAGTTGAAGTAGTGAAGTCATGTTAAACTTGTACGGGATCCTAGTCTGGTCGCAGTTGGAGGACTGAGCATGGTTTAGGTGGACGTAGAAACACTATTGAAAACACAAAATATATTAAACACAGTGGTGTCAGAACTGAGAGATTCCAGCTATCAAAAGCAGCTTAATATTTATACAATGCCTTCAATGTAATGTCCCAAGGAGCTTCACAGGAGCATTATAAAACAAAGTATGACACTGAGCCACTTAGAGAATTGTATCCGATAACCAAAAGCTTGGGCTGAAGGGGCAGATTCAATGAGTTTCTTAAAGAAAGAAAGGGAGGTGAAGAAGCACAACGGAGTGTATTCCCGAGCTTGGGGCCATGGCAGCTGAAGGCAAATCCACCATTGGTGGAGCAACTTAAAATTAGCCATGCACAGGAGCCCAGAATCTGAGCACTGTAGGTGTCTCTGGGGCTGATTGTACAGATAGGGAGGGCCAAGGCCATGGAGGGATTTGACAATGAAGATGTGAATTTCAAAATGAAGACATTACTTGACTGGGAGTCCAGGTTAGGTCAGTAAGCACAGCAACCATAGTGGAAATGGGACTTTGTGCAAGTTCACACACACACACACACACACACACACAGCAGAGTTTTGGATAACACCAAATTTACGGAGGGTAGAATATGGGAGACCAGCCAGGCATGCATTGAAATATCAGCAAAATGACTGCGGATGCTGGAATCTGAAACAAGAACAACATCTGTGGAGAGAGAATAGAGCCAACGTTCTGAGTCAGGGTGACCCTTCGTCAGAGCTGGAGTGGTCTGGCCAGATATCACAAAGGCATGAATGAGGGGTTCTGCAGAACACCTCTCAGTTCATCTGTTGGTGGGTGAAAGAAAAGGCCTACAATGCTGCAAAAATTAGCAGTAGGCCAGAAGACTGGAAGGTTTTGGAAGCTAGCAAAGAATGACTTTAAAAATATAGGGAAATTAGAGTGAGAATAAACTGGCAAGAAATATAAGAACAGTGGAAAAAGGAAGAGAGTTGCTAAAGTAAATGTTGGTCCCTTGGAGGATGAGACTGTGAATTAATAATGGGGAGCAAGGGGAAATGAGGAAATGGCAGAGAATTTGAAGAAGCATTATGGATTTGTTTCCTGGATAGAGGACACAAAGTATCCTAAGGATAGTAGAAAATCAAGGAGCAAAAGAAAGGGAGGGACTTGGAGCAACTGCTATCACCAAAAAAAATTACTAGTAAAACTAATGGATATAAGCTGAGGCGTTACCTGGACCTGGTCGGTATCCTAGGATACTGAAAGAAGTGGTTGTGTTATCACTGGATAAACTCTCAAGTGCTCAAAGGTTGAATCCTCTCGCCATTCTCAGTCAAAGGTTTCCATTCTCGTAAGAGAATTGGTGTCCTTGCCACAGCGAGCTGTGGGGGCAGAATTCCTCATGTATATTTGAGGCTGAGATGGATAGACTTTGGATCAGTAAAGGAATCACGGGTTGTGGAGAAAGGGCAGGAAAGTAGATGTAAGGAATGTCTAATCAGCTGTGACCCGATTGAATAGCGGAGCAGGGCTTGAGGGGCCGAATGGCCGACCCCTGTTCCTATTTCCTATCTCGTTATTGTCTTAAATAAATAGGGCAGTAAAATATTGGTGAATCCAAAAAGGTTTTGAAGGAAATATTTTCTGCCCGTAGACTTTAATTCCTCTCTTTCAAAGAGACTCCTCAAATTCATAATTTCAAACTGAAAAATAAAGCAGAATTAAAGCTTGTTGGAAATATTTTAAAACTGTGATCAGTATGGTCTTGGCGATGAGCAAGGTTACATGGTTTCATAATCCAAGTGTATTATTTTCATATCGTAGATTATATTCACTGAGAGATGAGGCAAGTTGCACCATTCCTCCACACTTGGCTGGGAGCTGCAACAGGCTAATTCCTCTTGCTGAGAGTGCAGATTGATTTTGCTCATATTTAATGATTCTGAAGGTTGCAATCAAGACAGACATCAGTGGACGAGACTTGGGATCAGTGTCAAATGAATGGCAACCGCTTTTCATTTGCTTGCATTTGTCTATAGTCTTCACACAGGAAATTGAGGTGATTAGAAATCCATTTTAGAACAATACCCTCCGCTGCGGACCGTGTTTTTGTATGAACAGGCCAAACAACAGTACCTTCTGAGCAATCGGATTGAAATATCCTTAATGATGAGTGCAAAGTCTGAACCACAATGTGTGCAATAGAATATTTAATTCTATGCCAAATCTCATTATGAATGCAAAATTCGGAGGGGAAGAGAACAAGAGAGAAAAGACGACAAATGTTTTTAAGAATTGTATTAAATCTCCAACACTAATTAAAGGCAGAAGAAATGGCACTCCACAATTGTAGAAGGCGCTTTTCAGTGCATGAGGTTGTTCCAGTAAGATTAGCTGCACTTTTTAAAATCCACTTACATTAGAATGGACAAGGCTTAACTTTTTCTCCCCTGTTTAATGAGTACCCTACTGGGTAAGTACAACTTCATATGTTCCATTAATTCAGCAGTGAGTCTCTGAATGAGATATCCGTATCGTACAGCTTCTGAAGGGGTAAAGCAATTGAGTCAGCAACTTCCTGATTTCTGTGCCCGTGTGCACACTGGAAGTTACTGTAATAAACGCAAAATACTGCAGATGCTGGAATCTGAAACAAAAACAGAACAATGCTGGAAAAATCGCAGCAGGTCTGACAGCATCTGTGGAGAGAGAATAGAGCCAACATGGAGTTTAGATGACGCTTCATCAGAGCTCCTTGCACCAGAAGTTACTGCCTGATTTACTCATTTTAACCATGAACTCTTGGCAAATATGGTTAACGGGTTGCAAAGGGACTCAGGACGTCATACCAGTTATGATATTTCCGAGATGTTGGGACTGCATTGAAGAAACGTAACTTTTTTTCCCTTGTAGAGTCAGAGCTCTCCTTGTAACACTAAGGGGTGGCAGTGGTGGGGCAGCACAGTGGTTAGCACTGCTGTCTCACAGCGCCAGGGACCCAGGTTCAAATCTGGCCTTGAGTCACTGTCTGTGTGGAGTTTGCACATTCTCCCCGTGTCTGCGCCGGTTTCCTCCGGGTGCTCCGGTTTCCTCCCACAGTCCAAAGATGTGCGTGTTAAGTTGATTGGCCTTGCTAAATTGACCTTGGTGTCAGGGGGACTAGCAGGGTAAATATGTGGGGGCTACAGGAATAGGCCTGGATGGGATTGTGGTTGGTACAGACTCGATGGGCCAAACGGCCTCCTTCTGTACTGAAGGGATTCTATGATTCTGACCAACTCTCTCTCTCTCCATTTACATTTTTGTATTTTAACTTTAATTCTGTCTGTCTCCATAATGTGATTAACAGACCGTGATAGGCCCTTTTGGATATTTATTCAACGGGTTTTCATAGTAGATTCAATTTGTAACTTAATTTGCTTGTATGTTTTTCAGTCCGTTGCCCGTTGGATGAACTTTATATTGAACAGTGTGCTATCTATAGCTACCATCAATTTGAAAAATGTTGTCCAGTCTGCACCTTGAGCTGTCCCAGAGAGCTGGGTGCATCTGTTAAAGACAGTAACTTGCTGATCAGAATGGCAATGGGAATTGGGTGAGATTGCACATTAGATGCAGATTGGGATTTGAACCACAAGGCAGCAGTAAATATATCTTTTATTTAATCTTTCTTGGGATGTGGGCATTGCTGGCAAGGCCCATGTATCTTGCCTGATCTCTAATTGCCCTTGAATAGAGTGGCTTGCTACACCATTTCACGGGGCAGTTGAAAGTCAGCCACGTTGCTGAGAGTCTGGAGTCGCATGCAAGCCAGACCAGGTAAGGATGACAGATTTCCTTCCCTAAAGGACATGAGTGAACCAGCTGGGTTTTTACGACAATTCATTTCATGGTCCCCATCTCCTGAGACAAGCTTTACAATTCCAGATTATTAAATGAATTCAAATTTTCACCAGCTGCCATGGTAGGATTTGAACCTTTTGACCCCAGAACAATAGCCTGGGCCTCTGTATTTCTAGTGACATTATGACTATGCCACCGCCTTCCCATAATTAATGAACTATCGCCTAATAATTAAGCTGATCGAAGGGGATAGAATTGATGATAGTAACATGAAGGGATCTGAATTGCATTAAAAGAGAAATGTGGTGTGCATAAATAATTGGTAATTAGGGAATAATAGAATGAATTAAATAAACAAAAAGACAAGGTGAACTGATTACAAATTGATTAGGAATCCAGCTTAAATCGATCTACAAAGTACAAGCTAATTAAGTAATTCTATTTATATTGAGAATTAAATAACTGCTAGCACATACATAATAACTAGAAATGTCAGCACAGGTTATGTATTGGGTCTGTGATTGCCACAACTGCAGGAAATGTCTCTGCTTTGAAAAACTCCTATTCAGAATCATTGAGCTGCAGTGCGAGATGGCAATCCACTTTCACCCAGATTTTCCTGACCCAGGGGATTGGCTTGAGTCGGGAAATTTCCCAGCTTGCCGCCCCCACCTTGGTAGAAAAGTCCTGAATGGCCCACCGCCCCGAGGGGGCAACAGGTTCAGGCAAGTGCTGAGGTGGACTGGTTTGTCCGAGTCATCTAGTTACACTTTTGACCGTCTAGCCCTCACCCCTTCTCTGCCTACATCCCAACTCCCCCCAACACAATCCCCCATGCCACCTCCATGTCCCCATGCCCATGGGTTGACTCATAATGCTCAATGACATTATGGGTTGACCCACAGCACATGGACTGCAATGATTCAAGAAGGCAGCTCGCCACCACCTTCTCAAGGTCAACTAGGGATGGACAATAAATGCTGGCCAGCCAGCGACGCCCATGTCCCACGAATGAATTTTTTTTAAAAATCGCCCCGTGTACACTACATGCAGAACCAATGACCCCAAGAGTAACAATGGCATGTGTGAAAATGCTCAGACAAATTTACCCATTTCTCATGACTTTTTTAAAAAACGATGTGCCGACAACTTGATAAAAGATCAGAATGAAATAACTTATGACCGCTTAAAGATGTCAATCAAGCAAGGTCAATATTTCTCTCCATCTGTGTAAACAGGGCGGCACGGTGGCACAGTAATAAGCACTGCAAAAGGGACCTGGGTTCGATTCCCAGCTTGGGTCACTGTCTGTGTGGAGTTTACACATTCTCCCCATGTCTGCGTGGGTTTCCTTCGGGTGCTCTGGTTTCCTCCCACAGTCCAAAGATGTGCAGGTTGGATGGATTGACCATGCTAATTTGCCCCCTTAGTGTCGGGGGGACTATTCAAGGTAAATGCATGGGATTATGGGGATAGGGTTATGGGTGGGATTGTGGTCGGTGCAGACTCGTTGGGCCGAATGGCCTCCTTCTGCACTGTAGGATTCTATGATAATCCTCTAAGTGGGATAAAACTACAAGTACTAGAAAAACACAGCAGGTCTGGCAGCATCTGTGGTTGGAGAAACAGAGTTAAGATTTCAAGTCGATATCATTCTTCATCAGAACTCCCAGAGTGGAACTGTCTGAAGAAATACTCATACAACTTTGGCATTACCTAAACCCCTTCTTCTCAGCTCCAAAGAAGAGTCCAGCATCTGAAAACATTAGCTCTATTTCCCCCTCCTCAGATGCTGCCAGACCTGAGTTTTTCTAGAATTTTGTGCTTTTATTTCAGTATTCCAGCAGCTGCGATATTTTGCTTTCATTGCACTCAATGGGAGGTGGTTTACACAACTGGAGAGAGAGATTGACATCTATAAGTGGTTCTAGTAGGTGATTTTTTTTTTCTTTCATGATCTTGTGTCAATTCTGTCCATGTGTATTTGCACAAGACCAGGAGGTGTGAAGTACTTAAAGCCTCTGTCATTGATACTTTAATGGGCTGTTTGACATTTTTACAGGGTTGCAGGCACACCATTTTCTTAGGATTATGAATGGATATTTTTCGAAGCAGTTCCATGCTGCCATTGTTACTGTCGGATTCATTGGTTTTGTACATACTGGGTGAATGGGTGTGGAGGCTGTGAGAGAGGCCAACATTGGAAGGGGGTTAGAGGCTAGCTAAGCAATTAGAGACCAGGCAAGAAACATGGGCCTCGCCAGCAATGCCCACATCCCATGATTGGGGCAATGAGGCCACAGGGGGCAGAGGAGGTGCATGGGGCCATAGGGGGTGTGGGGGGGGGGGGGGGGCGGTGCATGGGAAGATTCCCAAATCCAGACCATAGTTCACAACCCCTCAGAGATCCATGAGTCATGGGGAAGCTGACCTGACTCCTGACTGGAGATTAGGAGCTGCATTTCCCTATCATGGAGCCATCCAGGTCAGGAGCGCAGTGTGTCGGCTTGCTGCCCAAGACCCTCATCCTGGAAATTGGGGGCAATGGGAAATTGAGTCGAACCCGCCATTTAAGTGGCCCTGGGGCCCTTCTGACCCTGAAAATCTGTGCCTCAGACCTGCAAGAGAGGTTGGTGGGGCAGAATGTGTTTATGCACCCAGTCATGGCAGAAGCCTCAACGCAAAGGCCTGCAAAAACACAAACCAGCAAGTCTGGGAAAAAAAATCAAATTTTGGTAATGCCAAAATTGACTGAGTGCCTCGGGCAGTATCATTCCAGTGGCTCTAACCCCTCTGTCCCTCAAAGTTTATTTATTTAAATTTTATTTATTTATTAGTCACAAGTAAGGCTTACATTAACACTGCAATGAAGTTGGTGTGAAATTCCCCTAGTCGCCACATTCCGCCGCCTGTTCGGGTCAATGCACCTAACCAGCACGTCTTTCAGACTACGGGAGGAAACCCACACAGGCACGGGGAGAACGTACAGACAGTGACCCAAGCCGGGAATCAAACCCGGGCCCCTGGCGCTGTGAGGCAACAGTGCTAACCACTGTGCCACCCCATAAATCCACCCCTCATCTTTTTATGATGCTCCTTTTATTATCGGTCAACCAAGATTTTGGTCACCTGGCCTCGTATCTCATTCTCGTCCGATTTTTGTCTGATAATAATTAGTCTTGGACTACAAGGGAATGTTTTGCTACAGAAATAAAAGTTGTTGTTAGTCTTGTGGAGTTTTCACCTTTCATCGTGGGACTAGAGTGGGCCAACTGTCGCAGGTGGCAATATTTTCAGCAGCAGAGGAATGCAGATTTGATGCACATAACATGAACTGTCCAACATTAGTCAATTAAGTAGAATCTTCCTCCTGTAATTTGTCCTTGAAAGCCTTTGTGTTCAGGTAATAGCCTGGCACGTTGGTCTACCGAGACCATAATTAGTGCATGTCTTGCTGATTTGACCAGTTTAACCAAGATAAATGCAGTGAATACATACATACTGACTAATGATGTTACCCGGCCTTCTGCTGACCTTTATCAGACTAATTTAAATCTCTTGCAGCATGTCCCTGAATTTCCAATTTTAAAGCTAAATTAATTGTTCTCAGATTAGTCTAGCCAAGCCCTTTATTGAGTGCTCAGCCGCGGTTGTCCTGAGAGCGTGTTGATGGGCTGCCCTTGGACAGCATTAAAAGTGCAGTTTTTTTTTAAAAAAGATTATTCATTTGATGTGGGCGTTGCTGACATCCCAAATTGCCCTGGAAACCGAGTGTCTTGTTCAGCCATTTCAGAGGGCATTTAAGAGTCAATCGCGTTGCTGTGAGTCACACATCGGCTAGACTAGGTAAGGTTGGCCGATTTCCTTCCCTCGAGGTGGCACAGTGGTTAGCACTGCTGCCTCACAGCGCCAAGGACCCGGTTTCGATTCCTGGCTTGGGTCACAGTCTGTGCAGAGTCTGCACGTTCTACCCGTGTCTGCGTGGGTTTCCTCCCGCAGTCTGAAAGATGTGTTGATTAGGTGGATTGACCATGCTAAATTCTCCCTCGGTGTACCCAAACACATGCCAGAGTGTGGCGACTGGGGGATTTTCACAGTAACTTCATTGCAGCGTTAATGTAAGCCTACTTGTGACTAATAAATTAATGTTGAAGGACATTCGTGAACTGAATGGTTGGTTTTTTTTCCACAACAATCGACAATGGTTTTCATGGTCATTAGACTTTTAATTCCAGTTTTTTTTTATAAATTGAATTCACATTTCACCATCTGCCGTTATTGGATTTGAACCTGGGTCCCCAGAGCATTACTGGGTCTCTGGATTGTTCATCCAGTGACAAAACCACTAGGCCACCGTTTTCCCCTGAAAATTGATTACTACTGCATGTTCTCTCGCATGTGATGCTCCACCCCTCTCCCACTAAGGCAAGAGTGCAAAGGTATCTCCCTCTAGGCAAATTGACTGCAGTGTTGCCTACATCACAACACTAATTACAGTTTACAAATAATTGGTTGGCTGCGAAGGGCATGGGGGAATGTTTTAGTTTATTTATTTATTAGTCACAAATAGGATTACATTAACGCTGCAATGAAGTTACTGTGATCCCCTAGTTGCCACACTCCTGTTCGGGTACACTGAGGGAGAATTTAGCATGGCCAGTGCACCTAACCAGCACGTCTTTCGGACTGTGGGAGGAATCTCACGCAGACACTGGGAGAACATGCAGACTCTGTACAGACAGTGACCCAAACTGGGAATCGAACCTGGGTCTCTGGCGTTGTGAGGCAGCAGTGCTAACCACTGTGCCACCGTGAGTGTCCTGAGAGTGTGAAAGCTGCTATAGAAATGCAAGGTCTATTTTTCCTATCTGCTTGTCCCTTCCTTTTCCCTGTGCCTCTTCCCCTCTCCTCCTCTCCATGAACCTCGTCATCACTCAACATGCCCGAGCTCATAAAAATCAAAATTGGCATCTGTTGTCATGTGGGAGTTTGCAACCCATCTGCCTATCCTTTGAGCTGTGAAAGATTGCTACCATTAGGAAAATATCAAGTGGTGGGGAGGAGGGGCAGAATGTAAATAAGTTCTGTATTCTCCCGTCAAATAGTAGCGCTTTCACCAGCGTTTGTGAGCGCTGCCATTCTGCTCTCACTAACATTTGCTCACTCTCGATTGTATCTTCAGAATCTTCAGCCCCTGGTCTACAAGCCCTTAGCAACGTCCTGCTAAATAACCACTGCTAACGATGAACAGACAACTGAATTGATTCACTCCTTTGACTGGCCAGGTCTTTTACATACTGATTTAGTGTTGATGGTCATGAACACTGGGTCTGTTTGATATTGTATTGCTGAGGTGCCGTGTTGATTAAATGTGTTGCAGTGGCCCTCTTGCTCAGTAAATCACCTCTTCATGCTTGAGGAGACAGATCTGCTTAATATTCCTCCAAGAAACAGCCCATGTACACGGCTGCTTGTTGTAGTGACTTGATTGTTCCCTGACTGTGAAAACATTTTTTTAATCAAATGCCCCACGGAAGGATGAAAAATGCAATTTTCAGCTCCTCGTGGCTGTTTTATTTAAAATGAATGTATCCTGCATTTATATAGCCCCTTAAACACAACACTATAGGAATTGGGTATTGCTTTAAAAAAAGAGACATGCTGTTGAAGTTTTTCATCTTGAACTCATCAGGACAGAATGCCAAATTTCAAAGGAGGCAGCAGTTTATGCTGCATGAGAAAAGGGTGCTATTCATTGGCCAGTCAGCTCTGATTGTGGTATTGCCATGGCGAATGCACCAGGGAGCTATTGTTTTCCATGTTTTTGTTCAATTTTATTTTATTAAACGAAAGTGTAATGCCTGGACATGTTCTTTCTGCTTGCAGAGGGCAGCTGCCCTGCGCTTTAGCACATGTGGCTTCTAGTAAGTGTAAACCAGCTAATTGCGAGCTCAAATGGTAATCTGAAGTTTAGTGTAATTTTTAGTACACGGGATTGTTCAGCAAGTGCTGCCCAATCGGAGAATCACATCTAATGTTAAACTTTGTTCTGAGTTTTGCGGGCACGGTTTTGTCGCGTACGATCAGCACTTTGCCTGTTGTGAACAGCCAAAGTGATGTGTTGTTTGATATGATCCATAAGGCATAAGCATTTCTGAACTAGCATGTTGAGGAAAGGATAGAAATGGCAGGATTCAGGAACCATAGATGACAAGGGAAGTTGTAAGCTTAGTCGAAAGGAAGCATACGATAGGTCTTGGCATCTTTAAAAAATGGCAAAGTCCTTGAGGAGTCATGAAAATAGGAAGGAACTTAAACATGGAATTAGGAGGGCTGAAAAGGGCCACGAAAAGTCTTTAGCAAACAGGGTCAAAGAAAATCCCAAAGCTTTTTATGCATGTATTAGGAGCAAGAGAAAGAATAGGCCCACTCGAGGACAATGGAAGGAAGTTATGCTTGGAACCACAGGAAGTGCTGTGTTTCAAAGGTGAACTTGAGGGTGGGATGGAGCGCGTTGTGAGGAAAGTCTTCCATGCAGCTGCAGGTCTAACGGGAGCAATTATATCATCCATGTATTGGAACAATGGAAGTGTAACACCAGCTACAGGAGATAGACAGGCGGCCAGAAACTTGGATATTTGGGACAATTTTAAGTTTTGAGGCTGATTCCCAGAAAGGACCTGAGGGGGTGGGGGGAAGGAGGGAGAGAGAGAGAATTAAGACGTCTTCTCTCCAACATTCTGAGCCCAATGGAGTGATTAGACAGTAACCAGCCTCTGGCTGCCAGCTCTCCAGGGCAGGATACCCAGCCTGCACCAGGACATGGGACATGACTGCTGTTGGAGCTAAGAACCCTGGCAGCAAGCGGACTGCCTCACTCAGACTCAATTCCAACCAACCCTCCAGAAATGGCGGTGGGCAGAGTTGCCAGCTGGGGGGGGCCCACCACCAAGACCATTAAATTCTGCCCAGAATCTCAGCTGAACCTACATTGCCCTACCAAAGAAGTGCTGCATCCCTCTCATGCAAAGTTCTGTGCCAAGAATGGTAAGGGACATTGAGGACAAGTTACCAAATCATGTTGCAGCTATATAAAACCTTGGTTCGGCTGTATTTGGAGTACTGCTTGTAGTTCCAGTCACCACACTACCAGGCATCTTAAAAACTGACAACCCTTGAGGAGTACAGTGAAAGTAAGAAGGAACTTAAAGGTGGAGATTAGGAGGGCTAAAAGGGTCTTTAGCAAATAAGATCAAGGAGAATCCCAAGACTTTTTATGTCTATATTAGGAGCAAGAGGGTAGAAAGAGAAAGTAGGGCCACTCGAGGACAACAGAAGGAAGTTATGCGTGGAACCACAGGAAGTGGATGAAATCCTTAATGAGTACTTTGTATTGGTAATCACCAAGGAGAAGGACATGATGGATCTTGAGGTCAGGAATAGGTGTGTGAACACTCTTGAGAACGTCAATATATCAAAGGAGGAAGTGTTTGAGTATCCTGAATTGCATTAAGGAAGCCAAGTCCCCAGGGTAGGATGGGATCCCAAGATACTGTGGGAGGCAAGGGAAGAAATAGCTGGGGCCGTAACAGATATCTTCCCATCCTCTTTGACCACAGGCAAGGTTCCAGAGGACTGGAGAATAGCCAAGTATGTAGGCATGAATTATATTGTAAATGTTCCGTTGTTTGAGAAAGGAAGCGGGGATAATCCAGCAAATTATAAGTCGGTGAGCCTGACCTCAGTGGTGGGGAAACTTTTGGAGAAGATACTGAGGGACGGGATGTATGCACGTTTGAAGGAAAAGGGACTTGTTAGTGACGTGTAGCATTGTTTTGTACGGGGAAGGTCATATCTCACCAACTTCATGGAGTTTTTTGAAGAGGTGACAAAGATAATGGATGAGGGAAGGGCTGTGGATGTAGTTTATATGGACTTTAGTAAGGCATTTAACAAGCTCCCACATAGCAGACTGGTACAAAAATGAAAATCTCATGGAGTCCTGGGTGGGCTGGCTAGATGGATACAGAACTGGCTTGGTTATAGAAGACAGATAGCGGTGGAAGGGTTCTTTCAGAATGGAGATCTGTGTTCTGCGGGGATCAGTGCTGGAACCTCTGTTTTTAGTGTATATATAAATTATCTGGAGGAAAATGTAGGTGGTCTGATTAGTAAGTTTGCGGATGACATGAAGATTGGCGGAGTTGCTGATAGTGCCGAGGATTGTCAGAGGATACAACAGGATTTAGATAGATTGGAGACTTGGGCACAAAAATGGCAGATGGAGTTTAATCTGGAGATGCATTTTGGAGGATCAAATTTAGATGTGAATTATACTGTAAATGGCAGAACCCTTAGGAATATTAACATACAGAGGGATCTGGGCGTGCAGGTCCACAGTTCCCTAAAAGTGGCAGCGCAGGTGGCCAAGGTGATTAAGAAGGCATATGGTAAGCTTGCCTACATCAGCCAGGGCATTGAGTACAAGAGATGGGAAATCATAGTATTGCGTGCAGTTCTGGTCATTCCATTATCAGAAGGATGTGGAAGCTTCGGAGAGAGTGCAAAGAAGGTTCACCAGGATGTTGCCTGGCCTAAAGGGTGTTGGCTATGAGGAGAGGTTGAATAAGCTTGGATTGTTTTCACTGGAATGATGGAGGCTTAGGGGAGACCTGAGAGAGGTCTACAAAATTGAGAGGCATAGACAGCGTGGATTGTCAGAGACTTTTTCCCAGGGTGGAAGTGTCAATTACAAGGGGACAGAGGTTCAAGGTGAGAGGAGGAAAGTTTAAGGGAGATGTGCGGAGGGTTTTTTTCAGAGTGGTGGGTGTCTGAAGCGCGCTGCCAGAGGAGGTGGTGGAAGCAGGCACATTTGCAACATTTTAAGAGGCATCTGGATGGGTACATGAATAGGGAGGGAATAGAGGGACACAGACCATGCAAGGGCAGAAGCTTATTTTTAGTCTAGTTATGGCATCGTGACCAGCACAAGCTGGGAGGGCCAAGGGCTTGTTCCTGTGCTGTACTGTACTTTGTTGTTCACTCTTTTAAAAAAAAATTCCCCTCTTTACTGAGCTGCACGAGATGGTAGTTTCTTGTGGTTACCCAGGGATTAAAGTTGAGCTCAGTTGAAGGGCCCGAGATGTGAAATGTTAACTCTGTCTCTCCCTCTGCACAGATGCTGCGTGACCTGCTGATTGTTGGCCAGCATTTCCTTTTCTCCCTTTCATATTCCTGGCACACTTTGCTTCTGCGTAGGAGTGTGGGGGTAGAGGGGGGGGGAGGTGCTTTTGCATGAGCCTTCACTGCCCCTGGGGAGGAGGTGCTCCTCTGGGAACCCATTGCATGTTGGAAAGTCGTGGGTCTGATTCCCTGATTGGTGCTGGCTATGTGCGAGGGAGCTCACTGATGTTACAGTATTTCTAGATGTTGGGAGGTAATGCATTTTATAGAAACATGCTCTCAATTGATGAGAAGTGACAGGTGCAACTTAGGCGATACACACTCTTAGTAAGTACTAAAAACCATGTTTAAACCAACAATCTCCTGCACAGAAGTTATTCATTTATTTTCCATGATGCTTTTCAAGGCTGCTTCTTTTAAGTATCTGTTAGGGTCATTGCACAATTGGGTGCCAGACACCTTCTCAGAAGACTGGCAATCTGAAAAACGCAGGGCTACATTTAATTCAGGGTGGTGAAACTGGTATGTACCACCAAAACTGTACATATTGTAGCTCTTAACCAACTATTTTATCACCACTAATACGTGACTGATAACATTTCGGATAGAATGTTTGCTTAGTTTGGCATGCTAAAACTGAATTAGCCCACAGGGTGAAGTGATGCCAGTAACATGTACATCAGGGGAGGGATGGGAGGGTAAAATTGAACGGATGGGATTTCCCCAGGGAATCTGCCTGCCCAAACCCATTCGCAATTTCACTCTTGGGTGAACAGGGCTTCGGGAGGGATTCCTGCTCTTTCAGCGACCAGGGCACTGGCCGCTTGGCCAATTCAAGACCTTTTCTCACCCAGCCTGAACCTTTAGGCTGGCACGAGCAGTCTTGCGTAGGCTGGGAAAGTGACAATGAAACCATTTGACCATCTTGGACGGGAAGGGAAGAGGTGCCCCCGCTCACTTTGAAGGGGCGGCGCCCTCCCCTCACTCTGAGGGGGCACCCACACACCTCACACTGAAGGGGTGTCTGCACCCCGTCTGAGTTAGGGCAGCCCTTTCTGGCCCCCCCCCCACTCCACACTGGAATGTTAGTGCTCTGGTGCTTTATTCCTTTTCACCCTATCCCGCCCCATCCCCTCCAACGCTGTGATTTCCCTCACGCTCCAGGAAGAACCTTTTCAGCGGTTTTGCAAGTTAGTCAGAGCGTGGCTGTACCACTTCAGGCCACAACAGCACTGAGCCAGTCGGGTTGAAGAGCTCTGGCTGACAGAAGTCCCGCCCACTGCCCATCAGCGCTGAAGTGGGTGTTAAATGGCCTTGGGACTTAGAATCAAGTGTGCTACACATCGCCTCTCCCATTCATAAAGCCCTATCCACTTTGTTTTTAGAATTCAGACCAATTTCGTTTGTTCAAGAAAGACTTGCGATTATGGATGATCCAAGTTATCGCCTTCCTGGGGTCCTCAGGGTCACAGATTCCAGTCCTGAGCCAATTCAATTCACTCAGTGATATCAAGAAACAACTGAAGCCACTGGATACTGCAAAATCTATAGGCACTGCCAAATTCCCAGCTGTAGTACTGACAGACCGAGCCACGCACCCTGGCCAAGCTCCGGTATAGCTATAACATGGACAAAAGAGCTGAACTCCAGAGGTGAGAGTGACTAGCTTCGACATCAAGGCAGCATTTGACTGAGTGTGGCAGCGCGGATCCCCAGCTAAACTGGAGTTGGTGAGAATCGGTTGGGAAGGTGAGGGGGGGTGCAAGCAAAACTCTTCACTATTCTGGCGCAAAGGAAGATGGTTAATTTAGCCCCGGGATATTTCAACTGCTTTACCAATGATATTCCCATCATCATGGGCAGAAAGAAGGGACTTTTTTTGATTGCCCCGTGTTGGATACCATTCGCAACTCCTCGGGTACTGAAGCGGTCTGTCACTGTAGGCAGCAAGACTCAGACAATATTCAGGCTCGGGCTGATAAGTGACATTTGTGCCACACAAATCCCAGACAACAACCATCCTCAACAAGAGAGAATCTGACCATTTCCCCTTGGCATTTAACATAATTGAGAACCTGCAAGTTTCCATCCAAGCCGCACACCAAAGAACTTGTAATTCCGTTTTCAAGCAGCACTCTGGGTGTACCAACATCTCATGGACTGCAGCAGTTCACAAAGGTGACTCTCGGGCACGTTCCCGAGGATTGGTAACAAACGTTAGAAACTCTGGCATCCCAGGGATAAAGTTTTCTTTTAATATAAAGTACCGTTCACAACTTCCAGATGTGTCGAAGCAGCTGCAAGTGCTTTTGATGTGTATTGTAGGAAAAGGAATGCATCGTGTATCTTTTATTTTTGTTTGTTTTGCCACAGTTAACCGTCAACTTTGAGGCTTGGTGATTACATACGGTTTTCAACTTGGCATCTGTAATACTGCACGCTTTAAGCAGTCATTTATAACTATTGTTGGTCAGTAAATGCCTGTCTCACAATGCACCCAGTAGATAATGAATCTGAGCATTGTGATGCTCCGTGCTTGCATTCCTGCAACTTGCCTTCCAATCAGCCAAGTAACACGCAGAGAACACAGCACCTCATAATGGCGATTTCATGATCCAGTGCTTCCACTGAGGAAGACATATTGCAGGCAGATGGCCATTCAGTTTAATAGATGCAACTTCAGCAGCCAGGTTGCTTGTGGTTTCCTTCCCACAATGAACTCCCAGTGAGCCTCAGCCCCTGGCGGGAGTGCTGGATCATCCTTTTATGATTTGTGTGTTGCACGAAGCAGCTCTGTGCTCTGTTGTCCTGGAGAGCCTTTATTTAAAGTTAAATGTACCAGCTACGCTGCCCACAGTTCACCTGAAATCAGGCCTCATCTGATTTATTCTGCCGATCCACAGACAACAGTCTGGCCTCTTCGGCAAGTTTGCATGTTCCCTCTTGGCAGTTTAAGCTGCATAAATTGCGAGCTTGACCCAGGCAGGGAAACCCAATTGGTGGAGGGGTGATCTTTTGGAGGTCTAAAAAATAATGAGGGGCATAGATCAGCTAGATAGTCAACATCTTTTCCCCAAGGAAGGGGAGTCTAAAACTAGAGGGCATAGGTTTAAGGTGAGAGATACAAAAGTGTCCAGAGGGGCATTTTCTTCACATGGAGGGTGGGTGAGTGTCTGGAATGAGCTGCCAGAGGTGGTGGTAGAGGTGGGTACAATTTTGTCTTTTAAAAAGCATTTGGACATTTACATGGGTAAGATAGGTATAGAGGGATATGGGCCAAATGCAGGCAATTGGGATTAGCTTAGGGATTTTTTAAACAAGTGGCATGGACAAGTTGGGCCGAAAGGCCTGTTTCCATGCTGTAAACCTCCTATGAACCTCTGAGTAGGTGGTGGGGAGCTGAGAGGGGTAGTGCAGACCAACCAGCGTCTCACAGCATTGCTGTGAAGTTGAAAGTCCCCCCCCCACCCCCGAGGCAAAGAGAACTTGCCTCACGATCAGTGACCTTTTAAGGTCAGCTGTTTAGGGTGCAGATTGAATTGGAGAGTCAGTGTGGAGCATTCTCAACACAGTCTCCACTCGCTTTCTGACTTTTTAGGTTTATTTATTAGCGTCACAAGTAGGCTGACATTAACATAGCAATGAAGTTACTGTGAAAATCCCCTAGTTGCCACACTCTGGCGCCTGTTTGGCCATGCTAAATTCTCCCTCAGTGTACCCAATGCGCCCAACCAGCACGTCTTTCAGACTGTGGGAGGAAACCGGAGCACCCGGAGGAAACCCACGCAGACACTGGGAGAATGTGCAAACTCCACACATTGATCCATGGACAGTGATCCAAGCGGAATTGAACCTGGGTCCCTGGCGCAGTGAAGCAGCAGTGCTAACCACAGTGTTGGAAGGAGATCTTTAACAATGCATCAGGCACCTCGTTGGCGCATTCACTGGCCTAATGCCATTTAAGGTGCCTGCCAAATGTCACCCATTTTTTGGTGCCCTTGAGCATGGGTCACAGCTCAGCAACATTGGAAACATTTTGTACCTGTGGAATGGGAAAGACACGATCCAGCTTTGCCCTCTGTTCCATTAGCACGGGAAAACCAGTCACCGGAGAAGAGCCTTGCCCGGATAATATTCCAGCGGTCCCACCAGATCTGTCACCATGCGATGTAGCGACTCTCCTATATTTGGCACAGTGACCATAGTATAATTCTCTCTCTGCCTGAGGAGAATGAGGTTTATCGGAAAGGACCAATGGAATATCTTTATGCACGCACTTCAGCACAGAATAAATTCATCTCTCCTACAGACCTCGAAGATCTCTAGGCAACCAAACCAGCCTCCCACCCATTGACTCTGTCTACACTTCCCGCTGCCTCGGCAAAGCAGCCAGCATAATCAAGGGCACCCTGGACATTCTCTCTTCCACCTTCTTCCGTCGGGAAAAATATTTTTAAAAAGTCTGAGGTCACGTACCAACTCAAGAACAGCTTCTTCTCTGCTGCCATCAGACTTTTGAATGGACCTACCTTGCATTAAGTTGATCTTTCTCTACACCCCAGCTATGACTGTAACATTACATTCTGCACTCTCTCCTTTTTTTCTCTATGAACGGTGTGCTTTGTCTGTATAGTGCGCAAGAAACAATACTCTTCACTGTATACTAATACATGTGACAATAAATCAAATCAAAACATAGCATCCATGTCAGTTGCCTTGACCCTCCATTTTAACATGTTTGGCTCTCCTATTTGGTATTGGGGAAAGGCTGCAGTACCAGTTACTTTGCTGTATCGAGGGGGCTGGGGTTCACTGATCCAGTGTTCAGCAGGGTTAACAGTATTGTACGTTTCGCTGTTGAATGCACAAAAGTAAATGTCTGCAGCTTCGCACTTTCATCAGTTGTGGACTGGTCTCACCTCACGTCCATGTTGTAGTGATCACGTGTCTGCGTGGGTTTCCTCCAGGTGCTCTGGTTTCCTCCCACAGTCCAAAGATGTGCGGGTTAGGTTGATTAGCCAAGCTAATTGACCCTCGTGTCAGGGGGATTAGCAGGGTGAATGCTTGGAGTTGCGGGAATAGGGCCTGGGTGGGATTGTGTTTGGTACAGACTCAATGGGCTGAATGGCGGCCTCCTGTACTGTAGGGATTCTATGCGTGAAGCAGGATTCTGGAACCTGAGGCCCAAATGGAGCCAAGTCTGTTCAAATATTGACACCTGATTCATAGTCTCGAGCATAGTGTCAGTGCAAGACTTTCTATGTTCTCCATTCCTGGGTGCACGGGGACAGAAAAGGGATGCAGGACTTGGCCACAATACCAAATGCAGCCCAAAATGAATGTCCGGATTATGGTAATACCCTCGATTTGTTTAAGATTTGCCTGCTATGACCCAGTTGCTCGTATTACCCAAGCTTATAGTCACTGGAGATGAGAGGGGATTTGATTGAGGTATATAAAGGGATTTGATAAGTACATGTAGACCAAATGTTTTCCCTTGTGGGGCAATCTTGAACAGGAGGTCACAGGTATAGGTTGAGAGGTGGTAGATTTAAAACTGAGATGAGGAGGAACTACTCGCGGAGGGTGGTGAATTTGTGGAACTCTCGTCCCTATAGCGTGTTGGAGTCTGAATCATTGGTTGCAAGAAGGATATAAATCGGGCTAAAGGGATATGGGGAACTGGTGGGGAGGTGGATTTGAGACCGGGGAGAGATCGGTCATGATCTGATTGAATGGCAGTGTAGGCTGGAGGGGCTGAATTGCCTACTTCTGCTCCTAATTCCGATGTTCTTATAAACCACTTGACTGAACTTGGGCCAGTTGCATGCCAGTTTAATACTAATTTGCTGTTGGGGCCGTTCTTCCCCAATGCATTTTTGACGGTGATGCATTTTAAAGATTTAAATTGAGCTTCCTGAAAGCAGTGTATTTGGATGTGAGGCAGAGTGTCATTTTATTGCCCTCTATGATGCCATTACATTTCCAGCAAGCATGCTTTGTCACTACTCGGCAATGGGCCAATTAAATCATTTTGCCTAACAGCAGCTGAGAGTTGAAATTGCAATTGCACATTAAAGAACTGCATAAATTAAATGTGCAGCAATGTATTATTACATGTATTTTCCCAGATTGTGGAATGAGTATTGTTTACAGTCACTTAATGCGGCATTTCTCCACTAAAGAAGAAATTGATGTTTTTTTATTCGGAAATTTAAATTGCTTTATGTTAATTATTTGTAATCTCTCTGGAACCAGGAGGAGAAAGAAGTTTCCTTCTCCGTCACTGTGATAACGCAAAAAGCACTTATTCACAACTGGTTTTGCTTATTTAGCTCTTGTGCTTTTATTAATAAATGTGTTTGCAGCTGTCGGTGTGTCTGTATTAGTGCTGAAAAACCTTGATTTGTCACCCCAGTGCAATGCCACATTTTGCACCCAGCGTGCTAAGTACCATGTTTCATCAAACTTAGTGTTTCTGCTCAAAGCTGACGTACTGGGAGGTGTTGTACTCCCAGAAATAGGATGTTGGATTTCTATGCGGTAGTAAGGATTTTCTAAATGCTTTGCAGTGGATAACTTTCCATCCATGCCTTAACTCAGAATGCAAACCTGCAATGAGATCTCTGGTGTTTGTAATAAGACCATAAGACATAGGAGCAGAATTAGGCCACTCGGCCCATCGAGTCTGCTCCGCCATTCAATCCTGGCTGATATTTTTCTCATCCCCATTCTCCTGCCTTTTCCCCATAACCCCTGATCCCCTTATTAATCAAGAACCTATCTATCTCTGTCTTAAAGACACTCAATGACCTGGCCTCCACAGCCTTCTGCAGCAAAGAGTTCCACAGATTCACCACTCTCTGGCTGAAGAAATTCCTCTTCTCTGTTTTAAAGGATCGTCCCTTTAGCCTGAGGTTGTGCCCTCTAGTTCTAGCTTTTCCTACCAGTGGAAACATCCTCTCCACATCCACTCTATCCAGGCCTCGCAGTATCCTGTAAGTTTCAATAAGATCCTCCTCATCCTTCTAAATTCCAACGAGTACAGACCCAGAGTCCTCAACTGTTCCTCATACGACAAGCTCTTCATTCCAGGGATCATTCTTGTGAACCTCCTCTGGACCCTTTCCAAGGCCAGCACATCCTTCCTTAGATATGGGGCCCAAAACTGCTCACAATACTCCAAACGGGGTCTGACCAGAGCCTTATACAACCTCAGAAGTACATCCCTGCTCTTGTATTCTTGTAGTAAACCAGCTTTGCAAGTCAACAGCTTTCGAAGGTGGCTCGTACTGAAGAGACAACTCTGCTGAGGGTTCGTGGGATACCCAATACTAGATCTAAAATAGCCTGTTGCCTGGTTGGCTCCTCAACATGCTGCTCTAGAAAACCACCATCCCAAGAATTCATCCTGTACAAAATTAGTTTTATCTGGTCTATGTGTAGATTGATATCCCTGCGATTACCGTATTACCCTTATTACACGCATCTCTAATTTCCTGATTTATACTGTGATTTACACTACCACTGCTGTTTGGTGGCCTATAAACTGCTCCCACCAATGTTTTCTGCCCCTTGCTGTTTCTTAGATGTATCCAAACTAATTCCAAGTCTTGATCTTTCGAACTGTCACCTCTCACTGCAGTACGAGTGCCCTCTTTAATTAACAGCGCTACTCCACCATCTTCTCTTAGCTTCCTGTCCTTCCTGAATGTCACATAATCCTTGGATGTTCAGGTCTCAACTTTTGTTTCCTTGTAGCCTCTAAAATGGCCATTGGGTCATACATATGAATTTCTATTTGAGTTGACAATTCCTCTGCCTTATTGTAAATGCTGTGGACATGCTGATGCCAGCTACTTGCATAAGCATTGCAAAGGAACCTCGGTGTAGATATGCGTTGGTACATTTTGATAGGCAGAATTTAGGAGGCCACGTACTCTTTGAAAAATGTGTCTAAATGGGGTAAATGAACAGAGGGATCTGGGGTACAGATGCACATCACTAAATCCAAATAAGTCCACAAAGAAGACAGACAAACCTCTGGGGTTCATTTCTCGAGAGGAAGAATTGAAAAGCTGAGAAGTTGGGTTAAACTTGTATAGAATCTTGGTTAGACCTGAGTTGGAATATCATGAACAGTAAAGGACATAGAACTGGAGAAGATGCAGAAGAGATTTAGTAGAATGATATCATGAGGATTTCTTTGGGGATAGTTGAAGGATGGGAGGAGACTTGTGAAGTATAAATACCAGTATGGATCTAATAGGCCAAATGGCCACATTTCTGTGCTATAAGTATTTTGTAACAGTTTGCAAGATCAGACAATCTGCTTTAATGTTGTTAGGAGTCGGGGGGGGGGGGGGGGGGGGGAGATGTTGAGGGGTCAATGTTAATGAGGACACAAGGGAAATCCTCTTTGATCTGAGATATATATTTTGTATTCTCCTGGATTAATCTCCCAAGTGGCATCTCTGACTGTAGCAATCACCTCCGGTGTCAGCCTGGATAATGTCTCATCTTCGGACCTGACTCCCCTCTAACTCTGTGTAACGTGAAGCCAGTGTAGCAGATAATGTATTACCGCTTGGTTTCCCACAGCTGCCTGGGTAATTCTCTCTCAAACATTTCAATCAAGCGTAATCAATGCTCCATTGGCAAATCAATTCCGTGCATGACGTGAGTTGAAAAGTAAACTAACTGGGGGAGTGCACATTTCAAATTTAATGTTTCATCTGTTGACCAATAACAGCTGATTTACCAAAGTGAGCAGGAAAATGGCTGGATAACTGATAGTTTTTGCAATGTAAAGCTAGCCAGCCAGTTTGCTGGATGTGTGTAGTTCGGGGAAATAAATGAACGCATGGCACTGTGGGAGTGACAATGGCGCTTCAATCTTCTGGTGACCTCATTATAATGGAGAGGATTTTGCAACTGCTGTAGTTGTTCGATTGGGATTAATAGAAGGAACTTTGGTCTTTAACTGTACATGGTGCTTGAAGGCCCATCAGGTAGCCAGAAGCTTGTTTTTTGGGTTTACTAAGGACACCTATGAATGACGCAGTAAGCTTTTCATCCAAGTATGGCAGACGTTGTGAAGTCCATCCCCTGTAAATGATGCTCTGCCTTGCTATGAATTGAGATGACCATTGATTCCTGAGTAGTCTGGTGCTATCTCTCATTGACCCCCTGTAGGACAATATGGTACGCAGTAGTTGAAAGAGCAGGGGATACAAATTCGGCAATGTTAAGACCAATGTTATGGGACTGGGAAGAGTGGCCTTACTGAGACTTTTCATTTCATTCAAGGTGTTGAACAGTTGTACAGTATGTAGGCAAGGAGGTAATAAGTGGTCAACCTGTGGAATTCGCTTCAGTGTGAGTTGGACAAACTGAGTGGGCAAACACATGGCAGATGCAGTATAATGTGGATAAATGTGAGGTTATCCACTTTTGTAGCAAAAACAGAAAGGCAGATTATTAATCTGAAACAAAAACCAAAAATGTTAGAAAATCACAGCAAGTCTGAGCATCTGTAGAGCGAGAATAGACCCAACGTTTCAAGTCAGGATGATCCTTCATCAATGCCTTGTTGAGGCCACACCTGACGTATTGTGTGCACTTTTGGTCTCCATACCTGAGGAAGGGTATTCTTGCTTTAGAGGGAGTGCATCGCAGGTTTACCAGACTGATTCCTGAGGAGTGATTGAGTCGGTTAGGATTAAGTTCTTTGGAGTTATTAAGAGTGAGGGAGAATCTTTTAGAAACCTATAAAATTCTAACAGAACTGGACCAGTTAGATGCAGGAAACGGTGGCACAGTGGTTAGCACTGCTGCCTCATGGAGCCAGGGACCCAGGTTTGATTCCTGGCTTGGGTCACTGTCTGTGTGGAGTTTGCACGTTCTCCCCATGTCTGCATCGGTTTCCTCCCACAGTCCAAAGATTTGCGAGTTAGGTTGATTTGGCCGTGCTAAATTGACCCTAGTGTCAGGGGATTAGCAGGGTAAAATATATGGGGTTACAGGAATGGGGCCTGGGTGGGATTATGATCGGTGCAGACTCAATGGGCTGAATGGCCTCCTTCTGCGCTGTAGGGATTCTATGAAAGATGTTCATAATGGTGGGGGAGTCCAGGACCAGGGGTCGTAGTCTAAAGATATGGTGGTAAACCTTTTAGTACTGAGATGAGGGGAAACTTCTTCACCCGGAGTGGTAAACCTGTGGAATTTGTTACCACAAAAAGCAGTTAAGGCCGAAGCATTGTACATTTTCCAGGAGGAGTTGGATATAGCTCTTGAGGAGAAGGGGATCAAAGGGAACATGGGATCCGGCTATTGAGTTGGATGATCAGCCATGATAAAAATGAATGGTGGAGCAGGCTCGAAGGGCTGTTTGGCCTACTCCTGCTCCTATTTTCTGTGTTTCTATTCTTGCTCTGTAGAAAGGAAACTTGAGGAACTGCCAAGGGGGCCAGTGGTTAGTTTAAGCACTCATGCCACAGAGTCAGAAGATCCAAGTCACTTCCAGAGACTTCAGTGCACAGTGTAGGAGGTGCAATCTTCTCGATGATGCATTAACCCAAGGCCCCATTTGTCCCTCTTGGGTAGATGTAGCAGCTCCCGTGACAGCACTTTGAAGGAGAGCGGGGGAGTTCTTCCCCATTTCTGAGATGGTCGTTATAACTTTGTCGTTTGTGAGAGCATGCTGTATGTAAATTGACTGCCACATTTCATACATTGGAACAGCGATTATAATTCAAAGTGATTTTAGGAGCAATCCTTTTGTGAACTACCTTTCCAAATGGCTTTTGAAAATCCAAATATACTATATCCAATATCTGCCTATCCTCATTGTACCCCCCAGAAAAATAACAATAGGATGGTCAGGCTGATTTTCCGTTTCATGAAACAGTACCAAGTCTGCCTAATCATATCCTAATTTTCTAAGTGCCCTGTTAGCATGCTCCTAATATACCCCTGAAGGCGATGGCCTAGTGGTATTATCACTGCACTGGCAATCCAGAAACTCAGCCTTGTGTTCTGGGGACCAGTGTTCGAATCCCACCATGGCAGATGGTGGAATTTGAATTCAATAAAAAAAATATCTGGAATTAAGAATCTACTGATGACCATGAAACTATTGTTGATTGTCGTAAAACTCATCCGGTTCACTAATGTCCTTTAGGGAAGGAAATCTGCTGCCCTTACCTGGTCAGGCCTACATGTCTGAGGATTCAGAGGTAGACCATTTAGGATGGAGGTGAGGAGACATTTCACCCAAAGAGTGGTGAGCCTGTGGAATTCATTACCACAGGAAGTAGTTGATGTCAAAACATTGAATATATTCAGATATAGCACTTGGGGTGAATGGGATCAAAGATTATGGGGGGGGAAAAAGCAGGATTAGGCTATTAAGTTGAATGATCAGCCATGATTGTAATGAATGGCAGAGTCGGCTCGAAGGGCCGAATGGCCTCCTCCTGCTCCTATCTTCTATGCTTCTTTGTTACTCCAGAGCCACAGCAATGTGATTGACTCTTAACTGCCCTCAGGCAACTAGGGATGGGCAATAAATGCTGGCCAGCCAACGAAACCCATGTCTCACAAATAATATTTTAAAATTCCTTTCTGTAGCCACAGCGCAAGACATTGCAGCAAAGTGGCTCCGTCGCTGAATTAGTAATCCAGAGACCTTGACCAATAACCCTGGCAGACATGAGTTCACGTCCCACCATGGCAGTTGGGGGTTTAAATTATTAATTGCATTTTGAATGAAAAGCTAGTATCAGTAATAGTGACCATGAAACTAGCCAGGTGTTATAACAAGCCAACTGGTTCACTCGTGACCTTTTTTAGTGGTGGCTTGCTACCTGTAACCTGAACTAAATGTGACTTTAACATGGTTGACTCAACTCCAAACGAGCCATTGCTGAGTCAGAAAAGCTGCTAGCACTGTGGTGGTAGCTATACTACATGGACTATAGCAGTTGAAGGCAGTTCACCCTCTTGAGGGCAAATTGGGGATGGACAGTAAATGTTGGCCTTGCCAGTGATGCCCATGTTTTGTAAATAAAGAAAAGTCACTTTAGTTTCCCCCCCTCAAGAGGATCAGAAGGCTTAACATTACAATAAGATGAGGTGTAATCTCCATATCCTTCGCCTTCAGCCTACCATGATACCGACAGGGGAAAACCATGAGTTGCAATCTGATTTATAGGTCACCAGGCCCGTAATGAGATTACATTCCCAGCACAGACAGCCAGGCCCTGGAGCAGATGTATCTTGCAGTTACCTACTCTTTGTTGCTATAGCAGCCTGCTGCAGTTTAACCCAGGCTGCAAAAGAGCAGCTTTTAATAATAACGCAATTTATATACGTTGTACGTCAAAAATAAGAGGAGAGCTTTTTGAAACGGAGAGGAGTTTTGTTCTGTTCAAATCGTAATCCTAAAACCTAACGGTTTTTATAGGCCTCAAGTTACACCAAGGGGACGGGTGTCAGTGATTGGAAAATGGTTGGGAATCTATTGATCTGTCTGTGTACTGCCCTATGCCATTTGCCAATTGGGTTCAGTAGTAGTGTCAGAAGTGCCCCAGTGGCTTGTGGAAAATTTGTATAAAAATGAATTCCTGATTGCATTGCTTGGACATCTATATTTACAGTTAAATTTTATCTCCTTGACATATAATGGCATTGGCAGCCAAAATGGCATTGGCTTACGACTTTGCTGTTCCTAATTGCTGTTTTGTCACATTGAGTGAAGTGTGCATGGTGCGTACAGTATTCCTCTGCTCATTTATATCAGGCAGTGGGTGACCTAAACAGTGCAGGTCGCAAAACAACCTAGAAAAAAGTTGACATTGTTTTTGATGGTGCCGGGGCCCTCTGGCACCAGCACTCATCACGTCTGCACTTCAGGTTTTCATGCCTCTACCATCGGTGGCTGTGTCTTCGGCTGCCTCATCTCCAAGTCTCCCTTTAAGATGCTCGTTTGAAATTAATTTCTTTGATCGAACGTTTGATCATTAATCCACATAAAGGGATAAATGTCAAATTATCCATCTCTAATGAGCACGTGCTTCTTTCTGGATGCATCACAGCTCCTGCTCTGTCCAAGATTGTAGTTTCTTGCAAAGGGTTGTAAACGTAACCCAGTCCATCATGCAAACCAGCCTCCCATCCATTGACTCTGTCTACACTTCCCGCTGCCTCAGCAAAGCAGCCAGCAGAATTAAGGACCCCCACGCACCCTGGACATTCTCTCTTCCACCACCTTCCATTGGGAAAAAGATACAAAAGTCTGAGGTCACGTACCAACTGACTCGAACAGCTTCTTCCCTGCTGCCATCAGACTTTTGAATGGACCTACCTTATAAATTGATCTTTCTCTACACCTTAGTTATGACAGTAACACTATATTCTGCACTCTCTCCTTTCCTTCTCTATGGATGTTATGCTTCATCTGTATAGCGTGCAAGAAACAATACTTTTCACTGTATCCCAATACATGTGATAAATCAAAAACACCCATACACCAACAGAAGCAGGAAGAGCTTTTCTCCTTCACTTACAGAACCATAAATGGTCACAGTTCGCAAGAGCAGAGTTCCACCTGACATCCTGACCAATATTTATCCTTCAAGTAACATGACTAAAATAAATTACCTGATCATTTTACAGGGGTAGTGTCTGGGTGGGATTGTTGTGGGTGCAAACTTGATGGGGCCAAATGGCCTCTTCTGCACTGTTAGGATTCAATGATATGATTATCCCATTGCTGTTTGTAGAAGCTTGCTGTGCGGGAATTGGTTCTGTATTTCCTGATGCGCCTGCACCTTAGTGGTACGTGATTAACAGTGCAGCACTCTTGGATGTCCTAAGGTCATGAAGGGCGTTATGGAAATACAAGTTTGTTCTTTCCATGTTGAGTTCAATTGGAAAAATAACCCTAAGGTTTTCTTACTAATGAGTGTGATGGTAATTACTTTTGAAATATCATTAACTTGGTTTTGCTGTCTCCAAATTTATTTGTTTACTGATGGAGTTGGGATTTTTTTTTTCTGTAAGATACATTATGAATCCAATTGTGTAACTGTACTAATATTTTTAACTCATCTGTTCCTATGTAAACAGTGCAAATTATTTAAGAGGCAACGCAATAGTCAGCATGAACATGATGCATTGTTGATTAGATTGGAAACCTTTTGATCTGATTTTCACTCTTCCCCCCCCCCCCCCCCCCCGCCCCAACCCCCACCGTCGGAGGAAATGAGGAGGTGGGTCAACTAAAATAACAAGTCAGTTATCCCATCGCCTTCCCCCAAAAGGTCCAAATCCCACTTCTTTCCGGGACGAGACAATTGTGGGATAATTATGGTATTTCTGGTTGAGGGAGTTTGCTGTGTGCAAATTGACTATTGACTTTCCTACACTGCAGCAATGATGGCACATCAGAAATACTAAATTGGTCACAAAGAATGTTGTGTAATGCAAGGATTTCTTCTTTTAATCCCTCAAACAGTTTTTTTTTTAAAATGCAGATTGATTTGATTTATTATAAAGTGTGGAGTTTGCACGTTCTCCCAGTGTCTGCGTTGGTTTCCTCCAGGCGTTCTGGTTTCTTCCCACAGTCCAAAGATGTGCGGGTTGGGTGGACCGACCATGTTAAATTGCCCTGTAGTGTCAGAGAGATTAGCAGGGTAAATACATGGGGTTACGGGGATAGGGTCAGAGTGGGGCTGTTGTCAGTGCAGGCTTGATGGGCCAAATGGCTTCCTTGATTTGATTTATTATTGCCACTTATTAGTATACAGTGAAAAGTATTGTTTCTTGCACGCTTTACAGACAAAGCATACCCGTTCATAGAGAAGAAAAGGAGAGGGTGCAGAATATAGTATTACAGTCATAGCTAGGGTGCATAGATAGATCAACTTAATGCAAGGTAGGTTCATTCAAATGTATGATGGCAGCAGGGAAGAAGCTGTTCTTGAGTCGGTTGGTACGTGTCCTCAGACTTTTGTATCTTTTTCCCAGCGGAAGAAGGTGGAGGAGAGAATGTCCGGGGCACGTGTGGTCCTTAATTATGCTAACTGTTTTTTTGAGGCAGCACATAGTGTAATGGATGGGAGGCTGGTTTGCACGATGGACTGAGGTTCGCTCATGATCCTTTGTGTTTCTTGCGGTTTTGACCAAAGCAGGAGCCATACCAAGCTGTGATATAACCAGAAAAGATGCTTTCTATGGTGCATCTGTAAAAGTTGGTGAGAGTCGTAGCAGACATGCTAAATTTCCTTAGCAGCATGAGAAAGTAGAGGCTTTGGTGGGCTTTCGTAACTATAGCGTCGGCATGGAGGGACCAACAAGTTGTTGGTGATCTGAACACCTGAAAACTTGAAACTCTTAAACATTTCCACTTCATCCCCGTTGATGTAGACAGGGGCACTTCACTACTCCCTTCACTACGCTTCCTGATGTCAATGATATTAAGGGAAAGATTATTGTCACTGCACCAGTTCACCAGATTCTCTGTCTCGTTCCTGTACTCTGTCTCATCATTGTTTGAGATCTGACCCACTACAGTGGTGTCATCAGCAAACGTGAAAATCAAGTTGATGGGGAATTTGGCCACACGGTCATAGGTGTATAAGGAGTATAGTAAGGGGTTGAGGACACAGCTTTGTTGAGGATGATCGTTGAGGAGGTATTGTTGCCTACCCTTGCTGATTGCGGTCTATGGGTAAGGAAGTCTATAATCCAGTTGCAGAGGAAGGAGCCAAGCCCGAGGCCACAGATTGAAGATGAGTTTTGTAGGGATGATGGTGTTGAAGTCAATAAATAGGACTCTGAAATAGAATCGATACAGTTCAGAAGGAGGCCATTCGGTCCATCGAGCCTACACTGACAACAATCCCACACAGACCCTATCCCCACCACCCCATGTATATACCCTTATAATCCCACTCGCACTAAGGGACAATTTAGCATGGCCAATCTAGCTAACCTGCACATCTTTGGACTAAATAAGTGTCTACGGTATCTAGGTGTTCCAAGGTTGAGTGCAGGGCCAGGGAAATGGTGTCTGCTATGGACCTGTTGCGGCAGTAGACAAGCTGTAATGGATCCAGGCAATCTGGGAGGCTGGAATTAATTCGTGCCATGATCAACCTTTTGAAGCACTTCATAATGATGGACTACTTCTGCACTGTAGGGATTCTGTGATTATTGTCACATGTATTGGGATATAGTGAAAAGGATTGTTTCCTGCGGGCTGTACAGACAAAGCATACCGTTCATAGAATACATGGGGTAGATGGAAAGGAGAGGATGCAGAATGGAGTGTTAAAGTCATAGCTAGGGTGCAGAGAAAGATCGGCTTCATTATTAGAGTTTAAAAGAGTTGGGGATCAGTTTTTAAGAGCATGGATTGAGAGTTAAAGATTTTGGGGACAGCTCACAAGAAGTCGCCCCACTGTCAAATAGTTGTCTGTGGCATCTTGCTGTGTGCAAATTCGCTGCCTCATTTCCCACATTGCAACAGCGACTCCACTTGGGGGGAAAAAAAACAATGCTTCATTGGGCTGTGAAGCACTTTGAGATGTCCAAAAGACCCTGCAGAAATGCTGACCTCTCCTCTGGTCGGGCACAGTGGTTAACACTGCTGCCTCTCAGTGCCGGGGACCTGGGTTTGATTCCCGGCTGTCTGTGTGGAGTCTGCACATTCTCCCCGTGTCTGCGAGGGTTTCCTCCGAGTGCTGCCGTTTCCTCCCACAGTCCGAAAGGCATGCTGTTTAGGTGCAGTGGCCATGCTAAATTCTCCCCCGGTGTACCCGAACAGGTGTCGGAGTGTGGCGACTAGGGGATTTTCACATAACTTAATTGCAGTGTTAATGTAATCAACAAACTAAACAAAACTCCTGTGTGTAAAACAGCTTTAAGGTCCTCTGCTACTTTGTGGTACTGTTGTGCAAATAAGAATTTCTGTACTGTGAGCAACTGTAGAACGTGCAGAGGATTTTTATTTGCACTGTGTGCGGGGGCAACCAGCAGTGCTGAATTGCATTTCGTAACCCTACAGTGCAGAAACTTTAATTTTATTCAGTGCAAAGCAGAAGGAAATGAATATTCAAGGTGTCTGGTTCCTTTGTCTTGTCTGAGATTGCATATTGGGACAGTGATCACCTTGAGGAGGAGTGGGAGCAAATATATTACCAGGTGCTAATGCAGCCACTTCCACCCTCCGATCATTTCATTAATAGAAGGAATCAACAAATGGACCGGAAGCAAAGCCTGTCTGTTTTTGATTCCTTAAAATAAATCTTGCTTGTTTGTGTTTTACCTGCTTTTGCCACCGATCTCCCCGACACGGGAAATTCTTTAAAACCTGGTGGCCTTTTATAAAATCTTGCACAACCTTCAGTGGAGGGAGGGAGAGAGTGGAGCAGTTTATTGATCTCGTTCCATGTTGGACGTGTGGTTTTCTAGTAATCGTGGTTTGCTGTTCCATGGTGTGTTGGGTATGAGCCAGCATCTCGAGCCATTGAATGGTTTCTAAATGTATTGATTATTGAGATAATAGCACGTTACATCTAAAGGAGCATTTACCTCAGCAAGCACACTCGTACATTCTGATTTTTCTTTCTTCTGACTGAACCAGCCAGCGGGATAAAGAGGCTGGATCTAGTTCCGTAACCGGTGGAAGCTTGTGTGCAGACAACACCCGCCATAGCAGACGGTGAAATTTGAGTTCAATTTTAAACATCTGGAATTAAGAATCTACTGATGACCATGAAATCATTTTTGGTTTGTCGGAAAAACCCATCTCGTTCACGAGTGTCCTTTTAGGGAAGGAAATCTGCTGTTCCTTACCTGGTCTGGCCTACATGTGACTCCAGAGCCACAGCAATGTGGTTGACACTCAAATGCCCTCGGGCAACTAGGGATGGGCAATAAATGCTGACCAACCAGCGACACCCATGTCCCACAAATGAATTAAAGAATTTTTAAAAAAGAAGGCGGCTCACCAACATCTTCTGAAGGGGCAAATAGGGATGGGCAATAAATGCTGGCCAGCTGGGTGCATAAATGAATAAACACTTTTGGATCCCAGCCTAGACAACTTAACAGCTCTTGTCTGTTTATGGCCCTTTGTGAAGGAGCAGCAACAGAACTCTGGCTCGGGTCTTTTGGAACACTGTGCACTGTCCTAGGGGGTTTTAGGAGGTATAAACTTGAACTCATCTGAAACTCTGCCCATTTCCTAACTCCAAATCCCATTCACCAATCCCCCCCAATTGCTCTGCCCTGCATTATCTTCCGGTCCAGCAGCGCATCAAGTTCAATATGCTCATCCTTGTTTTCAAATCCCTTCATGGCCTCGTGCATCTTTCTTTCTGCAGCCTCGCTCAGCCCTACAAATCTCTCACATCTTTAGGCTCTTCCAATTTTAGCCCCTTGTGCATTCCCAATTTTAATTGCTCCACCATTGGTGGCCATGCCTTCAGCTGCAGCGTTGAGCTTTGGAATTTGTTCCCTGAACCTTTTCCTCCTCACCACGTCTCCTCCTTTTTCAGTCACTTCTTGAAACCTTTCCCTGGCCAGGTTTTTGGTCACCTGAGCAAATATGTGACTGTATTATACTCCTATAATGTGTTATGTACTTTGGGACGTCTGGAGGAACATTTATGATATAAATGTTCTCTTCATGCATTTAGTTCATTAAATTCTACCAAAAGAATCATCATAAAAGTCCTGATAATGACTGTGTTGTCCCACTCCCCACTCTGTTTCTCTTCCTAGGGAAACGTTCACTTGTCATCTTACTCTTATGAAATACCTTGACATGTTTTACTACATTGAAGGCGCTATATAAATGCAAGTTGTTTGTGTATGGGCCTTCACTGTGTTCCACCCAGGGAAGTTTTTAGTTTTGAGGTTCCGGCCGGAATTCCTTGACACTTCTCACTGGCGGGATCGTTGGCTCCCTCCGAAGGTGCGCTCCCCCTGCAGGTTTCCTGGCATGGGGTGCAGTTAATGGGAAATCCTGTTGACACCAGTGGGACCAGGCGACCCTGCCACCGGCAAATGGCGCACCACCTCCCGCCATGAGAAACGTGCCACAGGGAAGCCAGAGAATTCCCACCCTCTCCCTGCATTGCTCTGCACCCCACCCCTCTTTCTCCTTTCTCTCTTTCCCCCCCCCCCCCCCACCAGACACACACACAAGCCATTATCATGACTTTTATGATAATTCTTTTGGTGTTAATAAATTAAATATATCATAAGCGCTCCTCCAGGCATCCCAAAATACACACGATGGGTAGTAAAAGTTAGGAACTCTTCCACAAACACAATTGATGCAAGATCAATTGTGAATTTTAAATCCAAGATTGATCGTTCTTTGTCAACTAGATATATTGTAGAATATGGGGCAATGGTGGAGAAATAAATGTAAGGTGACAGATAAACCATGATCTCACTGATTGGCAGATCAGGTCCAAGGGGCTAAGTGGCCTACTCCTATTCTTCTGTTGACGACGAATAGTGATTTTGAAATGTCGTCACTATAGTAAGAGGAACATAGGAATTAGGAGTAGAAGTAAGCAACTCAGCTCTTTGAGCCTGCTCCGCCATTCAATCAGATCATGGCTGATCTCTTCCTGGTGTCATTAAAAAGGCAGCTCACCAGAATCATGCCTCCATTCCTGCAGCAGTCAATTGTACACAGCAAGCTCCCACAAATAGCAGCATGATAATGATGAGATCATTTAACCTAGTGATGTTGATTTGAGTCATAAGGAACTATCCTGCTCTTCACAAAGGTACTATGGGATCTTATACATTGACCTGGGTTTAACATCTCAGCCGAAAGATAGGATTATGGCGGACAGACAAGAAAGGTGCATTGAAGCCACAATGAGGGTAGCCATGATCTTATCGAATGGTGAAGCAGGCTCGAGGGACTGAATGGCCTACCACTAATCCAATACTTGTGTTGTATGTCTGGGAAAAGCAGAGAAAATAAGGGGGGAAAAAAAACCTATTGTTTTCCTTAAATGACAACATTAGAATGAATAAGGATATAAGCAAAGTCATGGATGAGCAAGTCATTAAACCTCTGAAAGCCTCCTTTAAAAAGCACTCATCCACATTTTTGAAACAGCCATTGTCTATGAAAAACCTTCTGGGAGGCAGTCACGCAAAATTATATAGCATTTACATAGAGGCTGGCTATTCAGTCCAACAGCTCCTTACTAGCTCTCATGATCCCTTCGAACCTCCTCCCATCCTACTTTCATCTAATTCCAATCAGAACAATTTTCTACATCTTTCTCCCTAATGTCCTTATCTACCCTTCCGTTGAATGTATTTATACTAGTCAACACACACAGGCCACGTGATGGTGAGTCCAACATAATGAGCGCCTTGTGGGGAAATAATTTTGTCCGAATTCCTCATCGGATGTGTCGGTGGCCATCTTAAATTAATGGTCTGTAGATTTGGTCCCTTGATGCGCCATTATCAGTTGGCACTTTCAGCACCTTGCCACACACACACACACACACACACAACAATCAAATCCCAAAGCGTGCCAAGGAAAGTTTAACGAATGGCAACGCACGGTTCATGTTCCTTCCCCAAGCAACCCGCGCTGTTTATTGCTCGAGTAAGTGATTTGCTCTCAGGCCTCCCTTGTCTGCGCTGCTGGGATGAGCATAGCTATAGTCCGGGGACAAACAGTCCCTCTCCAATTTTCTCTTGTGGGCAAATGCCTGCACTCTCTCAACACCACCTCCTCGGCTGCACAATGTCAAATCCTCCAGTGGGAAATTATGAAAGTGATTCTGTGGCACTGTGCACAAGAGGGGCAAAGCTGTCATCTATGTATTTGAACAGCCAACCTCAAATGTCTTTGGAAACTTTCTGTAGTGCTCACCTTTTTAATAAAATAGGATTTAGTACCTTGGGGTGCTCTTTACTTCAGGCGCTCAGCAGTATAATTTCTGACTGGGTGTCTCCTGACAACCCAAACTGTTCTGATCAACTGTTTTTTTTTTGCGTTGCAATGGCAGGGACGTTACTCGCTGGTAAACAAAGCGAAACGCAGTGATGTTCGGCTGGCAGATATCCAGCGTGTGCTTTTAAAAAAATCTTATGAAGTAAAACATTTTATAAACAAGCGGGCTGTGATAACAGCCCGAGGGGACAATGTCGGCCCAGCTCCTGCTTTGCTGCAAGTTTGCTCTGCAAAGCTGTAGCTATTCGGGTCATGTAGCTTCACTAATCGGTGCTTAAATTGGGTTGAATTGTGGCGGTTCTGCATCTTATTGGCTCAAAGTACATGCATTTTGACTTTAATGCCTTATTTCATCTGAGTCTTGCAGTATTATGCAATCAACAAAAATGAGGACATTCAACCGATCAAGCCTGTTTATTGTGGCATGGTGGCCCAGTGGTTAGCACTGCTTGGGTTCCCGGCTTGGGTCACTGTCAGTGTGGAGTTTGCGCATTCTCCTAGTGTCTGCGTGAGTTTCCTCCGGGTGCTCCGGTTTCCTCCCACAGTCCAAAGATGTGCAGGTTAGGTTGATTGGCCATGCTACAAATTGCCCCTTTGAGTCCTGAGATGTGTAAATTAGATGGATTAGCGGGTAAATATGTAGGGATAGGCGGGTAGGGCTGGGTGGGATTGTGGTCAGTGCACTCGATGGGCCAAATGGCCTCTTTCTGCACTGACGGGTTTCTATGAAGCCTGTTCTGGCTCTCTGAAAGATCTATCCAATTAGTCTCCACTCTGCAGCTCTTTTTTTATAGCCCTGCAGCTATTTTTCCTTTTCCCATATAGAAAGAATTCCCTTTTGAAAGCTATTATTGAATCTGCTTGCATTGTCCACTTCAGATCACAACAACTCGCTGTTCAAAAATGTTCCTCATCTCTGCACTTGCGTTCACACATGCACCACAGCCAGTGGAAATGGTTGCTCCTACAGTTATTCTATTAAAACCCCTCAATTTTGAGCATTTCTATCTAATCTTTCAAATGGGCAGCATGGTGGCACAGTGTTTAATACTGCTGACTCTCAGCACCAAGGACCCGGGTTCAATTCCGGCCTCTGGTCACTGTCTGTGTGGAGTTTGCACATTCTCCCCGTGTCTGCGTGGGTTTCCTTCGGGTGCTCCAGCTTCCTCCCACACTCCAAAGATGTGCAAGTTAGGTGGATTGGCCATGCTGAATTGTTCCTTAGTGTCCAGAGATATGTAGGTTAAATGTAGTGTGATTCTCTCTTCCACCTTCAGTTGGAGAAAAGATACAAAAGTCTGAGGTCCCGCACCAACCGACTCGAGAACAGCTTCTTCCCTGCTGCCATCAGACTTTTGATTGAGCTACCTTGCATTAAGTTGACCTTTCTCTACACCCTAGCTATGACTGTAACACTACATTCTGCACTCTCTCCTTTCCTTCTCTATGAACAGTATGCTTTGTCTGTAAAGTGCACAAGAAACAATACTTTACACTGTATACTAATACATGTGACAAAAAATCAAAAAGGTTAGTTGGATTAGCCATGGTAAATACACGGGGTTAGTGGAAAGAGTGGGAGGGGCTTGGGTCTGGGTTGTTGCTCTTTTGGAGAGTCAGTGTAGTCTGGATGGGCTGAATGGCTTCCTTCTGCACTGGGGGATTAATAAAGGTGCCAGCCGTGGCTCACAATCGAGTCTGCAAGTTAAACAAAGCAGTCCATTTGATCTGCAACCCATCTACTACAAGCAGTCAGGCTGTACTTAGTGTTCATTGTAAACGTTGCTTGTTGGGTGTAGGCGAAATAAAGTAAAACTGACACAGGATGGAAGAGGAAGTGAGTAAATACAAATCAACGCTGGCTTAATAAGGGAATAATAACACATTTGGAGAGATGATTCAGCAAGAGAGACATGTTGAGCTTCTAGTTGCAGCCAATTGGTATCTCTGGTAAATTCAGCTCTGTACTGATGTTTATCCATTGTTTTCACACTGCTGCTTTTGTTTGGAAGCTTTCTCATTTGGTTCCCCATTCTGTAGAATTACTCTCACCACCAGCCAGTTTGACTCTTAGATTGGCCATTTAGTGCTGAGATTAATCATCGTCTCTTTACTCTGAGGGTTAGGGGTCTTTGGAATTCTCTAACCCAGGGGATCCTAGCCTTTTCTATATCATGACACCACCTATTTTCTCTGTCTTCCCTGACTGAGAACTTTGTTTTTAAGGCTCCCTGTCCTCTCGCCTGTGTTTTTTTTAATCTCTCCCTGCCTCTCGCTTCTCGCAGTGTTTTTGTGCCCTTTTTGAGTTGTTGCTTTTTCTGCAGGTGCATGGGACCCTTGTCTTCAGCTCCAAGTCCCTTTTGCTTATGAGCATGGGCCTGACTAATGTAAAAAATCTAAACTGCGCACGTGCAGCTCATTCCCAGCCAGCGCGTGCGCAGGAAGCCCAAGATTCATTAGGTCTTGGAGATGGCAACCTCAGAGCTGAAGACGAAGGCTAGTTTTAGTTTGTTTTAAAACTTGTCCTCCAAACTAGTTTGCCAATTTGATTTGTCCATATGAAATGAAAGTCCTCCTAACATTATCGTATTTCCTACGCAATATCTTTTAATTCTTGATAGAAAGCATGTGCATAATATGTTAAGGGGCTCATAAACTACACCTTACCCGAGTGCTTAATATTGATTGTCTCCATCCACACTGATTCTACTTCCTGCTTTTCTGGGTCCTTTCTCATTACTATCCCCTTATTATCAGGGCTATGACTAGCACCCCACCCTTCCTTCACCACTTCTTCATCGAATCCTAGAATCCCTACAGTGCAGAAGGTGGTCATTCGGCCCATCGAGTCTGCACCGACGACAATCCCACCCAGGCCCTATCGCTTTAACCCCACATATTTACCCCACTAATTCCCCTGACATCTAAGGGCCAATTTAGCATGGTCATTCCACTTAATCTGCACATCTTTGGACCGTGGGAGGGAACCGGAGTACCCGGAGGAAACCCACGCAGACACGGGGAGAATGTATAGACTCCACACGGACAGTGACCCGAGGCCCATGCCACCCTTTCTTTTCCATTCCAAAATATCAAACACTCAGGAATATTTAATTCCCTACCTTGGTCACCATGAAATAACATCTCTGTAATGGCTTTTGGATCAAGTCCATTTTTCTCTACTTGTAGGATTGCAGAGGATGTCTGTACAGATACAGACCATTTGGTCCAAGCAGTCCATGTCGGTGTTTATGTTCAATGGGAGCCTCCTCCCATATTTCCTAAAACTACCATAGTAACCAGCTATTCGCACGCTTGCCTAGCTTCCCTTCAACACATTGATGCTATTCCTCTCTACCACTGTCTGTGGTAGCAAGTTCCACAATCTCACCATTGTTTGGGTAAAGAAGTTTCTTCTGGATTCCCTATTGGATTTCCCGGTGACTATCTTTTATTGAAGACTTCTGTACATTTAGAAAAGGCACCTTTTTAGTCTTTAACTTCCTATATTTTTCCTCTTGATGTGACCCTATTTGCTGACATACATGACCATTGAACTCTGTTCCTTCATGTCACACGGTTACATTTTCACTGCAGCATTGATTATTCTCTTTAGATTTCTAACAGCCGGAGAATTCAAGCCATAAAGTTTAAGAGCAGGGAGGTTATTCTGGACCTACATAAAACATTGGTGAGGTCACAGCTAGAGTATTGTGTGCAATTCTGGAATCCATATTATAGGAGGGAGGTGGTAGTATTGGAAAGGGTGCAGAGGAGATTTACCAGGATGTTTTAGTTATGAAGAGGGATTGGATAGACTGGGGTTTTCCTTTTAAGCAGAGGAGACTGAGGGAGGGACATGATTGAGACATCTGAAATTATGAGGGACATAGGGTAGACAGAACAAACATCTTCCCCTTGGTGGAGGGATCAATGACTAAGGGGCAGGAAGTTTAGAGGGGATGTGTGGAAAATCTTTTTCATCGAAAGGGTGGTCAGAGTCTGGAACTCACTGTCTGAAAGGATGGTGGAGGCAGAGACCCTCATAACATTGAAGAAGTGTTTAGATGTGCACCTGTGATGCCAAGGCATATAAGGCTATGAGCCATGTGCTGGAAAATGGGATTAGATTAGTTAGGTGGTTTGTCTTTGACCAGCACAGACGCAATGGACTGAAGGACCTTTTCTTTGGTGCTGTACACCTCCATGACTTTAAGGCTAAATTTTAATAGGTGATGAGGTATCCCGAAGAGACTAGCAGCATTGTCACCAGTCAGCCCATGAGCCAGGGTGGCAGTAAGTGCTGGGTGCTAAGGACCAGGGTTGGGGTGGCGGAGGGGAGAGCAGCAGGGACGCAAGGAGGGTGGGGGACTGTGGTCCTAGATAGAGAGGCCATAAGGGAGGGTTCACCTGGGGTTGGGCGGCACAGTGGTGAGCACTGCTACTTCACAGCGCCAGGGACCTGGGTTCAGATCCAGCCTTGGGTGGACTATCTGTGTGGAGTTTGCATGTTTGCCCCACGTCTGCGTGGGTTTCCTCCGAGTGCCCCGGTTTCCTCCCACAGTCCAAAGATGTGCAGATTCGGTGGATTGGCCAAGCTAAATTGCCCCTTTAGTGTCCCGAGATGTGTGGGTTCGATGGATTAGTGGTGGCAAATGTGTGGGGTTACAGGGAAAGGACCGGGGTAAGATACTATGTCAGAAAGTCGGTGCCGAATGGCCTCATCTGCACTATAGGGATTCTATGAACCTCTTGGGAGAGGGGAAGCCCCTAATTGTGAAAGGGGATCAATGTTGGAAGACCCTCTCCCCGTGTCTCTACCCAAGGCCCAGCAGGGTGATTTGACCAGGTTCCACTGCCGCCCATCCCCCCCCCCCCCCCCCCCCCATGCCTCCCAATCCTCTGACCCAAGCAGATTGACTGGCTCAGTTTCACTCCCACCCCCACCCATCACCACTGTCTGAGACCACCATCTGGCCTATGCCACAGTTCAGGTGACCGTGGAGGATTAACGTTTCCAGGCTATGAAGCCTATAGTTTCCTGGCCTGTCCCCCACCCCCAGCAGCTAGTACTTGTTGCTGGGCTGACAAAGTGGATCTTTGCAGGAATTAGCATCAGTTTGATGTTGCAGTCTCTAAAAGTTTCTCTCATGTTTCTGGTTAAATCCCCCTGGGCCTCCAACCTCGCCAATATATGCTAACTGGATTTATTAAAATGCAAATGCCTTGTTTCGTAATAGAGAATATTAATTCAGTGTCAGTTTTTCTTTTAAAACAACGTTTTATTAATACAAGAAAATCTCTTCCTCTGAACTTGAAAACTGCAAGTGCAATAAATAAATTATGAAATGACACATGAAAGAAGTCATTGATTGGGGAAAAGATCTACTTTCTCTAATCTTCATCAGATGTGAAATACAATGCAGTTTTTATGTAAATAAGCTTTTTCATTCCACTGTTCAAAGTGATTAAAGAAGCACTTTTGTAGTGTTTGGGGAGTTGAATGGACGGTGCTGGGCTAAAGATAGATCACTCACATCCACCATCTTTTACCGTGGTGCAAAAGTACATACAGCCAGACCCTGCCCACAAACCTGGCCACAGCCCGAGGTCGGCATGGCGGGTTTCCACTGTTTGTAAAGGGGCGTTCAATGTTTAATGCAGGTTTTTCATAAGTTCTTTGCTTTGGTGCTCTGTGTGGTGAACCATTATTGGTTCCCACTAGGTAGTGCTGAGCCATGGTCTGGCCAGTACTATGAGTCTGTATACATGTTACTGTTGGGGTTAGGGTTGGGCTGTTCTACCTGTTAATATAGTTGTTATGGTACACCCCAGTCGGCTCCGCCTCCTGGGAGAGGTATAAAGGTCACTGCTCTGCCTGGTGACCCTTTAGTCTGGGATCGTGTACTGTATATGGTAGTTCTGTTATTGTTGGCAATAAAAGCCTTTATTTCCCGAGTACATCACGCCTCTCGTGTGTTATATCACTCTGTACTCCTATTCGAGGGCTGTATGGTGGCACAGTGGTTTGCACTGCTGCCTCACAGCGCCAGGAACCCGGATTCAATTCCAGCCTTGGGTTACTGGCTGGGTGGAGTCTGCACGTTCTCCCCGTGTCCACGTGGGTTTCCTCCAGGTGCTCCGGTTTCCTCCCACAGTCCAAAGATGTGCGGGTTAAGTTGATTGGCCAAGGTAAATTGCCCCTTGGTGTCAGGGGGAACAAGCAGGGTAAATACATGGGGTTACGGGGATATGACCTGGGTGGGATTGGTGTCAGTTCAGGTTCAATGGCCGAATGGTCTCCTTCTGCACTGTAGAGATTATATAATTTACAAAACCCAGGATCCTGTATTCGATAATACCCACTTTCTCAATTTGCACTGATACCTTCACTGATGTGTGCGCACGTACACCTCCGTCCAACACTCTTAGTTAGCATATTGTGGGTTCAAGTCCGAGTCCCAGCTCACCAGAGACCTGAGCACCAAATCTAGACTGGCACTCTACTGAAGTATTGAAGGGGTCATTCATTCTGCAGGCAAGGGTTTCCTGTACGAGCTGTTGCCCCCAAATTCTTTGCCCTCGACAGCAGCTTGGGCACAACGATATTCCTTCCTGCCATTTGGAAGTGAGAAGCATCGCCTTCTCCTTGACATGGAGGGTGTTGCACACAGTAGCTCCGTGCAACTTAGTAAGATGGACTCCCAGGCCATATGTACGTGTTCTTTGCGTTTATATAGTTTGGGCAATGTTGCAGCCTCCTTTTGACTATTTGAGGGGGCTGCTCCTCAGCCTTTGGGTGCAAATCAGCCCCACGCTCCTGATCTGTTGCCACCCAGTGCAGAGTTGGGGGCAGGCAGATTGGAAGTCCACCGTGTTAACCTGGGCCTCGCTGAGGTCCAGGCAGCAGGGGATTGCTGTTTATCTCGACTGCCTGCCCCTCTCCCCTGGTTAATGTCCGTGCCCTAATGTCCATGACGAGGGAGCGGTCTCTGTCCAGCAGTATATGTGAAGCCTTCCACAGGCGGTGGCTGCTGCAGGGGCTGGAGTGCATTATCCGTCTCGGTAACATTAATCTAATTCGACAAGATTCTGTAAACGATTTCTGATTTGGGTGGAGTACTCCTACCAGGGGTGGTAATGTGACTGGATTAGTAATCCAGAGGCCCAGGCTAATGCTGTGGGGCCACAGGTTCAGATCCCACCACAGCAGCTGGTGGAATTCAAATTCAATTAATAAAATCTGGAATAATAATCAGTAATCATAGAATCCTACAGTGCAGAAGGAGGCCATTCGGCGCATTGAGTCTGCACCGACAACAATCCCACCCAGGCCCTATACCTGTAACCCCACATATTTATCCTGCTCACCCCCCTGACAGTAAGGTCAATTTAGAATGGCCAATCAACCTAACCCACATATCTTTGGAGTGTGGGAGGAAACCGGAGCACCCAGAGGAAACCCACGCAGAAACCTGGAGACCATACAAACTCCACACAGACAGTGACCCGAGGCTGGAATTGAACCCGGGTCCCTGGCGCTGCGAGGCGGCAGTGCTCACCACTGTGCCACCACTTCAAGATCAGAAGACCCTTAAGGGTATTGATAGGCAGAGGGATCTGGGTGTACAGGTACACAGGTCACAAAGTGGCAACGCAGGTGGAGAAGGTAGCCTAGAAGGCATATGGCATGCTTGCCTTCATCGGCCAGGGCATTGTGTTTTAAAATTGGCAAGTCATGTTGCAGCTTTATAAAACCTTGGTTAGACCGCACTTGGAATATGGTGTTCAATTCTGGTCGCCACACTACCAGAAGGATGTGGAGGCTTTGGAGAGGGTACAGACAAGATTTACCAGGATGTTGCCTGGTATGGAGGGCATTAGCTATGAGGAGAGGTTGGAGAAACTTGGTTTGTTCTCACTGGAATGACGGAGGTTGAGGGGCGACCTGATAGAAGTCTACAAGATTGAAAGGCATGGACAAAGTGGATAGTCAGAAGTTTTTTCCCAGGGTGGAAGAGTCAATTACTATGGGACATAGGTTTAAGGTGCGACAGGCAAGGTTTAAAGGAGATGTACGAGGCAAGTTTTTTTTTTAAAACAGAGGCTGGTGCGTGCCTGGAACACGCTGCCGGGGATGGTAGTGGAAACAGATACGATAGTGCATTTTAAGGGGCGTCTGGACAAATACATGAATAGGATGGGAATAGAGGGATATGGTCCCCAGTAGGGTAGGGGGTTTTAGTTCAGTCAGGCAGCATGGTCGGTGCAGGCTTGGGCCGAAGGGCCTGTTCCTGTGCTGTAATATTCTTTGTTCTTTTCTTTGTTCAGAAGGAGCAGCTCTGAGTGCTGCAGCTCCCTGGAGAATGGGGTCTGCAGCACAAGCTCCCTTATAAGGAGGTCCCATTCTCAATCAAGCAGATGGCCATGGTAATGATGACCATGAATCCATTGGCGATTGTAATAAAATCCCACCTGAGTTAGTATTGTCTTTTAGGGATGGAAATCTGCAGTTCTCACCACCACCAGGGCAAATAGGGATGGGCAATAAATATTATCCCATGGGCAAATAAATTAAAAGGTTAATTGGTCCATATGTTTTTCTTCCCCTCGGAACTTTAGTAACAATTTACGATTGAACATCAATACTAAATTCATATTATTTAAACATGTTCACCAAAATGTGAGGTGTTGCTGAAGGCGGAAAGGCAGGTTAATAGGGTGGTGAAAAAGGCATATGGCACACTCGCCTTTATCAACCGGGGTATAGATTACAAAAGCAGAGAGGTCATGATGGAGTTGGAAAGAACTTTGGTGAGGCCACAGCTGGAGCACTGTGTGCAGGTCTGGTCGCCACATTGTAGGAAGGACGTGAACGCACTGGAAGAGGTGCAGAGGAAATTCACCAGGATGGAACATTTAAGTTATAAAGAGAGGCTGGATAGGCTTGGGTTGTTTTCTCTGGAGCAGAGAAGACTGAGGGGTGACTTGATTGAGGTGCTCAAGATTGAGGGGCATGGACAGAGTGGATAGGGAGCAGCTGTTCCCCTTAGTTGAAGGGTCAGTTACAAGGGGACATGAGTTAAAAGTGAGGGGTGGGAGGTTTAGGGGGGATTTGAGGAAAATTGTTTTTACCCAGAGGGTGGTGACGGTCTGGAATGCACTGCCTGGGAGGGTGGTGGAGGCGGGATGCCTCACATCCTTTAAAAAGTACCTGGATGAGTACTTGGCACGCCATAACATTCAGGGCTATGGGCCAAGTGCTGACAAGTGGGATTAGGTGGGCAGATCCGGGCCTTTCATGCGTCGGTGCAGACTCGATGGGCTGAAGGGCCTCTTCTGCACTGTAGTATTCTGTGATTGTTGCAGAATTTGTTTCCTGAATGTCTTTTTTAGTTCCACTCCTGACGTTGGACAGTTTCTGTCAACAATAATGTAAACATTGAGTTTTAACAATAGATATTTTCTCAAGCTCAAAATCAGCAGCCACCCCTACAAGTGGCCTCACATTCCTATGAACTGTAGTGCACCTTTTCTGGATAATCAAAAGCAAACCCAGGGATCCTGATACAAATCCTTTTCTCTGTACACTAATGACTGGTATGCATTGTGTGTGTGTGGGTTCGTAGGTAGGGATAAGTATGCTTTACATTTGCCTGGTTGACTGGTACTGACAAAATATCCCAAGTTTGAATTCGATGTTTTAAGTTCACAGCAAGCTTCCCTTTGATGACTGTTAATGAGTCAAGCAGCGACTTGTTAAAATACTCGGATAACAAATGCAGCTTTCTGACAACTATTATAATCTCTGTGCTGCTGTTGCGAGCTGTCGTCCTGTCATAATGAATATCCTTCTTGCCAAGACTGTCACTTTGCCACGAAAGACAGCTAAATGTGTTTATCCCCTTCAGCAAGAGCCTTGTGTGGAGAATATTGTACACAATGCTATAGCCTTGAATTAACACGCTTTCAGCTTTTGATTTTGCTATGAGTAATAATTAAACTAATTCTATAGAATGGTTTGCAAATGAAACTTTTTTTCCAATTTTTTTTTTTACTTCATTCTTAAAGTTACAAAGCCAAATCCACAGCCAATTGAATCCAATAAAGATGTGCTGGTTAGGTTAACTGGCCATGCTACATTCTCCCTCAGTGTGCCCGAACAGGCACAGGAGTGTGGCGGCTAGATGATTTTCACAGTAGCTTCATTGCAGTGTTAATGTAAGCCTACTTGTGACAATAATAAATAAACTAAATAATTCAAGGTCCCCTCAAGGGAGATGAACCAGATCCAAGCTGACAAGATGAGGCGTTGTATCCGATCTTGGACTTGATTTGATGCTTGATCTTACTGCGGTGAAGCCTCTTTCGTGGTTAAATTTTTTTAAAAACTAGTGTTGTCTGTCTGATAATGCACATATTGAATTGTTAATTGTATAATATAACACGTATCATAGAATCACTACCGTGCAGAAGAAGGCCATTTGGCAAATCGAGCCTACACCGACAACAAGCCCCATCCTTGTAACCCCACATATAAACCCTGCTAATCCTCCTGACTAAAGGGCAATTTAGTATGGCCAATCAACCTAAACCCCACATCTTTGAACTGTGGGAGGAAACCGGAGCACCCGGAGGAAACCCATGCAGCCACTGGAAAGATGTGCAAACTCCATACACATAGTCACCCAAGGCTGGAATCGAACCAGGTCCCAGGCGCTGTGAGGCAGCAGTGCTAACCACTGTGCCACCGTGCCACCCAGCAATGATATTTATAAGGTTCATGCACCCTGATTTGGCGCATAAGAATTTTCATTTCAAACCAAGTCTAGGTAACTCCGAGATGAGAAAAAGCTTCACCAAAATTTGAACTATGTTCTGTGAAGCAGAAAAAAGATTGGACTTGGTGTAAAATCGGATGCTAACTTAATACAGGCATGATTCAAACAGTTGGTGCAGTCTGATTTTACCCCTAAAATATTCCCAATGTGGACTAAACACAATTCTGTTAATTATGTAGATTACACATTGTTTGAGGAATTAAGTATTTTTTTTCTTTGTTTGAATGAATTAAATCACAAATAAAACATCTGTTGGAGAATGCAAAGAATCCATTTTTTAAAATCCTGTTAACGCATTGAGGCCAAATTTAAACTGCATCATTGAGTGAGGTGGCTTCAATTTACCTTAATGATAAGTAAATAACCTGCAATCCTATACTTAGAGCTTGACCAAGCTCTTGAACAATATAGGATTAGATGTAGTCCATAGCAGAGCCCCTATCCTCAAATGAACCTCCTTTGCTGTTAAATTCTCATCCATTTGTTCAGATCCTTCCATAGCCTCACCCCTCTCCATCTCTCCTCCATTCCTATACAACCCAATTTGAATTCTCTGCGCTTTTCCAATTCTGGCCTCTTGTGCATCCTGATGTCATACTGATGCACCATAAGTGACCATGACTTCTGCTACCTAGGCCCTAAGGTTTGGAATTTCCTCCCTAAACCTCTTCACTACTTCACTCCTTTCTTCCCCCTTTATGATGTTCCTTTAAACTACCTCTTTAACTAAATTTGTCCTAATGTCACCAAATGTGGTTCAGTGTCAGATTGAGTTCCAATAATGCCTTGGGACATTTTATAAAATTGAAGGTGTTTTAGAAATGTCAAATGTTGTTATATCAAGTCAAATCTTGGCTCTGGATTTAAGACACTTCTGCTACGATCCCAGTGGAGACCAGTAACGTTTTAAGAGATGCGTTTCCAACTAAAAGCACAATGTCATGTTTTAAGACTTTTACTGTAACAAACTAAAATCAACACAGACTAAACATTATTTTGGCTGAGGAAAGGATACATTTAGCATTAACGAATACAACTGAGAGAAACTGTATAAAACACTTTGCACCACGCTTCTGATAGATGATTGGAAATAAGAGATTAATTCTTGAGGTAATTCCAGTTTCTCGCAGGCTCATGTCTCCCTATCACACCAAGTCAGATATTTTAATGCTCTTCAAAAACAGTTCCACTCAGTCTGAATACCAACAGACCTTATCAGCAAGGTCCACCTTGGCAACTCCTTTTCCTTAACTCTCGAGTCCGGTCTGTCCTATTCCTTTCAATTCAATCAAACAACCAAACTTTGACACACCATCTTGTTAATACAGATACAGTTCACCCTGCCTCCTGCAGCTGTGGCTCCTTCCTGCTCCACACAGTAATTGTCCCTTGATATCGCTGTGTACACCAGCCTGAGGTATGGGATTTGTCACCTGATTTTCAATAGATTTCTGGTTTGGATCACATGGGCCTGTCTCCAGGCAGAGTTTGTATGTTCATACAATCGCCCTATTCAGAGCATTCTGTGTCACCTTAAATTAAGGAGATGTTTTGGAAACATAACTGCCTTGTAAAGTCCAGCATCATAACATAACCTTGCCATCGGTGCAAAGTGAAACCACATCTCACCAACATTCCTGTTGAAACAGAAGTTGATTCTTCATCCTCTATTAAATGTCTCATGCTATCGGCTCCAATGCAGATTACTTTAATCCAACATCATTTGAATAAATGTAATATCCATTGCTTCTACAAACAAGATTGCCAATTCCTCCAGTTGGCCAGGTCATAAGGCCATTACAGCACGAATGAGGCCATTCAGCCCATTGACTCCATTCTGGCTCTCTGAGGAACAAACCAGTCAGTCCCTTTCACCCGCTCTAGCCCCTTAGCCCTGTATGTTTTTTTTCATGAAGTCCCCCATCTAATTTCCTCCTTGAAAGCATTTATAATCACGAATGTTTATCACTAATAATACCTTGCAAGGAATTGTCTAGAAGCTACTCTGAAGCTGTGCTGTAACATTTTCAATCACGTGAGTGTATAAACTGTCAAAAATTTCCAGTATACAGTGCCTTCCCCACTGTGCACTATTATCGGAGCTTGTATCTTCACTGCTGCCTGACCCCGGCATCGCCACAATGGGTAGAGTGAGCTGGACATCCATCTTGTAATGAGTGAGGAATAGAAAGTCGGGTTCCCTGCTGCACTTTCTGTACTCAACTGAATGATTACTTCTGTCCTCTCAGAAGATAAGTCAAGTCATCATTAGTGCTCCCTCCCCCTCCAGCACCAATCCCCGCCCCGCCCCTAGAACCAGGTAGCAGGTGCATCTAAGTTCCACCCTTCACCCTTCAATGCACTGTGGCCAAGTGGGCCAACCACCCAGCCTAGGATGGTGCAGACTTCAGTGCACATCTCCGCGCAGTTCCATGCCAACCCTGAACTCACCCCCTGCCGATTGTAGATGATGGTTAAACCTTTTGTGGCACTGTTCCCAAGTGTGGCGCATCACGTTGTGCCCACTGACCTGGGCAGCCACCTCTGCTATTCGTTAAATGTGGTGGTCTCCTGTTCCCATCACTTGACAACAGCGACCGCGTTTCATGCCAGGCGGGCGGTGTGAATTCATATTTACTATGCCATGTGGTCCGGGAGCAGATTCCACAACTGCTTCCAAGCCCGCCAAACACGTGTCCCTGATGGCCATTGTGCTAACTGGAAAAATAACCCCACCACTCGCTAGTAGATGACATTATCATTTAGCCATTTCACTAATGTTATTTACCATTTAATTCATTAATGGTAGCGAAAGGGTTGACTTGAGGGTAACACTGTCTCATAAAAGAAAACTTATCTTTTATGTAGAACCCAATTGCACCTCTCAGAAGCATGGCAAAGCACTGAATGAAAATACACTACGATTGTTGTAGCTGTTATTGGGGCAAACCATTGTTCACACAGCCAGGTCTCGCAAGCAGCGAGACAAAAGGCTGATTACTCTGATTCTAATGCTGACTCCCACCGCTCCTCTTTGAATCGAGCAGTGGGATCTTCTCAGAAGACACGTGGGACCTCAATTCAGTATCTAATCCAAATGACAGTACTGACCTACATTCGATGCTCAAGCCTTCAAGTGGGCTTTGACCCCACCACCTTCTATCAAGTGGTACTTAAACACCACAAATTTAGGTCTGTAACCGCCATAGCGATACAACACCTGCCTATTCAGGTTAGCTAAGCTCATTATTCTTAGCATACAGGTTACTTAGTTCAGTTCTGTTTTTGGGATACATATTCCTTGGGCAGAATATTTGGGCCTTGTCAAGGTCGGAAACAGGTCAAGGTAAACGGGGGCACAAAAATATCAGAACCGGCTGGTGTGCCTGACTTGTGCCTGGTGGATGGCGCACAGGCTTAGGGAAATTGGAAGGTATGTTACTCATTGCACAGAATTCCCAGTCTCACTTGCTCTTGTAACCACAGTAGCTCTTTTAGTTTGTGCAGTAATGAGCAAGGCAGACAACTTCCACATGGGCTAAATGGAGCTCTCGCTGAACTTTTGTCATGGGGGAGGTCTTCATGGTGTGAGCTATTGATTGGGGTGCACCACAGCTGCAGTTCGGGTTCCCAGCAAGGCCCCACTTGTGCCGATTTGCTGTGCAACAACTTTGGTCAGTGTGGAAATGGTTGAGGAGTGCCCAATGTTGGCATGGCACGTTGAAGCCAGGTGAGCAGGCTGTGGAATGTGTGGTGAGGAAGTGGTCTTTAATGATTGTGTATTGGTTCCATTGCTGCTGCCATGAGGTCTTTGCCATTATTCCTTGGCACAGTATCTGAGCCTTACAAGCTGGTTTAATGGATGGCAAGCAGCAGGTGGATTGGTAAGGTCCTTGTATAGACTCAGGCTTAGGTTGATGTAAACCTTCTCCCGGAGATTTATTGAAACTTACAGGATACAGCGAGGCCTGGGTAGAGTGGACATGGAAAGAATGTTTCCACCAGTAGGAAAAACTAGAACCAGAGGGCACAACCTCAGGCTAAAGGGACGATCCTTTAAAACAGAGATGAGGAGGAATTTCTTCACCCAGAGAGTGGTGAATCTGTTGCAGATTCTTGGCAGCAGAAGGCTCTGGAGGCCGGGTCATTGAATGTCTTTAAGACAGAGATAGGTTCTTGATTAATAAGGGGATCAGGGGTTATGGGGAAAAGGCAGGAGAATGGGGATGAGAAAAATATCAGCCATGATTGAATGCTGGAGCAGACCTGATGGGCCGAGTGGCCTAATTCTGCTCCTATGTCTTATGGAGCTTTCTTGGTGCAGTTTCCCTCCTTGTGTGAGGGGCAAGATGTTGCTCAGGACTGGGAGCTGAGGGGAGAGTTGAGTTGATTGGAGGGTACCTGAGGTGATGTGCAATATTGTGATTGAGCTGGGTATCCACAAGTCTGGCATGGGATGAGTTTTCGCATTCTCCCCGTGTCTGCGTGGGTTTCCTCCCATAGTCCAAAACACACACTGGTTAGGTGGATTGGCCGTGCTGAATTGCCCCTTAGTGTCCCAAGATGTGTAGGTTAGGGGGATTACCCATGGTAAATTTGTGGGGTTATAATGCCTAGTACCAAATGTGGAATCTCCAAGCCAGAATTATTGACAAACTTTCATTTTTTAAACAACACCAGTCATTTGGCAGATAAATTGTGTACGTATGTAGGCAACAAGGTAGATGAACAATGCAAATGGAAGTGTCACCAGGTAAAGTAGTTTATAATTTTTGCTTTATTCTGTGACGGCTCTAAAAGCTTTGCTTGCACGCTTGCAAAAATGTGATGGCACATTTAAAATGTCCAACAAAAAAAGCTGATGTAGCGGCATCGGAGGCAGTTCAGAGGAGGTTCACCAGATTGATTCCAGAGTTGAGGGGTTTGTCATGTGAAGAGAGATTCAACAGTTTAGGCCCATACTCTCTGGAATTTGGAAGAATAAGGGGAGATCAAATTGAGGTTTCCAAGATGATAAAAGGTATGGATAAAGTAGACGTGGAACGGATGCTTCCTCTTGTGGGTCATTCTAGGACGAGAGGTCATAGTCTTAGGATAAGGGGTAGCAAATTTAAAACAGAGTTGAGGAAAAACAACTTCTCCCAAAGAGTTGTGAATCTGTGGAATTCACTCCCCCAAAGTGTGGTGGATGCTGGAACAGTGAGTAAATTTAAGGAGGAGTTAGATTTTTAATTGGTAATGGGTTGAAGGGTTATGGGGAGAAGGCAGGAAAATGGGGACGAGGGGCACATCAGCCATGATCGAATGGCAGAATGAACTCGATGGGCCAAATGGCCCAATTCTATACCTTATGAACTATAACCTGACCATTATAACATTTATTAATTGGATTCTGTTTGCATCCATTTTTTGTCCCATTTTCCCTTCAGAACGGACTGTTGAGCTCTCTATGCAGCCAAGATACAAACTCAGCAAAAAGATGAGAATATTTGCTGGCCCCTCTCTCCTGCTGCTGGGTCTGGGATTGGTGCAAGGGTGTGATTTTCTGCTGTTCCTCTCACTCTTTTTTAATTTATTCTTTGATTTATTCTTTGATTGGATTTTTTGAGGAGGTAACTAAGTGTGTTGATGAAGGTAGGGCAGTTGATGTCATATACATGGATTTTAGTAAGGCGTTTGATAAGGTCCCCCATGGTCGGCTTATGATGAAAGTAAGGAGGTGTGGGATAGAGGGAAAGTTGGCCGATTGGATAGGTAACTGGCTATCTGATCGAACGGTAGTCATGATGTGGAGATGCCGGCGTTGGACTGGGGTAAACACAGTAAGAAGTTTAACAACACCAGGTTAAAGTCCAACAGGTTTATTTGGTAGCAAAAGCCACACAAGCTTTCGAGGCTCTGAGCCCCTTCTTCAGGTGAGTGGGAATTCTGTTCACAAACAGAACTTATAAGACACAGACTCAATTTACATGAATAATGGTTGGAATGCAATGGGGAGCACTTCAGCGGTCACGGGCATTCGGCCTCTGATATTCGGGTAAGCGTTCTCCAAGGCGGCCTTCGCGACACACGACAGCGCAGAGTCGCGGAGCAGAAACTGATAGCCAGGTTCCGCACACACAAGGACGGCCTCAACCGGGATATTGGGTTTATGTCACACTATTTCACATAAATATTTCTGCTTTTTTCCTCCTGAGTCTTTATCATGCGATCCTAGAATCAGAATTTATGTCACACTATTTGTAACTCCCACAGTTGCGTGGACCTGCAGAGTTTCACTGGCTGTCTTGTCTGGAGACAATACACATCTTTTTAGCCTGTCTTGATGCTCTCTCCACTCCCATTGTTTTGTTTCTTAAAGACTGGATTAGTTGTAAGTATTCGCATTCCAACCATTATTCATGTAAATTGAGTCTGTGTCTTATAAGTTCTGTTTGTGAACAGAATTCCCACTCACCTGAAGAAGGGGCTCAGAGCCTCGAAAGCTTGTGTGGCTTTTGCTACCAAATAAACCTGTTGGACTTTAACCTGGTGTTGTTAAACTTCTTACTGTATCTGATCGAAGACAGAGGGTGGTGGTGGATGGAAAATTTTCGGACTGGAGGCAGGTTGCTAGCGTAGTGCCACAGGGATCAGTGCTTGGTCCTCTGCTCTTTGTGATTTTTATTAATGACTTAGAGGAGGGGGCTGAAAGGTGGATCAGTAAATTTGCTGATGACACCAAAATTGGTGGAGTAGTGGATGAGGTGGAGGGCTGTTGTATGCTGCAAAGAGACATAGATAGGATGCAAAGCTGGGCTGAAAAATGGCAAATGGAGTTTAACCCTGATAAATGTGAGGTGATTCATTTTGGTAGGACTAATTTAAATGTGGATTACAGGGTCAAAGGTAGGGTTCTGAAGACTGGAGGAACAGAGAGATCTTGGGGTCCATATCCACAGATCTCTAAAGGTTGCCACTCAAGTGGATAGAGCTGTGAAGAACGCCTATAATGTGTTAGCTTTTATTAACAGGGGGTTGGAGTTTAAGAGCCGTGGGGTTATGCTGCAACTGTACAGGACCTTGGTGAGACCACATTTGGAATATTGTGTGCAGTTCTGGTCACCTCACTATAAGGAGGATGTGGAAGCGCTGGAAAGAGTGCAGAGGAGATTTACCAGGATGCTGCCTGGTTTGGAGGGTAGGTCTTATGAGGAAAGGTTGAGGGAGCTAGGGCTGTTCTCTCTGGAGCGGAGGAGGCTGAGGGGAGACTTAATAGAGGTTTATAAAATGATGAAGGGGATAGATAGAGTGAATGGTCAAAGACTATTTCCTCGGGTGGATGGAGCTATTACAAGGGGGCATAACTATAGGGTTCATGGTGGGAGATATAGGAAGGATATCAGAGGTAGGTTCTTTACGCAGAGAGTGGTTGGGGTGTGGAATGGACTGCCTGCAGTGATAGTGGAGTCAGACACTTGAACATTTAAGCGGTTATTGGATAGGCACATGGAGCACACCAGGATGATAGGGAGTGGGATAGCTTGATCTTGGTTTCAGATAAAGCTCGGCACAACATCGTGGGCCGAAGGGCCTGTTCTGTGCTGTACTGTTCTTTCATGGCGTGTTGGCATGGCTTTCTTTTTTACTTTTGCAACTGAGTAACCTTAACTCCCAGAACTTCCTTTCCCTGTGAAAGTTGCTCTATAAATTCATTCCTCTAACTCCAAGCTAGGTGACTCTTCCAGCCTCCTTTAAATCCTCTCAAACTCGGTCTTCAATCTGAGCATGAGCTCCTACATTTGTTCTGAGTGTTAAAAGATAAAGTCAGCATTTTCTATGCTTAAGGTACAGGCCTGACTGCTTCTTTCTCTTGCTGTCTGTCTCTCAGCTAACAGCAATCCACACTAAACCAAGCTGCTGTCTGGCAGTAATATTCATGGGTTTATAGGGAAGCCTGTAACCAAATGTCAAAAATGGGTCCCTCGATCATCTTTCCCCATGGCAACAGAAACAAATTACCTTTGTATTTAAGTAAAAAAGCTAATTGGTTGTCTTTGTCTTTGATCCCAATTCCCTTTCACCTTTGATATAACTGGATAGTTTATAACGCAACTGTTTACAACTCGATACCTACAACATGTTTCTGGGACTTTGGGAGACTCGGTCTACTCTCAATCTACTCGATGTAGATTTGGAGGCTGTGCTTGCACCTGCCTCTCTCCGGCTTCAGTCTTCCTTTGATTTTTTTTTTAAACAATCGCACCACCCTGACTTAGTCAGGGAGACTGCAAAACTGGTCATTTTATTTACCCTCACTTTATCATCTTTGAACTGTCTTCTTAAACTTAAATCAAAAGATGCTGCCTTCAAACATCATAATCCTATAAGCCTCTCAGTTGTATCAATGTTCTGATGGAAAACAGATGTAATGGGTTTATGGCTTTAGAAAAGACATGGGTCTAAATTTTATGCCCCCCCCCCCCCCACCATCACCACCAGTGGGATTTTAGGTTGGGTGGCACAGGGTAAAATTCCAGGGATGGGATTCTCTCCGGGTTCCTCCCTGTCTCGATCTCTCAGCAATTTTACACTGGGGCAGGCAAGGCCGTGAATGGGTATCCCATCCTTGCCCCAGTCAAGGTCTGTAAGTGACTAATCAGTGGCCACTTAAGGGCCGTTTCCCACCCAGCTTTAATTTTTAGGCTGGCGGGAACATTGAATCTCCATGGGGAAAGGCCAGCAAGAAGCAACGTTGGATCCTGGATGGGAAGGTGGTGGATCTCCATCAGAAGCCACCTTCTGATTGGTGGCACCCTCCTCTGAAGGCTGGATGACCTCCAGCTTCCTACCCCCAACCTCATGATCTCTTCCACCAAGACCCTGATCATGAACCCCCAGGCTTCCGCTATCCTCCCTGCCTTAGGAATACTTTGTCTTCCAGCTCCAGCACTTAGGCTCAGACCGGCTGGTGTAGTTCCTCTCCAGTCCCCGCAATGTTGGTGCGGGGGACTGGAGACCTACCAGCCAATCTGATTGGCCAGCTGGCAGCTCTCTAAGGCAGGACTTCCCCCTGAGTGAGATGTGGAAGTCCAGCCTGCAGCCAATCGATGTTTGCTGGAGCATAGATTGGCCGCGAGGCAGGCAGTGTGTGGGGATCCATTGCCCACTGACTCTATGGATGGTGGGAGGCCCTGTGGTTTTTTTTTCACAATAAGAACATTTTACAGTCAATAGAAGTGTCATCACTGTTGTATCATTGGAAATGCAATAGTCAATTCAAGAACAGCAAGACTCCACAAACAGCGTGGAGATAAAGCCGAGGGTCTGTCCTCTAATGTTAGTTGAAGGACAGATGTTGGCCAGGGCACACTAAAGACTCCCCTGCTCTCTACCAAACAGTAAATGGGATGTTTGCCATCCACCTCAAGAGAGCCTCAGTTTCACACCTCACCTGAAAGACCATGGAGGCAAAAAATTCTAAGTGCCGAACAATTGAGAAATTGGGAGAGAATTGCACCCATTTAGTTGGGCAAGCTCCCAGATGCAGTGGTGTGGCACTTAGAAAAGAAAATAGACAAAATGTGATTCTCGCCAGTAGGGGAAGTGGGTGGAACCTCTGCAGACCAGGAAACCGGCTGCTGAGCTGTTTGGGGGAGGGGCTGTGGCCATTGCACATGCAATCTGTTATCCCTCCCATCCCATTGGAGAATCCCAGCCGGGAGGTCGGAGGTTCCAGCGAGCATCTTTGACTCGTGCAGAGCTCCCTCAATACTGTACTGAAGTATCAACTTAGACTTTGTGTTCAAATCTCTGGAGTGGGACACGACTTTCCTAATCAGGCCACAACCTGAGACAATTAACTGCCTAACGACTGTAAAAAATCTGGTCGGGATTTCCCGGGCTGGCGGAGGCGAACTCAGCCCTGCCTTTTCAGCCGTGAATAATTGCAGCCTATGTTTCCGTGTTGTCCCTTCATTGGAAGCTCTATAATGGGTATGAGGTAAATAGAGCAAAAGGTTGATCGTTTTCTTTAGGCAGTGAGTTGGTGGTGCTTGGAATACCTGAGACAGGAATAGTTGAGGCACAGATCATTGTATCTTTAAGGAGATAAACATCTGAAGCAGGGTGAAGATATTCGGGTCGGGAAGTTAGCAAAGATCTGCCACCAATCCAATATGGTCTCCGTCTGCCCTGTGAAATGTTACCGTTTTATGATTAAGCTAGCAGGCAGTGAGAGGACCATTCTGTAAATTTGTTGTGCCTTACTTGGCAGGTATGACCAATAACAACTTCTGGCATATGAAGCGCTGAATACGTTTGTTGCAAAACAGTTTTTATCTGATCAACGATTGGACTCCATTCAGACACACACAGATCAGAAGGTTAAAGTAGCTCAGCACTAAGAGAAGGTTCTAGATGTGAGGAGAAGCCTGAGACATGTAAGAGAGACTGACGGATTTGCCATATGATCAGCAAACACTAATTGATTTGTCTAACGGTTCTGGCACTCAAAAACGCACATCTACACACTGCACGTGCATACCATACTTATCTACACACATACCCCATTCCTCAAGGACCATCCTCTCCATTGCTGCCACATTATTGGTACTCACAATAAGCAGCTTGACATTATCTCTGTAAATAATAACACATCACGGTGCTATTCAATCAGAACTCATGTTAAAGTTGAATCATCTGCTTATTAATACATTGTACAAGTTAACACCAATTAGGTGCTGGGAACAATTTATTGCAAATGAAACCCAAATTACTGATTAACATATCCCAAGACAATCCCAAATTGGTACAAGATAAATTAGAAACTCGGCAAGTGCAGTTTCGCTCGTTCCACACTCCCCAATCATAGAAACCCAACAGTGCAGAAGGAGGCCATTTGGCCCATTGAGTTTGCACCAACAACAATCCCACCCCAAGCCCTATCCCACAACTTCACACATTTACCCCGCCCATCCCTCTAATCTACACATCCTATCCTTTTTGCAAATTGGGATTGAATCTACATGCAGTACACTCAGAACATTCAAGGCTCTAACCACTCACTGCATACAGTTTAAGTTTTTAAGTTTATTTATTCATCACAAGTAGGCTTACATTAATGCTGCAATTACGTTACTGTGAAAACCCCCGAGTCGCCACACTCCAGCGCCTGTTCAGGTACACTGAGGGAGAATTTAGCATGGCCAATGCACCAAACAAGCACATCTTCTCCTCATCACCATTGTCTTTTCTACCAACCACTTTAAATTGATACCCTTCGGTTCTTGACTTCTCTATCAATGGGAACAACTTCTTCCTTTCTGTGTTGTCTGGAACTCATATGGTTTCAAACACCCCAATCAAATCTCCTGTAAACTATCTCTTTAGGGAGAACAGCCCCAGCTTTGCCAATCTACACATGTAACTGAAGTCACTCATTCCCAGAACCATTACAAAGAACAAAGAAAATTATCGCACAGGAACAGGCCCTTCGGCCCTCCAAGCCTGCACCGACCATGCTGCCCAACTGAACTAAAACCCCCTACCCTTCCGGGGACCATGTCCCTCTATTCCCATCCTATTCATGTATTTATTGAGACACTCCTTTATAAGTCACTATCGTATCTTTTTCCACTGTCTTTCCCGGCAGCGAGTTCCAAGCACCCACCACCCTCTGTTTTAAAAAGAAAACTTGCCTCATGCATCTCCTTTAAACCTTGCCCCTTGCAACTTAAGCTTATGCCCCCTAGTAACTGACTCTTCCACCCTGGGAAAAAGCTTCTGACCATCCACTCTGTCCATGCCCCTCATAATCTTGTAGACTTCTCACAGATCGACCCTCAACCTCTGTCATTCCAGTGAGAACAAACCAAGTTTCTCCAACCTCTTCTCATAGATAATGCCCTCCATACCAAGCAACATCCTGGTAAATCTTTTCTGTACCCTCTCCAAAGCCTCTACATCCTTCTGGTAGTGTGGCGACCAGAATTGAACACTATATTCCAAGTGCGGCCTAACTAGGGTTCTATAAAGTTGTAACGTGACTTGCCAATTTTTAAACTCGATGCCCAGCTGATGAAGGCAAGAATGCCATATGCCTTCTTGACTACCTTCTCCACCTGCGTTGCCACTTTCAGTGACCTGTATAACCGGTCATAGAGGTTTACAGCATGTAAACAGGCCCTTCGACCCAACTTGTCCATGCTGCCCCTTTTTGTTTCTCTCGTAAATGCTTTCTGCTCTCACTCTAATAGCTTCGGATCCTGCCTAGAGCGTGGTGTCCAAAACTGGACACTACTCCCATTGAAGCAGAACCAATCTTTTGGTTTTATAAATGTTCCCCACAACTATATTGCTTTTCTATTTTATTGTCACTAATTTACCGGGCCCTTGGTGGCCGAAAGAGGGACAAAATGGCTTAGAAAGGCAAGCGAGAACCCCCATTGTGTCCAATTCTTGGCGGACAGATGAGCTCCTCCCCCACACCAACGCTGCTGCCTGTGCCTAATGGATCTCTCCCTATTCAGCAAATGACTGGGATCTGCCAGCCTGGCCCCAATTAACCCCTCTTTCCCCCCCCCCCCCCCAAATCAATGTGATATACTTGGATTTACAAAAGGCATTCGATAAGGTACTGCACAAAAGGCTTCAGATAAGAATCCATGGTGTTGTGGGTAACAGATTAGCATGAATACAGGATTGGCTTACTGATCGAAGATGGGGAATTGGGATAAGAGGGGCATTTTCAGGATGGGAACTAGTGGAGTGCCACAGGGATCAGTGCTGGGGCCATAATTATTTACAATATATACTAATGACTTGGACGAGGGAAATGAATGCACTGTTGCCAAGTTTGCGGATGACACAAAAGTAGTTGGAAAGGCAAGTGGTGAGGATGACACAGTCTACAGAGGGATATAAAGAGGTTAAGTAGTGGGCACAAACTTGGCAGATGGAATATAATGTTGGAAAATGTGAAGTTATGCACTTTGATAGGAAGAATAAAGGAGCTGAATATTATCTAAATGGAGAAAGACTGCAGAAAGCTGCAGCACGGGGATGAATCACAAAAAGCTAGCTTGCAAGTTCAGCAGGTATTAAGGAAGGCAAATGGAATGTTAGCCTTTATTTCAAAGGGAATGGAGGACTAAAATAGGGATATCTTGCTGAAGCTATACAATGCACTAGTTAGACCACATCTGGAATTCCGTAGAAAAGCAAATTACTGCAGATGCTGGAATCCGAAACCAAAAGAGAAAATGCTGGAAAATCTCAGCAGGTCTGGCAGCATCTGTAAGGAGAGAAAAGAGCTGGCGTTTCGAGTCCAGACAACCCTTTGTCAAAGCTCTTTTCTCTCCTTGCCAAACCTGCTGAGATTTTCCATCATTTTTTCTTTTGGGGTCTGGAATACTGTGTTGGTCCCTTATCTAAAGAAAGATATACTGGCATTGGAGGCAGTTATAGATCATAGAATCCTACAGTGCAGAAAGAGGCCATTCGGCCCATCGTGTCTGCGCCAACCACAATCCCACCTATCCCCATATCCCTACATATTTACCCACTAATCCCTCTAGCCTATGCATCCCGGGACACTAAGGGGCAATTTAGAATGGCCAGTCAACCTAGCCCGCACATCTTTGGATTGTGGGAGGAAACCAGAGCACCCGGAGGAAACCCACGCAGACACGGAGAATGTGCAAACTCCACACAGTGACCCGAGCCGGGATTTGAACACAGGTCCTGGGAGCTGTGAAGCAGCAGTACTAACCACTCTGTTACCGTGCCGCCCCAGATCACATCAGATCAGTCATGATCACATTGCATGGCAGAGCAGATTCGATGGGCCAAATGGGCTCCTTCTGCTCCTATGTCTTACGGTTTTATTCCATTCGGGCTCTTTGCAGCTGCAGCCATAGCAATGTCGACCGCTAGCTGGTGGCAATAATTAAACTCTTTAATAGACTGTAGCTCAGTGACGTGAACAATTAGGAGCATTTGTAGTTCAAAAGGCTGGGTGAATGCTTGGCTACAGGTGAGCAGTGGAAATGCTGGTAACTGAGATTTAACTCGAATAAATGTTCTGGTATAAAGTTGCCATTGATTGAAAAGAACCGAATTAGCCAGATTAAATTCAGCACCAAATGGCATTAAATTGGCTCTACAGTGGACTCAATTCTGGACCCAGTCCAGCTTGCACCTGTAGACAGGGAAGCCTATCCAACTGATGTCACAAATACGTTAGATAATAATGATCTTCAATTCACGTTGTGGGCTAATTGCTTACAAATGCTTAATCTGCTTGTCTGAAATCCGTCTCCCTTCTATTTTAACAGGGACATTAACCCAATTACAGTAAATGAGTCATATCTGTTATCCTACTGTCTCATTTCAAGGTTGTTGTCTTGATTTAGGCAGCAAACTGCAATAAATAATTTAAATTCCTGTGTACAATTAACATCTGAAAGAGAGAAATTAATAAACACTAGAGCAGACGCTCCCTTTAGCCAGGCCGTTCAGGCGTGATGTCACAAAGCATTTCTCCAAATAAAGAGTCGTGGAAAGCCTATAACACCCATTCCAAAAATTAACTCTTGGGTCTGAGTACGGTCAATTGAAAATTTCAAAACTGTGATCGATATAATTTTGCTAGGCAAAGGCCTCAGAAATGAATAAGAAGTCTCTCAACACCAGGTTAAAGTCCCAACGGGTTTATTTGGAATCACGAGCTTTCGGAGCACTGCTCCCTCAGCAGAAATAAAGCCAATCAATATGGTTGAGATGCAAATCAGCTATCAGATGGCCGAACAAGCTCTCTGGCCACCACCTGTTTTTTTTTCATTCATTCGCAGGACATGGGCGTCGCTGGCTGGCCAGCATTTATTGTCTATCGCTAGTTGCCCTTGAGAAGGTGGTGGTGAGCTGCCTTCTTGAATCGCTGCAGCCCACATGCTGTGGATTGACCCACAATGCTGTTCGAGAGGGAATTCCTAAATTTTCACCCAGTGGCTGCGAAGGAACAGCGATATATTTCCAAGTCGGGACGGCGAGTGGCTTGGAGGAGAACTTGCAAGGTGGTGGTGTTCCCATGTATCCACTGCCCATGTCCTTCTAGATGGAAGTGGTCTTGGTTTGGAAGGTGCTGTCCAAGGATCTTTGGTGAATTGCTGCAGTGCGTCTTGTAAATAGTACACAATGCTACTACTGAGTATAGAGGTGGAGGGAGTTGATGTTTGTGGACGGGGTGCCAATCAAGCGGGCTGCTTTGTCCTGGATGGTGTCAAACCTCTTGTGTTGTTGGAGCTGCACCCATCCAGGCAAGTGGGGAATATTCCATCACACTCCTGACTTGTGCCTTTTAGATGGTGGACAGGCTTTGGGGAGTCAGGAGGTGAGTAACTCGCCACAGTATTCCTAGCCTCTGACATGCTCTTGTAACCAGTGTTTATGTGGTGAGTCCAGTTGAGTTTCTGGTCAATGGTAACCCCAAGGATGTTGACAGTGAGGGATTCGGTGATGGTAATACCATTGAATGTCAAGGGGCAGTGGTTATAGTGTCTCTTATTGATGATGGTCATTGCCAGGCATTTGTGTGGCACGAATGTTACTTGCCACTTGTCAGCCCAAGCCTGGATATTGTCCACGTCTTGCTGCATTTGAACATGGACTGCTTCAGTACCTGAGGCGTCACAAATAGTGCTGAACATTGTGCAGTCACCAGCGAACATCCCCACTTCTGTCCTTCCTGTGACATAGAAACAGGAAAATAATTGTAATTTTGACCTATAAAATTCCTGATGGAACACAAAAGGCAAAATACTGTGGATGCTTATTAAAAATTAAAAACACAAATTGCTGGGAAGCCTCAGCAACCTGTCAGCATCTGTGGAGTGAGGGAGCGAAACAGTTAACATTTCAAATACAATACAACTCCTCTTTGGAACGTGGAAGAAGATGGAGAGTCCTATTGGACTTGAGACATTAACTCTGTCTCCAACGCCTCAGACCCACTGAATGTTTCAGGCACTTTTTGATCTTATCCCTGAAGGAACATTGGTTGCATTGTGCAGATGTAACAGTTTCCGCATATAAATACCTCATGATTACCTTGGGACGGCACTTGACTGTACAGTCACACAAAAATTAGACCAGATCTCCTGACAAAAAGTGCAAAGAATTTTTTAATCTGCTGTTCAAATATTTTAGTTTCCTGCGTGCAGTATAAATGTTAACGTACCTCGACTGCAGTGGAATTGATGAGGTAATGGAATAGATTAGGCATTTACAAGCTGTAAATACATTGAATGAATATATAGAAAATTATGTTGTAAATACACTGAATTAATATTAAAATGTTCAGCCAGTGACTATTTTCCCACATAATATAGTTGGACTATGGTTAATGAATTTCTGTGCTAACTATCACATTAGCGCACAACATAATTCCAGGATTAGCAGTGGCTCAGAAAATTCCTTAAGGGCCTTTTTGATATTACTTCCAGACCTCTGATGTAAATTTTTAATGTTTTTATGCTGCAAGTTTTCTTCTGCTTATGCTATTTGATCTTGCTACTTCAAGGGTAGCCAGTAGGCTAAGTGACAGTGCTCCAATACCTTTAACATACAGGCTAACGTTCCTGTAGCTCTGAGGGGAGTGCTGCATTGTTGGAGATGTCTTTTGGGCGAGACCTTTAAGGAGGTCCCGGCTGTCCCATTGCAGTGCTATGCAAAGAAGAGTTGGAGAAATACGAAGACCCAGTGGGTGGGATTTTACGGCCTTGCTCGGGCCAGACCGGAAATTCCCGCCCGAGGTGAACGGAGATTTCCGTTGTCAGACCCTCGCCTGCTCTGATTTCGTGGCGGGTGAGGTGGTAGAGTTCCAGCCCGTGCGTTTAGCCCTCAATCGACTAAATGTACCAGAATATAGAGAAAGTGGGTTATTCCCAGATACATGGAAACAATCACCTCCAAGTCTCTCGCACTTGATTTGATTTATTATTGTCACATATACTGGGATACAGTGAAAAGTATTGTTCCTTGTGCACTATACAAACAAAGCATCCGTTCATAGAGGAGAAGGAAAGGAGATGGTGCAGAATGTAGTGTTACAGTTATAGATGAGGTGAAGAGAAAGATCAGCTTAATATGTGATAGGACCATTCAAAGGCATGATCACAGCAGGGGCAACCATCCTGACTTGGAGTTGTATTGTCATCCCTTCACCATGATTGGGTCACAATCTGAAAACCCACCCCTAGTGTACAAGACTGTGGGTATGCCTACATCACCCAAACTGCAATGTTTCAAAAGGGTAGCTCACCACCTCGATGGCAATTGGGGATGGACAATAACTGTTGACCTTGCCAGTGTGTCACCCACATCCACGTGAGGAAATTAATTACTACTTCGTGGTATAATTAGAATAAGCCAACATGGTTTTACTCGAGGCAAATCCTGTTTGACAAATTAATTTGAGTTTTTTTGACGATGTAACTAGTTTACTAGGGTAGATAAAGGGGAAGCAGTAGATGTAATATACCTGGATTTTCAAAAGGCATTCAGTAAGATCCCTTAACATAGGCAAGAAAGGGCTGTCAGACTTGAGGGTAATATATTAGTACTGATAGATTGGTTAATGGACAAGGGCAGAAGAATATTAGTGAATAGTGGAATGCTGCAAGGATCAGTGCTGGGACCTCCAATATTTACAATCTATATTAATGACTCGGATATATTACTCTGTCTCTTCTAAGTTTTCTAATGATACTGAGCTCGGTAAACTGTGGGGAAGACACTGAGGTAGCAAAGAGATAAGTGAGTGGGCAACAAGATGGCAGATGGAGTGTAATGTAAGGAAGTGTGAAGTTATTTGCTTTGATGAGAATAGAAAAGCAGAATACTTTTCAAAAAGTGAATAACTTGATGTTCAGAGAGACTTGGGTGTGCTCTCAAAATGAACTCAAAGTTAGCATGCATTTACTGAAACCAATAGGAAGTCAAATGGCATGTTGGCCTCTATTGCAAGGAGATTGGTGTACAGGCATAAAGAAGTCCTGTTACAACCGTGCAGCATTTTGGTGAGATCACATCTGGAGCACTGAGCCTTTTGGTCTCCATTTTTAAGAAGAAAAGATATTCTTGCATTGGAGGCAGTACAGCGAAGGTTCACTAAATTGATCCGTGGGATGGGAACCTATCGGGGGGGTGGGGGGGTGGAATTTTCCCATCCCGCCTGCCACAGGAATTTAGGAAGTGGCTGAGATTATACCCTTCAGAATCTTGTACCCTTCAGAATCTTGTACCCGTCAATGAGATCACCTCTCATTCTAATAAACTCCAAAGAAATCGGGCAGGATTTTCCAGCTGCACCCGCCCCAAAACCGGAAAGGTCTGTTGACCTTGGGTAGACGCTAAGAGATTGTTTCTGCTGGACGGGGATTCTAAAACACACAGGATAGATGGCCGATCATTTAGGATGGAGGTAAGGAGAAATTATTAAAAGGGTTGTGAATCTTTGGAAAATCTCTACCCCTGAGGGTTGTGGATGTTCCATCATTGAACGCATTAAGGATGGGATGGATAGATTTTTGGTGCCTTGGAATCGAGGGATAGGTCGGGGGGGGGCAAGCCCAAGATCAGTCATGAGTTATATTGAATGGCGGAGCAGACTAGGTAGGCTAACTGGTCATCTCCTGCTCCCAGTTCTTGTGTTCTTTTACAGATGTACAATGCAAAACGTGTCTGACATTGTCAGTGTTAGGCTGAAAGCTACAGGGCAGAACTGAGGGAGTGAACTAGACATTAAACCAATGTCTGACTAATCGGGTGGATATATAAAAAAAAAATCCCCTGGTACCATTTTGAAGAAAAGCAAGGAAATTATCCCTGGTCAATATTTATCCTTCAATCAACATCACAGGGGGAAAAAAACATTCATTATCATGGTGATTATCTCCGTTGTCTTTGAGGGCTTGCTGTGCACAAATTAGCTGCCACGCTTCCTTTACAACAGTGACTCAACTTTAAAAGCAGTTCGTCGTCTGTAAAGCAGTCGTGAAAGGTGCTATGTAAATGCAAATCTTTTTGTTTGCATTCGCCAAGGCTTTTTTTCCCCAGCTGTGGATCATTTTCCCTTTTTAATAGGTAATTCAAACAGTTTAAATGCTCCAATTGCTATTGGTTCACTGTCTGTACTCAAGGATGGATGTTGTTTTTTCTCAGCACAGTTGCGATGAAGGTACAATCTCGGCCACTTCCTAAATTGTCCAATGCCCTTCCCTACTATAGGAGATTGTGGATGTTCATTATGCAATGTGAAGAAACTCCTGTATAGGTGTGGCACACTCACAGTGGCATGCGGGGCAACCATGCAAAAGTATCTGACCACTAAGTGAAGACTGCGTGCAGCGACACCACGTAAAGTTGCATCCAGGATGCAGATGATTGAATGATTTCCCCCATCAATTATGTCTGGGGATTGTGCTGCTGGAAGTGACTGGAATCAATGTTTCGCTGATGCTATAACCCCACTGTAGTCAGGAGACATTCCAGTGCTTTCAGTCATGTATTCTGAGACTCTCGTTGTTCCGACCCAAGTCCACGTTACAGAAAAAAAGCTTTCTCTTTGTCGCAAAAGTTAGCACCTTTGCAAGGACAGCACAGTGGTTAGCACTGCTGATTCACAGCGCCAGGGTCTTGGGTTCAGTTCCGGTCTCGGGTGACTCTGTGGAGTTTGTACGTTCTCCCAGTGTCAGTGTGGGTTTCCTCCGGGTGCTCCAGTTTCCTTCACAGTCCGAAGATGTGCATATTAGGTTAATTGGCCATGCTAAGTTGACCCTTAGTGTCCCAAGATGTGTAGGCAAGGGGGATTTGTGGGATAAATACGTGGGGTTATGTGGGTCGGGCAGGGAGGAGGGGGGCAATGGGACTGGATAAGATGCTCAGTTGGAGGGTCAGTGCAGACTTGATGGGCCAATTGGCCTCCTTCTGCGTTGTAGGGATCCCAAGAACTTATTCGCCAGCACAATAGCCTCAACATACATTCTGGCAAGCTGCCTCCATTACTTGTCTAAATCTATTCAACCCGTCTTTTGAAGCAAGTTAGGACATATTTATAAGAAAGTTAATGCGTCTCTCAGGATCTCAAGACAGCCCAAAGTGATAACAGCCAATTAATGGATTTTTAAAGTCTAGTCACTAATATCATCGAGGAAATGTAATAGCCAGCGACAAGAGCCCACAAACAGCAATGTGATAATGATCACGTCTTGTTTTATTCATGATGTCAGTTGAATAAATATTGGCCAGAACAGCAGGTGGAATCCCTTGCTTTTCTTCAATTAGGAAGGATGTGATTGCACTAGAGGGGGTACAGGGAGATTCACCAGGATGTTGCCTGGGATGGAGCATTTGAGGTAGGAGAGGCTGGATAGGCGTGGCTTGGTCTCTCTCGAGCAGAGAAGGCTGAAGGGGGGTGGGGGATGTGATTGTGGTGTGTAAGATTGAGGGGTTGGAGATGGGGTGAATAGGAAGCTGCTGTTCCCCTTGGTTGAGGGGGTCAATCACAAGGGGGCAAAGGTTTAGGGCGAGGGGAAGGAGATTCATGGATTTGAGAAAGCATTTTTTCACTCGGAGGGTGATGGGAATCTGGAATGCACTGCCTGGGAAAGCAGTGGAAGCCGGAAACCTTACAACCTTTAAAAAGTATTTGGATGCGCACTTGAAATATCATAACGTTCAAGGATATGGGACAAGTGCAGGAAAATTGGATAAGTGCGTCATTAGTGGTTATTGTTGGCACAGACTGGATGGGCTGAAGGGCCTTTTCTGTGCTGTACGACTCTGACTCAATGACTAGTGCCGGGGATATTCTACGTTCACTTGAGGGGACAGACAGTGTTTCAGTTTAATGTCTCATCTGAAAGCTGGCATGTTTGGCAGTGCAGTACTGGAGTATTGGCTTAGATTTAGTCCCCAGGGCTTGAATTCACAACCTTCTCACAAGCGAGAGCACTACCACCTTACCTACAGCTGACACCAAAGCTGTAGTTTTAGCATGAACATTTAGCTTGGGTGAGGGTAACGACAGTGTTCTTGTGTCTCGGACAAACTGGCACAGGAACAGAGCAGGCCGAGATTTTCTGGAGGAGGGAGTTGCAATTCGTTTTGCTTGGGGGTGGGTCAGTTCACACCCAATTCACACTCCAGATTTAGCCTCTGTGCAAAGCAGTATTGGCTATGCACCAATACTAACCTTGTGGAGTGTGAATGCACCAGACGGGGAACACAGCACTGGTATAACTTTGTATTCCTGTGACATCCAGCCCCAACCAGTAAAGATAAAGGGATGAAACTCCCTAACTCCAATATAAAATTACAGTGTACCAGAAGGCTGGGGCATTGAATTTAAAAATTGGCAAGTCATGTTGCAGCTTTATAGAACCTTAGTTAGGCCGCACTTGGAATATAGTGTTCAATTCTGGTCGCCACACAATCGGAAAGAAGTGGAGGCTTTGGAGAGGGTACAGAAAAGATTTACCAGGGTGTTGCCTAGTATGGAGGGCATTAGCTACGAGGAGAGGTTGGAGAAACTTGGTTTGTTTTCACTGGAACGACGGAGGTTGAGGGGCGACCCGATAGAAGTCTACAAGATTATCAGGGGCATGGACATAGTGGATAGTCAGAAGCTTTTTCCCAAGGTGGAAGAGTCAATTACTAAGGGACATAGGTTTAAGGTGCGAGGTTTAAAGGAAATGTACAAGGCCAGTTTTTTTACACAGGAATTGGTGGGCACCTGGAACTCGCTGCCGGAGGAGGCAGTGGAAGCAGATACGATAGTGACTTTTAAGGGGCATCTTGACACATACATGAATAGGATGGGAATAGAGGGATATGGCCCCCGGAAGGGTAGGGGGTTTGAGTTCACACGGGCAGCATGCTCAGTGCAGGCTTGGAGGGCCAAGCCTGTTCGTGCGCTGTAATTTTCTTTGTTCCAATATATTCACAATATCAACTACATTCATCCCTGTTCTTCAAGCATGTCATGACATGTTATTTGTATGCATATGCACTTCCCCCTGCTCCCCATCATACCTTGATGTCTGAAGGGGCTAACACACAAGATTTTATAGTTTGACTTGTTTTGGTAAAGTTCCATTGGATCCACTTCCTGCTTTTTGATAGAGGGATCCGGGTGCCCTACCACATGAACCGTAAAAGATTGTTGAGCAGATACAGCAAGTGATTCAGAAGGCAAATAGAATGTTGGCTCGGCCTCCACGTGCTCTTTCCGGTGACGCTCGAGGTGATTTGACCCTTCACGGATACTTATTCTCCAGTTTGTGCATTCTAAGGCAAGCGATTCCCACGTGTCGACCGGGATGTTGCATCTATTTAGGGAGGCTTTCAGTGTTTCCTTGTAGCGTTTCCTCTGCCCTCCTCGTGATCACTTGCCATTGCGGAGCTTGGAACAGAGCACTTGTTTCGGGAATCTTGCGTCACATGTGGCCCACCCACCACAGCTGGTCAAGGGTGACCAGTGCATCGATACTGGAGATACTGGCCTGGGAGAGCATGTTCTCATTGTTACGCCTATCCTACCAATGGATTTATAGGATTTGCGGAGGCAAAGTTGGTGATATCTCTCCAGGGATTTGAGGTGTCTATTCTGTATTTTCCATGTTTCTGGTGCATGCAGTAGGGTGGGGACCACGGCTGCTCTGTGGACCACGAGCTTGGTGCTGGGTTTGACTTCAACGAAGATACTAGACTTTGATGCAAGTTTCCTCGACACCATCTGGCCACACGCTACCCGCCATCATCCCAGCACGACCCTAGCTCGCCGTGAGATCGAAAAAGCCATCCGACAGCTGAAGAACAACAAGGCCTCCAGTGTAGATGGAATCCCTGCTGAAGTACTAAAATGTGGCAAAGAGGCACTCCTGATTGGAATCCATGACCTCATCTCTTATCTGGAAGGAAGAGAGCGTGCTGGGAGATCTCAGAATTGTAATTGTGCCCACCTTCAAGAAAGGAGTAAGGTCTGCCTGTGGAAATATCTGCCACAGGAAAGGTCATCGCAAGAATCCTCCTCAACCTCCTTCTCCCCAGTGTCTGAGGAGCGGCTCTGAGTGTGTGTGGCTTCCATCCATCAAGAGGCACAACGGAAAAAGAATATAATTGTGTTGGAAGCAGTTCAGAGAACATTAACTTCTGAGATGCAGGGCTTTTCTGATTTGATTTATTATTGTCATGTGTATTAGGATACAGTGAAAAGTATTATTTCTTGCGCACTATACAGACAAAGCATATCGTTCATAGAGAAGGAAAGTCTGATGGCAGCAGGGAAGAAATTGTTCTCGAGTCAGTTGGTGTTTGACCTCAGACTTTTGTATCCTTTTCCCAATGGAAGAAAGCGGAAGAGAGTATGTCCGGGGTGCGTGTGGTCCTTGATTATGCTTTTCTGAGGCAGTGGGAAGTGGAGACAGAGTCAATGGATGGGAGGTTGGTTTGCATGACAGACTGGTGTTCACAACCCTTTGTAATTTCTTGCAGTCCTGAGCAGAGCAGGAGCCATACCAAGCTATGATACATCCAGAAAGGATGCTTTCTATCGTGCATCTGTGCATTAGTGAGAGGGGTTGCAGACATGCCTCATTTCCTTAGTCTCCTGAGAAAGTAGGCGTTGGTGGGCTTTCTTAACTAGAGCTTCAGTGCAGAGGGAGCAGGACAGGTTGTTGGTAACCTGGAAACCCAGAAACCATTTCGGCTATCTCCACTTCATCCCCATTGATATGGACAGGGGCATGCTCTCCTAAAGAAAGGTTGAAGAGGTTAAGCTTATACCTGTTGAATTTAGAAGAAAGAGAGATGATTTTATTGAAACATTTTAAGATCCTGAGGCAACCTTACAAAGTGAATACCAGGAGAATGGTTCCTCTTGTGGGCAAGACGGGAACTCGGGGACACCATTTTAAGAATGGGGTCATCGACCTGAAACATTAACTCTTTCCTTTTCTTAACCCTGGTCTTCCGAGGGTCATTCGTCTGTTTAATTCTCTTCCCTGGAAAATCTGGGTCATGGAATTTATTCAAGGCTGAGTTGAATAGATTTTTGATAGACAAGCGAGTTGAGGGTAGAAAGGAAAGTAGAGATGAGACCACAGTCAGATCAGACCAGCTATTATTGGATAGTGGAGCTGTCTCAAAGAACTGAATGATCTGTGCCTAAATCTTATGCTCTTATCTTGGGGAAAACCATGAGAAGAAAGGTGCATTTGTGAATTTGTTTCTGTTGAGGATTAAGTTGTGTAGTGAGTCATTTATTGTGTTCCCTGGCCCAACACCCCCCTCCACTTGATGGATTATTGGTAAATTGCCGTTTATTCTGCTTGGACTCCATGATCCAACTTCAGCTGTAACACCCGTCATCTTACCTGCTCCCTCTGCTCTCTTTCATTTCCCAAGTCCACAAGTATTACTTGTCCAGAATGGCATAATCATTGTCTAGAAACATATTGTCCCTTTCTGCTACATCAAGGTTTAACATTGCCGCTCGTCATTGTGTTTCAGAATCATACAGTACTGAAGACCATTGGCCCATCATGCCTGTGCTGGTTCTTTGAAAGAACTATCCCCAATTTTTCCACATAGCGCTGCATTTTTGTCTTTTCAAATACATTTTCAGTTCTCTTTTGAAATTAGCTTGGCGGTGTTAGGAAAGTGCTTTCAATTCTGCTCGATTCTTTCAACGAGTAGTGAAATGACTCTCCATTAGTCACACCAGCAAGATTAACCTGTTACAAAACAGGAGACGCTGGCGTTGGACTGGGGTAAGCACAGTAAGAAGTCTCACAACACCAGGTTAAAGTCCAACAGGTTTATTTTGTAGCACGAGCTTTCGGAGTGTCACTCCTTCAGGTTAATGCTGCCAGGCTCCTGAAAGCTTGTGCTACCAAATACACCTGTTGGACTTTAACCTGGTGTTGTGAGACTTCTTGCTGTACAAAACAGGTAATCACTGATGACATTGCCACGATAGTGTCTTGGGATCTTTCTAACTGAAGCCACACAGCAAATCCAGAGACATCTGTCAAGAAAGGAAAGAGTTAACATTTCAGGTCGATGACCTTTCCTCAGAACTGGGAAAAAAAAGTTTTAAGCAATATAGAAGTAGGGAAAGTGAGGGGGGGTTTGGGGGGGGGCGGGGGGAGGTGTGGAGGCAAGCAACAGTGAGAGTCTGCAAGAAAAACTAAGTGCTGGATAAACTCAACAGGTCTGGCAGGATCTGTGGAGAGAGAGAAACCAATAACCTTGAGTCCAACGCAACAACTCTCGGGAACTCGGAAAAAAGATTGGAACAAAGGTCTGTGATAGGACAGAAGGCAGAAAATTGATACATTTTTGTTAGGCAAGGACATTAAGGGTTATGAAGCCAGGGCAGATAAACAGAGCTAAAGATACACAGCAGCTACGATATAGTTGAATAGAAGAACAGGTTTGAGGGGGCTGCATGGTCCATTCCTGATCCAATGAAATGTGTAGGTAACATGGTAAACCATCATTGTTGGTTATCATTACTAAATTTACTCATTGAAATGTCTTGCAGGTCAATAATGAAAATGTTGTCAAGGTGGGCCACAGACAAGTGGTGAACATGATCCGCCAGGGAGGGAACCATTTGGTATTAAAAGTTGTGACAGTAAGCAGAAATCTCGATCCAGAAGACACAGCTCGAAAGAAAGGTAATTTCAGTTGTTCTCTGGCTCTTTCTTGCTGAGCTACCTACTTTTGGTGTGAACTGTTGAACGTGCAGCACAGAAACAGGCCATTTAGCACTTCTGGACCACCCTCATGTTAATGCTCTACATGAGACTCCTCTCACCTTGGCTAAACCCTATGTGGCACAGTGGCACCATGGTTAGCACTGCTACCTCACAGTGCCAGGGACCTAGGTTCCATTCCAGCCTCAGGTGACTGTATGGCATTTGCACATTCTCCCCATGTCTTGGAGTTCTTGCCAGAACCTTGTACACCTCTATGAAATCCTAAATCTCCTTCGCTCCAAGGAGAACAACCCTAACTTCTCCACCATAACCTTGTAGTTAGAATACCTCATCGCTGGAACCACGGGCAGTTATAATGCATTGCTAGTGGCTTTGTGCCTTGGAACATGCTTGAGATTTATTCAGCGCTCCACCGACGATGTCAGTCAGCGAGGCAGGTCTTCATGACCAGGTGAAGCAAATCATACGCTGGTGTAGTAAGGACCATCCTTCCAAGGTAACAACTGGTGTATTGGAGGGAGAGGTTAGCTCAACATGTTATCATGCTGTACCTGTCCTGGGGCTTGGTGCTGACGTTGGATGCCTCACATGCAAAATGTTCCAATCCCAGCACAAACACTTCATTTTAATGAGCACAAAAAGATTGATTTTTTTTAAAAATAGAACAATCCAATTAAAGTAAGAATTTTCCCCAACAACAGGTGCAAGATTGTATTTCTGCATAAATCACAAGAGTGCTACCTTTTTGAAAGTTTTGAATTGTTTTATTGAGACATTTTCTTCCAAACCTATTTCCTCATTTTAGTCATTCAGAATAAAGCAAGACTCTTCAGCAACCATTCTACATTAACTAATCTTCACCTGAGAAAATGAAAATTATTCTCTTTGTTTATTAACAACGTCTACATTTAAAGACAATTGAGGGGTCCTTAAAATTGGGAAGAGTTTTTACAGGGTTCGATGGTTCCATTTATAGGAGAGATCAGAATTGGGGTTCCTAAATATAAAATAGTCTCTAATAGATCAAGAATTTAGGTGAAACTTTTTTTTTGTACCCAGAGTGGTGAGAATGTAGAACTCGCTAAGGAAGTTATGGCAAGTGACAGATATATGTGAGGGAGGCTACACAAGTACTTGAGGGAGAGAAAAAAATGTTGATAGTATCATCGAACCCCTACAGTGCAGAAGGAGGTCATTCAGCCCATCGAGCCTGCACCAACAACAATCCCACTCAGGCCCTATCCCATAACACCATGTATTTACCCTGCTAATCCCCCTGATACTAAGGGACAATTTACCATGGCCAATCCACCTAACCCGCATATCATTGGACTGTGGGAGGAAACCAGAACATCCAAAGGAAACCCTGTTTTAAAAACTCTTCCCAATTTTAAGGACCCCCATCAATTCACCCTCGCTTCCCTGCACCCTCTCAAAAGATTCCCAACCTTCTCATTTTCTTTTCCTATCTTTCCGGAACACTTTATACCATTAAGGGCCATTATTATTATTATAGTATATTTCCATCTGATTAATTGTACTTGTAGCTCACCAACCTCACTCACCACACTGTGGTGAGATTTTCTGGCCATGTTCGCCCCAAGGCCAGAAAATCCTGTCTGAGATCAACGGACCTTTGTATAGTCCGTGTCCCGCCCGCTGCGATTCCCAAATGAATACATGCCTTCTGCCCCAGAATCTATCCCAATGCCCCAAGAATTCAAAGCCCCCCTCCTGGTTCCATACCTCAAGACACACATTGATCCTGCCTTCCCTCCTTTTTCTACACTCACTGCTGCACAGCACTTTGGAGTATCCCAGAGATTCCACTTTCCCTAGACCTCAGATCTGACCATAGAACCTCAAAACCATAGAATCCCCACATTTGCCCTCCAAAGGAGCACCTACCCACTCCCCCACCCTATCCCCATAACTCAGTGCAATTTACCAAGGCTAATCCACCTAACCAGCATGTCTTTGGACTGTGGGAGGAAATAGGAGCACCCAGAGGAAACCCACACAGACACGGGGAGATGATGCAATCGCCCAAGGCCAGAATCGAACCCAGGTCCCTGGTGCTGTGAGGCAGCAGTGCTAACCACTGTGCCACCTGGTCCCGCTCAATGTTAATAATATTGACATGTACCACAACTTCTAGCCCATTCCCTTCCCCTGATGAATATACTGGACCCTCTCCATGATGTCCTTTACCTTGACAACAGGCAGGCAACACAGCAGGCAGGACTCACCGTGACGGTGACTGGAATGCCTGTTTGTGTTCCCCCCCCCCCCCCCCCCACCCCGGCTCTGGAATCCCTTGTAGCGACTGCATTCCTACTCTTTTTTTGCTCCCGCCCATGCAGTCTATACTCATTAGCGTTAGGGTTTTCCTTCCCTCAAGGTTTCCTCACTCCCAGAAGTTGCCAATGCTGATATTCACAGTTCCACGCACGCTGAAAACTCCTGTACTTGCTGCCTCTTCCTAAACCTCCAGATGGTCACCAACCCACTATCCTGAACTCAGAAGGCCTGTGGGGCCTTTTTTTTTTCAGCCAAAGCATAGGGGAGATCTTCATTCCACCTGGTCTTGGTGATAACAATCCACTTTCACCCAGTCCCCAGATTGGCCTGTACCAATAAAATGATCCAAATTTGAAAGCAGTGACAGCACCTTGCATTTCATGGAATCGTAGAATCCCTACAGGGCAGAAGGAGTTGGCCCATCGAGTCTGCACTGACCACAATCCCAACCAGGCCCTATTCTCGGAACCCCACATATTTAACCTGCCCATCCCCTGACACTAGGTCAACTTAGCATGGCCAATCAATCTAACCCGCAAATCTCTGGACTGTGGGAGGAAACCAGAGCTCCCGGAAGAAACCCACGCAGACACAGGGAGAATGTGCAAACTCCACACCACTGACCTGAGACCAGAATTGAACCTGGGTCCCTGGTGCTGTGAGGCAGCAGTGCTAACCATCGTGCCAACACTAATTTGTTTGGCACTTTAGAATGGTAAACTACACAGGAGAATTAATCAGACGATGATTGACATGGGTGGCACAGTGGTTAGCACTGCTGCCTCACAGCGCCAGGGAGCCGGGTTCGATTCGCGGCTTGGGTCACTGTCTGTGTGGAGTTTACACGTTCTCCCTGTGTCTGCGTGGGTTTCCTCCCACATTCTGAAAGACGTGCTGGTTAGGTGCATTTACCTGAACAAGCGCCGGACTGTGGCGACTCGGGGAATTTCACAGTAACTTCATTGCAGCGCTAATGTAAGCTTTACTTGTGACTAATGTGACATACAACCAAACATTTTTTTGAAGAGGAAGTTTTGAAGAAGACTCCTAAAGATGAGAGAGGCAGAGTGGTTGAGGGAGGGAATTCCTGAGCTATGGGCACTCAGCAGCTGAAAGCACAAGCGTCCAGGGTGGAGCAGTGGATATTGTCAATGCAGCAATGGCCAACATTGAAGGAACGCAGAGATCTTAGGGTTGTAAGGCTGGAGAAGGGTTTGGAGACTGGGAGAGGTCGAGACCATGGAGGGATTTGTACCTTCCGTGGAAAAGGGGGCGACAATTCAGTTCAAAGTTTGAGACAAAAGCAGGAAACCCAGAAATAATTTTGTCTTTGTTCCAAAGACCTCCTTGCAAACCTCTGAAATGTTCTCACTGTGTGATTCTTACGCGCAGCCAATTGTACGGCGTTTTTGAAACCCTAAGAGCGTTTGCGTTCCTTTTCTTTCTATAAAAGGAAATCATTATTGTACGGTTCACAGGTCTGCGTGGGCTGGTGTTCTGAAATAAAACTAGCAGCACACAGCTGCTAAGCAACATCATAGAGAGAGGCTGCAAAAATGGCACATGGTTTTTTTTTTGGTCTGTCGAATTTTTGAGAAGATTTTGGAGGGACAGTGTCAAAATACCTTTGTGAATTCTCAACCTTGTGTCAGCTGATATCAAATCTCCATATGTCAAGGGGTGGGGGGGGGGGAGAAATCACAGAGAATTTCTGTCTGATAATGTTGAGTGGAATTTGGTCATTTTCCAACAAAAGGATTAAAATGCCAATTTAGTTGAGTTTCAACGAGCACTGGAACAAATTATAGTTATTTAAGTGTCCTTTCTTTCTGCTTTCCAGTCGCTTTTTTGAAATGCCAATGTTGAAATTTCCCTTGAAACTTGTTTCCCGTTTATTTTGCAGTCTGAACCTTACGCCGGTCCCTATATTTAGGAACCAGCTCCACAATATCTCATCACCAGATTTATCGAAGAGATATTCATTCATTATAAATAGTTTAAAGAACCTTTCTAAAAAGAAGATTGAGGGAACTGAATTTGTTCCAACTGTGTTTGCACCAACTATTATTTTGCTTTGTATAAGTTTTCATGTGAAGGCCTACCAATAATGTAGAGATAATTGTTGTTTCTAGACATTCTTTTATATTCACTCATGGTGGCCTCACTCTCATGATTATGGGTGTTGCACACCAGGCTGTCTTCCAAAGTCCATCCCTACTGGGGAGGGCAAACAAAGCAAGGGAATTCTCAATCAATGGGATGATATTGAGAGGGGTTGCGGAAGTGAGAGCACTTGGAGTGCATCTCCCCGGGTCCCTGAAGGTGGCAGAACAGGTGGCTAAGGTGGTCACGAAAGCAAATGGAAAGTTTTCCTTTATTGGGCGAGGTGTTGAATACAAAAGGAAGGATGCAATGATGGAACTGTATAAAATGCTGGTGAGGCCACAGCTGGAGTTTTGTGTACAGTTCCAGTCACCACGTTGCAGGAAGAGCAGAGGAGATTTACAAGAATGTTGCCATTGCTTGAAAATTGCAGCGATGAGGAGAGACTGAATAGGCTTGTGTTTCATTCCCTGGAACAGAGGACGATAAGGGGCGGCCTAATTGAAGTGTAATAAACGATGAGGAGCCTAGATAGGAAAGAAGTGTTTTCCCTGGCTGAGTGGTCAGTTGCCGGGGGAGGGGGGGGCATAGATTTGAGGTGAGTAGAGGGGACATGAAGAAAACTTTTTCTCTGAGGGTGGTGATCATTTTGAGTTCACTGCCAAAGTTGGTGGTTGAGGCTGGAGTGAAAAACCCACTTCAGAAAGTACCTGGATCAGATCAGGTGCTGGAAAGCGCGATTTAAAATGAACAGCTAGTTCCTTTTTTTCAATTTTTAGGCTATTTTAGACACAATGGCCTCTTTTTGCACCGTAACCTTTCTATGGTTTTATTTGACCTTGAGACAAGGGCAGGGGGTGAAACTGCCGCCTTGAACTGATACAATTCAAGATGTTTGTTTATACACCATTGCATTCAGTGGAGCAGGAAAGCAGGTGTGATGTATAATGGGAGGCAGAGCCACTGAACTGACTCTTTCGGACTTTCAGCGTCTCGCTGGGTGATTTTACAGGAGGTGCCCAATTAGGATGCACTGTCCAGTCGGGAGGATGAGTCAGCACGTGTGAGTGTCAGTCCCTCTGGCCGAGAGCCTCCTTTGTGTGTGCAGTGAGGGGGCTATTCGTGTGCCTGGGATGTGGGGAGGTGAGACCTCGCCCTCTGCATGCACTTCCTGTTACCAGACGGGCTGCAGGCGGGGGAAGGGGTGGTTCTTGCAACACAAGTAAAATCTCATTTACACCAAAAGATTGCTGCTATTTGGTTGTTGATGAGCCTGAATTGGTTTCCTGCACCTGCAAGGTTGCAGTCACCTCAGGAAAGCGTTCAGAGAAGTGAAAACACAGGGAACCACTATTACACCTCTCCTAACCCCCAACTGAGTGGTGGCACAGTGGTTAGCACTGCTGCCTCACAGTGCCAGGGACCCGGGTTTGATTCGCGGCTTGGGTCACTGTCTGTGTGGAGTCTGCACGTTCTCCCTGTGTCTGCGTGGGGTTTCCTCCCACAGTCCGAAAGACGTACTGGTTGGGTGCATTGGCTGTGCTAAGTTCTCCCTCGGTGTACCCAAACAGGCGCCGGAGTGGGGTGACCAGGGGATTTTCACAGTAACTTCATTGCTGTGTTAATGTAAGCCTACTTGTGACTAAAAAATTGTTTTTTAAAGTCCCTGGGATTTCCATTTACCCACTCTTACCCATTTCAATTCACCAGCCATAGTTAAAATGACACTGCCTCTTCCCCCCCCCCCCCCCCCACACACACACACACACACACACACCTTGCTGCTCCTTGTCTCTGTTACAGCCTTCACACCGGAGATGTTGTGGGCCAGAGTGAAGGGGCTTGGATTGGGGAGGCTTGCCCCACAGAAATGTTATCCTGTTTACAAAGGCAGCATTGCCCTAAAATGAAAGCAGAAAATGCTGCAAATCCTTGCAGGTCAAGCAGCATCCGTGGATAGAGAAACCAATTGAACATTGAGTCCCCGTCAGCAGAACTAGAATAAGTCGGCAATGTAACCTGTTGTAAGTGAGCACAAAGGCGGGGAGGAGAAAGAAAGAATAAAAAGGAAGGTGTGTGATAGGGTGGAAGGCAAGCACGATAGATTGATTAGAAGGATGATGGTGGCAGGTGAAAGGGGATAGTATTGGAAGAAGCGAAGATGTGAAGGATGGGTGTAGAGGAGGTTTGACAGCAAAGGCAGAACATTATCAACAGCTGCTACTCAAAGTAGGGAGCTGTGGTTATTATTGAGAAGGGTTGAGCTCGGTGTTGAGACTGGAAGGCTGGAGAGGAGGCACTCCAATGACCAGCCGCTTGCCAACTTGTGTCTTTTGAGCAGAAATGAATTCCAAGGTTGGGTCTTGATTTTATATATTTTTTTAATTTTCCAACCAGCCCCACCACCTCCAAAACGAGCGCCAACCACCGCGTTAACACTACGCTCAAAGTCTATGACCTCAGAACTTGAAGATCTAGGTAAGAAAATGGCTTTGAAACTGCATGCTTTGGTATGTGAGTTACTTGTTACCTGGATGTTGTGGAGGGGCCTGTGCTGTGTGGCAAACACTCATCTACTCTGCTACCTGACTCTTGTTTGCCTTGTCCAGTTTATAATTCTGAATTGGATGCTAAGTGACCGAACTGGTTATCACATATGTTCAAGCTTGAAATATGACTGTCAGGCCAATTGAATTCTCTGCTTACTATCTCTCTCTTTCTTTTCTCTCTCTCTCTCCCCCACTCTCTTCCCATTTTATTTCGGCTGTCGCCAGTGGACAGAGGTAAGCTGACTTATGTACTGTCTTCTTTATTAAAAACTGGATGAAATTTCATTAATTAGTCCAATGGTATACACGGCTACATAACTGACAGGTTTCTACCATGTCAGAACGCTGGCAATTTCACAGCCTTGGCCATGTGGACAAGTTATTGAGTACAGATGGCATTGACACATTCACAGCCAGACAGAAGCTGCTTCAGTTAGATGCTGAAGTTGAGTGTAAACATTTGGATAACAATCTGCCTCCTGAGGACTCTGGGAATTGGAAAGTGAACCCCCATTCACACCCCCTCCCCAAAACCCACTGACGCTCACCAGCAGTCCCAATTAGCCCCCTGAACATTTTTCACTCACCAAGGTGTAAATTAAGTCTTCAGCAGTACGGGTGCCAAACTCCTCTTTCCTGTCTTGTTCAGTCCTCTAAACGTCAGACCATCGCGTGGCACAAAATATGGCTTTGCCCTCTAACCCCACACTAAACATAGGAAAGCAAGTATCTCTTGGTTCACTCTCTGCAATGTAAATTCACCCAGTGACAAATAAGATGTGACGAAAGAAAGTGGAATGCATTATGACAGGTCTGGGCTCCAGTCCGAGTTATGTACCTGTATGATTGAGTACTTGGTGTATATTACCCTGTATTTGTATTTGAAGTGTTAACCTGATCTCAAAATAGACTGATTCCAAGAAGGGTTGTATTTCATCTTGATATCTACATAATTTGGTGTGTGTATATAATATTTTCATCGCAATTGTGAGCGGAGTAAGTCAAAGGAATGATGTGCTTCCAAAGAATGCAGTTCCTTTCTTGTCAATTACTATATACCTTTCGATTCTACTCAGAAAAGGGTCCACACTCAGTCAGTGCTCTTTTATGTCCTTTCTGCAAAATTTATCATGATGGGCACATCATTTTGCTTATTCTTAGCTACATGCAGTGCTGCTCCCGTTCTTCTCTGAAGTGATGTGTACAAGTCATTGGTTGTCCTAAGTACCAAGAGGGATACAGCAATCTTTTCTCCTGCAATTTGTTATTATTCTAAAGAAAAGAGATTGGGTGTCATGCAGTGGCAATTATCAGAATTGAGGCAATATTGAGCAATAGTCATATTGGGGGTGGCACAATGGTTAGCACTGCTGCCTCACAACACCAGGGACCCGGGTTCAGTTCCTGGCTTGGGTCACTGTCTGTGCAGAGTCTGCATGTTCTCCCTGTGTCTGCGTGGGTTTCCTCCGGGTGCTCCTGTTTCCTCCCTCAGTCCGAAAGACGTGCTGGTTAGGTGCATTGGCCATGCTAAATTCTCCCTTAGTGTATCCGAAGAAGCGCCGGAGTGTGGCGACTAGGGGATTTTCACAGTAACTTCATTGCAGTGTTAATGTAAGCCTACTTGTGACACTAATAAATAAACTTAAAACTTTAAAACTATTGGCCCAGATTTGTTAGTGGTACTAACTGTGAAACTGTCAAAGGCTGGATTTTCTGCTTCCCACCAATGGGTTATGATGGGGGTTGTGGTGGTAGATGCTTGTTAAATCCAACAAGCAGCTCACCCTCCCACCCCTGCCTCCAATGTGATGCCTGTGGCAGGGTTGGCATCAGGCCACCCCATCTGCCAGTGGGCTCATCACTGCTGCCATTTAATCTAGAGTGGGAGAAGCCCGTATCAAGTGCTCAACTTGACAGATTTCCCTGTCCAGGCTGGCGGTGGACAGGTAGGAATTTCCTCCCTTCACAAGACTCCTGGGCCTATTGGAGGGGGCCTTCTCTGAGCTGTCGCCTCTTCCCATGTTGCCCGCCCCCTTTCACCAGCCATGGCCTCTCGTACCCCAACTTTCCATCACCCTCACTGAGTCTTGACAGCTGGTGAGACCACAGGGCAAATCCTGAACCCACATGCGGGCTTCAGAACCCAAAGGGATGGAAAGCACTGGTTGGCAACTCTGATCTAGAAAGACAGCGGGCCCAAGTGCCGCCTCAAGTCTATTAGAGTCACAATTGTACAGTGCAGAAGGAGGCCATTCAGTCCATCATGTCTACACCGGCTCTCTGAGCAAATCATTTAGCGCCATCCACAAACCACGCCCTCCAGCCACCCCCTCCCAACAGCCCTGTAAATTCTTCCTTTTCAGGTATGTCTATTTCCACTTTGAAAGCTTCAATTGAACTGGTCTCCACCATACTCTTAGGCAGTGCATTCCAGACTTTAACCACTCGCTGTGTGGCAAGTTTTTTTTCTCATGTCGCTTTCGCTGCTTTTGATTATTTAATATCCGAGCTCCCCCTCATTCTTGATCTTTTCACAAGTGGGTTCGGTTTCTCCCTATCTGCTCTGTCCACACCATTTGTGATTTTCGTACAGCTCTGTCAAATCTCTCTGCCTTTTTTCTGAGGAAAACAGTCCTAACTTCTCCAATCAATCTTCATAAACTAAATTTCCTCATTCCTCGCCAGGGAATCTGGCGCATCACATGATTCAGCCCTCCGTGTTCATCAGCATTACTTCACAGCAACTTTGCATAGGGCACATCCTGGAAATCATTTCAAGGGAGGTCCATCAAGGTCAAAAATAATTGCAAAAGATAAGCCATACTTTATTTTATGGATTCACGGGATACAAGTGTTTCTACCAAGGCCAACATTCGTTGCCCATCCCTGATGGCGCTAGTGAGCTACCTTCTTGAACTACTGCAACTCATGTGGTTTATATACAGCCACAGTGCTGGTAGGAGCTTTGCCTCAGCGACAGTGAAGGAGCATCAGTTATAGTTCATAGAATCCCTACAGTGCAGAAGGAGGCCATTTGGCCCATTGAGTCTGCACAAACCACAATCCCACGCAGGCCCTATTCCCATAACCCCACATATTTACCCTGTTAACCCCCTGACACTAGGGTCAATTTAACATGGCCAATCAACCTAACCCGCACATCTTTGGACTGTGGGAGGAAACCGGAGCTCCCGGATGAAACCCACACAGAACGGGGAGAATGTGCAAACTCCACACAGGCAGTGACATGATGTCAGAATTGAACCCGGTTCCTGGAGCTGTGAGGGAGCAGTGCAAGCCACCGTGCCACCCCATCATCAGGATAGCATGTGACATAGAAGGGAACTTGCAGAGGGATTGTGAGCAGTGCTGGACACTATGCTTCGGGAAGGATACATTGGTTGAGGAATGCTTAACTTCTAGACTATTCCGGTAAAATTGTGAGGAGAGATTCCACAAAGTAGGGTGTATTGCCAGGACGGTGAAGAGGTGTTTTGGCAAAGGTTTTCAAGGTGTTAAGATAGCCGAGTTCGAAACTATTTCCTCTAATTGAGGGGCCTGCTGGGATCAAGGGGCACAGCCTAAAAATTGTCAGACTTTCCAGAGTGAAATTAGGAAACACTCTACAAGAGGGTTGAATTTTGGAACCCTATGCAAGTGGCAACTACTGCTAGATTTCGGTTGTTAATTGGAAATGTGAGAGTGATAAAATTTTGTTAGCCAAAGGGAAGTTTGGCTTGGGAACCAGTCATGATATCATTGAATGGTGAAAGAGCCTGGAGGGGCTGAATGGCCTCTTACTGTTCCTGTGTTCACTAAGATGATACCAGGCCTCAGTTATGGGGTGAAGAAGAAAAATCTGAATAGTGCCCCATCTTCCTTCTGTTAGATCTGTTATGAGGAAGGGATTTGATATCATAAATAGGTGGATAGGTATAGTAAATACTCCCATTCGCAGGAGTGTCAGTGTAAACAGCGGATGCAGATTTAAGATGGTAGTGAAAGAATCGGAGGCTTTTTTTAATAGTGAGTTGTGATTGTGTATTCTCCCTGTGAGGGTGAAGGAAGCAGATTCATTAGTTCAGGTTAGGTGGGTTGGCCGTGCTAAATTGCTCCTTGGTGTCCCAAGATGTGTCGGTTAGATGGATTAGCCATGGGAAATGTGTAGGGTTGGGGTGGGGAGAGGGTCATGTGAGATGCTCTGTCAGAGAGTCAGTGCAAACTCTGTGGGCCGAATGGCCTCTTCTGCACGGGAGGGAATCTGTGATAAAGACCTGAAGGGGAAATTACTGGGGAGTGGGGGAATAACGGGATGCTGGCATGACTTGAATCAGTCACAAAGCAGGAGCAGTGGGTTGACCAAATGGCCTCCTTTTGTGTGGAATGGTTGGATTTGCTCCAAGATGAGGAGAACCAAGCAAGTAGTGCAATCCTTTTCGACACTTTGCAGCATATTGTACCAAACAGGCAATCTGTCTCGTACACCAGAAGAGACCCTAATGTCGTTCAGAACTTTGAATGTCATTTTTGCACTGAGATAGAAGGGAGAATCCAGCTGGTGTCATGTCACTTTTGTCACTGTATAGACTAGGGATTGGCCTCGGAGTCTGCCTTCAAAACAGGAGTTGGCACAGAGCCACCATCAATGACCTAATAGACATAGAGGTAATAGGAAAATAGGATTTTAGGAGCATTCAGCCCTTGAGTCTATTCTACTGTTTGATAAAATCATAGAATCATACAGTGCAGAAGAGACCATTTAGCCCATTGAATTTGCACCAGCATGCGAGAAACACCTGACCTCCCACCTAATCCCATTTACCAACACTTGGCCCATAGTCCTGAATGTTCTGATGTGCCAAGTGCTCATTCAAGTACGTGAGGCAGCCCGCCTCTACCACCTTCCCAAGCAGCACATTCCAGACTGTCACCACCCTCTGGGTAAAAAAGTTTTTCCTCACATCCCTCCCCCCACCCCTTCCCACAAACCTCCTGCCCCTCATCTTGAACCTATGTCCCCTCGTGACTGACCCTTCAACTAAGGGGAACAGCTGCTCCTTATCCACTCTGCCCCATGCCCCTCATAATTTTGTACACCTTGATCAGGTCGCCCCTCAGTCTTCTCCAATGAAAACAACCCGAATCTATCCAATCCCTCTTCATAATTTAAATGTTCCATCCCAAGCAGCATCCTGGTGAATCTTCTCCGCACCTCCTCCAGTGCAATCACATCCTTCCTATAATGTGGTGAACAGAACTGCACGCAGTACTCCAGCTGTGGCCTCACCAAAGTTCTATACAACTCCAACATGACCTCCCTGCTTTTGTAGTCTATAGCTGACCTGTTTGTGGTCTCAGCTACTCTTCTCCATAATTCTTGACTCCTTTGTCTATCCAAAACCTGTCTGTCTGCTTTGAATATGGTCAATGATGCATCTCCGCTGCTTTCTGGGGAATAACCACCCTTTTGAGAAAGAAATTCTCCTCTTCTCTGTCTTAAACGGTAGACTTATTATTCTTACGTGCATCCCCCAATTCTAGTCCCTCCCACAAGCGGAAATATTCTTCCGGTTTCTATCCTATCAAATCCTCTCCGGATCTTGTATGTTTCAATAAGACCTAATTGAGGTGTATAAAATCATGAGGGGCATAAATAGGATGAACGTCCATAGTCTTTTTTCCCAGGGAAGGGGAATTGAAAACTAGAGGGCACAGGTTTAAGGTGAGGGGGGAAAGATTTAAAAGGGACCGGAGGGGCAACTTCTTCATGCAGAGAATGGTGCATATCTGGAATGAGCTGCCAGAGAAGGTGGCTGGGGCAGGTACAAAGGCAACATTTAAAAAGCATTTTGATGAGTACATGGATGGGAAAGGATTAGAGGGATATGGGCCAAACGTGGGAAATTGGAGCTAGCTGGGAGGGCACCATAAGCGGATCGGCATGGACCAGTTGGGCCAAAGGGCCTGTTTTCGTGTTGTATTGTTCTATGACTCTAAGATCATCTGTTTTTCTAAACTCCAGTGGGTGTGGGCTCAACCTGTTCATGCTTTCTTCATAAAATAAGCCCCTCATCCCAGGAGTGAGAGTGTGTCACACTTCCGCCATCACTGCAGGATGTGTCTAGGTTTTACTCCGATGTAGCACGCAGCACCTTCATGGCCAACACTTGCAGGAGAACCGCAAAGTAGTAATTGGTCAAATGCAGAAGCTGTGTGACTCCTGTCAGCGAGACCCAGGGCACTTAATTGACACTCAATGACTTTGAAACAATTAATGGCGCCTTTATATGCAGTTCAAAGATTACAGACTTGAGAATGTATTGACATGGGTTTAAGGGCATGCACTGCTTGTGCTGGGTGCTGTCCCATGGCTCCAATTCCTGCCAGTCACGCGTTGCCTCAGTTTCACTATCGTTGGTGCCCTTTTCCAGGCTGTTGTTCCTAAAGCTGAACATGCTTCTAAGCAAAAGAAACTAATGAGAATTTAATAGGCTGTGGGAGGCCAAAATAAACATTCCCATTATTCAGCTGCTAAAGAATTACTAATGGATTTTGGAAAGTGATTAACCTCAATCCGCAGTTGAACTTGGAGATTGAGAACATTGGCTTGAAACATTGCAAGCAACCCAGTGCCAACAGTAATGACTATTGATTGAGTGCAGGGAAGGAGGGCATCAGATTTAGAGCTTTGCATACTCGCTGTTTCATTATACAAAACTCTACAGTGCATAGCAATCTCTAACATTGTGATTCTTGCTCAGAACATCTGCTCCCATTTTTATTGCAAAGCCAATTGAGCCTTTAGCAGACAACAACTCCTCCAAGATAGCATCCACAATGGGTGGGGGAGGGAGAGGAAGAGGCAACAGTGCTGTCGAGGACAAGCATCTTGAAGGATTTTTAGAAGGTCGGGAGACAGATGGCAAGACAGGTGTGTATAGAGTAGTTGATGGAGGCGGCCACTGACGACAAACTAAACACAGCAGCGAATGAGAAGGAAGCAGACATGCAAATTGCAGAAGGTTCTTGCAAAGGAGGCAATAGGGGTGTTGCGCCTGCTGCACAGTCCGTTTTTAACCCTTATACAGTGGACAAAGAAATCATAGAAACCCTACAGTGCAGAAGGAGGCCATTCGGCCCATCGAGTCTGCACCGACCACAATCCCACCCAGGCCCTACCCCCCACATATTTACCCGCTAATCCCTCTAACCTACGCATCTCAGGGGCAATTTTAACCTGGCCAATCAGCCTAACCCGCACATCTTTGGACTGTGGGAGGAAACAGGAGCACCCGGAGGAAACCCACGCAAACGCGAGGAGAATGTGCAAACTCCACACAGACAGTGACCCGAGCCGGGAATCGAACCCGGGACCCTGGAGCTATGAAGCAGCAGTGCTAACCACTGTGCTACTGTGCCGCCCTTAAGAATTGCGAGTCGCCGCCTTGTTAGTACAGTAATATTTATTCACACAAACATTTGATATTAATCACCCACACATTCAATACAAATTATTTACAGAATGCTAAAGTTCAATACTAGACCTTGACTTAACTATTGTGAGACTGGAAAGTACCCAGGCAGATATTGGCCTTTAACTGTGAGTTGGTCTCCATAGTCGTTGGTGTGGTGATAGTGGCTGGTGGTGGTCATCGTTGGTGAGAGAGAGATGCTTCTGTTGTGCAGCACCTTTTATCCCTCATTGGTTTCGTGCCCCTTTGGGCAGTCTCTTGATTATCGCTAATCAATCGATCAGGGCTTGATCACCCTGATTGATAGAGTCCAGTCAGGGTGTGTACCCAACGGCCATGCCTGTAGGTGCTGGAGGCACGTAGGTCACATACCTCCCTCCCAAATAAGGGCTTTAGGCTCCCTTGTGTGTGGTAAACAATTCTGTTTGACCAGAAAGTGTCCATCATCTTTGAGTTGGCCTAGCTCCTGAGTATTCGGTCGTCTGAGCTGCAGTCTGTCTGTTTCTGGACTTGGCCAATTATCCCAGTGTGCTTTGCCATCTTGAGTGGCCCATTTGGCCACAAAGCTATCTGCTACTGCAGTGGAGCTGGCGACCTGTGTCCAGAGATCACTCAAATGGATGATGAAAGCCATTTTGTTTTAAAGTGAGATCTTAGATTTTCTAAGTCTTGCCTCAAGAGCGCAACAACAAAGATGTGTTAAAAGTATGTTAATTATTATTGGTCAGATTATATTGGCCAGTTTGGGGTGCCTTTAGTTAGAAAGGATATCAAAGTCAGGAGGTGCAAAAGAGATTTATTAGGTTGGTGCCAGGAATAGTGTTTTAATTTTACTGCTTACTGCCACAAGTCGGCTTATATTAACACTGCAATGAAGTTACGATGAAAATCCCCTAGTCACCACACTCCGGCGCCTGTTCGGGTACACTAAGGGAGAATTTAGCATGGCTAATGCACCTAACCAGTGCATTTTTTAGACTGTGGGAGGAAACCGGGAGCACCCGGAGGAAAACCCATGCAGACACTGGGAGAACATGCAAACTCGACAGTGATCCAAGCTGGGATATAAGGCAGCAGTGCTAACCGCTGTGCCATTGTGTCGCCCCTAATATAAGGATTTAGATAGGAGATGTATAAAAACATGAAAGGAGAATAGTGAGAATAGATCAAAGAAGCTTAAAAGAATTCTGATAATTTCAGACATTTGGGTGAGATAAATGGGGAAATTCTATTCACACTGGCTAGTGAATCAGTAACTTGGAGACATATGTTTATAGAACTTAATGAGCCAACAGAACAAATGGAGAGCTTTGAGTGCTTCTTTTAAAGCGTGTTGTTCGGACAGAAATAATGGTCGGAACTCTACCATCTTGCCCGCCATGGAATTGGCACGGGCGAGGGTCCGACAACAGAAATCTCCATTGACCCCGGGCGGGAATTTCCGGTCTCACCCGAGCGAGACCGTAAAATCCTGTCCAATGGTGGGAACAGAATCAATAATAGATCTTAATGATGCATGTTAGGGAAAGAAGAATTTCGGCAGGTGTGGGGAAAGGGCAGGGTCGAGGACATATTGGATAGTTGTTTCAGAGAGCTAGTATAGACACGATTGACCTGATGGCCTATATCTGTGCTGTAAAATTCAGAACACCAAGAAAATATGCTGTTATTGGCTCTGGGGCCTCTGCTGGATAAAAGCCATGACCAAATTCCACCTGTCATCAAGGACCTTGACGCACTGTGGGGCAAAAATCAATGATCTAAATAAATTGAGAAGTTTTCTTTCCCGTCATTATTCTGCTCAAATGTAAAATCAGTCATTAAATAAGCACAATTGGACAATCTTTTAAAAACTACTTTTGTAATGTTGGCATCAAAAATATTTCTTGGCACTTTCTTTTTCCAAACTGCCCGACTGCTCATCTGGAGTCTGGCAGGTGATGAGCAGAAACTTCCTTCACTCAAACATTGGGAAGACCAAAGCCATTGAGCTGGATTTTCCAGCTCTTCTTTTCCTCCAGGACGGGATCTTCTGGTCCTTCCAATGTCTACGGCATTTTGCACGGCTCACCATCCCACCGCCGGGGAACCCACTGCCAAGGGGTCACCTTCGGTGGGAGCGGATGATCCCACCAGTGGGAAGGGCTGGAAAATCCCACTCACTGTCGTCTTGTCCTAACACAAACTCCAATCCCTCGTCACCAGCTCTATCTCTCTCCATAGCAACTGTTTTTTTGTTAATTTGCGGGATGTGTTTGTCGCTGACTAGGCCAGTATTTGTTGTCTGTTCCTGATTGCCCTTCAGAAGGTGGTGGTGAGCTGCCCTCTTGAAACGCTCTGTGGTGTCGGAACATCCATTGTGCAGTTAGGGTGGGATTTCCAGGATTTTAACCCAGTGACAGTTAAGGAACAGCGATAAATTTCCAAGTCAGGATGGTGAGTGGCTTGGAGGGGAAACTCCAAGTGGTGGTGCCCCATGTATCAGCTGCTCTTGTCCTTCTAAACAGTAGCGATCATGGGTTTGGAAGGTGCTGCCTAAGGATCTTTGTGAACTTCTGCAATGCATCTTGTAATTGGTCCACACTGCTGCCAATTTTCGTCGGTGGTCAAGGAATTAAATGTTTGTGGAAGGTGTAACAATCAAGCAGGCTGCTTAGTCCTGGATGGTGTCGAGCTTCCTGATTGTTGTTGGAGCTGCACTGATTGCAAGATTGATTGCAAACCCATTGTCATATTTGATGCAAGGATGAGGTCCTGGGGTGAGTTTTCCCTTTCCACACATCTCGGGAATTGTAGCGGGCAAGGGGTACACCATAGAAATGTCCATTGACTGTTCCACCCCCTCGTGCAGTCTATAGTCCATCACACATCTCCCTCTTGAGCTCTGTGTGAGAGTCATTTGGACACGAAATGTTGACTCTGTTCCTGTCCCCACAGACGCTGCCAGACCTCTGGGTTTTTCCAGCATTTTCTGCTTTTATTTCAGGTTTCCAGCATCTGCAGTATTTTGCTTTTAAACAAATATGTTATTGTCGGTGCTTGGTTAAGTATGTGCTTCCACGATCAAACATTGGTAGTAATCAGAAGTGTACCTCCTCACAGTGGCTTGTCTACTTCAGTCTTTGAGAGCAGCTGCAGAAGTGGTCCTTCAGCAGTAGTTTTTACCCAAGATCATGGCATAAGAAGTGGCTTTTGTAGCCTCTCAAAATCCTTCTCTAGAATCATAGAATCCTACAGTGCAGAAGAAGGCCATTCAGTCCATCAAGTCTGCACCAACCACAATCCCACCCAGGCCCTATCCCCATAACACCATACATTTACCCTAACTAGTCCCCCTGACACTAAGGGGGAATTTAGCATGGCCAATTCCCCTAACCCGCACATCTTTGGACTGTGGGAGGAAACCGGAGCACCTGGAGGAAACCCACGCAGACACTGGGAGAACGTGCAAACTCCACACAGACAGTCACCCCAGTGACAGCTGTGAAGTAGCAGTGCTAACCACTGTGTGTCACCGTGCCGCCCTAATAAAAAAAAATAAAATCAATAATTAAATTAAAACAATAATAAAAATAAAACAGGGGTTGACTGATACACTGCGGGATTAAAATGTGAACCAGTGGTGTTGCTATAGACAGTCACTCCTTTTAAATATAGGGGGGGGGAAGGAAACATCTTGTAATTCAAATTAAATAAATGTGACACTTTTTATTGAATGAAATACTTCAATAAGCATACCTTTCACCGCATGTTGAAATGTTTTTTTTAAAAACCATCAAAATCATTGTCTTTGGTATCCAACGCTGAGTTTGTCAAATTTGTTGAGTCACTTTGGCTATGGCATTATTGCAAGAATCTCACCACAGATCAAATTTGGCACTTTAAATTTCAGAATCATCCGACAATTGGGCAGCACAGTGGTTTGCACAGCTGCTTCACAACGCCAGGGACCCAAGTTGAATTCCGGCCTCGGGTCATTTTCTGTGCGGAGTTTGTACATTCTCCCGTGTCCACGTGGGTTTCCTCCGGGTGCTCCGCTTTCCTCCCACAGTCCCAAGATGTGCAGGTTGGGTGGATTGGCCGTGCTAAATTGACCCTAGTGTCAGGAGGACTAGCAGGGTAAACATGTGGGGTTACAGGAATAAGGCCCGGGTGGGATTGTGGTCAGTGCAGATTCGATGGGCCGAATGACCTCTTGCATTGTTGAGATTCTATGTCCACTTCAAAGCATCATCTTTTCCAACCACTGAATTGGGGCGAAAGAGATCAAGGGATATTGGGGGAGGGGGCAGTATCAGGCTATTGAGTTAGATGATCAACAATCAGCCATGATACTGGATGGCAGAGCAGGCTCGAAGGGCAGAATGGCCTACTCGTGCTCCTATTTTCTATCTTTCTATGGATAGTCTACATTTTCTGACCAATCTAATGACAGTTTGTGAATTAATAACATCCCATGATTTAATGACACGACCACACAAGATATCGAGTGGGCAGCATGCAAATTTCCCCTCTTTCTGAAGGTTTTATTTTGCTATCAGCCATCCACCGATTCCCTTTGGCACCATCAAGATCCTTGGCTTATTGAAGTGAACATTCACAGGTTGACCTATGGATGTTCAACTTCCTGCCATATCTGAAATTTGGATATAATTTCTTTGCAGACATCTCTTGATCTCATTAGTTGTACAGGATCTGAACATGTCCCACAGGGCAGCACAGTGGTTAGCACTGCTGCCTCTCGGCGCCAGGGTCTCGGGTTTGATTCCCAGCTTGGGTCACTGTGTGGAGTTTGCACGTTCTCCTCGTGTCTGCTTGGGTTTCCTCCGGGTGCTCTGGTTTCCTCCCACAGTCCAAAGATGTGCGAGTTAGGTAGATTGGCCATGATGAATTGTCCGGGGGATTAGCAGGGTAAATATATGGGGTTACAGGGATAGGGCCTGGATAGGATTGTTGTTAGTGCAGACTCGATGGGCCGAATAGCCTCCTTCTGCACTGTAGGGATTCTATGATTTTATAACAGGCTACGCTATTGATGTAGGTCACCAGCTCACCTATTCCACATTATCGATCCACCGCTTCATTTCACCCTCATCTATCCAGTTGTTGTCATGTGTGCACAGAATCCCCTGCCGGGAATTTGATTTTCAGCACGGTTTTCCATCTGCTAGTTAACAGAGGCTTTAACTTCATCCTGTCAGCCACACGTGGCTACCACTGTGAATCTGCTCTTCTATCCTGTGGTTTCACTGGAACTGTTTCCATTCCCCGATTCAGTTGTTGGGCATTTCAAAACGTGGAGATGCCGGCGTTGGACTGGGGTAAACACAGTAAGAAGTTTAACAACACCGGGTTAAAGTCCAACAGGTTTATTTGGTAGCAAAAGCCACACAAGCTTTCGGAGCTCCAAGCCCCTTCTTCAGGTGAGTGGGAATTCTGTTCACAAACAGGGCATATAAAGACACAGACTCAATTTACATGAATAATGGTTACAAACAGGGCATATAAAGACACAGACCATTATTCCCACTCGCCTGAAGAAGGGGCTTGGAGCTCCGAAAGCTTGTGTGGCTTTTGCTACCAAATAAACCTGTTGGACTTTAACCTGGTGTTGTTAAACTTCTTACTGCATTTCAAAACGCACAGACATTTCATCCATTTTGTTAAAGTTGACCTAATGGGCATTTGTGCTTTTGACAGTTGTCAGTTGATGAATCGCTAGAAACTAGTCATTTTGGCATAGAGATCTTTTGGTAGTCTTTGAACAATCCTGATCATCTGCCACAGCACTAGACATCTCTGCTCCATAAAGTGGCTACACCAGCTAGCTGCTGCTCTGCAATCTTTGCTGGACCCTGGGTTTGATTTGGCCAACTTACGTACGTATAGACGTAGCGGACTGGGTGACACCAGCGGCGGCCATTTCACGGGATTCCCACTGGGTGTCATGGCCTCCAGGCATCTCCGAACGTGGAAGTGGCTCCCTCCAGTGGCATTTGCAACTCTCCACACAGGCGTCCAGCCCCACTAGAGGGAACAGAGGCCATTGAAGCCCCCTCGGTGGGGTAATGGGGGGGGGGGGTGCCCCGTTGGACACTAACTACCCCAGAGACAAAAGGGTGTCTGCCTCACAACGCCAGGAACCCCAGGTTTGATTCCTGGCTTGGATCACTGTCTGTGTGGAGTCTGCACGTTCTCCCCATGTCTGCGTGGGTTTCCTCTGGGTACTCCGGAGTGACCAAAGCTGGGAATCGAACCCGGGCCTCTGGCGCTGTGAGGCAGCAGTGCAAGCCGCTGTGTCGGCCGGCATTTCTGATTTGTATGTGGATATAGAATTCCTTAGCAGAAAAGGGAGGGGGTCAAGTTGTATGCCAAACATGATTTTTGGTGCCATCTTATTTGGCAGTTAAATTTATACAGAAGCATCTACAGTAAACACAGGCTGTCTCTCCTGACGCTGCAGTGTTCTGTAGAGTAACCCTGAATGATTTTTATATTTTCACCATGCCCTACATGAATAACCATGTGCTGTGCTAATAATTTTATTCTTTACAAGGAATTGTCATTTGATTACTGGTTTACATTGCATTGTATGATCGCCAGACACAAACCTATAGCATTCTGTGCTGAAACTTGTGTAAGAGGTGATGCATTAGATAGAGAAAGCCATGTAGCTTAAGTTCAGGAAGAAATTACAAATCGGTCACAAAAATGCCGTGAGTTATTTTGTTTTTTGAGTGACACTGATTTCAATAGCATCAATTTTTGTTTGCATGTACTGAAAGTAGGTTACCCACTGTAGAAATGTGCAGCCGCGTTACACAATGAGCGATTATAATAGACTAGAGATTTACAGCATGGAAACAGGCCCTTCGGCCCAACTTGTCCATACCACCCTTATCTTTTTGAAAACTCCTAAGCTGGTCCCAATTGCCCGCGTTTGGCCCATATCCCTCTATACCCATCTTACCCATGTAACTGTCGAAATGCATTTTAAAAGACAAAATTGTACCCGCCTCTACTACTACCTCTGGCAGCTCGTTCCAGACACTCACCACCCTCTGTGTGAACAAATTGCTCCTCTCAACACTTTTGTATCTCTCCCTCTCAACTTAAACCTATGCCCTCTAGTTTTAGACTCCCCGACCTTTGGGCAAAGATATTGACTTTCTTTCAGATAGAGTAAAGCTCTCTCTGCACTGTCCCCATTTAAACACTCCCAGGACAGGTAGAGCACAGTGTCAGATACAGAGGAAAGCTCAATCTTCACTGTCCCCATCAAATACTCCCAGGACTGGCACAGCACGGGGTTAGATACAGAGTAAAGCTCCCTCTACACTGTCCCCATCAAACGTGCCAGGACACTGGCACAGGGTTAGATACAGAGACCTCCGTATTACGTTTGGAAAGTCAGAACTTGTCCCAATTACATTCGGCACAGCAGTGTCACGAGTCAGACACTGACAGCTTCCTTGACTGGGCTGTGTTCCTCAGCCTACACCTGGACACACAAACTACTCATGGGACAAGAGCAGGTATGTACCAGTGGGCTTGTTACTGCGAGATGTTTCGTTTCTCATATCCCTGCAGTACTTGGAATGGCATTTACTCTCTCTATTTGCTTTATCAAGCTACTCTTGATGCATGTTATCTGCATCCTAACTGTTTCCAAGATTAGTCATGAACTGCAAGTGATTAGGGGCAATAGCACCCTGTAACCTAAGAATGGGACATCTTGCCAAGTCTTTCCTGTTGCTGCAACTGGTGTTGATTTCAATTGTGTTCCCTAGTATGTTCAATCAGATTTGTAAACTACAACCTGCATGGTCCTTATCAAGTCTCCCGCCATTCACTGGAAAGGTGGAGGCTGAGGGGAGACCTGATGGAGGTCTGCAAAATTGAGGCATAGACAAGGTGGATAGTCGGAGGGTTTTTCCCAGGGTGGAAGTGTCAATTACAACGGGGCCACAGGTTCATGGTGAGAGGAAGAAAGTTTAAGGGAGATGTGCAGGGGGATTTTTCACGCAGAGAGTGATGGGTGTCTGAAACGCGCTGCCAGAGGATGTGGTGGAAGCAGGCACATTAGCAACATTTAAGAGGCCGGATGGGTACATGAATAGGGAGGAAATGGGTACATGAATAGGGAGGGAATAGAAGGATATGCACCGAGTAAGGGCAGAAGGTTTTTTTAGTTTAGTTGGGACATCATGATCAGCACGTGCTTGGAGGGCCACCGGGCCAGTTCCTGTGCTATACTTTTCTTTGTTGTTCTATTTGCTCTCACGGGTCAGATGAACATGTGACCAATGACACAGGAACACTGATCTATCCAGCCTATCCCACACTAAGGCTGTACACTTTGTGTATTGAATATAAGAACATAAGAACTAGGAGCAGGAGTAGGCCAACTGGCCCCTCGAGCCTGCTCCACCATTCAATAAGATCATGGCTGATCTTTTTGAGTACTCAGCTCCACTTACCCACCCGCTCACCATAACCCTTAATTCCTTTACTGTTCAAAAATGTATCTATCCTTGCCTTTAAAACATTCACTGAGGTAGCCTCAACTGCTTCACTTGGCAGGGAACATTCCCCTTTCCACCAGAAACCATATGCATTCTTTCTGAAGAGGTGAAAAACCAGGCTTGAACCTCGGGCCAATTTGAAGGTCAAAATCACTTGAAAATTCCTCTCCCACCCGTGCAGGGAATGGAAACTAACCCAGGAAAGCGCTCTGGTGCCAAATTCCTGAAAGTACTTCTCTTCTGTAAGAGAGGATGTCTGCCCCACTCAAACTCCCTTGAAGGAGTAAAGCCTTTCCAATTACTTTTACTGCTTTGGTCAGTCATGGCAGTGTGGTTCTAATGCTGCTCTGTGGTATTGGCTCCAGTTCCAGGTCATGGCATAATTTATCTAATTTCTTGGTGAATTGTAGCTTCCGTGTACACTGTTGCTTGATGAGGCTGAGTTGCCTTGCACACTAGCAGTCGAAACACTTTTTTCTGGTACCTTGCGGTACTTCAATCAAAAAAAGCCAATTCAAAGCAAGTCCAATCATGGTGCCCACATGAGGGACAAACCAGATCCAAGCTGACAAACCCATCTTGGGCTCAATCTTACAAAATCCAAGCTGGCAGGATGAGGCATTGCACTCCATCTCGGGCTTGACCTAACACTTCACCTTAGCCAAAAGATCAAAATGGCTTTGAAAAGTTGCATCAGGTTTAATCTTATTAGTTACACTTTACCCTAGCCTGGGCAAACCACGATCGCAGGGGTCAGCACACCCCCCATTGCAATGGGCTAGCCTTGTTCCCTGCCTGATCTTGGACTCTCCCCTGCCAGATAGAAACACCGTGAACACTTAACGGATCCTGGCAGTTTTCTGCTATGGCCTTGGATGATCTTGCCATCTTCTGTAACTCGAACGCCGCCTCCTCCAATAAGGTACCACTTACCAAGGCTTCCACACAGATTGAACCAGCTGAGCCACTCTCTTTTCAAATGTCTCCTTTTCTATCTATTGGATGCATGCCAACTTTCTCCACTGCCTTAACAATGCCCATTATAGATTCACATAGCGTCAGTTTTAGCTGGAAGAGAAACATTATGCAAATTGCTTAGTTGTATTGCTTTTGTCATTGAGTTGCACGCCTGTTAATGCCAATCTATGTACTAAAGGATATTAAATTAGTTCAGCCCTGGCAGCAATTAACGCTCACACTACAGATACAACATGTCAATGCAGACTTAGTTAATATGTTGGATCTAAAATGCAAAGTAATGAAATACCCACTGTGTTTGCCTATGATTATCCAACTCTTGCCGGCTTTAATCAGTACAGTCCTTCAGTGGACTTCATGCTTGTCATTTGTCTCCAGTATAGTCTGTTAATCAAATCGCTTTAGTTATGGGCGGCACAGTGGTTAGCACTGCTGCCTCACAGTGCCAGGGACTTGGGTTCAATTCTAGCCTCGGGTCACTGTCTGTGTGGAGTTTGCACATTCTCCCCGTGTCTGCGTGGGTTTGCTCCGGGTGATCCGGTTCCCTCCCACAGTCCAAAGATGTGTGTGTTAGATGATTGGCCATGCTAAATTGACCTTGTGTTAGGGGATGAGCAGAATAAATATGCGGGTTTACGGGAATAGGGCTGGATGGGATTATGGTCCGTGCAGGCTCAATAGATCGAATGGCCTCCCTCTGCACGATAGGGATTCTATGATTCTGTGAAATAAGCCATTTGACAAAAGTCGCTGTGTTGTCAAATTTACCCATGTACCAGAGACTTGGCTTTAATAGTTGAGTCTTTTTTTAAATTCACTGGCAAGGTCAGCATTTATTGCCAGTTTCATTATTTATCTAGCTTTTTATTCCAGATTTATTTCGATAAATTTAAATTCCCTAGCTGCCATGATGGGATCTGAACTTGGGGTGATTCGTCCAGACTTTTGGTCTGAGCATCCAACAACCACAATGCCACACTATTTTTGCAAGTGATGTTAGAATCCCTACAGTGCAGGAGGCCATTCAGACCACCGAGCCTACATCGACAACAATCCCACCCAGGCCTTATCCCCATAACCCCATGTATTTACCCTGCTAGTCCCCCTGACACTCGGGCAATTGAGCATGGCCAATCAACCTAACCCACACATCTTTTGACTGTGGGAGGAAACCCACGCAGACACGGGGAGAATGTGCAAACATCACATAGACAGTGACCTGAGGCCGGAATTGAACCCAGGTCCCTGGCGCTGAGAGGCAACAGTGTTAACCACTCTGCCACCGTGCCGCATGTTAATGTGGTCCCATGATGCTTTTGTCCTTCTGAGTTTAGAATCCTTTGTTATTCAAATGATTTTACCTTGGAAACATAGAAATTAAGAGCAGGAGGAGGCCATTCGGCCCTCTGAGTCTGCTCCACCATTCATTATGATCATGGCTGATCATCCAACTCGGAGCCTGATCCCAACTTCCTCCCATATCCTTTGATCCCTTTGTCCCAAGAGCTATATCGAACTCCTTCTTGAAAACATACAATGTTTTGGCCACATTCCACAGGCTAACCACTCTCTGGGTGAAGAAATTTCTCCTCCTCTCAGTCCTAAAAGGTTTACTCCGTATCCTACGTCCCCTGGTTCTGGACACCCCCACTTTCTGGAACACCTTTCTTGCATCTACCCTATCTCGTCCTGTTAGAGTTTAATAGGTGTCTATGAGATCCCCATCCCGCCCCTCCCCAATTCTTCTGAACCCCAGCAAATATAATCCTAACTGACTCGACCTTTCCTCGTACGTCAGTCCTGCCATCTCGGGAATTAGTTTGGTAAACCTTCACTGCATTCCCCCAAGAGCAAGAACATAATTCCTCAGATATGGAAACCAAAGCAGCACACAGTACTCCAGGTGTGGCCTCACCAAGGCCCTGTATAATTGCATTAATACATCCCTGCTCCTGTACTCGAATCCTCTCACTATGAAGGCCAACATACTGTTTGCTGCCTTGACCACCTGCTGTGCCTGCATGCTTATCGTCAGCGGCTGGTTTACGAGGACACCCAAGTTTCATTGCACATTCGCCTATCACAATCTATAGCCATTCGGATAATCTGCCTTCCTGTTTTTGCTACCAAAGTGAATAACTTCACATCTGCCATGCATATACCCACTCACTCAGCCTGACTAGAGTGGAAGGGGCACTGCCCAGTCCTGACCCTGACCGCCCGGGGGTTGCAATGGCATCCAGTTCAGCCGGTGAGGTCATCACGTCTGGTCTCCGTCAGTGGAGACCAGCTGTGATTCTCCCTGGTGAGGACCTCGACCGGTGAGCAGGTAAGTTCCAGTGAGCCACGAAGATGGCATCTAGGACTCACTAATGATATTTAAATGATGTAATTAATATTGAAATCAGTTTCGCACCCATGGTTTCACCGGCTTCAATTCCTGGCTTGGGTCACTGTCTGTGCGGTGTCTGCACATTCTCCCCATGTTTGCATGGGTTTCCTCCAGGTGCTCTGCTTTCCTCCCACTGTCCAAAAGTGCATTGACCATGCTAAATTCTCCCTCAGTGTACCCGAACAGTGCCGAGGTGTGGTGACTAGGGGATTTTCACAGTAACTTCATTGCAGTGTTAATGTAAGCCTACTAGTGGCTAATAAATAAACTTTTAAAGGGACAGCAGCAACATGGATATGAAATTAACGGAATAATATGCAGCAGAGAGTAATGGTCCATGGATGTTTTTCAGGCTGGAGGAAGGTTTGTAGTAAGGTTCCCCGGGGGGTTGGTATTGGGGCCTTTGCTTTTCCCGATGCGCATTTAATTATCTAGATCTTGCCGTATAGGGGATAAGTTCAAAGATAGCAGATGACACAAAACCTGAAGGTGTTGTAAACTGTGAAGGGTACAGTGTGGAAAAGGATAGTTTTTTTTTTACAGGATCTAGGTTGTCAAGGCCAGGCATTTGCTTGGAGAAGCTCCCTGTCGTCTGCCGCAGCTTTCAGGAATTGTTTCCAACACCACAGTTGTGCCCATTGTTGAGGTTGCCACCAAACATCTGGGGAAGTCAGTGCAGCGGCATGGGAGAAGCTCTGAGCAAGTTTCTGGACAGAGTCTGTGTTCACATAAAGCTGATATTAAACAGCAAAAAGAAAATTCAGTGTCAGGATCTTAAACCTCTATGCAGAATTCAAATCATTTAAAAAGCTGTTTGCATTTGTTTTTACTTTACAAGCTACTCTACGGAAAAAGAGGACCGGTAAGTAACTGGAATCAGAAGAGCCTCTAAATTGTATTGGGTAAAGACTTCAAGTTTGTCATGAATTTAATTTTACTGTGTTTTGATTGTATTGAAGTGCAATTTGAAATATACAAAGTGAAATTCCATAACAGTATTGTGATTGCCATTTTCTATATAGGACTGAAATGTTGACCCTATATGGGGGGCAGCACGGTGGCACAGTGGTTAACACTGCTGCCTCACAGCACCAGGGATCCAGGTTCGATTCCTGGCTTGACTCACTGTCTGTGTGGAGTCTGCATGTTCTCCCCGTGTCTGCGTGGGTTTCCTCCGGGTGCTCCGGTTTCCTACCACAGTCCAAAAGACGTGCTGGTTGGGTGCATTGGCCATGCTAAATTTTCCCTCGGTGTACCCGAACAGGTGCCGGAATGTGGCGACTAGAGGATTTTCACAGTAACTTCATTGCCATGCTAATATAAGCCTACTTGGACACTAAGAAATAAACTTAATTTCTCTCTCCACCGAAGCTGCATGACCTGCTGAGTAGTTCCATATTCCTCGGTTTTTATCTCAGATTTCCAGCATCCAGAGGATTTTGTTTGAGGAATGTGGGTGGATGCAACTCATCGTTACTCTGCAAAACAAAACGCGCACCACCCTAAACTCCTGTTGAGGATTGAAACACATTTGGCAATGTTACTTTATTCATGGTTACCCTGTTGGAACTCTGCTTTTTTTAATGGAGCTGGGTGCAAATAACATCCGCAACAGTCCCTTACTCACTTTAATAACCTCAGCGCACACAATTGCACACTGCAGGTCAAAAAGCTGTAGATGCAAGTCACATCCTGCTTTCAATATGTAAGGCGTCATGAGGCTCTCTGGCACCAAGCTCCCTGTGTTAAGGCACATTTGTGACTAATCAAAAATCTTGATGAAATTCCCAATGTATGTGCACTATGGTTGCTAACACAGCTTTATGAAATTATTCCACTGAAATAATCCCGCTGGGTGTTGGAATTATTTATCCAATTTAACAGAATCAGCTGGTTCTAACTTAACCTGTTTTTAAAAATTTTCATTTATATAGAACCTTTCCTGACCTTGACTCTTGTGAGGTTGTCAGATTTCACTGGCCACGTTGCCCCAAAGGGCCGACATATCTGCTGCTCCAAACAAATAGCACAGAAGAGATGTTTGACATTGTACACAAGACCTCAAAGTACTGCTGCAGAGAGGTTTGAAAGCTATAGTTTCATAACCAGGTACTGGAAAGCATGCCGTTAAGTTTTAAACTGGAAGCAGATTAAATGTTATCCTTAGCATATTGATATATGCATATCAGGGCAGCACGGTGTCACAGTGGTTAGCATTGCTGCCTCACCGCACCAGGGACCTGAGTTCAATTCCAACCTTGGGTCACTTCCTGTGTGGAGTTTGCATATTCTCCCCCGTGTCTGCGTGGGTTTCCTCCAGGTGCTCCGTTTCCTCCCACACTCCAAAGATATACAGGTTGGATGGATTGACCATGCTAAGTTTCCCCCTTAGTGTCCAGAGATATGTGGGTTGGGGGAGAAGGTAGCAGGGTAAATACGTGAGGTTACGGGAATGGGGCCTGGGTGGAATGCTCTGTCGGAGAATGGGTGCAGACTCAATGGGCCAAATGGCCTCCTACAGCACTGTAGAGATTCTGTGATTCTATTCTGTGATATGGAGAACTGTCTACCAAAGATAACTTTTGTGGCCTTTTCTTTTGTGAAACTGTAGTATCCCCTGAACCTCCTAATGCCTTTGTGTAAATGCTAGCTGGTCCAATGCTCTTGTTGGTATCCTAAATTGCACCAAACGTAACTAAATTTCATCCGGCAGCCCTGTGCTCGCTGGTTTCCATTGACTCATCAGTGTCTTCATTTTAAAATTCTCCCCCTTGTATTCAACTGCCTCTTCCTTGCCCCTTCTCTCTCTCGGGGAAAAGGGGTTTTATGACTATCTTAAATTATCTCTTACCACTGTGCCCTTTTCATTGGCTTCAATGCTTTTATTTTGCTGTCAGTTCAAGAAATATTATTTTACTAAGATGTCATTGTCACCCAGTTTCAGCATTGTGCTTGAGAACTTGCAACATTCCCCATTCAGATATAAATAACCCTGTGCCCAATGGTTTTCAGACATTCAGTCAGGTCTTCATATCAATATGCAAAGGATAATATTTCACCCGTCCCCCAGTTTAAAACTTAACTGCACACTTTTCAGTACCTGGTTATAAAGCTAGAGGTTTCAAACATCTCTGCAGTACTTTCAGAGATCCTGTGTACAATGTCACACATCTTCTGTTCTGTGCTATTCATTTGGAACAGCAAATATGACGGCCCTTTGGGGTAATGTGACCAGTGAAATCTGACGACCTTGCAGAGCCGTTAACAGCTGAAGCAGTTTAAGAGCCTGGCCAAAGCTCTAAGTGGCTGAGAATTGAAATTCATGAATCGGGTCAGGCTCTAGGTGCTACAGTTTACAATCCCAATCCCTCCATACCTCAGCAGATATTGGACTATGTCAAGAAATATATAAATCCGAATAATTTGTCATTAAAATTACATACTCTGGAGCAAATTGAATCAATGAATCTATCATAATTTAGATTTCCGCACTCCATGTTCCTGATCTTTGGTCAAAATCTATTTTAATTTTTTGCTAAAGTAACACAATTGTATTTAAATGGTGTATGATGGAAATGATTATACTCTAATTCGGTGTGAAAATTGTTTTACGAAATACAATAAGGTGGAGCAATCTAGGCTGGGTGATGACTGAAGCACAGGCTGCTTTCTATTTGTTGCCAATGTATAACGCTAATGTACATTTTATAAAATTGTACCTTGCTGTATATCGTATTAAGCTTGCTTCATGAACTCTTCCGTTTTACCTGAAACTAAGGAGAAGATCGAAGTCTATACCAACACTGCAGCAAAGCGACAGCTGATATTTTTTCACCATGTCAGTTTTTATTTTCCAAAATGTTGCCAAGGTTTTTCATGTTAAAATCAAAGCAAAGGCGAGTCAAATTAGGAAATAAGTCTCTTAAAAAGGGTTTGAATTATCCTCGTTTGCACTCCAGTGGAATGGAGGTTGGGCACGTTGAAAGATGGACTGTTGACTTACTACTGAGTTGGCCCATGTGTTTTTGGAGAAAAACACCTGACATTTTATGGTCCCTTTAAGAACTAGGATTTGATTTTGTGGTTTTGGGGAAAAAAAACACAGCTGGGTTCCAGTAAATGATCATGTGACCAGGTTGCCTGGGAAGTGAAAAATAGCCCAAAAAAAGTCAAGTTAATTGTGGGGTAGAATAGGTTTCTTGGGGCCATTCTTGATTTAAGCAATTTAGTTGGGAGTTTAAAACAAGCTGCACTGAAGGAAACACCTCTTTCAGCGAAATTTAATCAAAATTCTGAGTTTTGGCAAAGAGTTTAAAAACTTTTGTTAGTTGAAGGACTCTGCCAGCAGAGAGTTGAATTTCTGGTATAGGTAAACTGAAGAGCGAGAGTGAATTTCGGATAAAAACTCCATAGTTAAAGACTATTAGAACTGAGAAATTTCTCGCCCAAGGTGGCTATACTTGGACATCCCTGGTGGCTATTGTTGAGCAGGGAGTTTGCACCTTGGAATGGTTGGAGATGATATAAAGGGACAACCTTAAACCCAGCTTATGCAGAAGTCATTGGCAGAATACCCAGTCCAAAGAGTTATTCTTCCAAGTTTTGATAGGTATCTGAATTGAGAGTTTTGGAGCATAGATCCAATAGGTATAGAAGGGAAGTGGAGTTAAGACATTAGATTTAGATTGTAAGTAATCATGTTTATCATATTTTTATTAACTTTAATATAACAGACTATTTAAAATGGAGTGTAATTATTATGGTTCATGTTTTTTGATTTGTGTGTAGTAATTTTTTTATATTTAAACTGTGAACCTTGTGGCTACATTCTTCTAGTAAATAGATGGTTCTTCAGATTGTTTAAAATAAAATGCTACTTGGCCCGACCGAGATCGTAATACTGACAGCCTGCTTCATGCTTATGGCCTGCACCATATTTCACCCAAAATATTCCTTTCTGTTGTAAAGGTTAATGAATATTAACCCTATTTATTCAGGAATTGTCGTAGCTCATCCAATAACTATCTACATTTGAATTCTGGTGGTTTTTTAAAAAAGCAGCTGGATTCTACTAAATGATCATGGGACCAGGTTGCTTGGGAGATGAGAAATAGCGAAACAAAATGGTCAACTTGGTTGAAGATGTTCTCGAGTATAGGCATACAGTGTATCTTTGGAGTTCTCCTGATGCTGCCTTTTTTACTGTGCCTAAGATTATATGAATGCAAAGTATTCTTGTTTTCTAAACCCTTCTTTTCATCTCTACATTACTATAGATCTTGATCCATCACATTTAGAGGGTTTGAAGAGGAGGACTGCTTTTCAAACCACACTAAGTAAAAACAAAGATCACTGCATCCACAAATTGACAGTGCATGTATTTTGTGCAGTAGCGACTTTCTGACTGCGTTGAATTTAACTATGCAGCAAGGTCTCGTGTGCATGAATGTTGTCCCAGTTTTGTGTCCAGTTTGTAGAGTTGTTTCCTCTGTTTTCCTTGGTGAATGTTTGTGAGCTGGGAACAAACTGTGCTCTTGTGTTCCGCAGACAAACTCGATGAAATCGTGTCGAATCCCAAACAGTCAAGGGCTGCAGAAAATGTGACCGTGGACTCGAGAGTTGCAACCATCAAACAGCGTCCTTCGAGCAGATGCTTCCCTCCCACTGCAGATGCAAATGTGAGTAAACAAACTCAATAGAATCTTTAGAAATTTAAGATGTGCAAGGATGCCATTCGGCCCATTGTATCGATGGCAGGCGGGGAGGGGGGTGTGGGGAAGAGTTATACGACCTAATCCCTTTTTCCAGCTATTGATTTGCGGTCCTTTGCATATCCAAGATTTTTTTAGAATGTGATTCTTTTAAAACATTTGCTTCAAAGTTCCTGCAGTTTGCTTTGGCAAATCTGAAGGCAACATATGAAATCAAGACCGTTTTTTAATTTGCATAACAAGGCTTCGGCGTTCCTGACAGACGTTTGGCAAAGTAGTTTTGCCTCATGGAGCTGGTTATGCCAAAAGGTAACCCAATCAGTCCAAATGTTGGTCTGAGTCCAATGAGGAAAGAGTCCAGCGGTTAATGAAATCCTCAACATGATGAAGGCAGCCATGAAGTTTCAAATCTCAAACAGCAATGGAGTTCTGATCCAAGAGTAGGAGGGTTTAGGCATAGTCAGCAAAGCAAATATAACCTTTGATGTAAAGCCACAGCATTTCTGTGTCTTGTCTAATCACAACCTACTTCCGCTTTCCTCCAAACAGCAAACCTTTATTGTATTCTTTAAAAAGAGCAATGATTGTTCTTTTGAGAAGACTTGATCCTTTCCTAGTGTTAATTTGGTTTGATTATCAGGGAAGAATTATGTTGGGATCTTATATTCCCAATGGTGAGGGAGTCCAGAACTAAGGGTCATAGTTTGAAGGTAAGGAGTAAACCTTTTAGGACTGAGATGAGGAGAAATTTCTTCACCCAGAGGGTGGTGGATGTGTGGAATTCACTACCACAGAATGTAGTTGAGGTCAAAACTTTGTCTGATTTCAAGAAGAAGTTAGATATAGCTCTTGGGGCTAAAGAGATCAAGGGATATGGGAGGAAGGGGGGATCAAGATATTGAATTTGCCATGATCAAAATGAATGGTGGAGCAGGCTCGAAGGGCCGAATGGCCTACTCCTCCTATGTTTCTATCTTCTGAATCCAGCCGAATACTATTTCTTTCCAAAGATAACTGCATGTGAGCCTGAATGATCATCTGCAGAGGCAGTGACTAGCAATAACGAAGGGTTTAAGCCCATGATTTCAATGATGGCAACTTAAGAATTCATTTGACTCTCAAATTTAGGCTCCTGCTGAAGCTGCCTCTGTTTCTTCCTGCTCCTCTTCCCACATTGCGGGCTGCAGAACAGAGGAAGCAACCTTTCCCGAACTTACTCCACCTCCTCCCTGAAACTCTAGCTGCTCGCTTGACCTCCTCCCACTCTACCTCTTGAACATTTATCTCTGGCAAGCTTAACGTTCATTGCTTTCCCACTGCATGATCAGCACTCAGGTTAGAGTCACTATCCTGTGATCATAACATCCCAATAGGAGAAAACAATATTCTTATTTCCCAGTTTTTACTGGCGTTCCATTTTAAGAAACTGCCAAGGGTTGTGAATGAAGCTCAGTCCATCATGCAAACCAGCCTCCCATCCATTGACTCTGTCTACACTTCCCCACTGCCTCGGAACAGCAGCCAGCATAATCACGCACCCCGGACATACTCTCTTCCGCCACCTTCCGTTGGGGAAAAGGTACAAAAGTCTGAGTCACTGACTCAAAAACCACCTCTTCCCTGCTGCCATCAGACTTTTGAATGGACCTACCTCGCATTAAGTTGATCTTTCTCTACATCCTAGCTATGACTGTAACACTACATTCTGCACTCTCTCCTTTCCTTCTCTATGGTATGCCTTGTCTGTATACCGAGCAAGAAACAATACTTTTCACTGTATACTAATACATGTGACAATAAATCGGATTGAAAGGTATACAAGACCAGTTTCATTCAGTATTCTTATTTCCACATTTATTTTTCCCTTCTGGGATGTCACCTTTACTTGTCCTCCTGTAGCGCTGCACAGCCTCTGACAAGGTTGACTGCTCTCTGGTGCTGCTCCCTCATGATTCCATTGCTGTCTCTTCCGATATAGCCAGCGCGCCATCTTCAATAATTTCTCCACCTACATCTGCATGATTATCATAGAAATCATAGAAACTCTACAGTGCAGAAGGAGGCCATTTGGCCCATCGAGTCTGCACCGACAACATTCCCACCCAGGCCCTACCCCCATAACCCTACATATTTTACCCACTAATCCCTCTAACCTACGCATCTCAGGACACTAAGGGGCAATTTTATCATGGCCAATCAACCTAACCCGCACATCTTTGGACTGTGGGAGGAAACCGGAGCACCCGGAGGAAACCCACGCAGACACGAGGAGAATGTGCAAACTCCACATCATTCCACACTTCCACCGTTTGCTCTCCAGTCATTCCTCGACCACATACTGGGGGAGGGGAGGTGCTGCTGACCAGCTCATGACGTGACTCCCAGCGGGAAATGAGACTCAACCTGGCTATGTTGGGAATAGCTGGACGGAAACGGAAATCTTCCCTGGAATGTCTCTTGGTATGCTCCCGTGTCAGAAGGTCGGGGACGGACAACATTTCCCTACACCTCTGCACCCATCTCTGCCCAGCCCTCGCCTCCCCATGCCCGGGCTGGGGGCTCCCAGTCTGATTATTTTGGTCAGTAAGATGAGCCTCTATACAGTAGCAGCCATGGGCCTCAGTGGAGCATCTCATGCGGTCTACGTAGAAAAATAGCAGCATGTGTAGGAACATAGGAATTAGGAGCAGAAGTAGGCAAATCAACCCTTCGAGCCTGCTCCGCCATTCAATCAGAGCATGTGTGACAATGTATTGTGTGACATTCGGGTAACTAACCTTTACTTTCTTATTTCTAGTCAATCTATGAACGGCAGGGCATTGCTGTAATGCCTCCTACAGTCCCAGGGAGCCATAACAGCCCCTACCTAGAAATACCACGAGGAACAATGCGTAGACAGAAATCCATAGGTAACGTGGCAGTATTTCTGTTTGTACCGAGCTGAGCAAAATTGTTTGCTTGTGGCTTATTTGTTTATGATGCGCATGTGAGTTTGTGAAGCAGAGTTGTACACAATTTATCAAATTTTTCATGCCCAAATTCCCCAGGAGGAAGCCTGTTCTGAGTACGTGTTTTTTTTTAAATCGCCTTGCATAAATTTTCAGTCTGTTGTTTGGGAAATCAGCTCAGTTTTTTTTAATTCATTTGTTGCTGGCTGGCCAGCATTTGTTGCCCATCCCTTGGAAGGCAGTTGAGAGTCAACCACATTGCAGTAGCTCTGGAGTCGCATGTCGGCCAGACCGGGTAAGGACAGCAGATTTCCATTCCTAAAGGACATTAGTGAACCAGATCGATTGTTTCGACAATCAGAATCCTACAGTGCAGAAGGGGGCCTTTCGGCCCGTTGAGTCTGCACTGACCACAATCCCACCCAGGCCCTATCCCATGGCCCCATGCATTTACCCTAGCTGGTCCCCGCGACACTAAGGGGCAATTTAGCATAGCCAATCCACCTAACCCGCACATCTTTGGACTGTGGGAGGAAACCGGAGCACCCGGAGGAAACCCACGCAGACACGGGGAGAATGTGCAAACTCCACACAGACAGTGACCCAAGCCGGGAATCGAACCCGGGTCCCTGGAGCTGTGAAGCAGCAGTGCTAACCACTGTGCTACCGTGCCGCCCTGACAGTGGTTTCATGGTCATCAGTAGATTCTTCATTCCAGATTTTTTTTGTTTAGAATTTAAATTCCACCATCTGCCGTGGCGGGATTCGAAACCAGGTCCTCAGAACCTTAGCTGAATTTCTGGATTAATAAATCTCGGGCTAATACCACTAGGCCACTACCTTCCCTTGGTTTTGACCAAATATCAGTGATTCACAGCAGCTATGACTGAATGCCAGCAGCCGATGAATGACCCCTGTGTCGAATCTTGCATATCGAATACACATTTATGTTTGCATCTCTACAACAAAATTTAAAGGAATGATTTCTGAGAGCCAGTTAATGAAAGGTTCTAATCTAGAACAGATTACAGGTCCACCAATTTTCACAAAAATATGTACACTTTTCATTAGTCCAGTAAAAGGAAGATTGCTGATTCACTTTGCATGTTTGTTCAGCTATGGGTCTTAGAGTGTGTTTTTCAGCAACATTTAGGTTTTTTAAGTTAGCTTATTTTGTTTATTAGTGTCACAAGTAGGCTTACATTAACCCTTCAATAAAGTTACTGTGAAAATCCCCTAGTCGCCACACTCCGGTGCCTGTTCGGGTCAATGCACCTAACCAGCATGTCTTTCGGACTGTGGGAGGAAACCGGACCCACCCAAAGGAAACCCACAAAGACACGGGGAGAACGTGCAGCCTCCGCACAGACAGTGATCCAAGCTGGGAATCGAACCCGGGTCCCTGGAGCTGTGAGACAGCAGTGCTAACCACTGCCACCGTGCTGCCCCATTACTACAACCAGTCCAACTTAGACCCATTCGGAGCCTTTGCTTTGACCTCAGAATCATAGAACCCCCAGTGTGTGGAAAGAGGCCAATCGGCCCATCGAGACTGCACCAACGACAATCCCATCCAGGTCCCATCTCCGTAACCCCACGTATTTACCCTGCTAATTCCCCTGACACTCTCCTGTATGGCTTTGGACTGTGGGAGGAAACCGGAGCTTCCGGAGGAAACTCACGCGCAGATGGAGTGAATGAGAATTGAACCCAGGTCCCTGGCGCTATAAGGCAGCAGTGCTAGCCACTGTGCCGACCTTCTTTGACACCGCATTCAGGACTATGAATAAAATTAGTGATAGCCCGAATATTTTTTTTAATTCATTCATGGGACATGGGCGTCACTGGCTGGCCAGCATTTATTGCCCATCTCGTGTTGCCCTTATTCGGAGGGCAACTGAGAGTCAACCACATTGCTGAGGCTTTGGGTTCACATGCAGGCCAGACCAGGTAAGGATGGCAAATTTCCTTCCCTAAAGGACATTCGTGAACCAGATAAGTTTTTCCAACAATCAGCAATGGTTTCATGGTCATCAGTAGATTCTTAATTCCAGATATTTATTATTGAATTCAAATTCCACTACCTGCCATGGCAGGATTTGAACCCGGGTCCCCAGAACACTAGCTGAGCTTCTGGATTAACAATCTAGCGATCATACCAACTAGGCCATCGCTTCCCCCGTGTGTGTGTTAAAACAATAGATCTTCATGAATGGACAGGAGGATAGTGGTGCTGATCTCCACATCCAGATACTCGGTATGGATATCTGTTGGACAGATCGCTTTTGGACGGAATCGTAAGATTTTCCCCAAAAAATCGTCAATTTTACACACTTGGCTGCTTGTTTTCTGAAAGAAATTCAATTCAATTCTGTGTGAAAGAAATGTAAGTATTCATTTGTCAAATCGATCTTAATTTGGAGTTTTTCTTTCCTGTGCAGGTATGTTAGAAGAAGAGAAACAGTTCTTGGCTCCTCCTCTTCTAAAGTTTACCAGAAGTTTGTCAATGCCCGACACTGCTGAAGACATCCCACCTCCCCCATCAGTTTCTCCTCCTTCACCCCCTTATAATGCACCCAAACTGTCCACTCCGCGGAGTTACGGTACAATAAGGCCTGGCTTCAATCACAACTCCGGGTTAAGAACACACAATTCCAACAGGCCAGACAGCACGGGAACAATGGTCACGGATCGACAGAAGAAAGCAATGTACTACCGGCAAGATTCCCAACAGTATTCCTTGGATTCTGAAGACCAATACAAGCCGAATGTTTCGTCCCACCAGACCATGCGAAACAGGAGGAGCAACATGCCGGAGAATCCATATTCGGATGTCGGGAACACGGGGAATAAAGCAGTGTATGTTCCCGCCAAACCAGCCAGAAGAAAAGGTCAGCTGGTGAAACAATCGAAAGTAGAAGACAGTCCAGAGAAAACCTGTTCCATTCCCATCCCCACCATAATCGTCAAAGAACCTTCAACCAGCAGCAGTGGCAAAAGCAGCCAAGGGAGCAGCATGGAAATTGACACCCAGGCTTCAGAACACCAAGTTCACCTTAGGCCCGATGATGGCTTCTGCAACCCTTTTGCAGCAGCGATTGCTGGGGCAGTGAAGGACAGGGAAAAGCGACTGGAAGCTAAACGCCACTCCCCTGCCTTCCTCTCAACTGATATGGGTGATGAAGATGTCGGACTCCTGCCAAATTCACGGTTGAGGCAATCCAAGTCCATTGACGAAGGGATGTTCAGTAATGAAGAGCGATACGGTCACCTACTGGTTCCATCATCCAAAGCTAGCACCAATTACAGCAGCGCAGACTCCAGTAATCAAAGAGTGCCAAGTAGCTCAAGGATATTAAACATTGCTTCCAAAAAAGAAGATATTGATTGTAACGCTGGAAATACAAAAGGTTATAGTGCATCAAACATTCCCAATGCTAATAGTAATTATGTCCATCCTGTCACTGGTAAGATATTGGATTCAAACACTCCATTGGCCTTAGTAATGGCTGCAAGAGATCGAACACTGAAAGACCAGCCCTCGCACAACACTAGTAAAGCTGATTCTGGGAAAACTGAACTCTCCAAACCGCTGTACATCGATACCAAGCTGAGGTCAAACGTGGAGACCACAACTTCTGCCTCTGCCTCCACCAAGCCGAGCCAATCTTCCGCAACACTGAGGAAAGAGACCAACGCAAAGCCCACAGCAGACACGAGTAAAGAGAGCAAGAAGAGCGATGAGAAGAAAAACATGGTGAATGATGCCGTAGATACCTCACAGCAGAAGACGCCAGGATTGCTCATGGTGCATTCAGACGGTGGTGCCAAGCCTGACGAAAGCGGGAAAGTGGCAAGTAAAGAAGAGAACTCGCCAGCAAGCGTGGCATCAGAGCAACGGAAAGCTACGGAGAGCACTTCAGCGTCTAAGGAAACCGCCAAAACCATCATAACTGTCAGTTCAGTCGATGATTCCACCGTTTTACCATTCCGCATTCCACCACCTCCATTGGCCTCCATCGACATAGAAGAAGAGTTTCTATTTACTGAACCTTTACCTCCGCCCCTGGAGTTTGCCAATAGTTTTGAGAGCACTGAGGATCCGCCAGCCATTCCATCACTCTCAGATCTGCTGAGGCAGAGCAAAAATGCCACCTGCGCCACTTTGCCATTGCACAGCAGGGAGGCGAGCAACTTGGCTTCAGCTCCTTCCGATGGTAAAAAGCCCGTTGGTAATTCGGATTCCTTGCCCACGAGCTTTGTCCCACCACGCGAGCCTTTTGACAATGTCGTAGATTCAGGGATCGAGGAAGTAGACAGTCGCAGCAACAGTGACCATCACTTGGAAACGACCAGCACCATTTCCACCGTCTCCAGCATCTCCACCTTGTCTTCTGAAGCTGGAGAGAACTTGGATACTTGCACAGTCTATGCAGATGGGCAGATGTTTACCATTGACAAGCCTCCAGTCCCTCCAAAGCCAAAAGTTAAGCCCATCATCAACAAAAATAATGCAATTTACAAAGATGCTTTGATAGAAGAGAATATTGACGGCTTGTTCATGCCACCGCCTGCACCTCCTCCCCCGCCTGGTGGCATCCCACCTGAAACTCTTAAATCTCCACAGCAGAGAACCTCCAAGCTATGGGGCGATGGGCCGGATCTAAAAGTCCCCGCCGCAACCGATGCAAAGGCGAATGTCATTAGCGAATTGAATTCCATACTGCAACAAATGAACAAGGAAAAGGTGCCCAAACCGACAGAGGCCTTGGAATCTCCTTCAGGAACAAGAGGAGCAGCCTACGGAGCAAGGTAATGGCTGAATTAGCCAGATTAATTTTGCCAAAAGGAAGCAATCTGTTATTTCTCTTAAAGTCAAGTGAACCAAGTTATAGATTTCGAGCTTAAACAGCTGAATGGTACTAATTTATTTAAAACAATGTTAGTGGAGCAATATGGAATCCAGGGCACCTGCTAGATGAAGTTGGTATCTTATTGGCCACTTTCCTGATGGACTCATATTTATTTTAAGTTGGTCTTGGCTCCTGGTAAAATCGCAGAGAGAAGTGTTCGATGCAACCACAATAAAGAGTTTACTTTCCAACTCTATGCATTTGGTAAGGAACCTCTCCCACCAATTGAAGATTGCATAGAACAGACAGCGCTAAGACCATTCAGCCATGCTGGCCTATAGAGAACAAGATCAGAAACCCCAGGGTATATTATGAAGCTATACTGGACCCCAGCTGTTTGCTGTTTTGGCATTAATGTGAGGATAGAATGTTTCACTCCAGATGTGATTCCACTGACACGAGGAAACTTTTATCAAAACAAACTCTACTTAACAATACAGTTTAGCTATAACAAAATCAATTAGCTTAGCACTGACCAATTGAACAATACTTAAACATGACAAGATACAAGTCTTAACTGCTAACCTATCCCTATGAGTTCCAATTCGAGCAATATTCCTCTTACAGACTTAAAACCCCTCTTCAAAGTCAGTTAGCAACACACATGCTTATGTGCTTGTTCTTGTTAACAGTCCTAAAGCTTTTAAACACCTGGAGAGGGAGACAAACACCTGCGCTCTGACTGTCCCAAACAGCAGCCTCCAGAGAGAGACAGACAGCTCTTGATTCTTTCAGGACTGGGCAGAAAACTGATCTGTTTTAAAACAACAGAAATTCTATCTTCCCTGCAAGCTTAGCTCCTCCTATTAGCACATGACTGTGACTCTTTTCAACCAACCTAATCAAAACCCTACTTTGAAACCCTGAGGGAACCCCAAGTAAACACAAATGCATTAACTCTTTTTAGCTAAAACATGCCATAAGCTAAAATCAGTAATTATCTTGCAATCTCAACATTTGAGCTGCCTGTTGCCCAGACAATCCAGCACCGTGTAAAACAGAGCTGTATTTTAAACATACCCCTCAGAAGAAACATTTTGAAAATGTTTAAAGGGACAGTATCATCACAGTGTTTATGCTTCGCAACCTACTTCACAGAATCACGGAATTGTTACGGTGCAGAAGGAGGCCATTTGGCCCATCGTGTCTGCACTGTTTTATTTTGGCTTTCTTTGGTTTTAGATGCAAGTTTCATTTACAAAAACAGAAAATGCAAGGATCCTCAAACAGGTTTCCATTGTTTAAAAAAAGAAAATCAGCATATGGAAGTTGCTCATGTCTTTCATATTTCTTTGCATACAAATATTGAATAGATAGTCCCATTTCTCTGATAGAGAGCTTTGCCTTTATATTTTACACACAGTCAGAAATTTTGAAGTGACCTGAAGTACAATGAAATGATTCGATCCGATGGGCAAACAGTTATTAGAGCTTATATGCAAGTGGTCTCTTTAAAATGTCCCATTCACAACGTATTTAGAATGTATCAATGATATCCAAGATCACTTTACATTCCTTAATGATGTCAGCACATTAGGGGCCGGATTCTCCAACCTTGCCCGTAGCTGGGATTCTCCGACCCTGCTGCAGTGAATGGAGTTTAGGCTGAGCGCCAAATTCCCTGTTCCCGCTGGCACCAGTGACAGGGCATGAACAGCTGGAGAATTCCAACCTATGTGTAGAGGACACTTCATTCATTTTAAGATTCTCAATTATTCCAGGAATGCTATTTAAATATCATACTAAATGCTTGATGAAATCTCTATTAAGTTTCTCTTAACCTTTTTTAGATTTTTATTTACGAGAATAGTTTCCTAAGAGGCAAACGTAGAAATTATGAGGTAAAGTTGGATTTAAGACGACATATATCAAGTCCTGTGGCTTGGAACACAAGAGTTATTGACTTTCCAATAGTAAAACAAAGAAAAAAAAAATCAACTTTCACTATTGCACAAGTGAATAAGTGGGTGGCACGGTGGCACAGTGGTTAGAACTGCTGCCTCACAGCGCCAGGGACCCGGGCTTGATTCCCGGCTTGGGTCACTGTCTGTGTGGAATTTGCATGTTCTCCCTGGTTCCCTCTCACAGTCTAAAGTTGTGCGGGTTAGGTGGATTGGCCATGCTGAATTGACCTCCAGTGTCAGGGGGATTGGCGGGGTGAATATGTGGGGTTACAGGGATTGGGCGGGATTGTTGTCTGTACAGGCTCGATGGGCCAAATGGCCTCTTTCTGTACTCTGAGATTCTATGATTCTAATAGAAAAAGAAAGATGTACAAGAAAAGAAAAATATTTTGCAGTGCAAATTAAGGTCAGATGGTTTAGCCTTCCCGACCAAAGTCCCCTATGAATTACTTCAATTTCATTTCTCTAACTTCATCTCAATCCAACAGCATTTTTCTTTTCCTTCCTCCCTCATGGACTTACTTAGTCTCCCTTTAAATGCCTCAACACTGCCTCAACTACTCTACATGGAAAGAATAAAGAGGTTTCTCCTTATTGAGTTTGGTGAGCACTGTGCTCACATTTGCAATGATTATTTCTAGATGTCAAAATTCTCCATTGAGAGTATTAAATAGAAAAGCTTCCCCCTGCAATGAGTTTAATCAACAGTCAATTTTACGCTATTGTGTCACAGCAGATTTGTTACAAGTTGCGAATTGAAAGGTAGCAACAGGACTGAGCCCATTTCACAGACTAAAACCAGTAATAACCAAAAACCTCATCTTTCAATGTAGCTAAAGCATTTCTCCATCGCAACAAAACCATGTTTGTTTAGATGATTGTAGCAATGAATATCCCTTCAATGAGGTACTTCTTTAAGATAAGCAATATAGTTGTTTTACCCACTGTGCCCCTCCCTGTAATTATCTACCCATTCAGAAGGTCCACTGGAGCTAGGGCAGTTAATTACCTATGACAAGGAAAAAAATACTCTATGGCACAAATATTTCTATGAACAGATACGCAGAATAACCTGAAATGAAAAGAATGTGTGCCAGAAGAATTCAGTAAGTCTGGCAGCATCTGTGCAGGGAGAAAGTTAATGCTCCGAGTTTGATATGATGACTCTTTGGAACTGAATACGTCTGTGTGTGCAGAATCCATCTCAACCCTTAACGTTCGGAGTATGGCTGGTGTCTGACTGTTTCTATGAGACCTTAAAGCGCATATTTATCCATTTTCAGCTGTGCGCACTTTCATGGCAGCACAGTGGTTAGCACTGCTTCCTCACTCCACCCCTGACTAAACTTCTTCCAACTCTTGAGGAAAGCCTTTACTGAGTTCCTGAATACCCAAAAAAAACTCCAAGGTGCCTACGAATGCCTGGCGCTGACCTGGGTTCAATTCCAGCCTTGGGTGACTCTCTGTGTGGAGTTTGCACGTTCTCCTGGTGTCTGTGTGGGTTTCCTGCGGGTGCTGTGGTTTCCTCCCACAGTCCAAAGATGTGCGGGTTAGGTGGATTGGCCATGCTAAATTGCCCATTAGTGTCCCCAAGATGTGTAGGTTAGGGTTAAATATGTGGGGTTATGGGGATAGGGCCTGGACAAGACGCTTTGTCAGAGAGTTGTGCAGACTCGATGGGCTGAATGGCCTCCTTCTGCACTGTAGGGATTCTATTATATTTCATCATTTTTAAGATGCTGCTTACATTCCTGCCTTTTTTTCTGTCATGAAACTTTTCTTCATTAATTTGATGAGTAACAGCCTGAATATAATGTAGCAGCTCTGTTTCTGATTAAGCTAAACTATGAATATTCTCATCGTAGCTCTCATTTTTCCAAATTGTGTTAGGAACATGTCAGAAAATGAGATGTGCAATAGCACAGGTTTTGTGGAATTCAACGTAAATTAATTCCGATCAACCAATCTAAGGCTGTGAAATGAATTTACTCCGGAGGAGCTGTCCCATGCTGGGAAAGATGATTCTTGTTCTGTGCTGAATTTGCTAATAACATGGTCGTACGGACCAACAATTGACCCCAGCATGCTTGATGTAAAAGATTGGGAAAATGGGTTAAATTTCCCACATAGCTTGCTAGCAAGGAATTAGAAAAAACAGCATTAAACTCACTCCACCCCTGACTAAACTTCTTCCAACTCTTGAGGAAAGCCTTTACTGAGTTCCTGAATACCCCAAAAAAACTCCAAGGTGCCTACGAATGCCTCCCTGCTGTGATATTTCCAGGATCTGAGCAGCATACACAGTGGCACAGTGGTTAGCACTGCTGCCTCACAGCGCCAGGGACCTGGGTTTGATTCCCGGCTTGGGTCACTCTGCGCAGAGTCTGCATGGTCTCCCCATGTCTGCGTGGGTTTCCTCCGGGTGCTCCGGTTTCCTCCCACAGTCCAAAGACGTGCTGGTTAGGTGCATTGGCCATGCTAAATTCTCCCTCAGTGTACCCAAACAGGCGCTGGAGTGTGGCAACTAGGGAATTTTCACAGTAACTTCATTGCAATGTAAGGCTACTTGTGATGAATGAGTAAAGTTTAAGAACGTTAATAGTTGGCCGGCGTCTGTGTGGCTAGCCTGGGACTCTTGCTTAGTCCGGTGCTGTCTTTTGGCATCTTTGATGGATCTCCTTAGATCATATCTGTATAGGTCAGGGTTGCCTGACTTGAACGCCTCAGACCTAGACTTCAGCAAGCAGTGGCTATCCCTATTCATCCACGGTTTCCAGTTGGGAAACACACTGATTTGCTTCGTTGACACACTGTACTTCTGCCATTCACACATTCCTATCACTTTATGGACACTTTTAGCACCTCTCTCAGCCTCCTTCATCCTCATTTACATTCCCTTTGTCCTAATACTGCCTCCCCCCCCCACCCCCATAGTATAAATCTTTTCTGATTTTCTTTGCTCTTGGCTCTGACTCCAAACTCAATGTTAGCTCTATTCTCTCTCCACAGATGCTGTCAGACCTGCTGAGATTTTCCAGCATTTTCTGTTTGTTTATCCATCACCTATGTTCAGTTCAATTCAATTCAACTTTATTGCCATTGTATAGTGCGCAAATACAACGCAAAGTGAGCTTGCAGGCTCCCAAGATATAAAGAAAAAGCAAATGCAAGTAGTCATTATAAAATAGGGCCAATAGTCATGAAGTGTATTTGTGCATATTGCACAATGCTCATTGCCGGAGAATATGTTAAAGGATGGAGTTCAGCTGGGTAACAGCTCTGGGGTAGAAACTGTTCCTGAGCCTGGTCGGACGGGCTTGAATGCATCTATAGCGCCTCCCAGATGGCAGGGGGTCAAACAGTCTATGGCTGGGGTGGGTGGGGTCTCTAGTAATCCTGAGAGATCTCCGCAGACAGTGTTTATGATAAATGTCCTGGACAGGCTAAAGGGACGATCCTTTAAAACAGAGATGAGGAGGAATTTCTTCAGCCAGAGAGTGGTGAATCTGTGGAACTCTTGGCTGCAGAAGGCTGTGGAGGCCAGGTCATAGAGGTTTACAGCATGGAAACAGGCCCTTCGGCCCAAGTTGTCCATGCCGCCCTTTTTTAAGCTCCTAAACTAATCCCAATTGCCCGCATTTGGCCCGTATCCCTCTATACCCATCTTATTTATGTAACTATCTAAATGCTTTTTAAAAGACAAAATTGTACCTGCCTCTACTACTACCTCTGGCAGCTTGTTCCGGACATACGCTATCCTCTGTATGAAAAAATTGCCCTTCTGGACCCTTTTGTATCTCTCTCCTCTCACCTTAAACCTATGCTCTCTAATTTTAGACTCCCCTACCTTTGGGAAAAGATATTGACTATCTAGCTGATCTATGCTCCTCGTTATTTTATAGACCTCTATAAGATCACCCCTTAGCCTCCTACGCTTCAGAGAAAAAAGTCCCAGTCTATCCAGCCTCCTCTGATAACTCAAACCATCAAGTCCCAGTAGCATCCTAGTAAACCTTTTCTGCACTCTTTCTAGTTTAATGATATCCTTTCTATAATAGGGTGACCAGAACAGCACACAGTAATCCAAGTGTGGCCTTACCAATGTCTTGTACAACTTCAACAAGATGTCCCAACTTCTGTATTCAGGTCATTGAGTGTCTTTAAGGCAGAGATAGATAGGTTCTTGATTAATAAGGGGATCAGGGGTTATGAGGAAAAGGCAGGAGAATGGGGATGAGAAAAATATCGGCCATGATCGAATGGCGGAGCAGACTCGATGGGCTGAGTGGCCTCATTCTGTTCCTATGTCTTATGGTTTTATGGCTGGTAGCTGGGTGCCAATAATGTATTGGGCAGTTTTGACTACCCACTGCAGAGCTTTCTGGTCAGAAATGGAGCAACTGCCGTACCACAATGTAGTTCCACCAGATGCTCTCTATTGTGCACCAGTAGAACACCTGTGTTCATTGACCGCCATTATCTTCCAGTCTGGGAGCACCTCAATTCTAAAAATTCTCACCTTCAGCTGAAAAGCTGAAGTCCCTTGCCCTTGGTATCCATCAACACACACTCCACGGCCTTGAAATCCATCTTGAAGTGTGGTATCCAAAACGTGAACACATCTGAGGCCCAGTCAGTGTGTTCTAATGATTTAGCTTTAAGCATTCCTTGCTTTGTATTATAAGCCTCTATGAAAGCTGGAGATCCCATATGTTTTAATGACTTGTCCACAAGACCATAAGATATAGGAGCAGATTTAGGCCATTCAGCCCATTGAATCTGCTCCGCCATTCAATCATGGCTGATATGATTCTCATCTCCATTCTCCTTCCTTGTCCCCGTAACGCTTGATCCCCTTATTAAGAACAAAGAACAGTACAGCACAGGAAACAGGCCCTTCGGCCCTCCAAGCCTGTGCCGCTCCTTGGTCCAACTAGACCAATCGTTTGTATCCCTCCATTCCCAGGCCGCTCATGTGACTATCCAGGTAAGTCTTAAATGATGTCAGCGTGCCTGCCTCCACCACCCTACTTGGCAGCGCATTCCAGGCCCCCACCACCCTCTGTGTAAAAAAACATCCCTCTAATATCTGAGTTATACTTTGCCCCTCTCACCTTGAGCCCGTGACCCCTCGTGAACGTCACTTCTGATCTGGGAAAAAGCTTCCCGCCGTTCACCCTATCTATCCCCTTCATAATCTTGTACACCTCTATTAGATCTCCCCTCATTCTCCGTCTTTCCAGGGAGAACAACCCCAGTTTACCCAATCTCTCCTCATAGCTAAGATCCTCCATACCAGGCAACATCCTGGTAAACCTTCTCTGCACTCTCTCTAACGCCTCCATATCCTTCTGGTAGTGCGGCGACCAGAACTGGACGCAGTACTCCAAATGTGGCCTAACCAGCGTTCTATACAGCTGCATCATCAGACTCCAGCTTTTATACTCTATACCCCGTCCTATAAAGGCAAGCATACCATATGCCTTCTTCACCTTCTCCACCTGTGTTGCCACCTTCAAGGATTTGTGGACTTGCACACCTAGGTCCCTCTGTGTTTCTATACTCCTGATGACTCTGCCATTTATTGTATAACTCCTCCCTACATTATTTCTTCCAAAATGCATCACTTCGCATTTATCCGGATTAAACTCCATCTGCCACCTCTCCGCCCAATTTTCCAGCCTATCTATATCCTGCTGTATTGCCCGACAATGCTCTTCGCTATCCGCAGGTCCAGCCATCTTCATGTCATCCGCAAACTTGCTGATTACACCAGTTACACCTTCTTCCAAATCATTTATATATATCACAAATAGCAGAGGTCCCAGTACAGAGCCCTGCGGAACACCACTGGTCACAGACCTCCAGCCGGAAAAAGACCCTTCGACCACTACCCTCTGTCTCCTATGGCCAAGCCAGTTCTCCACCCATCTAGCCACTTCTCCTTGTATCCCATGAGCCTTAACCTTCTTAACCAACCTGCCATGTGGGACTTTGTCAAATGCCTTACTGAAATCCATATCGACAACATCCACGGCCCTTCCTTCATCAACCGTTTTTGTCACTTCCTCAAAAAACTCCACCAAATTTGTAAGGCACGACCTCCCTCTTACAAAACCATGCTGTCTGTCACTAATGAGATTGTTCCGTTCTAAATGCACATACATCCTGTCTCTAAGAATCCTCTCCAACAACTTCCCTACCACGGACGTCAAGCTCACCGGCCTATAATTTCCTGGGTTATCTCTGCTACCCTTCTTAAACAACGGGGCCACATTCGCTATCCTCCAATCCTCAGGGACCTCACCCGTGTCCAAAGAAGCGACAAAGATTTCCGTCAGAGATATTGATCAAGAACCTATCTATCTCTGTCTTAAGGACACTCAATAACCTGGTTTCCACAGCCCTCTGTGGCAATGAGTTCCACAGATCCACTGCCCTCTGGCTGGAGAAATGCCTCCTCATCTCAGTTTTAACGGAGAGTCCCTTCATTCCGAGGTTGTGCCCTCGAGTTCTAGTCTCTCCCGCTAGTGGAAACATCCTCTCTATCCAGGCCTCTCAGTATTCTGTAAGTTTCAATTAGATCCCCCTCATCCTTCTAAACTCCATGGAGTACAGACCCGGACTCCTCAAGTGCTCCTCATATGACAAACCCTTAATTCCTGTGATCATTCTTGTGAACCTCCTGTCATATTCAAAGATTTCTGTGTGTGCAACCCCACTTCAAAGGTAATTCCTGATTTGCAAGTTTTGGTAAGGGCATTAGTATATTTATATGGTGTTATATGAATATAAGCAAAAATGCATTGCCTCGCCACTGATTATTTTAAAAATAATTGAGACAATATAGGGAGGACAAAGAGGAACTTCAATGAAAGTTTTCAGAATATGTGAAGGACCTTTATCAAAAACATGGAAAAACTATTTTCTCTCCTTCGTAAGTTGATGACAACAGATATCAAATTAAAATTGTCACTCGGTGTGAGAGCAGAGAGGTTAGAGTAAATGTCTGTGAGGAGTCTTGGATGGATTACTTTGCCACAGGGAATGGTTGAGGAATAGTCCACAGCATTCTCCAAGGGGCAATTGGATCAACATTTGGAGCAGAGAGAGGAATTGAGAGGGCAGGCAGGGGCAGTTTTGGACTACTTTTAGCTAAGGTCCGGACCAGATGTGAGGGCCCTCTGAAAAGAGTGCAAACCCTTAGACTCCTGTAGCCTCTTTCACCACCGCAGGGCGAGCTAAGAAAATGCAGCAGCCAATTTGCATCCATTAAGGTCCCACAAATGGCAATGTGATTAAAAACCAGGCGTTCTGCTGGGGTGATGTTGAGGATCAACAACTGCCTGAGCAGGACAAGGGAGAACCTCTGCTCCTCCATGCTCCCTTAGCTTTTATGATTCGATGGGTGAAGGAGGATTCAAAGTGCTTCCCGCTCCTGCTTGAATTGTTTGGTGTTTTGATTTATTATTGTCACATGTATTGGGATGCAGTGAAAAGTATTGTTTCTTGCGCGCTATACAGACAAAGCATACCATTCATAGAATCCCTACAGTGCAGAAGGAGGACATTCGGCCCATCGAGTCTGCACTGACAACAATCCCACCCAGGCCTTATCCCCATAATCCCACATATTTACCCTGCTAATCCCTCTGACACTAAGGAGCAATTTGCCATGACCAATACACCTCACCCACACATCTTTGGACTGTGGGAGGAAACTGGAGCACCCAGAGGAAAGGCACGGGAGAATGTGCAAACTCCACACAGACAGTGACCTAAGCCGGGAATCGAAACCGGGTCCCTGGCACTGAGGCAGCAGTGCTAACCACTCTGCCACCACGTCGCCCCCATTCATAGAGTACGTAGGGGAGAAGGGAAGGAGAGGGTGCAGAATATAGTTTTACAGTTACCGACAGTGTGTAGAGAAAGATCAACTTAATATATGGTTGATCCATTTAAAAGCCTGATGGCGGCAGGGAAAAAGCTATTCTTGAGTTGGTTGATACGTGATCATAGACCTTTATCTTTTCCCAATGGAAGAAGGTGGAAGAGAGTAAGTCAGGGGTTGCGTGGGGCCCTTGATTATGCTGGCTGCTTTCCCTAGGCAGCAGGAAGCGTAGGTGGAATCTTTGGATAGGAGGCTGGTTCATGTAATGGACTGGGCTACTTTTGTAGTACCCTTTGTGGTTCCCTGCAGTCTTGGACAGAGCAGGAGCTATACCAAGCTGTGATACATCCATGCATTTTGGTAGATCGAACCAGGGCAGGACTTACTCAGTTAATGGTGGGGAGAGTTATAGAACAAAGAGATCGAGGAGTACAGGTTCATAGCTCCTTGGAAGTGGAGTCACAGGTGGATAGAATGGTGAAGAAGGCATTCGGCATGCTTGGATTCATTGGTCAGAACATTGAATACAGGATGTGGGACGTTGTATTGAAGTTGTAAAAGACATTAGATAGGCCACACTTGGAATACTGTGTACAGTTTTGGTCACCCTATTATAGAAAGGATATTATTAAATTAGGAATAGTGCAGAAAAGATTTACTAGGATGCTACTGGGACTGGTTTGAGTTATAAGGAGAGGCTAGATAGACTGGGGCTTTTTTCCCTGGAGCGTTAGAGGCTTAGGGGTGATCTTATCGAGGTCTATAAAATAATGAGGGGCACAGATCAACTAGGTAGTCAACAACTTTTCCCAAGGAAAGGGGAGCCTAAAACTAGAGGGCATAGGTTTAGGGTGAGGGGGGAGAGATACAAAAGGATCCAGAGGGGCAAATTTTTCTCACACGGTGGTGAGTGTCTGGAACGAGCTGCCAGAGGTAGCAGTAGCGGCGGGTACAGTTTTGTCTTTTAAAAAGCATTTAGACAGTTACATGGGTAAGATAGGTATAGAGGGATATGGGCCAAATGGGGGCAATTGGGACTAGCTTTATGGTAAAATGGAGAGGGCGGCATGGACAAGTTGGGCTGAAGGGCCTGTTTCCATGCTGTAACCCTCTATGACTCTAAAGGATCTTTCTATGGTGCATCTGTAAAGATTGGTGAGAGTCATAGCAGACATGCTGAATTTCCTTCACCTTCTGAGAAAGTAGAGGCGTTGGTGGGCTTTCTTAACTATAGCGTCAGTGTGGAGGGGCCAGGACAGGTTGTTGGTGGTCTGGGCACCTAGAAACCTGAAGTCCACGACCATTTCCACTTCATCACCGTTGATGTAGACAGGGGCATGTCCTTCATTACGCTTCCATTTCACCAGATTCTCTCTCTCTCTTTCCCGTACTCTGTCTCCTCATCGTTTGAGACCCAACCCACTATGGTGGTGTCATCATCAATGATGTTGCTGCAGTTGAATATCCTGCCTCCATTCACTGCCCAACCTTAAACAGAAATAATGTCTACTTGGCCAATCCTATGGTGCAGCACATTTCCCACTGAGCCCTACAGGATAGTCAACATCCTCGGGAGGGCATTTTAATGCTGAATCTAAAGATTCGATTCTAATTTGAGCTTTAGTGCTCTCCACGGGAGAACATTTGTCAAGCTGCAAGATTCAGATGTAGTCCAGAGCAGTGACGTGTTGCTTATCGAGCACCCGAGAGAGGGGTAGGAAACTAGGCTAGACTGGTCACACACCGCGAAGCCCATTGCCACATAACTACTGGCTGAGGTAGCAGCGCAGCCTTTCCATCCTTCTAACTGAAGCACCAATCTTGTGGTGAGAAATTTGGAAGCAAATCGGGTCCCTGGGGTCCAAACTATGAATTACAAACAGAATGAAGAAGTGGGAACCTAACAGATGCAGAATAACAAATTCACGTTCATAGACAGGAAGCCACGGCTGCTGGAAGTTTGACTTCAAAACACAAAATCGCTTTTGTGTGTTTGGCCTGCCTAATGTACAGCAGACTGCATCATGAGCAGCGCATTCTCAATTGAAAGAGGCACAAGTGAATCGATGTTTTTGTCTCGAAGTGGTGTTTGGAACCTGAGAGAAAGGTATGAGGTGAAAGAGCAGATTGTCGCATCTTCCGTGCTTGCACGGAGCACAGAGGAGGAAGATTGGGAGTGTTAGGTGAGTGGGCGAGGGTCCCTACAGAGGGGTAGATGTGACTGGCAGCTTCAAAAATGGAGTGGAGGATAATCTGTTGAATGCGGAACTGGTGAGTGGCACAGTGGTTAGCACTGCTGCCTCACAGCGCCAGGGACTCTGGTTCAATTCCAGCCTTAGGTGACTGTCTGTCTGTGTGGAGTTTGCATGTTCTCTGCGTGGGTTTCCTCTGGTTTCCTCCTACAGTCCAAAGGTGTGCGGGTTAGGTGGATTGGCCATGCTATATTGCCCCTTGGTAGCCAAAGGTTTGTAGGTTAGGGGAATTAGCCACGGTAAATATATGGAGTTACGGGCATAGAGCCTGGGTGCGATTGTTGTCGGAGAGTTGGTGCAGGCTCGATGGGCCAAATGGTCTCTTTCTGCACGGTAGGGATTCTATGATGTAGTGGAAGGTGAGGAGAAGAGGAATCCTGTAGTGATTTGGGGTTAAGGGGAAGGGGTTGTGGATGGCGGGGGTGAAAGGATGAGAGTAAAAGTGTAAAAGATGCGAGCAGAAACGACAGAGGGTTTCCGGCTGTGATTTACGTCTATCCCTGGCGGTTTTGTCACATGGTCTGCTCCTACCCTCAAGCCATTGGTGTATTAACACATCCGTCCTTCCTCCACCAATCGGAAAGCAAAAGTCTCATTACCGATTTAATGACATTTGACTGTCGGCCAAACAGCCCTATTTTTCCCCATTTCTATCTCTGCTCAAGAGAAATGCTTCCAAAATCCACATTTAAAAAGGAAAATCATCCTTTTTTAATGTTGTGATGATTATTACAGTAAGAGTTTTAACAACACCAGGTTAAAGTCCAACAGGTTTATTTGGTAGCAAATACCATTAGCTTTCGGAGTGCTGCTCCTTCGTCAGATGGAGTGGAAATGTGCTCTCAAACAGGGCACAGAGACACAAAATCAAGTTACAGAATACTGATCAGAATGCGAATCCCTACAGCCAACCAGATCTTAAAGATACAGACATTGTGGGTGACAGGCATTCAGCCTCTGATCTTCAGGTAAGCGTTCTCCAAGGCGGCCTTCACGACACACAGCGCAGAGTCGCTGAGCAGAAACTGATAGCCAAGTTCTGCACACATGAGGACGGCCTAAACCGGGATGTTGGATTTATGTCGCATTATCAGTAACCCCCACAGCTTGCCTCCTGGACTTGCGGGCTACCCTGTCTGGAGACAATACACATCTCTTTAACCTGTGCTTAATGCTCCCTCCACCCACATTGTCTGTATCTTTAAGATCTGGTTGGCTGTAGGGATTCGCATTCTAATCAGTATTCTGTAACTTGATTTTGTCTCTGTGCCCTGTTTGAGAGCACATTTCCACTCCATCTGACGAAGGAGCAGCGCTCCGAAAGCTAATGGTATTTGCTACCAAATAAACCTGTTGGACTTTAACCTGGTGTTGTTAAAACTCTTACTGTGTTCACCCCAGTCCAATGCCGGCATCGCCACATCGTGATGTTTATTATCCAGAATTGCACACTACAGTATCCTATTCCTGGAGACTCCAGGCCCACCTTGGAGGGTTAGCAACTGTGGTGAGGGCCCTGCCAACCAGGGCCTGGGTGGCGGGGTGTGGCCGGGGGAGTGGGGTAGTTCCTCAGTTGAGGAAGGGGGAATGCATATTAGAAGCACAATGATGGAAGGCAGCATCATCAGGACAAATGCGATGGAGACGGAAAGTGGGAGGTTGGAATGTTACCACCGTTCATGCCAGTGGGATTTTCCCATAGAATCACAGAATCCATTCAGTGCAGAAGGAGGTCATTCAGCCCATCAAGATGGCACTGATAACAATCCCACCCAGCCCTACCCCTGCAATGCCATGCATTCACCCTGCTAATCCCCCTAACACTAAGGGGCAATTTAGCATGGCCAATCAACCTAACCTGCACACCTTTGGACTGTGGGAGGAAACCAGAGCACCCGGAGGAAACCCACGCAGACACTGGGAGAAGGCGCAGACTGTGAACAGAGTGACCCGAGGCTGGAATTGAACCCAGGTCCCTGACGTTGAGGCAGCAGTGCTAACCACTGTGCCACCGTGCCGCCCATCCCACTGCAATGAATGGAGATTTGGCTGGGTGCCAAATTCTCCGACCTCGCTGCAGCGGGAGCGTGGCGTGAACGGCTGGTAAGATCGCGCCCAGAGAATGGAGTGGCATCCTTGCTGGAAGTGGGGTGTGGGTGTGCTCGGAGCAGCTGAGGAGGTCAGTGGGCTTGTAGAGGGACATTAACCTTTAGCCTACCCCTTGAAAACCGAGGCAGTGGATTGGAGTAAGGGGAGGGGATAGTCAGAAATGGGCTTTGTGAAGGAGAAAGGGGGTGGGGTATTCGAAGCCAAGCTGATATTTTCCAGTTTGGGGTGGGCACTAATTCAGTCTTCAGTGGGCTGCAGAAAGAGGTGGGGGATAGGGCAACCTGTGTAGGATCGGAGGAACGTTTCCCCAAAAAAGGCAGACTGAACCGGGAGCCGTGAGATACCTATTGCCACACCTTCTATGGGGTGGAAGTGAGAGGAGTTGAAGGTGAAATTGTTCAATGTGAGAAGTTGTTCAGCCAGGCAGCGAAGGCACTGTACTAAATACTCTTTGTCATAATTGCATCAAAGAAGAAAAAGTATTTGCAAATTTTATTCAAGTGGCGACGTTAACTTCAAGATTTGGGGATGTTCCTTTTTAAATGCAAATGACTGTGGATTATATTGAATCTGAAGGTTAAGTAAAGCAATCGCTCTCGCATAGCATGAAAAGTAAAGTTGGGACAATTTCAAACATTACAGTATGGGTATTTATTCGGCTCTGTCGAGGTGACAAGTATTCTGGCTGCTGAATCAGTAGTTGCTTAGCAACTAATGGCCTGGGCAACCTTGAATCAAGTGAATAATGTTGGCCTGATGAATGCAGGACAAAACGCTCTGTTGTTAAGCACAGGCAAAGACACCTCCAATACATTTCATTCTATGGCGTCTTTCATCTCATTATTAAAATTGTATTTGCTTTTCTGATTGCTGTTTGCTGAAGACCCTCCTTTTCACGGAGTGTAAACCCCAACTCTGAAGTATAAATTGCTGCTTTGTTTTGAGCTTTTCTTTTCATTATTTCCACAGAAAGTACCAAATTGCCAAAACATTAAGAAATGGTGGGGCGACACGGTGGTCAGCACTGCTGCCTCACAGCGCCAGGGACTCCCAGGTTCGATTCCCAGCTTGGGTCACTGTCTGTGTCTACGCATTCTCCCCATGTCTGCACGGGTTTCCTCCGGGTGCTGCGGTTTCCTCCCACACTCCAATAGATGTGCTGGTTAGGTGCATTGGCCATGCTAAATTCACCCTCGGTGTGCCCGAACAGATGCCGGAGTGTGGCGACTAGGGGATTTTCACAGAAACTTCATTGCAGTGTGAGCCAACTTGTGACTAATTAATAAATTTTAACTTTAAAAATTCTGAAATTAACATTAGCATTAATTCCACTGCTAATGACCATGCTATAAGAAATGGATTAAGAACATAAGAAATAGGAGCAGGAGTAGGCCATCTAGCCCCTCGAGCCTGCCCCGCCATTCAATAAGATCATGGCTGATCTGAAGTGGATCAGTTCCACTTACCCGCATGATCCCTATAACCGCTAATTCCCTTACCTATCAGGAATCCATCTATCCGTGATTTAAACATATTCAACGAGGTAGCCTCCACCACTTCAGTGAGCAGAGAATTCCAGAGATTCACCACCCTCTGAGAGAAGAAGTTCCTCCTCAACTCTGTCCTAAACTGACCCCCCTTTATTTTGAGGCTGTGCCCTCTAGTTCTAGCTTCCTTTCTAAGTGGAAAGAATCTCTCCACCTCTACCCTATCCAGCCCCTTCATTATCTTATAGGTCTCTATAAGATCCCCCCTCAGCCTTCTAAATTCCAACGAATACAAACCCAATCTGCTCAGTCTCCTCATAATCAACACCCCTCATCTCTGGTATCAACCTGGTGAACCTTCTCTGCACTCCCTCCAAGGCCAATATATCCTTCCGCAAATAAGTTGTTCTATCTGTGATGCCGCACTATGCCACAGAGTTCGGCCCTCAGGCCCCAACTATTTATAATCTATATTAATGACTTGGATACAGGAATAGTAAGTACCACGGCCAGATTTGCAGGTGGCACTAAAATAGGTGGGATAGTAAGTTGCGAAAATGAAATAAATTTACAAATGGATATGGATAGGTTAAATGAATGGAGCAAAATGTGGCAGATGTGGATAAGTGTGAGGTTATCCATTTTGGTAGGAAAAATACAAAAGGCAAATTATTATTTAAATGAAAGGGATACAGAGCAATGGTGAATGGCTGTTTCTGGACAGCAGGAAGATAGATATGGTGTTCTCCAAGGGTTGGTGTTAGGACCCTGTTTTTCCTTGACGTTTATATAGAAATGAAGGAGACATTTTGGCTGGAATTTTCCAGCAGTTCACACCAGCGGGATTCTTCAGTCCCGCTGCAATGAACGGAGATTTGGCTGAGCGCCAAATTCTCCATCCTTGCTTGTAGCAGCAGCAGGAGTGATTGGCTGGAGAATTCCGGCCTTTGTGTGCAGGGCACAATTTGCAAATAACACCAAACCTGGAAGTATGGTGAGCTGTGAGGTTAGAGGTAGACATAGTAAGAAGTCTCACAAAACCAGGTTAAAGTCCAACAGGTTTATTTGGTAGCAAACGCCACTCGCTTTCGGAGCGCTGCTCCTTCATCAGGTGGAGTGGGAGATCTGCTCACAAACGGGGCACACAGAGACGCAAACTCAATTTACAGAATAATGATTAGAATGTGAGTCTTTACAGCGAATCAAGTCTTAAAGGTACAGACAATGTGAGTGGAGAGAGCATTAATCACAAGTTAAAGAGATGTGTATTGTCTCCAGACAGTTCTCTTCCTGTTGGGGAACACTTCAGCGGTCACGGGCATTCGGCCTCTGATCTTCGGGTAAGCGTTCCCCAAGGCGGCCTTCAGGACACACGACAGCGCAGAGTCACTGAGCAGAAACTGATAGCCAAGTTCTGCACGCATGAGGACGGCCTCAACCGGGACCTTGGGTTCATGTCACACTATCTGTAACCCCCACAACTTGCCTGGGCTTGCAAAATCTCACTAGCTGTCCTGTCTGGAGACAATACACATCTCTTTAACCTGTGCTTAACCCTCTCTCCACTCACATTGTCTGTCTGTACCTTTAAGACTTGATTAGCTGTAAAGACTCTAATTCCGGTCATTATTTTGTAAATTGAGTTTCTGTCTTTATATGCCCTGTTTGTGAATAGAACTCCCACTCACCTGACGAAGGAGCAGCGCTCCGAAAGCGAGTGGCATTTGCTACCAAATAAACCTGTTGGACTTGAACCTGGTGTTGTGAGACTTCTTACTGTGTTTACCCCAGTCCAACGCCGGCATCTCCACATCAGGTTAGAGGTAAAGCAAGGGGACGTGCAGGACAGACAGATATCTGGCAGATGGTATTTTAATATTGAGAAAGTTCAATTTGGTAGGAAGAATGAGGAGAGAATGTAAAATAAAGGTACAATTCTGAGCAGAGGGACCCGAGGACATATGTCCGCAAACCGTTGAAGGTAAGTTGAGAATGTGGTTATGAAACGCATTGTTCTGGGTTTTATAAATTGAATCATAGAATACAAGGAAATTATGATAAATCTGCATTAAGCACAGGTTCGGCCTCAACTAGAAGATGTGTCCAAAGATGTGCGGGTTAGGTTGATTGGCCATGCTAAAATTGCCCTTAGTGTCCTGAGATGCGTAGGTTAGAGGGATTAGTGGGTAAAATATGTAGGAGTATGGGGGTAGGGCCTGGGTGGGATTTTGGTCGGTGCAGACTCGATGGGCCAAATGGCCTCTTTCTGTGCTGTAGGGTTTCTATGATTCTATGATTTCTAGAAGACTTGCTCCCAGTTCTGGGCACCACACTTTAAGGAGAATGTGAAGGCTTTAGAGAGAATGTAGAAAAGATTCACGAAAATGGTTCCAGGGATGAAGATCCAGTTACCTGGTTAGATGGGAGCAGTTGGAACTGTCCTCTTTGGAGAAGAAGGGATTAAGAGGAGATTTGATGGAGGGTGTTCAGAACTGTGAGGGATCCGGTCAGAGTAAATCGGGAGAAAGTGTTGCTGTTGATCAAGAATCCAGCAACAGGGGAGGTGATGGCCTAGTCGTATTATCACCAGACTATTAATCCAGAAACTCAACTAATGTTCTGGACATCCGGGTTCCAGTCCTGTCACGGCAAATGGTGGAATTTGAATTCCATAAAATAAAATCTGGAATTGAGTCTACTGCTGACCATGAAACCAATGTTGATTGTCGGAAAAACCCATCTGGTTCACTAATGTCCTTTGGGGTAGGAAATCTGCCATCCTTACCTGGTCTGGCCTACATGTGACTCCAGAGCCACAGCAATGCGGTTGATTCTTCAATGCCCTTGGGCAACTGGGAATAGGCAATAAAGGCTGGCCTAGCCAGTGATGCCCACGTCCCATGAAAGAATAAAAAAACATGAGGAAACAGGGAGTGGTTGGGGTTTGAAATACACCGACTTGGTATGGGGGAGACAGATTCTGTTGTGGCTTTCTGAGCTGTGGAAACTTTCAGGGTTATGGAGTGCAGTTGGAGGGAGTGGGACTAGGTGAGTTGCTCTTACAGGGGGCTGGCATTGATCGGATGGGTCGAATGGCCACCTGTGCTGCAAACATTTCATCATCCTGTGAAACTTCCTTCCCATCCCTTTTAAATTTGACTTTCATTTAATTTGTGTCTCCTCCCAATTTTGATTGGCGGGCAGGGAAGGGATGGCATCTAAAATAAGCAGTCTTACATCCTGCCTGAAAGATAGGCAGCTCAAAAAAATATTTAAAGGACTGTACAGCAGCTGATAACTAGGGATGATACGACTCCACGACGCCACACTTTCCTTCCTCATCCCAGCCATAGCTCCAAAGCAAATAAATTAACTCTTTTTTTTTATGTGACTTGTTCCACAGGATTTCTGATGGAGTAAACAGTCCTTCAGGTGTGCAGCGGAATGCAACTGTAACTTTCACCATTCGGCCTGGAACCAGCCAACCAATCACCGTTCAGAACCGGACGTCAGATTTTGACAGTATGACCATTTTGAAACGAGCTCCAAGCCCCGTGGCCTCCCTGACAGACGGTGGCCAGGCCCCCCGGCCTTCCTCCCTCCCGGCGGTGGTCCCCTCGCCTACTCTCTCCGATGCCTTCGGCTTCCAAGGCCAGCCGCTTGCCGGGGACGGGCATTTTGGCGCCCAGCCAGGCCGCAGCCGGTCCCCCTCTCCGTCCACGCTGCAGCAGCCGGCCTCGAACAAACCCTTCGCCGCCAAGGCCGTCCTCCTTTGGACTAAACACGACGTGGCGGACTGGCTGGACACTTTGAACCTCGGCGAGCACAAAGATGCGTTTTTGGATAACGAGATAGACGGGACCCACTTGCCGTCGCTTCAGAAGGAAGACTTGATCGATCTCGGGGTGACGAGAGTGGGGCATCGAATGAACATCGAGCGAGCTCTAAGACAGCTACTATTGGTCAGATAAACGTTTATTTGAATGCTTTACAAAGTAACTAAAAAGATCTCCCATTATTTTTGTCAACAGTCTACATTCACCATAGCTCTGGCTGGAATATAATGTGCGACTGAAATATTTTTAAAAGCTCAGCATGAACATTTGTTCCGGAAAAAAAAAAGCCTCTAGTACATTTATAAGCACAAATAAGTTGACAGTATCAGTGGCTCATCAGTCAAGCAATTCCGTGCGCCACTGATGTGCTGAGAAGAGTAGTGCAAAAGTGAAGATCCTTTTGTGATGTAAATATACTACAGCATAATCTATATTTTGAACGATGACCTTTTAATATTGACCTCACTTGGACATGTCTCTTAATGATACTGTAGTTGAACCAGCAGAGCTGTGTTATATACTTTCTACGTTGGCTAGTACAGTATTTCTTCATGAGGATCGCAATCAATATTGTAAACGATGTGAAGCAGATCAGCTCACCACCACCTCCCCCCACTCCACCCCCCCACCCCCATTTCCTGCCCCCTTTTTTTTCCCCCCCTTTTGGACAAGAGAGTGATGCTGACCAGAATTTAGTTTCCTTTCTGCTGAGCAGTCTTTTATCATTTCCAGTATTGTTATTGTGAGGGGAGAAAGAAGTATGAAGCTCTTTTAACTTTTCACATTTTGACACACACAATCTCCAATACTCTATTCCATGATGGGGGCACTGTTGTAGCATTTGTCCAATTCTTTCTTCGAATAGCTGAATACAAGATTTTGGTTTTTTTTTCTTGGTGTTGCCGTGTCTTTTCCGACGCTGTTGTCAGGAGGTGCTCTCGAGAACAGCGACCGAGGGTGTTGAACTGAGTCATTATTGTCTTCCAAAAGAGGCAGTTGATTTACCACAATTATCTACTAAAGCAGGTCTGGAGCGTGCTCTGAATGGGCCTTGTCGATTTATCCCGCTTCGGAGCGGGGTGGGTTTGCTCGTCTGAGCTGTGTTAGGAAAACATATCTTACTGAAAATAAAATTTAACACAAAAAGGGGTTTTCTACTTGTCATTTTCGCTGCTATTCTTTTTTTCACAGCTATGTATACATTTTATCCTGGTAAATGGGTTAGCAACATGTAACGTTAAAGTATTCTAATCGAGGATCGGAGCTGCACAGTATAAACTAATTTTTGAACCCACTGTGCCAAAATACAAGTGAAGTTAAATCTGAGCAGATTTCTTTTGTTTTTGTTGAGTTAACGGTTGGCAGTGGATGCTTTTTGGGCCTGGCCTTTTTCTTTCCTCTGAGGTGGCTGGACATTTATCCTGATGAATCATATCCGTAGAACAGCAGGTAACGTGAGACGCCTTCTTGCCGCCATATTGCATACTCACTCACTCACCTTTTTAGGTCAGCTTTTCTGTTGCATATTGTAATTTTAAAAAAAAAAACTGACAATCTTAAAAACACTTAGTTTGTGTAACAATTGTGTATACAGTACCAAATCTCACGAGATGTAAATTGTGTATTAACATACAGGAACTCCAGTTTCCGGGAGACTTTGAGTGCACTTCATACTGTTAACTTCAGCAGGAGCAATTAGCTGTGACTATTGGGGAGGTTTTAATTCACAGGTTTTAATTCTTGCACAGCTCTTAGTATTTATTTGTGGTATTTATCATTTAGTTACATAGTTGATTCACTCACTCCTCTATAATTGCAGTTGAGGAATTATCCAGTTGATCTGGCAATGATTACATCAATGAGCCTACAATATCATTTTCTTTACAAATAATAGTCACTTAATTTTTTTTTATTTCGCTGGTGCATTAAGGTGTAACTCACTTTAATTTGTGTAAAAGACTTGTGTTCAGATTTTTAATGTTGCTGTAATTTCTGTGATTTGTATATCTTCATCTAGATTCCATTATTAAGAGCTCCTGTAACTTGCACTTTTCCCAACTTCTCAATAACTTGTATGGCAACCAAATTATTAAATAAGAAATAAATATTATAACAGCAAAGCAAAGTTGTGTTACTGATTGCAGAGGTTATGCCCGCTGGCCGGAATCCCCAGTTCCCTTCTTTTTGACCACTGTTAGTTATAGTTCCAAAAACTGGAAATGGAATTTAGTTTCTATTTACTCGAACTAATTCAAAAGTAGCCAATTGTTTTAAAATGTTTTCCCTAACTCTCTGCTGTTCAAAGTCCCTCTCTGATAGGCGCCACGCATTGATCGCAGGGGTAGGAATGTCAACTCTCAATAATGCTTCCGATTCCCTGTTGCCCCGTCTCCCATCCATCCCCCTCCCCTCCCCCACTGAGTCTCCCTCTCCCCCTCCCCCCATCACCACTCTCTCCACATCTCCTTCAATCAGTCTGACTTCCCCTGCCTTTCCCTTACAACCTCAAGCTCTCTCCTCAGACTCTTATTCTATTTCTCTTATTCTATCTCACTATCACTCCTGTTCTCTCCCCCCCCCCCCGTTCTCTCTCTCTCTCTCCCCGTTCTCTATCTATATCTCTCTCTCTCTATCTCTCCCCTCCTTCTCTCTCTCTATCTCTGCCCCTTCTCCCTCTCCCCCCCCTTCTCCCTCTATCTCTCCCCGTTCTCTCTCTATCTCTCCCCCTTCTCCCCCTCTCTCTCCCCCTTCTCCCTCTCTATCTCTTCCCCCCCTTCTCTCTCCCTTCTCTCTCTATCTCTCCCCTCCTTCTCTCTCTCTATCTCTGCCCCTTCTCCCTCTCCCCCCCTTCTCTCTCTATATCTCCCCCTTCACTCTCTATCTCTCCCTCCTTCTCTCTCTCTATCTCACCCCCCTTCTCTCTCTCCCTCACTTCTCTCTCTCTATCTCTCCCCCCCGCTTTCTCTCTCTCTCTCTTCCCCCCCTTCTCTCTCTCTATCTCTCCCCCTTCTCTCTCTCTATCTCTCCCCCTTCTCTCTCTCTATCTCTCCCCCTTCTCTCTCTCTATCTCTCCCCCCTTCTCTCTCTCTCTCTCTCTCCCCCTTCTCTCTCTATCTTTCCCCCCTTCTCTCTCTCTCTCTATCTCTCCCACCTTCTCTCTCTCGCCCTCTCACCCTCTCTCTCTCTCTCTCTCTCCCCCCCCCCCCGTCCTCTTGCCCTCTGTCCGTCCCCCCCCCCCCGTCCTCTTGCCCTCTGTCTCCCCCCCCCCCCCCCCCCCCCCCGTCCTCTTGCTCTTCCCCCTCCACCCCCCCCCCCCCGTCCTCTCGCTCTCCGCCCCCCGCCCTCTCGCTCTCCTCTCAGGCGCGCGCCCCCCCCCCCCCCCCCCCCCCCCCCCCCGGGTCCTGTCTCCCCACTCGCTCTCCAGATGTTACTGGAAATTTGCCATGTGAGAGATGAAAAGGATAGACCAGCATGCCACCAGTCTCCGATGCCACCAGTATGCATCGCAACTAGGTGCCTCTGAATATGATGCATCTCTGGCTCTGTCTGGCTCTCGCTCGCACTCTTGCCCGTTCTCGCTCTCTCACCTTCTCATAAGAATGAGAAGCAGGAGTAAGCAATTCAGACCCTTGATGGTCAGCCATTCAATTCAATGATGGTTGATCTTGTCTCAGTCTCAACTCCACTTTTCTGCCCGTTCTCCATAACCCTTCAAACCATTACAAAGAACAAAGAACAGTACAGCACAGGAAACAGGCCCTTCGGCCCTCCAAGCCTGTGCCGCTCATTGATCCAACTAGACCATTCGCTTGTATCCCTCCATTCCCAGACTGCTCATGTGACTATCCAGGTAAGTCTTAAACGATGCCAGCCTATCTGCCTCCACCACCCTACTTGGCAGCGCATTCCAGGCCCCCACCACCCTCTGTGTAAAAAAAGTCCCTCTGATATCTGAGTTATACCTCGCCCCTCTCACCTTGAGCCCGTGACCCCTTGTGATCATCACCTCCGACCTGGGAAAAAGCTTCCCACTGTTCACCCTATCTATACCCTTCATAACTTTGTACACCCCTATTAGGTCTCCCCTCATTCTCCATCTTCCCAGGGAGAACAAGCCCAGCTTACCCAATCTCTGCTCATAGCTAAGACCCTCCATACCAGGCAACATCCTGGTAAACCTTCTCTGCACCCTCTCTGAAGCCTCCACGTCCTTCTAGTAGTGCGGCGACCAGAACTGGATGCAGTACTCCAAATGTGGCCTAACCAGCATTCTATACAGCTGCAACATCAGACTCCAGCTTTTATACTCTATACCCCGTCCTATAAAGGCAAGCATACCATATGCCTTCTTCACCACCTTCGCTGCCACCTTCAAGGATTTGTGGACTTGCACACCTAGGTCATAGAAATAGAAACCCTACAGTGCAGAAGGAGGCCATTCGGCCCATTGAGTCTGCACCGACCACAATCCCACCCAGGCCCTTCCCCCATATCCCTACATATTTACCCGTTAATCCCTCTAACCTACGCATCTCAGGACTCTAAGGGGCAATTTTTAGCATAGCCAATCAACCTAACCCGCACATCTTTGGACTGTGGGAGGAAACCGGAGCACCCGGAGGAAACCCACGCAGACACGAGGAGAATGTGCAAACTCCACACAGACATTGACCCAAGCCGGGAATCAAACCCAGACCCCTGGAGCTGTGAAGCAGCAGTGCGAATCACTGTGCTACCGTGCCGCCAGGTCCCTCTGTGTTTCTATACTCTTGATGGCTCTGCCATTTATTGTATAACTCCCCCCTACATTAGTTCTTCCAAAATGCATCACTTCGCATTTATCTGGATTAAATTCCATCTGCCATTTCTCCGCCCAATTTTCCAGCCTATCTATATCCTGCTGTATTGTCCGACAATGTTCATCGCTATCCGCAAGTCCAGCCAACTTCGTGTCATCCGCAAACTTGCTGATAACACCAGTTACTCCTTCTTCCAAATCATTTATATATATCACAAATAGCAGAGGTCCCAGTACAGAGCCCTGCGGAACACCACTGGTCACAGACCTCCAGCCGGAAAAAGACCCTTCGACTGCTACCCTCTGTCTCCTGTGGCCAAGCCAGTTCTCTACCCATCGAGCCACTTCTCCTTGTATCCCATGAGCCTTAAACTTCTTAACCAACCTGCCATGAGGGACTTTGTCAAATGCCTTACTGAAATCCATATAGACGACATCCACGGACCTTCGTCAACCGTTTTTGTCACTTCCTCAAAAAACTCCTCCAAATTTGTAAGGCACGACCTCCCTCTTACAAAACCATGCTGTCTGTCACTAATGAGATTGTTCCATTCCAAATGCGCATACATCCTGTCTCTAAGAATCCTCTCCAACAACTTCCCTACCACGGACGTCAAGCTCACTGGCCTATGATTACCCGTGTTATCCCTGCTACCCTTCTTAAATAACGGTACCACGTTCGCTATCCTCCAATCCTCAGGGACCTCACCTGTGTCCAATGAAGAGACAGTTCTGTCAGAGGCCCAGCAATTACATCTCTTGTCTCCCTGAGCAGTCGTGGATAGATGCCATCAGGCCCTGGGGATTTGTCAGTTTTAATGTTACCTAAAAAACCTAACACTTCCTCCCTTGTAATGGAGATTCTCTCTAACGGGTCAACACCTCCCTCTGAGACACTCCCAGTCAACAAGTCCCCCTCCTTTGTGAATACCGATGCAAAGTATTCATTTAGGATCTCCTCTATTCCCTTGGGTTCTAAGCATAATTCCCCTCCTTTGTCCCTGAGAGGTCTGACTTTTTCCCTGACAACTCTTTTGTTCCTAACAGATGAATAAAATGCCTTGGGATTCTCCTTAATCCTGTCTGCCAAGAACATTTCGTGACCTCTTTTTGCCCTTCTAACTCGCCGTTTGAGTTCTTTCCTACTCTCTCTGTATTCCTCCAGAGCTCCATCTGTTTTCAGTTGCCTGGACCTAACGTATGCCTCTTTTCTTTTTGATCAGATCCTCAATTTCCCTGGTTATCCACGGCTCTCGAATCCTACCTTTCCTGTCCTTCCTTTTTACAGGCACATGCTTGTCCTGCAGCCTTATCAACTGTTCCTTAAAAGACTCCCACATGCCAGACGTGGACTTACCCCCGAACAGCCTCTCCCAATGAACGGCCACCAATTCCTGCCTAATCCGGTTATAGTTAGCCTTCCCCCAATTTAGCACCCTACCCTTGGACAACACTCGTCCTTGTCCATTACTATCCTAAAGTTAACAGAGTTGTGGTCACTATTTGCCACATGTTCCCCAACCGAAACTTTGACGACCTGACCGGGCTTATTTCCCAGAACTAGATCCAGTATAGCCCCCTCTCTAGTTGGGCTATCTACATACTGTTCCAAAGAACCTTCCAGTACGCATTTTACAAATTCCTCCCCGTCCAGACCCCCAGCCCTAAGCACTTTCCAGTCTATACCAGGGAAATTGAAGTCTCCCACTACAACAACCCTATTTTTTTCTGCTCGTATCCAGAATCTCCTGACATATTCGTTCCTTGACTTCCCGTGGGCTGTTGGGTGGCCTGTAGTATACCCCCAGCATAGTGATTGCACCTTTCCTGTTTCTGAGCTCCACCCACAGCGACTCATTACATGACCCCTCTAAATTGTCCACCCTCTGCACCGCTGAAATATGCTCCCTAACTAATATCGCTACTCTCCCACCTTTTTTAGCCCCTCCTCTGTCTCGCCGAAAACACTTATACCCCAGAATATTCAGCTGCCAGTCCTGTCCTTTTAACCATGTCTCCGTCACCGCAACCACATCCAAATTCCGCATGAGCATTAAGGCCCTAATTACTGATTAAAAATCTGTCTCTCTCCTCATGTCCCAGCATCCACCTCACTCTGGGGTAATGAATTCCACAGATTCACCACCCTTTGAGAAAAGTAAATTCTCCTCATCTGTTTTAAGTCTGCTACCCCTTGTCCTAAAACTATGACCTTTTGTTCTAGTTACCCCACAGGAGGAAGCATCTGCTCTACATCCACTTTGTCAATACCTTTTAACATCTTGTATACCTCCATTGGATATCTCATTTATTCAACTCTCGAGAGTATCGGCCTAAACTGCTTAATTTCTCTTCATAAAACAAACCGCTCAACTCTGGAATCAATCTAGTGAACCTCCTTTGAACTGCATCAGATGCCACTGCATCCTTCCTCAAATAAGGGGACCAAAACTGGCCACATTACTCCAGGTGCAGTCTCTCCAATGCCTTGTATAGTTGCAGAAACACTTCCTTTTATACTCTATTCCTTTAGCTATAAATGCCAATATTCCATTTGCTTTCCTTATTACCTGCATACCAATTTTCTGCGACCCATGAGGACACTCAGATCCCTCTGCAGTAAAGCATCCCAAAGTCTCTCTCCATTTAGATAGTAAGTTGCCTTTCCATTTTGCTTGGAAAAATTGAAATATTTTCCAGCCAAAATGGATAGCCTCACGTTTATCCGTGTTAAAACCCAACTGCCACATTTTGGCCCACTCACCTAACCTGTCCATATCCATTTGTGAATATCTTATTTCCTCATTGAAACTTACTATCTTTAGTGTCACCTATTTACTATATGTTACTATTTTAGTGTCACCTGCAAATTTGGTTACAATACCTCCTTTCCCTGTGTCTAAGTCATTAATATAGATTGTAAATAGTTGGAGCCCGAGGACCGAACCCTGTGGCACTCCACTAGTTACATTCTGCCAACCAGAAAAAGACCCATTTATCCCGACTCTCTGCCTTCTGGCAGTTATGATGTAGAGATGCCGGCATTGGACTGGGGTAGACACAGTAAGAAGTTTAACAACAACAGGTTAAAGTCCAACAGGTTTATTTGGTAGCAAAAACCATACCTGTAGACACACCTGTGTGGCTTTTGCTACCAAATATACCTGTTGGACTTTAACCTGGTGTTGTTAAACTTCTTATTCTGTCAGTTAGCCAGCCTTCTATCCATGCTAATAAAATACCCCCGACCCCACGTGATCTTACCTTGTCTATTAACCTTCTATGTGGCACCTTATCAAATGCCTTCCTGATGTCCAGATATAATACATCTACAGCATCCCAATTATCCACTTGACTTGTTACATCTTCAGAGAACTCCAGCAAATTACTCAAACACAATTTACCCTTCATAAAACCATGCTGACTCTGATAGATTGCGTTTTGACTTTCCAAACATCCTGTTATTATTTCCTTTAATAATGGATTCTAACAATTTCCCAGCAATAAGTGTTAAACTAACTGGTCTATAGCTTCTTAATTTCTGCCTCCCTCTCTTTTTGAAAAAGGGTGTTATATTAGCATTTTTCCAATCCACTGTAATCTTTCCTGCATCCAGGGAATTTTGGAATATTATAACCAATGGATCCGCTATCTCTGCTGCCACTTCCTTTAATACCCTGGGATATAAGCCATCAGACCCTGGGGGCTTGTCTGCCTTCAATCCTAATAATTTGTTGAGTATTATTTCCCTATTGACGATGATTATTCTAAGTTCCTCCTTTTCTATTTCCTCTGCATTATCTGTTATTATTGGGATGTCACTAATGTCCTCCAATGTAGATTGATTTAGCATCTCTGCCATTTGTGTGTTCCCCACTATTAACTCCCCAGTCTCTTCCTCCAACATTCAGTTTAGCTACTCTCTTCTCTTTTATATAGTTACAGAAGTTTTTGCTATCCTTATCCTTCTCACTCTTGCCTTCTCACTCACTCTCTTGCCTCACTCGATCTGTTTCCACCTTTGAAGGTAATAGCTTGTGTGTTACAATATCCTCATCCAAGGAAAAGGTTGTACAATTACTTCACAATATGCAGGTATGTAACTTTCTGAATGTAAATAAAATGGAAGAAAAAAGTAGCATTGGCCTGTGACAGAAATGAGCTTGAGCTGGAGGCAGCTAGGAGGATGGAGAATGATAGAAATATACAACAAAGCAATGAATGTGCAACCCATCATCCCCAAGCTGATGGTTTCCTCTATTGATCTTATTTCTTCTCAAAAACATTTAGCAGATTCTGCCTCCGAAGCACCTGCTCTCAAAGTGAAGTGATATTTTTCTCTCGTTCCCTTTAATTCCATAACAACAACTTAAATTTATATAGTGTCATTTATATAATACATGCCACATCCCTTCACAGGACTGTTATAAAGCAAATTCAATGCTGTACCTCTTGGTCAAATAGGTAGGTTTTAAGGGGAATCTTAATTTTTTTATTCATTCGTGGGACATGGGCGTCGCTGGCTGGCCAGCATTTATTGCCCATCCCTAGTTGCCCTTGAGAAGGTGGTGGTGAGCTGCCGCCTTGAATGGCTGCAGTCCACGTGCTGTGAGTTGACCCACGATGCCATTGGGGAGGGAATTCCAGGATTTTGACCCAGTGACTGTGAAGGAACAGTGATATATTTCCAAGTCAGGACGGTGCGGGATTTGGAGGGAAACTTGCAGGTGGTGGTGTTCCCATGTATCTGCTGCCCTTGTCCTTCTAGATGGAAGTGGTTGTGGGATTGGAAGATGCTGTCTAAGGATCTTTGGTGAATTGCTTCAATGCATCGTGTAGATGGTACACAATGCTGCTACTGAGCGTCAGTGTTGGAGGGAGTGGATATTTGTAGATGTGGTGCCAATCAAGCGGGTTGCTTTGTCCTGGATGGCGCCAAACTTCTTGTGTGGTTGGAGCTGCACCCATCCAGGCAAGTGGGGAGTATTCCATCAAACTTCCCTGTGACTTGTAGATGGTGGATAGGCTTTGGGGAGTCAGGAGGTGAGTTACTCGCCGCAGTATTCCTAGCCTCTACATGCTCTTGTAGCCACTGTGTTTATGTGGTGAGTCCAGTTGAGTTTCTGGTCAATGGAAACCCCTAAAGTAGAAGACAAAAGCTTTGAGAGAGAATTTCAGAGCTCAGGGCCCAGGCAGCTGAAAACATGGCTGCCAGTGTTGGAGCAATTAAAGTCAAAAAGCCAGAAATAGAGGAGCACAGATCTTGGAGGGTTGTAGGGCTGAAGGAGATTACGATAGATGGAGCAGGCAAGGCCATACAGAAATTTCAAGACTAGGATGAGAATTTTAAAACTGAGATCTGCCTTCAGTGGGAACCTGATTCAGTGACCACAGGAGTGATGGGGTGAAGATGACAGAGCGAGTAAGGATGCAAGCAGCAGGGACGTTTTGGGTTGCAATTTACAGGAGATGGAATGTGAGGGGTCGGCCAGGAATAGTGGATTGGAATAGTCAAGTCTAAAGGTTTTTTAAAAAAGTGTAAATGAAGGTTTCAGAAGCATGAGTGGTGAGTTGGGGCAAAGCTTTGGGGAGGCAATGGTCAAGTGGTATTATCACTAGCTGAGTTTCTGGATTAATAGTCTAATGTCTGGGCACCTGGGTTCAAATCCCGCCACGGCAGATGGTGGAATATGAATTCTATTAAAAACAATCTGGAATTAAGGATCTACTGATGATCATGAATCCATTGAGGATTGTCAGGAAAACCCCATCTCGTTCATTAATGTCCTTTAGAGAAGGAAATCTGCCATCCTTACCTGGTCTGGCCTTCATGTGACTCCAGAGCCACAGCAATGTGGTTGAGGGCAGCACAGTGGTTGGCAGTGCTGCCTCACAACGCCAGGGACCCGGGTTCAATTCTGGCCTCGGGTGACTGTGTGGAGTTTGCATGTTCTCCCTGTGTCTGTGTGGGTTTCCTTCCACAGTTCAAAGATGTGCAGGTTAGGTTAATTGGCCACGTTAAATTGCCCCTTAGTGCCAGGGGAATTAGCAGGATAAATACGTGGGTTTACAGGGATATGGCTTGGGTGGGATAGTGGTCGGTGCAGGCTGGATGGGCCAAATGGCTTCCTTTTGCACTATAGGGATTCTATGACTCTCAACTGCCCTCAGGCAACTAGGGGTGGGCAATAAATGCTGGCTAGCCAATGACGCCCATGTCCCACAAATGAATAAAAAACGAAAGTTGGATGATACAGAGATGGGAATAGACAGTCATTGTGATGGCGCAGGTAGGTGGCCACCTCGGGAACAAATATACCACCAGTGGGCGATTCAGTCTCCGACAGATGCCAGCAAAAAGGATGGATTTGAGAATTAAGAAATTGAGCGCCAAAGATAATTAATGGCACCTCGTTGCCAATTTTGCCAACCAGTAGAAATTGTCCTTCACATTTCACCTTATCATAGTTTCATAATCGTGAAGATATCTTGGGATGGCTTTGAAAAGACAGTAAATGCCAAAACAGAACAAGGGAGGTGGCACTGCCAGACTTTAAGCTTATCAACTCAAGGCAAGCTTTTCCATTGTTTTACCTTTTCCTCCACAGCCCGTTGGGTAGCACTGAGATTGAGTTCAAGTCTCCCTCCAACGATTTGAGTGCAAAACGTAGGCTGAAAACTCCATCCCAATACTGAGGGAGTGCTACACTGTCAGAGATGCAATAATCCAGATGAGATGTTAAGATGAGGCCTGGGTGCCCCCTCACTTCAACATAAAAGATGCCACATGCGGTATTTGAAAGGGAACATGGGTGTTCTCACCTGTAGCCTGTTGTTTATTCCTCCATTAGCATCACTAAACCAGGTTATCCGGTCATCATCGCATGTGGGAGCTTGCTGTGCATAATTTGGCTGCCACATCTCCTACGTCGCAACCTACGACTGCACTTCCAACGTGGATGGTATCCAGTATAATTCTTCACGACACCCTGAGGTTGTGGAACAGTCGAAATAAATCCAAGTTTTCTCTCTCTCTTTTGCTTTCTCAAGGTATCTGACTCTGCAGAAGTACAAAGTTTCTCCCCTTTGAGCAGCTTCTCAGCTGTGTCTCTCCTGGCAACGTTGCAGCATTCGCACCTCATAATTCAATGGTAAAGGTCACGCAAAGCTGCTTCCAGGTTTCATTCCGAGGAGGAGGCGTGAGAACAATTCGACATGATGAATTCAGCGCGATTCGTGCTCATTAGGGAGAGGCTATCTGAGGGGATGTACCTGGCCGGCACTCAATTGTGTGACCAAGAGACGGTGATGCAGAAATGGTCCCAGCATCAAACACGCTAGCCCGAGAAAGAAGCAGATGATGTACTTAATCCTGCTGTTCGTATATAAGAAATTGTCGCGGGAAAAGTGTAACTAATATCCTGACCTAACTTGCAAAGAATGATTTGTTTAAAGAAGCGCCATTACCCACTGGCTGGTCAATGCTAAATCATAAATACCAAGTTACAAATTTGACTTATGTGAATATAACATTTGCTACATTTCAGCAATGACTGCATTTTTGAAGTGCTTTGTTGGCTGTAACATGTTTTGGGACATCCTGCGGTTATGGAAAACACTATATATATAATATATATGCAAGTCATTCTGTTTGGATCTGAATCCTAAACACTCTCGCTGGGACTATTTATCTCCAACTTGCGTTTCGACCCCATCTACGATTAAACCTTATTGCCTAAATGCATTCACCTCCCCGACTGTGCTGCAAAAATGTATCGAGTTAGTCAGGACTAAGATAGATGGTTGACCCCAGCAAGCGATTTGTCATCGTATTGATCTTCTCAAAGGCTCTTGCTGCCTCGGGATATTTGTGCAGAATTGCAGTACTTGAGTAGCAAATCGCACTCCATGCATTCAGTGTAAATGCACTGGGCCCATTGAGATTTGTAATCCTGTAGCAAATTGCCCAACAACTCACTGCTCCACAGGAGAATGCTATTTTTGTATATTAAGAAGTACACTGCCCTAAAATGTTCAAAAAATTGTAATTGCTCCTTCTTTATTGGTTTGTCAGTCCTGTCAACCACTGATCAATTAGCTTAAATATCTAGATGTGAATTAAAGGCTTTACAAGGTCAGTAGAATCATACAGCACAGAAGGAGGCCATTCAGTCCATCATAACTATGCTGGAAGCAACAATTTATACTGCATGAGAAGATGGCGCTGATTAGTTGGTAAGTGGACACTGGAGATCGTGGAGAATACATAAGATCTAGGCGCACGAGTAGGCAATTCAGCCCCTTGAAACTGCTCCTCCATTTAATAATTTGAAGGGTGGCATGGTGGCATAGTGGTTAGTACTGCTGCCTCACAGCGCCAGGGACCCACGTTCAATTCCGGCCTCGGGTCACTGTCTTTTTGGAGTTTGCACTTTCTCCCCATGTTCGTGTGGGTTTCCTCCGGGTGCTCTGGTTTCCTCCCATACTCCAAAGATGTGCAGGTTAGGTGGATTGGCCAAGGTAAATTGCCCTTTAGTGTCAGGTGTGTTAGCATGAGAAATATGTGGGGTTATGGGGATGTATAGGGCCTTTGTGAGATTGTTGTTGATGCAGCCTCGATGGGCTGAATAGCCTCCTGCACTGTAGGGAGTCTCATTCGAATACGATCGTGCCTGATCTCATCTCAGCCTCAACTCCATTTTCCTGCCCTTTCACCGTAGCCCTTCAAATTCTTACTAATTAAAAATCTGTCCACCTGTTCCTTAAATTTACTCAATGTCCCAGCATTCACCACACTTTGGAGTAGTGAATTCCACAGATTCACGACCCTTTGAGAGAATTTCTTCTCATCTCTGTTTTAGATCTGCCAGCCCTTATCCTAAACCTCTTGTTCTAGATTGCCCTTCAAGAGGAAACATCCTCTCCACATCTATTTTGTTAATCCCTCTTATCACCTTGTACACCTCAATTAGATCTCCTCATTCTTCTAAAGTCCAGGGAGTTTAGGCCTAAACATCCCAGTCTCTCTTCGTAAATCAAACACCTCATTTCTGGAATCAATCTAGTGAACGTCCTCTGAACAGCCTCCAATGCAACTACATCCTTAATTTGGTTGGATATAACACCACATGATTTCAGCTTTCTTCAAGTAAAGGAACAAAACTCTGCACTATTCTAAGTACAGTCTCACTAATGCTTTGTACAGTAGCAGCAACACTTCACTACTTTATTCCTTTAGCAATAAATGCCATTCCATTTGCCTCCCTTATTATCTGTTGGACTTGCACACCAGTTTTCTGTGATAGATGTACGAGGACACCCAGATCCCTCTGCACTGAAGCACTTCAAAATTTCTCTCCATTTAGCTAATTTGCTTTTGTATTTTTCCTGCCAAAATGGATAACCTCACACTTATCCACCTTAAACTCCATCTGCCACATTTTGTCCTGTTCATTTAACCTATTTGTAAATGTCTTATTTCCTGATTGCAACTTACTATATCACCTATTTTTAATGTCATCTGCAAATTTGGCTACAGTACCTACTATCCCTGCATCCGAGTCATTAATATAGATTGTAAATAGTTGGGGCTATGAGAACCAAACCCTGTGGCACCCCACTATCTTGTCAATCAGAAAAAGACCTATTTATCCCGAATGCTCCAGGAAACAGTTAACTGCCAAGCTTCTTAAATGCTTGAGACACCTTGCCCTTTCAGGGTAATCTGAGGTAAATGGGCACTTTCTAGGACTGAAAGTGACAGTCTTGGGGCCATTCATGAATATATAGTGAGCAATTATGGTCAGGGTAGCTTTGCTATCCTTTGCAAACCAAAACAAACCATCCATGCATTGCACTTTTTTCAACTCAATAAAAGCTTTAGGACAGCTATTTTCTGCTAATTGCCCATGGAAGTTCATTGACCAATCAGAATCGACTTCCCTTTGAGATTTTGGTATTCTTGCAAATCTGTCCTGATGAGTGCAATCTGCAAAACTTTGGCAGCATGTCTCTTTTATCAGCAATATGCAGTATTACGTTATTTCCTCTATCACAACCTTTCATAACTTTGAACACCACTACTAAACCTCTCCCTAATCACCTCTGCCTCGAAGTAGAACAATCCTAATTTCTCTTGTCTCTTCATATAGCTGAAGTGCCTTATACCTGATGATTAATTCCTTGTGCTGAACCCTTCCCACTTCATGTAGCATAATAAGTGATTAGAAAATCCAAGGCATTACTGTGTTATTCCCAACCTTGGGATTGTAATTGCTGCTGTGACTTGCTGGAACACCCAGCAACCTGTTTTACCTTTCAGTTTAAAGCCTTTATAAAATCTGCCACCAAGTCAGGAGAATTTTCCCCGGTTCATCTCAGAATCTCAAATATTATTGTGAGAAGAAAGCTTAAATTGTGTGGCGTTATGTCTAACCAAATTACTTTCAGGAATACCTTTGCTCAGTGAAAATAATTATGGATGAAAAAGAGCAAAATTGATGCAGATCCTGCAAATCTGAAGCCAAATGAAAGCGGAAGATGTGGGAAGAAACATCAGCTGGGAGAATTCAAGTCATGCGTTTTCTGGCTCGAACATTTTCTGAGGACTGAAGTGAGACAGGCATGTGCCATTTGGGGCGGCACAGTGGTTAGCACTGCTGCCTCACAGCGTCAGGGACCTGGGTTTGATTCCTGGCTTGGGTCACTGTCTGTGCAGAGTCTGCACGTTCTCCCTGTGGGTTTCCTCCGGGTGCTCCAGTTTCCTCCCACAATCTGAAAGGCGTGCTGGTTAGGTGCATTGGGCATGCTAAATTCTCCCTGTGTACCCGGAGTGTGGCGACTAGGGGATTTTCACAGTAACTTCATTGCAGTGTTAATGTGAGCCTACTTGTGACACTAACAAATAACTTTAAAACATTCAACCGTCTTCCATTTGCCAAGGGAACGCCGCAAGTCATTGCATTTCCCAGTAGTTCCCTTGGTTTCTTCAAGTGCTGCATATCTGTGGAATATCCTCCAGTCCTGGCAAAGGTGTTCACCTCCTGAAAAGTTGACTGTTGGGTGTCCCTGTCCAACTAAAAGTAAAATTGATGCTGTAGCCTTGTTGAGAAAATGGGGTTGATCTGAGAGGATGAGCTTTGCCACACCGTTTGACTGAAGGGGCGGCACAGTAGCACAGTGGTTAGCACTGCTGCTTCACAGCTCCAGGGTCCCGGGTTCGATTCCCGGCTCGGGTCACTGTCTGTGTGGAGTTTGCACATTCTCCTCGTGTCTGCGTGGGTTTCCTCCGGGTGCTCCGGTTTCCTCCCACAGTCCAAAGATGTGCGGGTTAGGTTGATTGGCCAGGTTAAAAATTGCCCCTTAGAGTCCTGGGATGCGTAGGTTAGAGGGATTAGCGGGTAAATTAGCGGGTAAAAAAAAAAGGGGATTAGCGGGTAGGGCCTGGGTGGGATTGTGGTCGGTGCAGACTCGATGGGCCGAATGGCCTCCTTCTGCACTGTAGGGTTTCTATGATTTCTATGACTCCTAGTATGTAGTCCAGCCATTGAATGTTTTGTACCATGACTGATGCATTATGTACACAATGGTTATTATGGTATTTGGATGTCGCAATCATTTATTTCATGCCATTTAAGTTGAATTGTCTTGGCTGGGTGCCAAGAAAATAAAAACATGATGGTTCCCATTTAATGGTCACAAATCAATTGTGGGATTAAAATCAAGCATTTGTTCAAGTGTTATATTTGCATTTCAATATGGTGTCTCTCAGAAATGTTACAATCAGTGTGCAAGTTACACAGCGCAGTCTACATTGCACCATTCCAACTAAGTTCGAAGGGCACGAATATCCTGGCTGGGAGTTTTGCTAGTGCAGTTCGGGGGGGTTTAAACTAGTATGGCAGGGGGGTGGGGATCAAAATATTAGGTCTACAAGTGTAGAGGCTGGGGACGAGCCTGGGGCTGGGACAAGGCTGGCAAAGAAGAAGAGCACTCTGGGGGAGGATGACCTCACTGGGCCTGGAGTGCTTATACTTCAATGCAAGGAGCGTAGCAGGTAAGACAGACGAACTTAGGGCCTTAATGCTCACGAGGAATTTGGATGTGGGTTGCGGTGACAGAGACTTGGTTGAAAGAGGGACAGGACTGGCAGCTGAATATTCCAGGGTACAAGTGTTTTAGGCGAGACAGAGGAGGGGCCAAAAGAGGTGGGGGAGTAGCAGTATTAGTTGGAGAGCATATTACAGCGGTGCAGAGGGAGGACAATTCAGAGGGGTCGTGTAACGAGTCACTCTGGGTGGAGCTTAGAAACAGGAAGAACGCAGTCACTATGTTGGGGGTATACTACAGGCCCCCCAACAGCCCAAGGGAAGTGGAAGAACGGATATGTCAGGAGATACTGGATAGGTGCAGGAAAAATAGGGTTGTTGTAGTGGGAGACTTCAATTTCCCTGGTATAGACTGGAAATCGCTGAGAGCTGGGACTCTGAATGGGGAGGAATTTGTAAAATGTGTACAGGAGGGTTCTTTGGAACAATATGTAGATAGCCCGACTGGACCTAGTACTGGGGAATGAGCCCGGTCAGGTCTTCAAAGTTTCGGTAGGGGAACATGTGGCAAATAGTGACCACAATTCTGTTAGCTTTAGGATAGTGATGGAAAAGGATGAGTGGTGTCCCAAGGGTAAAGTGTTGGATTGGGGGAAGGCTAACTTTAGTGGGATTAGGCAGAATTTGGCAGCTTTTAATTGGGAGAGGCTGTTTGAGGGTAAATCCACATCTGGCATGTGGGAGTCTTTTAAGGAACAGTTGTTAGGGCTGCAGGACAGGCATGTGCCTGTAAAAAAGGATAGGAAGGGTAGGATTCGAGAACCGTGGATAACCAGGGAAATTGAGGGACTGGTCAAAAAGAAAAGAGAGGCGTATGTTAGGTCCAGGCAGCTAAAAACGGAGGGAGCTCTGGAGGAATACAAAGAAAGTAGGAGAGAACTCAAACGGGGAATTAGAAGGGCAAAAAGGGATCACGAAATGTCCTTGGCAGACAGGATTAAGGAGAATCCCAAGGCATTTTATTCATACGTTAGGAACAAAAGGGTTGTCAGGGAAAAAATCGGACCTCTCAGGGACAAAAGTGGGGAATTATGCTTGGAGCCGAAAGAAGTAGGGGAGATCCTAAATGAATACTTTGCGTCGGTATTCACAAAGGAGAGGGATGTGTTGACTGGGAGTGTCTCGGAGGGGAGTGTTGAACCGTTGGAGAAAATCTCCATTACAAGGGAGGAAGTGTTAGGTTTGTTAGAGAATATAAAGACTGACAAATCCCCAGGGCCTGATGGAATCTATCCAAGGCTGCTCAGGGAGACGAGAGATGAAGTCGCTGGGCCTCTGACGCAAATCTTTGTCTCATCACTGGACGCAGGTGAGGTCCCAGAGGATTGGAGGATAGCTAATGTGGTCCCGTTATTTAAGAAGGGTAGGAAGGATAACCCGGGTAATTATAGGCCGGTGGTGGGGAAGTTGTTGGAGAAGATTCTTAGAGATAGGATGTATGCGCACTTAGAAAGGAATAAACTCATTAACGATAGTCAGCATGGTTTTGTGCGAGGGAGGTCATGCCTCACTAACCTGGTGGAGTTTTTTGAAGAAATTACCAGAATGGTTGACGAGGGAAGGGCCGTGGATGTCATCTATATGGACTTTAGTAAAGCGTTTGACAAAGTCCCTCATGGTAGGCTGGTGAAAAAGGTTGGATGTCATGGGATAAAGGGGGAGGTGGCTAGATGGGTGGAGAACTGGCTTGGTCACAGAAGACAGAGGGTGGTAGTGGAAGGGTCTTTTTCCGGCTGGAGGCCTGTGACTAGTGGTGTTCCGCAGGGCTCTGTATTGGGACCTCTGCTGTTTGTGATTTATATAAACGATCTGGAAGAAGGTGTAACTGGGGTGATCAGTAAGTTTGCGGACAACACAAAATTGGCAGGACTGGCAGATAGTGAGGAACATTGTCAGAAGCTGGACAGGCTGGAAATTTGGGCAAAGAAATGGCAGATGGAGTTCAATCCTGATAAATGCAAAGTGATGCATTTTGGTAGAAATAATGTAGGGAGGAGCTATACGATAAATGGCAGAACCATAAAGGGTGTAGATACGCAGAGGGACTGTAAGGGAAATTGTACTGGATATTGTATGAGTTTAGTATGGAATTCAGATTCATAGGTTTTAGTGAAATAATAAAGCAGATTTAGATAAGTAGTGAAAATGGATATGTAACCTAAAGTAACTTCGTGTGACCTAATATAATCAAGTGTAGTCGATATGATTAAAGCGGAGGAACTAGAGGAACTAAAGAAGTAATATAGCAATCACTAATTAAGGAAAGCAAACAATAGCCACTTAAGAAAACAAGGAAGACTGCTCGGTGGTTCAACTTAATAGTGGACCATAAATCAGCAGAGAGAATGTCTTTTTCTTCTGAATGTCTTTTTCTTCTAAACACATTCGGCCTTAGTCTACAAAACCACGATTATTATACAAACAGAAAAATTCAGATAAGAGCAAGAGTTATAACCACCATGGTTTAAGAGACAAAGAGATATAACAGGGAGCGACCAATTGCAAAGAAAACAGATAAAGGGTCAACTAAAACTAATGGTGGCCAAAGAAAGGTCGGGCTGTAGGGTAAGATAACAACCAAGGACAGGCTGTAAAAGGGAGAGGAGGATCTTGAAATATGAGGCTGAAATGTACATAAAAGACTGTAAGCCCAAGGGCTCTTTGGAGTGTTCCGGACGTTCCCGACTTTATCTCTTGTGCTGAGAAATAAAGTCTATTGCTTGGAAGATCGCTGCTCAGACTCTCTGTTTTAATTGATGTGAATAAATTGTCGTCCTGGGGAACCACGACAAAATTGGCGCTGCTTAGCAGGGTTGGTGAGAGATCGCCCAGAAAAGCATCTGGAAGGAGTGGCGGAGACGGTGGTCCGACCGGAACCGAGAAGTCCCCAGCCGGCCTTCTGTCAACAAGGTAAGCAGACTTGCATGCATGTAAATCCTTGTTGTCAGAAAGGGGTTTTCTCGAGGCCCGGTGCGCCCGGCTCTCTGCTGGTCCTGGATCTCCCCAACCCAAAAAGATATCCTGCACAGGTAAAACCAAATTGTGTAAAAATTTTTGAGAGACTGAGTCTGATCTGAAGAGCAGAATTTTTGCATGCAAAAGCGCGCTGCGAATACTGTATTGTCTGTGAATGGGTAAAAAGTGAGACGGGAAAAAGGCCGAAAGCTAAAGTAATGCAATTAGGTTAAGTCGAGCGGTTTGGAGCGGGTTTTTCAGGTCACGACTTGCCCAGAAGAGAGTAAGTGTGGGAAAACCTGCCAGTCCAAACCTACCCAGGACCTCGGGTAAGGGACGTCAACCGAGAGGGAGAGAGATCAGTGAGAGATCACTCTCTGACCTAATACAGTAGCCAAAAGCACAGGAGTGGATTTTAACCACAGGAAAGGGGAGTAGCAGCTAGAATAGAGGAAGTAAAAGACCAATTTGAACAAACTGGTCTGAGGTAACAGCGTGGAGAACAGAAAAAAGAGGAGAGTCGGAACATAGGTAGGGTAATAACTAACAACTTGGAAAGATTACCCTGACAAAATTGCCTGGTGGCAAGATTGGGAATAACTAATCTTTGAATAATAACAAAAACGGAAGCAACACTGGATTGGAAAAAGATTACACACATAATTAACTTAGAGGAGATAAAGAATGAGTGGCCGTATGTAAAATGGGAAAGAGTAGTCGATAGGAATTGGATAGACGAAATAAAATTGGAAACCCTAGAGAAATTAATAAAGGGATCTGACCGATACAGGATTCTTATACACATAGACGAGCAAGTGAAAACCTACTACCCTCTGGCCCGGGAGAGGAAGATAGTGCCGGGACAGGGGACTACGGGGAAGTGGATATCAGGACCCCGGTTAGAATTACAAATAGTGGCAAAAGAAATCCAAAGGAAAGGTAAACAGGGGACTGAGCACGGAAAAACAATACAGCAAGTAATAATCACTGTAATACCTAACTCTGACGGACTAAGTGACAAAAATTGCGACAGTGATCCAAAAAGACGAGTAATGGCGCACCAAGTTAAGACACCAGTGGAGATATTAGGGGATAAGTTCCCAGCCCTTAGGGGAGATATAGAACACGTCTCTAAAAAATGGGCCAAAAGAACAAATAAGACCAATACACAGTGGCCGGAGGAAGGCACATGGTCCATAGAGAGGTGTGAGGACCAGAAGGGAATGATAAAGAACTATAAGATTAAGGATAAATCGAGCAAAAGAAGGGAAAAGCGAGAAAAGGAGTTAGAGATATTAGCCCTATTCCAACAAGAAGGGAAAGAGAGAAGAGGGGTATGGAGGGGAGGTAGAATGCAGATGCCAGTACAACTTGAGGAAAAAGCAAAATTGGAAGATCCAAACGTAGCCCCACCCCCATACTTAGAGAAACAGAGCTCCACGGGACTGTACCCAGTTATATCAGGCACAATGAATTTTGAGGGAGAATATGACATAGAACAGATGACGAAGGTGGAGAAGGGACACGGAGAGGGACATTTTAATAGACCCACTGACCAACTCCATGTTCCGGGCTGCAATCCTAGAGGGCTTGCCAGCCCCAGCTAAGACAAGGCTGGAGGAAGTGGTGGGCTTGGACTCAAAAAATTACCGAGAGTTTGTGGATTATGTTGCCCATGCAGTAGAGAGACATCGCAAAGATGAAAAGAATGCAGACAAACAGCTGAAGGAGGTACAACGTAAACTCCTTCAGGCACAGTTGGAGGAGATCAAAAGCAAGGATAAACTGAAGGCAAAAGAGGATCTCGCACCCAGAAAAATAGCACCAATGATGGTGGAGCAAAAGCCAGAGGAAACACCTGCACTAATCAAAGGGGGGAGCGGAGATGGAGGCCAGCCCGTCATAACCTATAACATTTCTGCCTTCCCACTGTCCATGAACCCAGGAGCCTATGGCCTAAATTATCAAAACCCATACGCCCTGCAAAGTCAGACTGACTGGAATAGAAATGGGAAAGGACAGGGAGGTGGTAGGCCACCCTATCAGAATCAGAGAGGACAGGGACAGGTTAAACATCAGACTCCGAGACAGGGACCACTGCCTGGCCCTTCAGGTGTGTGTTGGGGGTGCGGGGAGGCAGGGCACATAAAAAGGAATTGCCCGCGGAATTTCCCCAGACAGGGAGAAAACCAGCAGCAGACAGGCCAACAACTGATCCAAGGATCGCCAAACAGCATCCCGATGTTTCAAGGGCCGGTAAACCATCAGAATTCCCCATAGGGAGGCCCAGAGAACCCCGAAATGGTAGGACAGCACGTACAGATAACAGAAACTGCAGAGCAGGAACCTATAGTTAACGTTAGAGTAGGAGGGATCGAGGTCCCCATGATGATAGACACCGGCGCCACATGTACGTGCATGCAAACGAAATATGCGGATCACTTACCATTGTCAAACCAGTTTGTAAAAACTGTGGGGTTCTCGGGGAAAGTAACATTAGCTCGAATGACGACGCCGGTGCCTGTTACCATTGGAAATAAGACAACCCATGTACCTATTTTAGTATGTGATAAAACTCCTTTAAATCTATTGGGAAGGGATGCAATCCTAGGTTTAGGACTGAAATTAGAATGCACTGAACAAGGAATTGATTTGATGGGAATGTATCCACTTGAAATACCAGGAAAGGAAGGGGTTAATGTATATTGGTTGGGAGATATAGAGGAACAAGTTAAAAAACAGATATGGGAAGTTTGGGGAAAGCTTATAAACACTTGGGTTCCACAAGCCAAATGGCCAAGAACAGAATTACACAGTACAATGATATTTGATGAAGGGCAGGAACCTGAGATATGGAGAAATGGGGAGGGATTAGTCATAGCACCCACATCATTACTAACCGTACTAATTAGCGAAGCGCATGGAGTGGACCACTGTGCAAGAGGAGAAGTGGCTAGAAAGATCAAGAAGGAAGGATTCTGGTCACCATACCTGCAAAACTCAATTGACTACATACTAAGTCAGTGTGAGGTGTGTGCTCAGAATAATATCAGGAAGGGCATTACTGCCCCAATAGGGCATATACCCATTCCTGAAGGACCATTTAAACATCTATGCATGGACTATGTGGATATGGGAAAGGTGGTAAGAGGGAAAAGATACATGCTAGTGATTATTGATAGATTCAGCAGATGGATAGAAGCAACGCCATCCAAAGATCAAGGATCTGGAACGGTGATTAACTTCCTGTCAAAAGAAATTATCCCAAGATTTGGTATACCCACGCAATTAAGTTCAGACAATGGATCTGCTTTTATAGGAAGGGCACTGAGAGAGACACTCTCGGCACTCCGAATAAAGCAGAAGTTTGGATGTGTATATCATCCTCAATCCCAAGGAATGGTGGAGAGAGCAAACGGGACCCTTAAGGCTAAAATAAGCAAAATTTGCAATGAAACAGGGAAAAACTGGATAGATGCTCTGCCATTGGCTCTAATGCAATACAGGAGTCAGGAAAACAGAATCACACATTTGAGCCCTCATGAAATGATGACAGGAAGAGTAATGCCGGTACCTAAGATCAGGGGATCAGGAGGTCCTACGCTAGAATGTTTAGATCAAAGCACAAAAGAATATATACAACAATTAACTGTTATACATAGAACTATATTTGAACAGGAAAAAGCCAAGGAGGAGGAGAATCCGGTAACAGAACATCAGATCAAGCCTGGAGATCGAGTATACATCAGAAAGTTCCGGAGACGTTGGAACGAACCGAGACGAGAAGGACCGTTTGAAGTCACCAAAGTGTCTCCCACGGCTTTGCAAGTAGAAGGCAGTACACTGTGGTATCACTTAAACCATTGTACCAGAACGGTACCAGGGGTGGGGGAGAGAAGGGAAATTGAAGAAGTACACAGAGTGGATAGAGGTGATAGCGAGGAAGAAATAGAAATACACGGGGAGAATCGTGGGGAGGAGGAACAGGGCCAAGGAAGAACAAAAAGAATAGAGGATGATGAAAGTAGTTCTGTACATGAGCTGGCTGATGATACAAATGCCCAGCCTGAGCCTATTAGTCAAGGTGCCGAGGGAGGTGAGGACAGGGAAGGGGCCCCATTCCCCACCTGGGACTTGGAAACTATTTCCCTTAGGGACTTCCGTGACCCATAGAAAAGGAGAATGGGATACAGAAGACATAAGGGTGCAAAATCAGGAAGATAGAGTATTAAGACGAATAAAACGTGAACGATTAGTGAGCACAAATACTATTTGGGGAAAAGCGCAGAAAAACAAATGGTGGAAATGGGCTGAGTATACAGGTCAGAGAAACAGTGATGGGAAAGAGTGTGTAGTATGCGCATCAGAGAAACCTAACACCCAAGTAACTGATATACCATGGGGATCAGGAGACTGTAGAACCAGGCAACAAAGCTGGAGAAAGGAAAATTGCCGTCCATATACCACATATATACGGTATCATATGATAGGGAATCGGAACTACTCGTATGAGAAGATAGACTGTTCCGGATCCGCATGTGATAACCTTTGTAAAGGTGAGTCGCCGTTGTGTCAATACCACTGCATCCTGTTTGCTGGGGTAAAAAAGGGCATCTACAACTTGACCCACAGATGTCCAAAGTGGCCAAAAACGGCAGTAGACGCGGTCCCAAAGGAATGGAGTGTAGAGCCCAACTTACAAATCCAAGATTGCTATTGGAGGGAAAGTAGCACAGGAAGTAGTGTGGGAAATTACACAGGAGAGTGTGAAAGGATTTGGAATATAACCGATGCTCTTAATCTGATCCTCTCAGGAGAGGGATGGGCACCCCCTCCTTATGTGTTAGACTATCAAGAAAATCAACTGGCCGATCTCTGGTGGCTTTGTGGCCCGGAGAAAGGGCTATTGGCAAAATTACCACAGAATTGGAAGGGACTATGTGCCCGAGTTATGCTTGCCCAGAGCACTGTGATACTACCGGTGGAAAAAGAAATTAAATCACAAAAAGTTAAGAGGGCATATACCCCTGACCCTACGATAAAATTGGACGCAATCGGACAGCCTCGCGGCATCCCGAATGAGTTCAAAGCTAGGAACGAAATAGCTGCAGGGTTTGAATCCCTCTTTGTTTGGATCACACCCAGCAAGAATACTGAGTGGATCAATTACATCTATTATAATCAGCAGAGGTTTATTAATTATACGAATGATGCCCTGGAGGCCTTAGGAGAGCAGTTGGATGCGACCAGCAAAATGGCGTGGCAAAATCGACAGGCGTTAGATTGGCTCCTGGCAGAGAAAGGAGGGGTGTGTGTTATGTTTGGGGATCAGTGCTGCACATTTATCCCTAATAACACTAATCCAGAAGGGTCATTTACACAAGCCATGAATAAGTTAAGAAATCTTAAGAAAGAAGTGAAAGAAAATGCTGGGTTTGGGCATGAGGTATGGAGTTGGCTGGACAGAATATTAGGAAGATGGGGGGCGTGGTTTGCCAAAGCTGGAGCTGTAGCAATCGCAACAATAATCATTCTGGGATTGATATTTTGTTGTTTTTTACCCGCCCTGAGATCCTTCCTTACCAGAGTGGCAGCGCGGCAGATGGTGACGCGGGTGCTAAGCAGCTCACGCTCGAGAGAAAAAACAGAGGAATGGGAAAATCTTGAGCCGCCCCCGCTGAGTGGATTCACAATGACCTTGGTCGAAGTTGAAACTCGTCACTCTGTAAAATAACTACAATAGTGAAAGATCACCTTGTGGAAACAACAGCACCTTGCTGAAGTCCGCGCGAAACCAGGAGAACTTAGTCTGTACACAGGAATCAGTCTTTTTCCCTTCCCTAGACAAGAGTGGGAAGGTTTTTGGCTGATGACTGTCAGGGGCAGGCAATCTGGAGGAGCAACCCAAAAATCAGAACCGGGATAGACAAATTATGATAAAGTTAGAATAGGGACACTGATCCCTGACCAAAATATTCGGCTCCTCCACATCGCCTGGGAAAAGTGATTAAAATGAAATACAAATGGGATTGAGCAAGGGGATTATTTGAGCATGGTAATTGGGATGAGGCTAGGGAATAGCCTCAAAGGGGGGACTTGTAAGGGAAATTGTACTGGATATTGTATGAGTTTAGTATGGAATTCAGATTCATAGGTTTTAGTGAAATAATAAAGCAGATTTAGATAAGTAGTGAAAATGGATATGTAACCTAAAGTAACTTCGTGTGACCTAATATAATCAAGTGTAGTCGATATGATTAAAGCGGAGGAACTAGAGGAACTAAAGAAGTAATATAGCAATCACTAATTAAGGAAAGCAAACAATAGCCACTTAAGAAAACAAGGAAGACTGCTCGGTGGTTCAACTTAATAGTGGACCATAAATCAGCAGAGAGAATGTCTTTTTCTTCTGAATGTCTTTTTCTTCTAAACACATTCGGCCTTAGTCTACAAAACCACGATTATTATACAAACAGAAAAATTCAGATAAGAGCAAGAGTTATAACCACCATGGTTTAAGAGACAAAGAGATATAACAGGGAGCGACCAATTGCAAAGAAAACAGATAAAGGGTCAACTAAAACTAATGGTGGCCAAAGAAAGGTCGGGCTGTAGGGTAAGATAACAACCAAGGACAGGCTGTAAAAGGGAGAGGAGGATCTTGAAATATGAGGCTGAAATGTACATAAAAGACTGTAAGCCCAAGGGCTCTTTGGAGTGTTCCGGACGTTCCCGACTTTATCTCTTGTGCTGAGAAATAAAGTCTATTGCTTGGAAGATCGCTGCTCAGACTCTCTGTTTTAATTGATGTGAATAAATTGTCGTCCTGGGGAACCACGACAGGACCTGGGTGTGCAAGTCCACAGATCCTTGAAGGTGACGTCACAGGTGGAGAAGGTGGTGAAGAAGGCATATGGCATGCTTGCCTTTATAGGACGGGGCATAGAGTATAAAAGTTGGGGTCTGATGTTGCAGTTGTATAGAACGTTGGTTTGGCCGCATTTGGAATACTGCGCCCAGTTCTGGTCGCCACACTACCAGAAGGACGTGGAGGCTTTGGAGAGAGTACAGAGGAGGTTTACCAGGATGTTGCCTGGTATGGAGGGGCTTAGTTATGAGGAGAGATTGGGTAAACTGGGGTTGTTCTCCCTGGAAAGACGGAGGATGAGGGGAGACTTAATAGAGATGTATAAAATTATGAAAGGCATAGATAGAGTGAACGGTGGGAAGCTTTTCCCCAGGTCGGTGGTGACGTTCACGAGGGATCATAGGTTCAAGGTGAGGGGGGGGAGGTTTAACACGGATATCAGAAGGACATATTTTACACAGAGGGTGGTGGGGGCCCGGAATGCGCTGCCAGGCAAGGTGGTGGAGGCGGACACACTGGGAACGTTTAAGACTTATCTAGATAGCCATATGAACGGAGTGGGAATGGAGGGATACAAAAGAATGGTCTAGTTTGGACCAGGGAGCGGCATGGGCTTGGAGGGCCGAAGGGCCTGTTCCTGTGCTGTTTTGTTCTTTGTTAACAATATTGTTTTGAAGTATATTTAATATCAAATTTCCCTTTTTCACGGGAATGTTACCATACAAAGTATGTAGCCCAAACCACATCAGGAGATATTGGCCAGAATTCTACTGCCCCGCCCGCCATGGGAATCGTATCGGGCGAGGGGCGGGCTGTTTAAAAGTCCATTGACCTCAGGTGGGATTTTCTGGTTTCGGGACATGCAAGGCCCATTCAGTCAGAGACCAAAATATTGGTCAAAGAAGTGGGTTTTAAGCACATTGTAATGGGGGAAAGAGACGTGGAGCAGTTTATGGGGGGAATGTCCCAGAGCTTAGGGGCTTGGCCGCTTAAAGCAGAGTTTAAAACAGCAATACTCAAAAGGCCAGAATTGGAAGAGCACAGATCTTAGTGGCTGAGAGGATATTACTGGGGCAAAGCCACGGAGGGGTTTCAACAGAAGAATGAGAATTTCTTGGTGCGTTTTAACACCCTGCCAAAGGAAAGCATTCCATTCAACGAGGGGTTAGTCGTAGTTCCCTCCCGTTCCCATTCTCAGCCACCAGAATGAAGTGTGATTCCGAAGGCAGGTGCCATCCCACAGCACAATGAAGAAAGACAAAATGCGAGGTGAATTCAGTCTCTGCTTGGCAGGTCATTGAGTAGGGCTGATAGCTAGTGATCTTAAAGAAAGCTGCTTGTTTATGCATTTGATTGGAAAATGATTGAGTGGCTGTGTTGTGTGTGTGAGGCTGTGTCAGTGTGTGAGGCTGAGTGTGTGTGTGTGTGAGGCTGTGTTGTGTGTGTGAGTGAGTGTGCGTGGCTGTGTTGAGTGTGTGCCTGGGTTTAGGCAGGGGGTGATTATTGAAAGAGTGGGTCACTATTTTAATACTTAATATTTTAACAATAAAGGATCCAAATTTTCCCAGCCCATGATAGCAGGCTTGAAGGCAAAAAGGATCAAAGGATATGGGGAGAAGGCAGGATCAGGTTATTGAGTTGGATGATCAGCCATGATCATAATGAATGGTGGAGCAGGGTCGATGGGCAGAATGGCCTCCTCCTGCTCCTATTTTCTATGTTTCCAGGAAAATTAGGGGGAAGGAAGCCAGTTAAAGTAATTTTTGTGAGATCAGCATTTTGCAGAAGGCAGTGTGTGTGTATACACCGGTGACATTTATATTGGTTCAGAGCTTGCAAATGGTTGTACCCTGGAAGCAAACCACCCCCAAGATGCACAGGGGTCCCCTCAGAAACTCCCACATATTTATACCTGGGAATTGCCTGGAACATCTGGGCTTCTGATGAGCAATTCTTCTCCTTCTGGAACCCTCGCAAAATTGATTTAAAGTCAGAGACTTTGGCTAGTTACTTACTTCCTTACCAGAATAATTGTCCAGGAAAAGTTAGAAGGTTTGCGGCACGGTGGCACAGTGGTTCGCTCTGTTGCCTCACAGCACCAGGGACCCAGGTTCAATTCCGGCCTCGGGTCACTGTCTGTGTGGAGTTTGCTTCTCCCCATGTCTGCGTGGGTTTCCTCCGAGGGCTCCGGTTTCTTCCCACAGTCCAAAGATGTGCAGGTTAGGTTGATTGGCCATGCTAAATTAATTCTAGTGGCAGGGGGATTAGCAGGGCAAATATGAGGGGTTACAGGTATAGGGCCTTGATGGGATTGTGGTCGGTGCAGTCTCGATGGGCCAAATGGCCTCCATCTGCACTGTAGGGATTCTATGATTACAACCAGTTTAAACTCCTGGGTAACTATTCTACTGACCACCCCACCCCCCACAATCCCTGACTCTCCACTGGACAACACCCTCCTCCCCCCCCACCCCAACAAGCTCAACTAAACCCAGACCCTCTCAAGTACACCCCGACCCTCCCAACTAACTACGACCTACCTGACCCAACAGCTCTCTCGCCCATCACCCACTTACTTGCTATCCTACCCCCTCGCCCTTAGCACATTTACCTTCTCCCTGCAGTTTCTTGAAATGGCTTTGCGATCTTTAAACTTAACAGAATATGGCAACTAATGCTGTAAATTAAAAAAAGGGTTTGGCTTTCCCCAAAGATCCTGCACTGCGAGGCCAAGTTCGAAGGTTTAGAGGAGAAATGTGATGTTCAAAGGCAAGGTAAGTGAATCAGAGTGGAGTGTCAATTGGACAGTGATTGGCACTCCTTGGAAGGTACAGCGCTTCCCGCAAATTATTCCGAAAATTTCCCAGCTCTAACTCTGCTTGCTTGTTTTGAATAGAATTCCACACGGGTGTGTATTTGTCTTTGATGTGAATTGGGTTTAATATTCTCCTTTCTCCTCTCCAGGAGTCATTGGTAAGGGGCATCATGGGATCATCGGCAGACAAAGGCAAAATCCTGCAGATGCTGGGAATCTGAAATAAACATGGAAAATGCTGGAAATGCTCGGCAGGGTCAGGCTGCACCCGGGGAGAGAGAAACAGGAATAACGTGGCACAATGCCGTTAGCCTGGGACGCTAACACACTGCAAATGCTGCCTGACCTGCTGAACATTTCCAGAATTTTCTCTTCTGACTGTTTGCCACTGCATCGTGCACCGAAGCCAATTGCTACCAGTTGCAGGCATTGAAATGGAACTCAATTCCAAGTGTTGGTTAAACAGTGATTTGTACACATCCCCTGAGAGCGGTCTCAGATGTCAAAGGAGTTAGTTTATTGCAGAATGCAATGTAGTAAATGTCTGCTACAAATGGAGATGACCCATAAAAAAATGGGAGTTCACACCGAGCTGATGGCTGATTTTATTTAGATACAGAAATAATATATGCAACCACCACACATATGCACACAAACACACACACATATAAACACATACATATACACACACATACGTTTAAACACACATAGACACACACACACACGGACGCATACACATAGACACACACACACACAAACACACATATGGATGCATACACATAAACATGGACATACACGTACACACACACAGATGCATACACACACACATATACACACACACACATATATACACACACACATACATACACACACACATATATACACACACATACATATACACATAGACACATACATACATACACACACATAGACACATATACACACACACGTGTGTATATATATATATATTTACACACACACACATATATACATATACACACACACACGTGCACACACACCAGCACTATCCTAAACAGTTCATCGAGCACTCTACATAATTGCTCAGGTTCATTAATGATTATTTTGGAGCAGTTTACTGATGGCATTTCAGAGTTAATCTTATTAATTATGCTTCTGGGTTTGGCAGTTTCCCTAGACATATGCAAATCATATTCAATGCAAGTCTACTGGCACGGTGTTCAAAAGCAGAGAAATGTTCTTTTTATTTATGGCTCCTATGGTATCGATTGATGATAATACATCATATCAAATATTTCAGTCCTCTTCATTTTTCAAGCTGGTGCCTGACCTGAGTTGACAGAACATGAAACAGTGTGAAATCTGCTTTTTGATTCCTGGCGTGTTTAGCTAATTATTCCGAATGGCTTACAACTGTGCTTATTCCCATTGGACATGACAGAATTAGTCCCAAAGCTGCCTTGCTGTAAGATGTCTTTTTCTCTGGAGCTATTCTGTATAATATTAACCGTTCCCACGCTCCCACTTTGTGCCACTGTAAACAGGAGCTCATCCAAACCTCTGGGACATTAACTTGTGCTGAACTCCATTGCTTGCTGAACTGAATAGGCTCTCAGTCTGGCATGTGGCCTTGCTGAATAGGCTTCATTTCGAGCCGTACCCTCGGCAATGATTTTGAATTTGTGAATACAGGTACTCTACACATAGCCTGACTAGTCACTTGATGACGCGGCTAATTACACGTGCCGAGAGTAGGGGAGGAAACCCATGCAGACACGGGGAGAATGTGCAGACTCCACACAGACAGTGACCCAAGTTGGGAATCAAACCTAGGTCACGGGTGCTGCGAGGCAGCAGTGCTAACCACTGTGCCACCGTGCCACCCAGTGAATATACTCAGTGAATATGTGTTACTTGTTATACTGTAGAATGGTCGTAACAAATTGCGTTTACCCCAAATTTCTTTAAATCCTTGGCCTCTCTTACCTAAGCAAAGGAAACCTTGCACTCAAGTTAGAAAACCTATTGCCAATTTACTGAAAGCTGGTCTCAGGCACTTGAACTACTTCAGTGTAATCGACTTTCTTTTGCATACAGCATCAACTCCACGTTCTCGCCCTTCCCCATATCCCTAAAACTCCCTTAGTGCCCGAAAGTCTGTCAATCTCTCTCTTAACCTTACTCAGCAACTGACTATCCACTCTGGTGTGGGGGAGGATTCCAAAGGTTCACTTAAATGCAAAATGCTGCAGCTGCTGGAAATCTGAAATAAGAACAGAAAGTGTTGGGTAAACTCAGCAGATCTGGCAGCATCTGTGGAGAGAGAAGGAGAGTTAGCATTCAGATCTAAATGACTCTTCTACAGAACTGGAGCAAGGTGGAAATGTAAAAAATTATGTAGCTGGAAAGGGAGTGGAGGCGGTTAGGGCCGGACAGAAGATCAGGTAGGTCGGGCAAAATCAATACCTTTCACTAGGCTCATAATTCACCAGGCCCATATTTCTCCTCATGTATGTCTTATTCTGTTCAGCACGACCACCAGTATTGACTAATTGTGCTGAATGGCCTGTTTTTTTGCACTGTAAATTTTTATTTATTCTTTTATGAGGTGTAGGTGTCGCTGGCTGGGCCAGCATTTATTACCTATCCCTAATTGCCCTTGAGTGGGGGGTGCAGTTAAGAGTCAATCACATTGCTGTGGATCTGGAGTCACGTGTAGGCCAGACAAGGATGCCAGATTTCCTTCCCTGAAGGGGCATTAGTGAACCAGATGGGCTTTTTTTTTTAACAATCGACAATGGTTTCATGGTCATCTATTAGGCTTTTAATTCCATATTTTTATTGGGTTCAAATTGCACCTGGGATTCGAACTCAGTTCCCCCGAGCATTACTGTGGGTCTCTGGATTGCTAATTCAGTGACAAAACCACTACGCCACTGCCTCCCCAATTAGTTTCCTTTTGCATCATTCTGACCATTATCATTAAACCAAGAAAGGCAGAAAGCTGAAGTGAATTCCTAGAACAGCTCAGATAATAGAACCATAGAATCCCTACAGTGCAGAAGGAGGGCATTTGGCCCATCATAAGACCATAAGACAGAGGAGCAGAATTAGGCCACTCGGCCCATCGAGTCTGCTCCGCCATTCAATCATGGCTGATATTTTTCTCATCCCCATTCTCCTGCCTTTTTCCCATTGCCCCGATCCCCTTATTAATCAAGAACCTGTCTAACTCTGTCTTAAAGACACCAATGACCTGGCCTCCACAACCTTCTGCAGCAAATAGTTCCACAGATTCACCACACTCTGGCTGAAGAAATTCCTCCTCATCTTTGTTTTAAAGGATCGTCCCTTTAGCCTGAGGTCCTAAAGGATCCTTCTTGGTCATGAGTTTTCTAACTTGAGTGCAAGGTTTGCTTCACTTAGGTAAGACAGGCCAAGGATTTAAAGAAATTTGGGGTAAACACAGTTTGTTACGACCATTCTAACGTATAACAAGTAAGGACCCTCCTTCTAAAGGATCGGTCCCTTTAGCCTGAGGTTGTGCCTCAGTCTGCCTGAGTCTGCGCCAACTCTCTGACAGAGAATCTTACCCAGGCCCACCCCACTGTCCTATCCCGGTAACCCCACCCACTAATCCCCCTAACCTACATATCTTGGGACACTAAGGGGCAATTTAGCATGGCCAATCCACCCGCACATCTTTGGACTGTGGGAGGAAACCAGAGCACCCAAAGGAAACTCACATAGATGCGGGGAGAATGTGCAAACTCAGCACAGACAGCCACCCGAGACTGGAATTGAACGTGGGTCTCTGATGCTGTGAGGCAGCAGTGCTAACCACTGTGCCACCATGCCACCACTGGAAGCAAAACTCTTTCAAAACAAATGGTTTACTTTCAATCAGCTTTGGATTACAGGATAAAAAGATAAAAGAAGCTGAGCATCATAACATAGCTATAAATATCTTAAACATATATACGATGATATATAAGTGTTCATTTAGCGGCTTACTTGGTGTCAGAAATACTGCCAGATGTAAGGGAATTAATAAAGGAGCAAAGAAACGTTAAATGCTAAAGCTTCATGAATTAAAAATAACATTAGGTTATCTTGGGAAATTGCTTGGATGAAATCTGGTGAAATATTAGAAGCGATTTAAACAATGGTTTGAAATATTTATAATAGCAATGAGGACAGATGAAAAAAATGACAAAATAAAAGCATTCATTCTTTCAATATTTTGTTGGTGAAACAAAGCACTAGACGTAATAATTTCAATGTGGGGACAGAGAAGACTGGGGGCTGTATAATCATGAATAGAATCATAGGCTGGGATTTTCCAATCCTGTCTGTGGACGGAATCTACACAGGCGGGATGGAATTTTGATTTGATTTGATTTATTATTGTCACATGTATTAGCATACAGTGAAAAGTATTGTTTCTTTTGCGCTATACGCATACCGTTCATAGAGAAGGAAACGAGAGAGTCCAGAATGTAGTGTTACAGTCACAGCTAGGGTGTAGAGAAAGATCAACTTAATGTGAGGTAGATCCATTCAAAAGTCTGATGGCAGCAGGGAAGAAGCTGTTCTTGAGTCGGCTGGTACGCGACCTCAGACTTTTGTATCTTTTTCCCAATGGAAGAAGGTGGGAGAGAGAATGTCCGGGGTGCTTGAGGTCCTTAATTATGCTGGCTGCTTTGCTGAGGCAGCGGGAAGTGTAGACAGAGTCAATGGATGGGAGGCTGATTGGCGTGATGGACTGGGCTACATTCATGGCCTTTTATAGTTTCTTGCGGTCTTGGTTTGACAGACCAGCCAACGGTTCCTTGACTTTGAACGGGAATTTCTAGCCCCACAGCGGGCGAACAAGAAAGTCCTGGCCATAGTATGTTAGAGTAGAGGTGGAGGCCATTCGGCCCACCATGCCTTTGAAATACCCTCTCAGAGTAAGGCTACTTCCAAAGTGAAACCAATGATGGGATCTTTCTCTTCAGGCTACTGAATCCCCCTTGAAGAAGGGAAAGGGTTAATGTTTTTTTTGTACTCAACGTATTTTGTACCTAAAAGGTTGAACTTTGCACCTGGAATGTATCACAAACATAACCCTTCCTTATGGCTAGTCTCTCCTTTGTATATATTGCTCCTGGTAGTAGTATAAGCCATTTGTTCTTGGTTTCATCTTTTACCTTTAGTAGTATAAGCCATTTGTTCATGGTTCCCTCGCTTGTATATATCATTCTGATAAAACAGACAGTTAAATATAGATATTGGGTTGTAAGTCTTTCTTTCCCATAGGCTTGTCTATGATTTAAACAAAGGAAGCAGCTACCAAATGGTAGAGTGCGAGAATGGCCGTTTGAAGGAAGACTCCCACTGGGACAGCTGCAATCGCACACAGTCACTTCACAGGAAAAGCCGCAGGAAGAGCAGGGGACCAGAGGTGGCACCTTGACTACAACTACCAGGAGAATTGTGCTTTATGACCCAAGGATACCAGATAGTCTCCAACCATGATCCAGAGACTATCAGAAGCTGTTAAAGGAACTATAATTTATGATCAAGGACTGTTAACTGGACTTTGCTTTATGGCTTGTATTGGGAACCCTGATGTATAAATGTCCACGCTTCTTGTGTTCAGAGAGAACTTTGGCTTCCGCTTTCAAGGGGTCAGGTTCTCCCTCAAGCTTGTGAGAATAAAGCCTGACTGTATTTTGACTCATACCAGAGGTATTTTTACTGACTTCACCCCTGTTAGGTCAAACGTGTCAGAAATCTGCATGGGGTGCGAGGTGGGCGGAGGGGGGGGGGGGGAATCATTGCGATTTTCCCCACGGCGACCAATCAATGGCCGGAGAGCAGGCTCACTGTCCAATGAAGGATGGTGGACTAGCTCCCCCAAATTTGGAGGGCCAATCAAAAGCCTTCCAACTTGAACGGAACAGCTGAGGGTGCCAGTGGGGGGAGGGGGGGAGGCAGGGAGGGCCTTTACACCAGCCTGGAGTGCTGCCCACTGCCCCACCCACCTAATTAATCCAGACAGCCCTCTTTAGTTACAATTAAGTGATCCAGAAAGCGTCACGTCAGCTACCCACTGTGTGTGGAGGAGACCTGCCTCCAGCCCATCCCTGCCGTGACAAAGAGGGGCAGAATGGAGCCGCGACTGGCACACCAGCCAATGGCGCTCTTTCTAGCACCCACCCTTGCCTCCGATCCAGGATCCCCAGCGAGGCCTGAAAATCCCACCTCAGATGTTCACCACTATAATTTTGTAAGGGAGCCCACATCCTGAAGGAACAATGCAGCAGACAGCCAGAAGAATCATGGGAAAACCAGCCGAGAAAACAATGGGGTAGATTTGAACTTTGTGTATTGATGAAAAACAGACAATGGTAAATTGGCAACCTGGACTATGCCTGTTTTTATTTACATTGACTTCAAATAGACAAAATCAAGAGCTACCTCAACTAATTGGAAAACCATGCAGGTTCTCCCTCAAGCTTGTGAGAATAAAGCCTGACTGTATTTTGACTCATACCAGAGGTATTTTTACCGACTTCACCCCTGTTAGGTCAAACGTGTCAGAAATCTGCATGGGGTGCGAGGTGGGCATAGAAACTAGAACAGGAGTTGGCCATTCGGCCCTTCGAGCCTGTTCTGCCATTCATTTTGATCATGACTGATCATCAAATTCAATATCTTGATCCTGCCTTCCTTCCCGTATCGCTTGATCCCTATTGAAACATAGAAAATAGAAGCAAGAGTAAGCCATTCAAAGAGAGAAAGAATAGAAGTTGAGTGGATGATCCAGATTCTGGTATGAGTGAGATCACAGTTATGTTAGAATGGTACGCACAAGTGATTAAGGGTGTGCTTTCGGAGAGCTTACTTGAAGAAATTGTTGCACGAGATTTATGACGATCGTGTTATGTGAAGAAATTGTGCCCAAATTTTAGCTGTGGCACAATAGGCAGAGAACCTGAACTCACAAAGTCACGTGTTCAATTCCGATGCCAGAGGATTTAAGCACAGGTCCCAGCTGCTGGAGGCGGTATCTTTTGAGTGAGACATTAATAGACGGCCCCATCTGTCCTTTGCAGTGGATGTAAAAGGTCCCGTGGCAACCTTGCAAATAAGCGTGAGGAAAAAAACGTTATCCAATTTGTAGCACTAGAACAGGAGTTAAAGCTGCCCATTGCCACAATGCGAGTCTTTATTGACTCTGTGGTATTTCTTACATTCCAACAACGGTGAGTACAATTCAACATTACCTCATTGGTTGAGGTCATGAAAGGCACTATATAAGTGCAAATCTTGTTTTTTTCACTACACTACAGTGACAATACACTTCAAAAGTAATTTCCAGGGGGAAATACAGGATTTATAACAATGCAAGCCTTTTCATTCAATCTTGGATTACAAAGAGGCCAAAAACAATTTCAAGTTCAGAACCTTGCTCCAGTTTTCTTTGATGGATGTCTTCTACCAAGCGCTGTGCTCAACGACGTCAAGTGTCGGTGACCTTTTGCAGGGGATTAAGGCATTTAATGAATTGAACTTGTTCACTCTATGCAATGCATCATCTCTAATGTTACCCATGTAAAGCTGTAACCCTTTCAATTATAAGTGTGCTTGACATAGGTATTAACAGTTGTAATTAAATCATTGTTTAACTATCAAATTCTCTGTAGTTGTCATACAGCTGCTGTGTTTCTAGTACACTCAGTTGGTTTCATCACCCAGTTGGTCTTTGAGTGATTTTTATGAACAGAGCTTTGGATGATGTCTAGTTCCTGGTGAGTAGAATGAGGGAGACCAGTCAGAAGCATGTTAGTTGAACCTGTAGATAACAAATGTGCAGATGGGCGGCATGGTGGCACAGTGGTTAGCACTGCTGCTTCACAGCTCCAGAGACCTGGGTTCAATTCCCGGCTTGGGTCACTGTCTGTGTGGTGTTTGCACATTCTCCTCGTGTCTGCGTGGGTTTCCTCCGGGTGCTCCGGTTTCCTCCCACAGTCCAAAGATGTGCGGGTTAGGTTGATTGGCCATGCTAAAATTGCCCCTTAGTGTGTCCTGGGATGCGTAGATTAGAGGGATTAGCGGGTAAAATATGTAGGGATATGGGAGTAGGGCCTGGGTGGGATTGTGGTCGGTGCAGACTCGATGGGCCGAATGGCCTCTTTCTGCACTGTAGGGTTTCTATGATTCTATGATTTCTATGAAGCTATCAGCAGCACATGTACTACTGTGGGGCAGAGAGGGACAATGTCACAGAGATGGGAAAAAGTAATTTAGTGATGGTACAGATGTTTGTTTGGAAGCTCATCTCTCTGTCAAAGATGAACTGAGGCTCTGAACAATCTGGCTTAATCTCAGGCAATTGCCTAGTAGGGTGACGGAGTTGGCAGCAGGGGAATGGAGTTTGTAGCAGGGACCAAAGACAATGGCATCAGTCTTCCTGGGCGGCATGGTGGCCCAGTGGTTAGCACTGCTGCCTCACAGCACCAGGGACCTGTGTTCGATTCCCAGCTTGGGTCACTGTCTGTGTGGAGGTTGCACATTCTCCCCATGTCTGCGTGCGTTTCCTCCGGGTACTCCGGTTTCCTCCCACAGTCCAAAGATTGCGGGATAGGTGGATTGGTCACGCTAAATTGCCCCTTAGTGTCAGGAGGACTAGCTAGGGTAAATGCATGGGGTTGTGGGGATAGGGCCTGAATGGGATTGTGGTCAGTGCAGACTCAATGGGCCAAATGGCCTCCTTCTGCACTCTAGAATTCTATGATTTCTTATGTTTAATTCGAGGAAATTTCTGCTCAGCCAGAACTGGATAATTAAGGAAAGCTAACATGGATTTCTTAAGGGAAAATCGTGTTTAACAAACTTGCTGGAGTTTTTGAGGAGGTAATAGAAGTTAGGTAAAGACAACGAAAACAGAAAATGCTGGAAAATCTCAGCAGGTCTGAAAGCATCTGTGGGGAGAGAATAGAGCCAACATTTTGAGTCGAGATGATCTTTCGTCAGAGACTGGTAAGGGCAATGCTGTTGATGTGGTGTATATGGATTTTCAGAAAACATTTGATGCAGTGTCACACAACAGACTTGAGCAAAATTCTAGCTCATTGAATAAGAGGGAAAGTAGACAATTGAATAAGAAATTGGCTGAATGACGGGAAACAGAAGTGATAAATCTGTTTTTCAGATTGGAGGAAGGTTTGTATTGGAGTTTCCCAAAGGTCACTGTTGGGACCCTTGCTTTTCCTGATATATATTAATGACCCAAACTGTGATGTTCAGGGCATGATTTCAAAATATGAAGATTGGAAACATCAACTGTGATGGGGATGGTCTTGAAGTTCAAAAGGACATAGACATGTTGGTGGATTGGGCAGACACGTGGCAGAGGAAGTTCAATTCAGAAAAATGTGAGGTGCTTAATTCTGACTGGAAGAATATGGAGAAACAGTCTAAAATAAGGAGAGAAACTCTGCAGGAGGCACAGGAACAGGGGAACCTCTGTGTATATGTACATAAATCATTGAAGATGGCAAGACATGGTGAGAGAGCAGTTAATAAAGCATATAGTACATCAGACTTTATTAAGAGGGGCATCGAGTACAGGAGTAAGGAGATCATATCATACTTGTAGAAGACACTAGTTAGCCTTCATCTGGAGTACTGCATGCAGTTCTAGGCATTGCACTTGAGGAAAGATGTGAAGGCATTGGAGAGAGTGTAGAGAAGATTCGCAAGAATGATTCCAGGGATAAAGAATTGTGTCTACGAGGATAGATTGGAGAGATTGCAATTGTTTTCATTGGAGAAAAGAAGGTTGACAAGAGACTTGGTAGAGGTATTGAAGATCCTGAGAGGTTTGGACAGGGTAAATAGTGAGTAACTGTTCCCACTCAAGAATATCATGAACTGGAGGGGTAGATTCAAAATCATTGGCAATAGGAATAAAAGCGATGAGAAATGTTTTCCCCCAGAGGGTGGGTGGAGTCTGCGTCAAACTTCCTGAGAAGGTGGTGGTGGTAGGTTTGACTGAGGTGTTCAGAAGTGAATTGGATTGCTATCTGAAAAGAAAGAACGTGGAAGGTTGCAGCAGTAAAAGAACAAAGAAAATTACAGCACAGGAACAGGCCCTTCAGCCCTCCAAGCCTGCACCGACCATGCTGCCCGACTGAACTAAAATCCTGTACCCTTCTGGGGACCATATTCCTTTATCCTCATCATGTATTTGTGCAGACACCCCTTAAAACTCACTATCGTATCTGCTTCCACTACCTCCCGCAGCAGTGAGTTCCAGGCACCCACCACCATCTGTGTAAAAAACTTGCCTCATACATCTCCTTTAAACCTTGCCCCTCACACCTTAAACCTATGCCCCCTAGTAATTGACTCTTCCCCCCTGGGAAAAAGCTTCTGACTATCCACTCTGTCCATGCCCCTCATAATCTTGTAGACTTCTATCAGTAAGGTAAAGGTGGGGGACTAGGTAGAATGCTCTTTCAGAGAGCCAGTGCAGACTTGATGGGCTGAATGGCCTCCTGCCCAATAAAGATTCTGTATAAATTGAACAATATTGACCTATACACCCCTGCCAAATATCATTCATTTCAATGGTAAGCAAATTAAGGAAAGATGTACTCTGAATAGCCAATCCAATATCACCTGTTCTACACCATTAGCAAAGGCTAACATTTCGAGCTTTAATTACTGACCTATGAGTGTATTGTTTGGTAACATGCTATAATCCTTCAAGATCTTGGATCACTTTCAATTCAGGCCCCTTGCACATCCAGATTTTAGTTGTTCTGCTTTTAGTGACTGTGCTCTCAGCTGCCAAGTCTCCGAGCTCTTGAATTTCCACCATCAACCTCTCCACCTCCTCCTTTAATCAGAGAAACCCTACAGTGCTGAAGGAGGCCATTCAGCCCATCGAGTCTGCACTGACTCTCTGAAAGAGCATCCCACCCAGCCCCTATCCCCCTAACCCCACATATTTACCCTGCTAATTGTGTGGTAATGGAAGTGACCATAAGACATAGGAGCAGGAGGCCATTCGGCCCTAATCCACATATCTTTAGATGCTAAGAAGCAATTTGCCATGGCCAATCCATCTAGCCTGCACATCTTTGGACTGCGGGTGGAAACTGGAACTCCCGGAGGAAAACCACGCAGACGTGGGAAGAATATGCAAACCCGAAGCTGAAATTGAACCCGGGTCCCTGACACTGTGAGGCGGCAGTGCTAACCACTGTGCCATTGATGCAGCTTACAATCTACTGTTTTTATCCTAACACCATCTTTTGTGGGTGCACTGCGGAAGTTAGTTTGGTAATGCTCTGTAAAGCACGTTTGGTCATTTAATCACCTCAAAAATAAGATACATGAATGCAAGTTGTGATAAGTGCAATGGTGAATATGTCAACACGTATTGCCTAGAAAATGGAGACAAACAGCAGGTGAGTGGAAATACGCAGCGAGGGTCATAGAAACTTGTAGTGCAAGCAGGAGTCACCTTGTTAATTCGGTGCTTCTAATATTCATAAGTTAATTCCACAATATGTGACATCAAAACTTTCCTTAACAAATAAATGGAACAAACACATCTGTAAGTGGAACCCCTAATGGGGTGGTAAGGTTTTTAAACCATTAGACACTAAGGCACTGACAGAACTAGTAGCATTCAGTTAGATTACTTTTAAAATGAGTTTATGAGCTAACAAGAAGCAATTTACACATGAGATGCAGTAATTGATTCAAACGAGTGATTATGATTATTAATCACATATGCTGATATTTTGAATGTATTATTATTGATTTTAAGAAATATTATTAGCTTTGGCCAAAAGCAATTTACTGCTAGGCATCACAGTAAAAAGACATTAGGATGAAGCCATATTTCGAGGGAATAATTGAGCCTTGGAAATATGCAGGTTTTATCTGTTGAAGTTTCGGTTGAAAAGAACATTTAGAACATTTAATCATATTTCATGAATAGGGTTTATTCATTGTCCGGACAAGATGGACTGATGCCCAGACGTGGTGTCATGAGTTAGTCTGTTTCGACAGTGGCCTTTAAGGGAACCCATGAGAATGTTTATTTGAGCATCTTAGGCTACTAGGCAACCGGGGAATGGGGTCAGCCAAGATGGGAGTCAGCTTCCAGACTTCATGGACTAATAAAGTACCATTGTGCTGAGGAGTGGAATGCGATTGGCTGAAGTGTTTGACACATATTATCGTTGATGTGTGTAGCCTGAAGATGATTTATTTAAAGTTACTGAAAGACGGGAATGATTGATAAGAAAAAACTATAATTGATCTGTTTTTGATTGTATATGTTAGATTCATCGCACAGATTTTGCTGCTCTATGTCAGAGGTACTTAACCCTTTGATAAACTCCTGGTGGCCGCTGGTTTAAATAAAGTTACACCTTTAATACAGAGACACTGGCTTCATGAATTGTCTGAAATTTAATCAGTACTGGTCACCTCGGGCACCCCATCAAAAATGAGTGCTAGTGGTAATCAGTTCATATCAAAGACTTGGGGCTGACATTCAGCATAATTTTTTTGTGGATTGGAGATGAGGTATCTTACAGCAGGGGAGGGGTTGGGCTGGAGGCTACATACCCAGCATGTTAAGACTCTGAATGCTCGCACTCGGGTCTGATTCTGTCGACACTGCATTTTTTAGACAGCAGGGAGAGATAGACTGAGTTACCACTCACCACACAACAGAAAACTCCTTCTCCTTTTCACCAGGGGGTTGAGGATGACACCTAGGGGGCAATTGTACCATTGCATTGTGCCCGTTCTCGGGCACGATATGGTGGAAAATGTCGGGCATAAAGCGCTCAGTGTGATTGCCATTGGTTTTCGCGACGAGGCGCCATTTTACGAGCACTGGATTTCTGGCGCGGACAGCCTGGCGCCGGAAATGGGCAGGAGGCAGGTTAATATATGGATATTTATTATAATACTGTTTTACATCTGCTTAGCAAGCCTGGCATTCAATCGTCTGGCCAGCCCCCCTTTATGACCTCGCCGGGAAGGTTCATGCTGGCAAGGAATAGACATGCTCCCCACAAAAATGGAGCAGTCAACTTGGCCTCACCAGTGGAACCAGAAGCGGTTGAGCCCCCCCCCCCCCCCCCCCCCCCCCCCGGGAGGCTGAGGCCAAGGGGGGTGCCATTTGGGCAGTGCCAGACTGGCAGTGCCACCCTGGCACCTGGGCAATACCCACCGGGCAGTGCCAGGGGTTGGGAAAAATGGTGGCTGCCAATGGGGGGGCGTGGTCAATGGGGTGGGGCCAGTGGGGGGAGGAACCACTGTGGGAGAGGAGCTAATGGGGAAGGGGCCCCCTGCGACTCTGCAGCTATTGGCGGGGGGGGGGAGAGCAGCAGGTCCGCGATCAGTGGGAGAAGGTGGTGAGTCCACCATCGCTGAGGGATGGGGGACCCACGGTCAGTCTGGGCTGTGGGGGGGGGGGGGGTCGGCGGGGGCTGTATCTTGGGTCGCGGGACCCCGCAATTGCAGGGGGAGAACTGCTTCAGGCTGCCTACACTAGCGGAGGCCTGACAGTTCTCTCTTTGTCTGTCAGACCCCTGCTGCTGAAAATGCGCATGTGCAGCTTCAGAGGCCTGCACATACCCACTACCTCCCTCTGCAGGGCTTTGGGCACGTTAAGCCCCACCCACAGGCTTCTGCAGCAAGCAACAGGCTTGCTGATATTTTTGAAGGCAGAGTGCGTATGAGGGACCTGAAAACACACCCAAAAGATGGATCTGAACAAAGAACAAAGAACAGTACAGTACAGGAAACAGGCCCTTCGGCCCTCCAAGCCTGTGCCGCTCATTGGTCCAACTAAACCATTCGTTTGTATCCCTCCATTCCCAGACTGCTCATGTGACTATCCAGGTAAGCCTTAAACGATGCCAGCCTATCTGCCTCCACCACCCTACTTGGCAGCTCATTCCAGGCCCCCACCACTCTCTGTGTAAAAATTTTCCAGCCTATCTATATCCTGCTGTATTGTCCGACAATGTTCATCGCTATCCGCAAGTCCAGCCATCTTCGTGTCATCCGCAAACTTGCTGATAACACCAGCTACATCTTCCTCCAAATCATTTATATATATCACAAACAGCAGAGGTCCCAGTACAGAGCCCTGCAGAACTCCACTAGTCACAGACCTCCAACTGGAAGAAGACCTCTCCACTGCTACCCTCTGTCTTCAATGGCTAAGCCAGTTCTCCACCCACCTAGCTAGCTCACTTTTTATCCCGTGAGATTTAACCTTTTGCACCAGCCTGCCATGAGGGACCTTGTCAAACGGTTTACTAAAATCCATATAGACGACATCCACGGCCCTTCCCTCGTCAATCGTTTTTGTCACCTCCTCAAAAAACTCAACCAAATTTGTGAGGCATGACCTCCCTCGTACAAAACCATGCTGTCTATCGCGAATGAGACTATTCAGTTCTAAATGAGCATATATCCTATCTCTAAGAATCTTCTCCAACAATTTCCCTACCATGGACGTCAAGCTCACCGGCCTTTGCATGGTCCGGGGAAATGTGCCCCAAAGAGTCTACGGATGGGTATAGATAGGTTAGGTGAATGGGCAAAAACCTGGCAGATGGAACATAATGTGGGCAAATATGAAGTTATGCACTTTGGAAGGAAGAATAAAGGAGCTGAATATTATTTTGATGGAGATTAGCCTTCATTTCAAAGGGAATGGAATATAAAGATGGAGAAGTCTTGCTAAAACTATACAAGGCACTAGTTAGACCACATCTGGGGCTGTAAATAGTTTTGCTTCCCTTATCTAAGAAAAAACATATTGGCATTGGAGGCAGCCCAGAGAAGGTTCACTGGGTAGATCCCAGGTATGGAGGGATTCTCTTGAGGAGGATTTGAGTAGGTTGGGCCTGTACTCACTGGAGTTTGGAAGAATGAGAGCTGGCCTTATTGAGACATATAGGGATTGTCAGGGGGTTTGACAGGGTAGGTGCTGAGAGGTTGGTTTCCCTTGTTGGAGAGTCCTGGACCAGAGGGCATAACCTCAGAGTAAAGGGTCATCCATTTAAGACAGAGATGAGGAGGAACTTCTCCTCTTAGTGGGAACTGAATCTATGGAATCCTTTAGCACAGAGGGCTGTAGAGGCAGTAAGTATTTTCAAGGCTGAGATAGACAGATTTTTAACCAGTAAGGGAATCAAGGGTTATAGGGATAAGATAGGAAAGTGGAGTTGAGGATTATCATACCAGATCAGTCATGGTCTCATTAAATGGCAGAGCAGACACAATGGGCCAAATGGCCTCCTGCTCCTATGTCTGATGGTCTCTGCCATTACCACACAATTAACTGCAAAGTATCTCCACCAACAAGAGTTACAAGGTTTGGCCTCACTTCTCACCAGTTAATGAAAGAAAGAACAACCTACATTTATACAGAGGGCTTTCACACCTCCAGGTCATTCCATAGAGCTTTACAGTTAATTAAGTAGTCTTTTTTTTGAAGGGGAGTCATTGTTGGAATGTGGAAGGTTAGGAAGCCAGTTAGCACACAGCAAGGTTCCACAAAAAGCAACAGAGCAATCTACTTTCGTAATGATGGTCGAAGGGAATATTGGCCACAACATCAGGAAGAATCTCCCAAGTTGCCTTCCAGGTAGTGCCATGGAATCTTGTTACATCCACCTGAGAAGGCAGACAGTATCTCAGTTTAACACGATATGAATGTCAACACCTCCGGCAATGCAGATCTCCCTCAATGCAGTTTTGGGAGTGTCAATAGATTATGTACTCAACCCTCAGACTTAAGGGCAAGTGTATAACACCTGCCAATCTCTGACTAATTGTTAACATGAACTATGTGGAGTGCTAAGGGCACCAGAGCAGAAACCCCAAAGAATGTTATGAAGCCCGACAAGACCCCAACAGTTTTTACTATTTTCGTATTAGTGTGAGGAAAAGGTGTTTCACTCCAGGTGTGATTCTATTGACAAACTAGGGAGTTTTATTTAATCAAAACAAGCTTTATTTAACAATACAGTTTAACTGTAAAAAGAAAAAGATGATTTAGCTTAACAAAGAACAGTACAGCAAAGGAACAGACCCTTCAGCCCACCAAGCCTGCACCAATCACGTTTACCTATCTAACCAACCGCTTATATCCCTCTAGTCCCCATTTGTTCATATGCCTATCAAAATAAGTCTTAAATGTGGCTAACATAACTGCCTCAACCACCCCACTGGCAGTGCATTCCATGCCCCCACTGCCCTCTGTGTAAAAAACTTCCCCCGCACATCTCCACTGAACCTTTCCCCCTTTATCTTGAACTTGTGCCCCTTGTAATTGTCATTTCTGCCCTGGGAAAAAGCTTCCAACTGTCCATCCTATATATACCTCTCATAATTTTATAAACTTGTATCAGGAGTTACATCAGCAGTCAACACTTACCAATTGAACAATACTTAAACGTAACAATTCTTAATTGCTAACCTATCTCTAATAGTGCCAATTCAAGCAATATTCCTCTTATAAACTTAGACGCCTGTTCAAAATCAGTCAGCGACACACAGGCCTCCATGCTTATACTCGGGATGCCAGTCCTCAAGCCTCCAAAACACCTCTGGAGAGAGAGACACACAGAGAGAGACCTATTTCTCCCAGCAGTTCCTAAACAGCAAAGAGAGAGGAAGAGAGAGCGACGCTGTCTGCTTCTTTCAGAACCCAGCAGTAACTGACTGTTTCTAAAAAAACAGTCTCTTCTGCAAGCTTAGCTCCGCCTATTCTCTGTCTCAGTCAATCAACCTAATCAAAACCCTACTCTGAAACCCCAAGGGAAAACCGAAGTAAACACAAATGCATTAACTCAGCTTAAACAAACACCCGTTAATTGAGATCTATTATTATCCTGAAATCTCAATAGGGAGCAACATGTTTTCTCAGACAGATTGGCACCTTGTAAAACAACGCAGTCTTTTAAATATACCCCTTACAAGAATCATGCTATACGTATATTTCTTAAAGACACCGTATCATCACAGGAGAGGGAACAACCCATGTATATACATTTTAGACTATTGGCCTTTAAAAAACGGAACAAATAATTATTTCAAAAATGCTGGAGATAAACGTACTCACTGTCTCCACCATGTGGATTCGAGAGGCATGGAAAGCAACAGCTTCCACATGGATCAGCCTTCAACAATGAATTTACAAATGTTAAACCTGTAATTGTAATTGTGTTTAATTCTGTTAAATCAGCACTATCAGATTTAATTGATGTGCTGAAAATGTCCAGACAGCAACCTTATTGGATAATTTAGAAGGAAACTGGAGTAAAAATATAGCAAAGTCTATTTGTTGCACCTTCCAATTTGGTATCATCCACAAACCTGGAAAGTTTTTTTTCTGATCCCAATTCCAAGTATCTCCAAACATTGTGATTCGCAATGGTTCCTGCAATACCCTGCAATAATATTAATGTGGTGTCTGCAATGTCAGAAAACATCCTAAGGTGCTTCACAGAAATGCAATTGACAAAAGAATGCTCAGGGAGCCAAAGAATGAAATATTAAGTTTGTTTATAAGTGTCATAAGTAGGCTCACATTAACACTGCAATGAAGCTACTGTGAAAATCCCCTAGTCGCCACACTCCGGCACCTTTTCAGGAACACTAAGGGAGAATTTAGCGTGGCCAATACACCTAACCAGCACGTCTTTCAGGCCATGGGAGGAAACTGGAGCACCCAGAGGAAACCCACACAGACACAAGGAGAACTTGCAGTGACCCAAGCTGGGAATTGAACCCAGGTCCCTGGCGCTGTGCGGCAGCAATGCTAACCACTATGCCACCATGCTGCCAGCATTAGGCAAGGTGACAGAAAATGTCTTCAAATAAGGAGGTTTCCGAGATTGTCTGAAAGGAAGAGAGGGAGGCGGAAGAGGTGAGGAATTCCAAAGCTTAAGACAATATCACTGAGGGCATGGCAGCCACCAATGGGGCAATCCACAAACACACAAGAGAATATAGTTGGAGGAATTCTGATTTAAATTTGCATTCTATTGATAAATTTGCGTATTGGTTACTCTGTTTTGTGCAAAGAACAGTACGGCACAGGAACAGGCCCTTTGGCCCTCCAAGCCTGCACCGATCACATTGTCCTATCCAGACCAACTGCCTGCATCCTTCTATTCCCCGCCTGTTCATATGTCTATCCAGATAAGTCTTAAATGTCACAAATGTACCTGTCTCAACCACCTCACTTGGCAGTGCATTCCAACGTCCCCCCCTCCCCCCCCACACTCTGTTCACATTGAACCCCTTGACATATTTGCCATAAGAGCATAAGTCATAGGAGCAGAATTAGGCCACTCGGCCCTGTGGTGAACCACTGTAGTATTGTCTGTTTATGTGATATGCCTGGACACGCCCCTGCTGCCTCAATCCGGGGCTCCGCCCTTTTCTGGGTATGCCTCAGTTCGGATTAGCTATCGGTTCGAGTGTGCTCCAGCTCTTTCGTTAATAAAAGCCTGTTATTTCGCAACAACGAGTCTTTGCGTAATCAATGGTGCATCAGGCCCATCGAGTCTGCTCTGTCATTCAATCATGGCTGATATTTTACTCATCCCCATTCTCCTGCCTTTTCCCCGTAATGCCTGATCCCCTTATTAATCAAGAACGTATCTATCTCTGTCTTAAAGACACTCAATGACCTGGCCTCCACAGCCTTCTGCGGCAAAGAGTTCCACAGGTTCACCACTTTCTGGCTGAAGAAATTCCTCTTTATCTCTGTTTTAAAGAATCATCCCTTTAGCCTGAGGTTGTGCCCTCTGGTTCTAGTTTTTCCTACTGGTGGAAACATCCTCTCCACGTCCACTCTATCCAGGCCTCGCAGTATCCTGTAAGTTTCAATAAGATTCCACTCATCCTTCCAAACACATTCGAATATGTTTATACAAGAAAAAATGACGAACAGTAAGCAGCATTTCAACTTAGAGTCGAGGTTTGTGCTGTCCACGATTGTTATTAAGATCGAAGAATGCAATTAGTTGTTGATAAATCTACTGAGTAGCAATTTAAATAAAAAGCAAAAACGCTGCTGGAAATCTGGAAAAGGGAAGAGAAAATGTAAAATTCCTCCACAGGGAAGCTCAGTGCTGACTGACACACTCAATACTCCCGACATTTATTCTGGTTGTTCTTAACGATGTAATTAAAGAGACTCAAAAGTGTTGTTACTTGACAATAAATGAAGACAGATGTTAATTTAAAATATGACCCAAAAAAAAACTGTCTGCAAAACCTATCGAAAGAATCTCAAACAATCTCATTTATTCTTGATGTGCGCATATTTAATAAAGTGGGACTAGTTAGCACCTGAAGGAGTTAGAGGGAAAGCGAGCTAAGTACACGTAGGAGAAAGGTATAGAAGGATATGCACAGTAAGAAGTCTCACAACACCAGGTTAAAGTCCAACAGGTTTATTTGGAATCACAAGCTTTCGGAGCGCTGCCCCTTCATCAGGTGAAAGCTCGTGATTCCAAATAAAGGATGCGGTGGCACAGTGGTTAGCACTGCTGCCTCACCCGGGTTCGATTCCCGGCTTGGGTCACTGTCTGTGTGGAGTCTGCACATTCTCCCTGTGTCTGCGTGGGCTTCCTCCGGGTGCTCCGGTTTCCTCCCACAGTCCAAAAATGTGTGGGTTAGGTGGATTGGCCATGCTAAATTGCCCTGTAGTTTCAAGAGGTCTAGCTAGGGTACTTAGTAAGATAGAGGGTTATAGGTAAGCCTAGTAATCGCTAAAGTAGGGACATGTTCGGCACAACTTTGTGGGCTGAAGGGCCTGTATTGTGATGCAGTTTTTCTATAGAACATAGAACAGTACAGCACAGAACAGGCCCTTCGATGTTGTGCCGAGCTTTATCTGAAACCAAGATCAAGCTATCCTACTCCCTATCATCCTGGTATGCTCCATGTGCCTATCCAATAACCGCTTAAATGTTCCTAAAGTGTCTGACTCCACTATCACTGCAGGCAGTCCATTCCACACCCCAACCACTCTATGAGTAAACCTACTTCGGACATCCTTCCTATATCTCCCACCATGAACCCTATAGTCATGCCCCCTTGTAATAGCTCCATCCACCCGAGGAAATAGTCTTTGACCATTCACTCTATCTATCCCCTTCATCATTTTATAAACCTCTATTAAGTCTCCCCTCAACCTCATCCGCTCCAGAGAGAACAGCCCTAGCTCCCTTAACCTTTCCTCATACGACCTACCCTCCAAACCAGGCAGCATCCTGGTAAATCTCCTCTGCACTCTTTCCAGCGCTTCCACATCCTTCTTATAGTGAGGTGACCAGAACTGCACACAATATTCCAAATGTGGTCTCACCAAGGACCTGTACAGTTGCAGCATAACCCCATGGCTCTTAAACTCCAACCCCCTGTTAATAAAAGCTAACACACTATAGGCCTTCTTCACAGCTCTATCCACTTGAGTGGCAACCTTCAGAGATCTGTGTATATGGACCCCAAGATCTCTCTGTTCCTCCACAGTCTTCAGAACCCTACCTTTGACCCTGTAATCCACATTTAAATTACTCCTACCAAAATGAATCACCTCACATTTATCAGGGTTAAACTCCATTTGCCATTTTTCAGCCCAACTTTGCATCCTATCTATGTCTCTTCGCAGTCTACAACAGCCCTCCACCTCATCCACTACTCCACCAATCTTGGTGTCATCAGCAAATTTACTGATCCACCCTTCAGCCCCCTCCTCTAGGTCATTAATAAAAATCACAAATAGCAGAGGACCAAGCACTGATCCCTGTGGCACTCCGCTAGCAACCTGCTTCCAGTCCAAAAAGTTTCCATCCACCACCACCCTCTGTCTTTGATCAGAGAGCCAGTTACCTATCCAATCGGCCAACTTTCCCTCTATCCCACACCTCCTTACTTTCATCATAAGCCGACCATGGGGGACCATGGAGGTCGGTCACCAGTGGTGTGCCCCAGGGATCTGTTCTGGGACCCTTGCTGTTTGTCATTTTCATAAGTGACCTGGATGAGGAAGCGGAGGGATGGGTTGGTAAGTTTGCCGATGACACGAAGGTTGGTGGGGTTGTGGATAGTCTGGAGGGATGTCAGAAGTTACAGAGGGACATAGATAGGATGCAAGACTGGGCGGACAAGTGGCAGATGGACTTCAACCCAGATAAATGCGTCATAGTCCATTTTGGTAGGTCAAATGGGATGAAGGAGTACAATATAAAGGGAAAGACTCTTAGTACTGTCGAGGATCAGAAGGACCTTGGGGTCCGGGTCCATAGGACTCTGAAATCGGCCCCGCAGGTGGAGGAGGTGGTTAAGAAGGCGTATGGTGTGCTGGCCTTTATCAATCGAGGGATTGAGTTTAGGAGTCCGGGGTTAATGATGCAGCTATATAAGACCCTCGTCAGACCCCACTTGGAGTACTGTGCTCAGTTCTGGTCGCCTCACTATAGGAAAAGATTGAAAGGGTGCAGAGGAGATTTACAAGGATGTTGCCTGGATTGAGCGGCATGCCTTATGAGGATAGGCTGAGGGAGCTCGGTCTTTTCTCCTTGGAGAGACGAAGGATGAGAGGAGACCTAATAGAGGTGTATAAGATGTTGAGAGGCAAAGATCGGGTGGACTCTCAGAGGCTTTTTCCCAGGGTGGAAATGTCTGCTACGAGAGGACACAGGTTTAAGGTGCTGGGGGGTAGGTACAGGGGAGATGTTAGGGGTAAGTTTTTCACACAGAGGTTGGTGGGTGAGTGGAATCGGCTGCCGTCAGTGGTGGTGGAGGCGAACTCAATAGGGTCTTTTAAGAGACTCCTGGATGAGTACATGGAGCGTAATAGGATGGAGGGTTATAGGTAGGTCTAGAAGGTAGGGATGTGTTCGGCACAACTTGTGGGCTGAAGGGCCTGTTTGAGCTGTAGTTTTTCTATGTTTCTATGTTTCTATGACCTTATCAAATGCCTTACTAAAATCCATCTATATGACGTCAACTACCCTACCTTCATCAACACACTTAGTTACCTCCTCAAAAAATTCTATCAAATTTGTGAGGCACGACTTGCCCTTCACGAATCCGTGCTGACTATCCCGGATTAATCTGCATCTTTCTAAATGGTCGTAAATCCTATCCCTAAGGACCTTTTCCATCAACTTACCAACCACGAAGTAAGACTAACCGGCCTATAATTACCAGGGTCATTTCTATTCCCTTTCTTAAACAGAGGAACAACATGCGCCACTCTCCAGTCCTCTGGCACCATCCTCGTGGACAGTGAGGACCCAAAGATCAAAGCCAAAGGCTCTGCAATCTCATCCCTTGCCTCCCAAAGAATCCTAGGATATAGTTCATCAGGCCCAGGGGACTTATCGACCTTCAGTTTATTCAAAACTGCTAGTACATCCTCCCTCCAAACATCTACTTCCTCCAGCCTATTAGCCTGTAACACCTTCTCTTCCTCAAAAACATGGCCCCTCTCCTTGGTGAACACTGTTTCTAAATGAACTATGTTTCTAAATGCATGGGGGTTATGGGGATAGGGTCTGGGTGGGAATGTGGTCAGTGCAGACTCGATGGGCCGAATGGCCTCCTTCTGCACTGTAGGATTCTATGACTCTATGAAACCTGTTGGACTTTAACCTGGTGTTCTAAGACTTCTTACTGTGCCCACCCAAGTCCAACGCCGGCATCTCCACATCATAGAAGGATATGTTCATGGATTTAGAAGATGAATCGGTTGTGGATCAGAAACACCGACAGGGAACAGTTGGGCCAAATGGTTTTTGTGCTATACATTCTATGTCATATTTGAAAATGAAAGTGTCCCACATTATGCAAATCTTTTTTTACATAAATCAAAGATTTTTTCAATCAGAAAATATGCTTTTCCTGGCATTACAAATCCAGCTAAGTGTTTCTGGAGACTCTAAAAGCATGTCAAAACATTTCCCATTGACAGCTATCCAAAGATGAGGCATTATCTTCTTTAATGCTTCTGAAGTGTTTATCAAAAGGAGCAACACTATCACAGGGTAAAAGGATCATGTCACATGTGGGACGACCAGTGTCAGGATCAGACATACCCAGAACACCCAGCAGATGCCACAAATCAGCCCATGCATCAAGCTCGATTGTACTTGATGAGGCCTTTTCCCTTTCCTGCACCAGCCATCTTGTTCTCTTTATTCATTCACTGGATATGAGAGACACTGGCAAGGCCATAGCCCACCCTACGCCCTTGAGAAGGTGGTCCTTGGCAACTGCAATCCATGTGGTGGAAGTTAGAAAATTCCAGAATTATGGCGCGTTGGCAGTGAAGGAACAGCAAAATAATTCCAAATCAAGAATTACGCATCGTTTGGAGGGGAACTTGGAATTGGTTGTGTTCCCACGTCTGCTGCCCTCTGCCTTTGAGTGGCACGGTGGCACAGTGGTGAGCACTGCTGCCTCACAACGCCAGGGACCCAGGTTCAATTCCGGCCTCAGGTTACTGTCTGTGCGGAGTTTACACATTCTCCCCGTGTCTGCATGGGTTTCCTCCGGGCGCTCCTATAGTCTAAAGATGTGCGGGTTAGGTTGATTGGCCATGCTAAATTGAACCTAGTGTCAGGGGGATTAGCAGGATAAATTTGTGGGGCTATGAGAATAGGGCCTGGGTGGGATTGTGGTCGGTGCAGACTCGATGGGCCGAATGATCTACTTCTGCGCTGGAGGATCCTTTGATTCTATGATTCATCCTTCTAGGTGGCAGAGATCCCAGGATTTGGAAAGTGCTGTTGAAGGAGGGTTGGTGAGGTGCTGCAATGCATCTTGTACATGGCACACACTGCTACCACTATGTGGTGGAGGAAGTGAATGTTTAAGGTGATAGGGTGCCAATCAAATGTCCTGGATGGTATTGAGCTTCTTGTTGGAGTTGCACTCATCCATGCAGCTGGAGAGTATTCCATTACACTCATGTTTGTTGTTTCTCTGTTTGAGAATGACCAATTTAATGCCTGTTTGGGTGTGTAGGCAATTATATGCCATGGCCATGCCCAATAGGAACTATAGCATCATGGTGGCACAGTGGTTAGACTGCTGCCTCACAGCACAGGGACCTGGTTCATATCTAGCCAAGGATAACTGTGCGGTGTTTGCACATTCTGCCCGTGTCTGCATGGGTTTCCTCCAGGTGCTCCGGTTTCCTCCTACAGTCCAAAGATGTGCAGGCGAGGTGGATTTGCCATGCTAAACTACCCCTTAGTGTCCCAAGATGTGTAGGTTAGGTGGATTAAATACGTGGGCTTACAAGGGTAGGGATGCTCTTTCAGAGAATCGGTGCAGGTTCAATGGACCAAGTGGCCTCCTTCGACACTGTTGAGATTCTATGATTCTAAGATAAATTCAAGCTTGCAAATTCATTTGATGCTGGACTTTAACGGCCAATAGGGCGGATGTTGCCCAGTCTCCTATTTCTATTATTTTGGTTAATAAGCCTGAAAATGCCTCAACCCTGCTTGTGTCCCTTCATGGCTATGCCCCTCCCCTTTCTCTGTAATCCATTCCGGCCCCACAGCCCCCTCAGATACCTACGCTCCTCCAATTCTGCCTGCTTGAGCATCCCTCAGATTAAGCACATCAACCACTGGTGGCCATGTCTTCAGCTGTCCAGGCATAAAACACTGGAATTCTCTCCCTAAAACTCTCTGTTCCTCTCCATCTCGCCTTCCCCTGTTTAAGGCGCTTTTTAAAATCTACATCTTTGACCAGGTTGTTGGTCGACTGACTGAACACCTCCTTGTGTGACGTTTCGTTTCTTTATAGTTTCGTTTCTTCACTAACGGTCCTCTGGGACATTTTAGAACATAGAACATAACAGCGCAGTACAGGCCCTTCGGCCCTCGACGTTGCGCCGACCAGTGGAACCAATCTAAAGCCCATCTAACCTGCACTATTCCCATATCATCCATATGTTTATCCAAAGGCCATTTAAATTCCCTTAATGTTGGCGAGTCCACTACTGCTGCAGGCAGGGCATTCCACGCCCTTACTACTCTCTGAGTGAAGAACCTACCTCTGACATCTGTCCTAAATCTATCACCCCTCAATTTAAAGCTATGTCCCCTCGTGCTAGCTATCACCATCCAAGGAAAAAGGCTCTCACTATCCACCCTATCTAATCCTCTGATCATCTTGTATGCCTCTATTAAGTCACCTCTTAACCTTCTTCTCCCTAACGAAAACAACCTCAAGTCCCTCAGCCTTTCCTCATAAGACCTTTCCACAACACCAGGCAACATCCTAGTAAATCACCTCTGCACCCTTTCCAATGCATCTACATCCTTCCTATAATGCGGTGACCAGAACTGTACGCAATACTCCAAGTGCGGCTGCACCAGTTTTGTACAGCTGCAACATGACCACCTGGCTCCGAAACTCAATCCCTCTACCAATAAAAGCTAACACACCGTATGCCTTCTTAACAACCCTATCAACCTGGGTGCCAACTTTCAGAGATCGATGCACATGTACACCCAGATCTCTCTGCTCATCCACACTACCAAGTATCTTACCATTAGTCCAGTACTCTGTAATCCTGTTACTCATTCCAAAGTGAATCACCTCACACTTTTCTGCATTGAACTCCATTTGCCACCTCTCAGCCCAGCTCTGCAGCTTATCTATGTCCCGCTGTAACCTGCAACAACCTTCTGCACAGTCCACAACTCCACCGACTTTAGTGTCATCTGCAAATTTACCAACCCATCCTTCCACGCCCTCATCTAGGTCATTTGTAAAAATGACAAACAGCAGTGGCCCCAAAGCAGATCCTTGCGGTACACCACTAGGAACTGAACTCCAGGATGAACATTTCCCATCAACCACCACCCTCTGTCTTCTTACAGCTAGCCAGTTCCTGATCCAAACCCCTAAATCACCCTCAATCCCATGCCTCCGTATCTTCTACAATAGCTTACCATGGGGAACCTTATCAAACGCTTTACTGAAATCCATATACACCACATCAACTGCTTTACCCTCATCCACCTCTTTGGTCACCTTCTCAAAGAACTCAATAAGGTTTGTGAGGCACGACCTACCCTTCACAAAACCATGTTGACTATCCCTAATCAAATTATTCCTTTCTAGATGATTATAAATCCTATCTCTTATAATCCTTTCCAAAACTTTGCCCACAACAGAAGTAAGGCTCACTGGTCTATAATTACCAGGGTTGTCTCTACTTCTCTTCTTGAACAAGGAGACAACATTTGCTATCCTCCAGTCTTCTGGCACTATTCCTGTAGACAATGGTGACGTAAAGATCAAAGCCGAAGGTTCTGCAATCTCCTCCCTAGCCTCCCAGAGAATCCTGGGATGAATCCCATCCGGCCCAGGGGACTTATCTATTTTCACACTTTCCAGAATTGCCAACACCTCCTCCTTATGAACCTCAATCCCGTCTAGTCCAATAGCCTGTATCTCAGTATTCTCCTCGACAACATTGTCTTTTTCCTGCGTGAATACTGGTGAAAAATATTCATTTAGCGCCTATCTCTTCAGGCTCCACGCACAACTTCCCACTACTGTCCTTGACTGACCCTAATCTTACCCTAGTCATTCTTTTATTCCTGACATACCTATAGAAAGCTTTAGGGTTTTCCTTGATCCTACCTGCCAAAGACTTCTCATGTCCCCTCCTGGCTCTTCTTAACTCTCTCTTTAGGTCCTTCCTGGCTAACTTGTAACTCTCAAGTTACATGGGCGGCACGGTAGCACAGTGGTTAGCACTGCTGCTTCACAGCTCCAGGGACCTGGGTTCGATTCCCGGCTTGGGTCACTGTCTGTATGGAGTTTGCACATTCTCCTCGTGTCTGCGTGGGTTTCCTCTGGGTGCTCCGGTTTCCTCCCACAGTCCAAAGATGTGCGGGTTAGGTTGATTGGCCATGCTAAAATTGCCTTTAGTGTCCTGAGATGCGTAGGTTAGAGGGATTAGTGGATAAATATGTAGGGATATGGGGGTAGGGCCTGGGTGCGATTGTGATCGGTGCAGACTCAATGGGCCGAATTAGGGATTCTATGATTCTACTCAAGCGCCCTAACTGAGCCTTCGCGTCTCATTTTACGTAAGTCTCCTTCTTCTTCTTCACAAGAGATTCAACTTCTTTAGTAAATCACGGTTCCCTCACTCAACCATTTCCTCCCTGTCTGACAGGTACACACTTATCAAGGACACTCAGTAGCTTTTCCTTGAATAAGCTCCACATTTCAATTGTGTCCACCCCCTGCAGTTTCCTTCCCCAACCTATGCATCCTAAATCTCTCCAAATCGCATCATAATTTCCTTTTCCCCAGCTATAACTCTTGCCCTTCGGTGTATACCTATTCCTTTCCATCGCTAAAGTAAACATAACCGAATTGTGGTCACTATCACCAAAGTGCTCCCCTACCTCCAAATCAAACACCTGGTCTAGTTCATTACCCAGTACCAAATCCAATGCAGCCTTGCCTCTTGTTGGCCTATCTACATACTGTCTCAGGATACCCTCCTGCACACATTGGACAAAAACTGACCCATCTAAAGTACTCGAACTATAGCTTTTCCAGTCAATATTTGCAAAGTTAAAGTCCCCCATAACAACTACCCTGTTACTTTCGCTCCTATCCAGAATCATCTTTGCAATCCTTTCCTCTACATCTCTGGAACTTTTCGGAGGCCTATGGAAAACTCACAACAGGGTGACCTCTCCTTTCCTGCTTCTAACCTCAGCCCATACTACCTCAGTAGACGAGTCCTCATCAAACATCCTTTCTGCCACCATAATACGTCCTTGACTAACAATGCCACACCTCCACCTCTTTTACCATCTTCCCTGCTCTTACTTAAACAGCTAAACCCCGGAACCTGCAACAACCATTCCTGTCCCTGCTCTATCCATGTCTCCGAGATGGCCACAACATCGAAGTCCCAGGTACCAACCCATGCTGCAAGTTCACCCACCTTATTCCGGACTCCTTTAAGTGTTCCAAATAAATCATAGAATCATAGAATCCCTACAGTGCAGAAGGAGGCCATTCGGCCCATCAAGTCTGCACCAACAACAATCGCCCCCAGGCCCGATCCTTGCAACCCCACATAATCCCCCTGACGTTAAGGGGCAATTCCACTCAGACCTGTTCCCTGTAACCTCAAGTATTTACCCGGCTAATCCTCTAACCTATACATCTTGGGACACTAAGGGACAATCTAGCATGGCCAATCCACCAAACCCACACATCGAAGAGGAAACTGGAGCACCCGGAGGAAACCCACGCAGACACGGGAAGAAACTGCAAACGCTACATAGGCAGTCATCCGAGGCCGGAATTGAACACAGGTCCCTGGCGCTGAGAGGCATCAGTGCTAGCCACTGTGTCACCGTGCTGCCCTTATAAATACGAGTTGTTGTTAAAAGTGATAAATTAATGTTTTCCTCACTGTAGTTTATCATAAATTGAATTATCCCTGAGAGCTTGGAATTCATACTGCGGGGAAATTTTTAAAAATTAGTTCTCCATGTTATAAGTTGGCCCACCTTCTTGTACTATTGTGGTCCATGTGGTAATGCTCCCACAGTTCCAGTGGGCACAGAGTTTCAGGATTTTGACCCAGTGACCATAAAGGTGACAATATATTTCCAAGTAACGATGGCTGGCCAGCATTTATTGCCCATCCCTAGTTGCCCGAGAATTTGAGAGTCAACCACATTGCTATGGGTCTAGTCACATGTAGGCCAGACCAGGTAAGGAAGGCAGATTTCCTTCACTAAATTACATTAGTGAACCAGATGGGTTTTTCCCACAATCAACAATGGTTTCATAGTCATCAGTAGATTCTTAATTCCAGGTATTTTTTATTGAATTCAAATTCCATCATATGCTGTGGCGGGATTCGAATCTCGGTCCCCAGAACATGAGCTGAGTTTCTGGATTAATAGTCTAGCAATAATACCACTGGGCACTCGCCTCTCCAAATTTAAAGGAAGGAGATGTTTAAATGTTAGTTGCATATTCATGAAGTGCAGCATTAATTCATATTCATTCTCGAAGGTTCCTTTATTTATCGAGTTTAGGTTGTGCATAATGTAATCGATTAAATGAAGCCACTATTCTCCAGTCAGTTTAATTTATGTCGTTGTAATTTAAACTACTTTTCAAAAGAATGCCACGTAATAGCACTTCCAATATTGATTAGTGGAAACTGCCTTAACTCTTCCTCCGAGGCAGTTTTAGCTGAAACTAATCTTGTTGCTGCTGCAATCCCTGTAACAAGATGAAAAGTAGTGTTTATTATTTCTTAAATGACAATGGTGTAGAAATTACTGATTTGCATCTTGCCTTTTCGAATGAGAAGCTCAAGACTTGAAGTGGAGACCAATGACCCATCCCAAATCTCTTCACTCTATTATACTCCATGTACTTTGGAGTGGGATACACAGTCAGGTAGCGTGTAGTGTTTTGAAAAATGCAATGTTCATTTTGTTCACTTGAAGCTACCATACTCATATGTACCAGCAGAGGGAGTCTGCTGGAATCTACATAATCAGGTTAATAAATGAAGTCATTGTCACTCATGCAATTGTAGTTCTGGGGGTATGAAATTCTCATTTACGATCGCACTAAAAGTGAACTAAAAGCCTACCTGCAGTCTACAAACTAGTCTACTCGGGCCGCAACTGTTTACCATTTATATAGATGATCTGGAGGAGGGGACGGAGTGTAGGGTAACGAAGTTTGCAGACGACACAAAGATAAGTGGAAAAGTGAATCGTGTGGAGGACGGAGAAGATCTGCAGAGAGATTTGGACAGGCTGAGTGAGTGGGCGAGGATATGGCAAATGGAGTATAACGTTGAGAAATGCGAGGTTATACACTTTGGAGGAAATAATAACAAATGGGATTACTATCTCAATGGAAACAAACTAAAACATGCTACCGTGCAAAGGGACCTGGGGGTCCTTGTGCATGAGACGCAAAAGCCCAGTCTGCAGGTACAACAGGTGATCAAGAAGGCAAATGGGATGTTGGCCTATATCGCGAGGGGGATAGAATATAAAAGCAGGGATGTCTTGATGCACCTGTACAGGGCATTGGTGAGGCCGCAGCTGGAATACTGTGTGCAGTATTGGTCCCCTTATATGAGGAAGGATATATTGGCATTGGAGGGAGTGCAGAGAAGGTTCACCAGGTTGATACCGGAGATGAGGGGTTTGGATTATGAGGAGAGGCTGAGGAGATTGGGTTTGATCTCGTTGGAGTTTAGAAGGATGAGGGGGGATCTTATGGAGACTTATAAGATAATGCGGGGGCTGGATAGGGTGGAGGCGGAGAGATTCTTTCCACTTAGTAAGGAAGTTAAAACTAGAGGACACAGCCTCAAAATAAAGGGGGGTCGGTTTAAGACAGAGTTGAGGAGGAACTTCTTCTCCCAGAGGGTGGTGAATCTCTGGAATTCTCTGCCCACTGAGGTGGTGGAGGCTACCTCGCTGAATATGTTTAAAGTGCGGATGGATGGATTCCTGATCGGTAAGGGAATTAAGGGTTATGGGGATCAGGCGGGTAAGTGGTACTGATCCACGTCAGATCAGCCATGATCTTATTGAATGGCGGGGCAGGCTCGAGGGGCTAGATGGCCTACTCCTGCTCCTATTTCTTATGTTCTTATGTTCTTATGTACAAACGAGAGGGAAGCTGTCTGTGAGTAAACTTTACATACTGTAGTCACTTTATTCATGATCTTGCTGTGCTACCTGCCTTTCTTTGTGATCTGACAAAAGAGACCACCAAATGGAAATGGAGCAAATCACTCCAACAGGATGTACACCAGATCAAACAACGCTTGTCCGCAAGTTGCACAAACGCCTACTTTAGCCTTGAGTAAACCACCCAACTAATCATGGGTGCAGGCCATGTTGGCTCAGGTAAGTTTTAAGTTTATTTATTAATGTCACAAGTAGGCTTACATTAACACTGCAATGAAGTTACTGTGAAATTTCCCCAGTCACCACACTCCGACGCCTGTTCGGGTACACTGAGGGAGAATTTAGCATGGCCAATGCACCTAACCTGCACATCTTTCAGACTATGGGAGGAAACTGGAGCACCCAGAGAAAACCCATGCAGACATGGGGAGAACATGCAGACTCCACACAGACAGCGACCCAAGCCGGGAATTGAACCAGGTACCCTGGCGCTGTGAGGCAGCAGTACTAACCACTGTGCCATCGTGCCGCCCTTACAGGTGCAGGTCTCTGGCTGCTTTGCAACCCAAGAAATTCACAATGGAGCACAGAGGTGAGCGAATGGTTATTTTTCATACTGGAGGAAGGTAGTTAGTGGGATTCCCAAGGATCCTATTAGGGACCACTGCTTGTCCTGATCTGTGCCGGAATGTGGCGACCAGGGGAATTTCACAGTAACTTCATTGCAGTGTTAATGTAAGCCTTACTTGTGACTAATAAATAAACTTTAAACTTCACTTTAATCTATATTAATAACCAAGTGCAGGGCACAATTTCAAAACTTGCAGATGACACAAACCTTTCCGGTTATATCACAGCTTGGTATGGCTCCTGCCCTACCCAAGACCGCAAAAAACTACAAAGGGTCGTGAACGAAGCCCAGTCCATCACTCAACCAGCCTCCCATCCATTGACACTGTCTACACATCCCACTGCTTCAGAAAAACAGCCAGTATAATTAAGGACCCCACGCACCCTGGACATTCTCTCTTCCACCTTCTTCTGCCAGGAAAAAGATACAAAAATCTGAGATCATGTACCAACTGACTCAAGAACAGCTTCTTCCCTGCTGCTGTCAGACTTTTGAATGGACCTAGCTTGAACTAAGTTGATCTTTCTCTACACCCTAGCTATGACTGTAACACTACATTCTGCACTCGCTCCTTTCCTTCTCTATGAACGGTATGCTTTCACTGTATTCTAATGCATGTGACAATAATAAATCAAATCAAATCATAACTCAGAAGTATTGTGAACAAAGAGGAGAACCGTAATCGACTTCAAGAGGAGATAGAGTGGGCGGACATGTAGCAGATAAAATTTAATGCCAAGAATTGTGAAGTGATGCATTTTGCTCAGAAGAATGAGGAAGACAATGTAAAAAAGGATTAAATCCAATGGGGGTGCAGGATCAGAAGGGCCCGGGGGTAAACGTGCACAAATCGAAATACTGCAGCCACTGGAAATAAAAACAGAAATACTCAGGTCAGGCAGCCTCTGTGGAGGAAACAGAGTTAACATCTCAGACTCTGACGAAGGGTCATCCTGACTCCAAACATTGGCTCTATTCCCTCTCCACAGATGCTGTCAGACCTGCTGAGATTTTCCAGCATTTTCTGTTTTTGTAACATTTCATGACGGCCTTGTTTCGGAACGGAGGGAAGGCAGAAATGTAATTCAGTAAGGAGGGGGAATGAAAAGCAGAAAGAACAAAAGGGAAGGTCATTGAAAGAGGGAAGAGATTAATGAACAAAATACTTCATGATGCAAAAATCAAAGGGAGTGGTAACAGAAATAAAAACGGAAAATGCTGGATAAACTCAGCAGGTCTGGCAGCATCTATGCAGAGAGAAACACAGTTTAAAGTTTATTTATTCATGTCACAAGTGGGCTTCCATTAACACTGCAATGAAGTTACTGTGAAAAGCCTCCAGGTAACATTTTAAGTCCATTGACCCTTAAGGAGGGATAGAAATGTGAGGAATTATATATTTGGAGAGTTGGTAGGACAGAATGGGAAGTCAGTGATAGGTCAGGGCTATGGAGAGATTGACAAAGTTGTCATGGACATGAGATAAAGGGGTTGTTAATGGTGACATCAGGAAGAGTGCTAATAGTGGCAAAAGGAGGAAAGCAGAATGTGTGGATAGGAGGGCAAAGGTCAGTGCTCAGTGGGAGTAAAACTGAGCAACAAGGGACAGTAGCCATGTGGGGGAGAGATGGAGTTGCATTGGAACAAGCCAGGGGAACCAAATAACAGAAAACAAAAGGGGGGAGTCCAGATGGATGGGGAAGGTTCACAATCTAATAGGTAAGACCAGGGAGGGAGAGCCCTGGTGTTTCTCCTGTTTCCAGATTTCTTACTTCCATCTCTGTCCTCCACTTTAACCTTCCCCCTCAATCATGCATGGCATTTTTGTTCCCCTATTGAGATTCACCAACCTATCACAGAAACACCTGAGTAAAATGGTAGCGCCCATTGTTGACATCTGGTGACAAATATTGTCTGATATTTATATGGCTTGGGTATTAAGAGCATTAATGATAGAGCATCACTCACAGTGCATGGGATCCAGATTCGATTCCAGCCTTGGGTCACTGTCTGTGTGGAGTCTGCACGGTCTCCCAGTGTTCATGTGGGTTCCCTCCGGGTGCTCCGGTTTCGTCCCACACTCCAAAGGTGTGCGGATTAGGTGAATTGGCCATGGTAAATTGCCCCTTTAGTGCCCCAAGATGTATAGGTAAATATGTGGGGTAATGAGGCTAAGGGCCTGGGTAAGATGCTCTGTCGGAGAGTCGGTACAGACTCGATGGGCTGAATGGCCTCCTTCTGCACTGTCGGGATTCAATGATTCTGTGATATAATGCAATGTGCACCCCACAGGTGATCCCACTGAGGTGTCCTAGCAGAGAGGTTGCCGATGCTAAAGACCAACATCCAGAGACCACGCATAAGTCCTGGGGAGGGGAAGTGGTAAGACTGAAGATGTTGCCACTATATGAAGGATTTTGGCTTGGAACAGTTTTCACAGCCTGGCCTGATTGCCCGGGGCAAGTCCCAGCCAGAGATATACATCCCGCCGAGAATCTCCAGGCTTTGCAAATGGCCCATGACTTAAAATCACCAAGAGCCATTTCCAACCTGGCACAGCACAGTTCATAGCATTGATTTGATTTGATTTATTATTGTCACATGTATTATACAGTGAAAAGTATTGTTTCTTGCGCACTATACAGACAAAGCATACCTTTCATAGAGAAGGAAAGAAGAGAGTGTAGAATGTAGTGTTACAGTCATAGCTAGGATGTAGGGAAAGATCAACTTAGTGCGAGCTAGGTCCATTAAAAAGTCTGATGGCATCAGGGAAGAAGCTGTTCTTGAGTCGGTTGGTACGTGACCTCAGAATTCTGTATCTTTTTCCCTACAGAAGAAGGTGGAAGAGAGAATGTCCGGGGTGCGTAGGGTCCTTAATTATGCCGGCTACTTTGCCGAGGCAGCAGGAAGTGTAGACAGAGTCAATAGATGGGAGGCTGGCTTGCGTGATGGATTGGGCTACACTCACGACTTTTTGTAGTTTCTTGCGGTCTTGGGCAGAGCAGGAGCCATGCCAAGCTGTAATATAACCAGAAAGGATGCTTTCTATGGTGCATCTGTAAAGGTTGGTGAGAGTTATAGCTGACATGCCAAATTTCCTTGTATCCAAGATTGAGAATGATTGACTCAGTAATCCTTTTGAATTAATTCTCGACAACTTAAGATGTTTGCCACCAATATCTGCACAGAAAATGACCACGCTGTGGAAATGTAATGTACAGTAAGAAGTCTCACAACACCAGGTTAAAGTCCAATAGGTTTATTTGGAATCACGAGCTTTCGGAGTGCTGCTCCTTCTGCAGGTGAGTGAAGAGTGCACTCACCTGAAGAAGGAGTGACACTCCGAAAGCTTGTGATTCCAAATAAACCTGTTGGACTTAAACCTGGTGTTGTGAGACTTCTTACAGTGCTTACCCCAGTCCAACGCCGCCATCCCCACCTCATGAAATGTAATATTCCAGGACTTTTCTCCTGAACTTACACAGCTCAAATATGCCCTCTGCAGGTTGTATTCTTTATTATCTTGCTGCCCAAATTCACAATCTCCATTTATCTGCATCTCTCTGGAAATGTACACACACGTTCTTCATACGTTATTCTGTCAACTTTTGGTTACGGGTTATTTGAGTTTAAAGTTTGTTTATTTATTAGTGTCACAAGTAGGCTTACATTAACACTGCAATGATGTTACTGTGAAAATCGCCTAGTCGCCACACTCCGGTGTCTATTCAGGTACATTGAGGGAGAATTTAGCATGGCCAATGCACCTAACCAGCACGTCTTTCAGACTGTGGGAGGAAACTGGAGCACCCGGAGAAAACCCACGCAGACATGGGGAGAATGCGCAGACTCCGTACAGAGTGACCCAAGCCGGGAATTGAACCCGGGTCCCTGACGCTGTGAGGCAGCAGTGCTAACCACAGTGCCACCGTGCTGCCCGGGTAGGGGTGATAGGAGTGACTGGATTTTTTTTTAAAGAACTGGCACAGGCTCGGTGGGCTGAATGTCTCTCCTGTCCTGCATTTTATAAGACAAAAGTGCATCTCAAAGGTGCTGGATGGATGCTATTGAGGGTTAAAGGTGGGGCGGGAGTAGGGGGGAAGAACGGTAGGGGCGGCACGGTAGCACAGTGGTTAGCACTACTGCTTCACAGCTCCAGGGTCCCGGGTTCGATTCCCGGCTTGGGTCACTGTCTGTGTAGAGTTTGCACATTCTCCTCGTGTCTGCGTGGGTTTCCTCCGGGTGCTCCGGTTTCCTCCCACAGTCCAAAGATGTGCGGGTTAGGTTGATTGGCCAGGTTAAAAATTGCCCCTTAGTGTCCTGGGATGCGTAGGTTAGAGGGATTAGCGGGTAAATATATGGGGGTAGAGCCTGGGTGGGATTGTGGTCGGTGCAGACTCGATGGGCCGAATGGCCTCCTTCTGCACTGTAGGGTTTCTATGATTTCTTCTTTCTATGAAATAAGGGGCCAGGAAACAGAAGTACCAAGGCCCACCCTAGCCCTGATGGTGCATCATACTACAGCGATGACTTGCACTAAAGCAAGTGTGGTAAACCACTGTTAGCTTATTGCCTGTGTGTGTGTGACATGCCTGGACATGCCCCTGCCGGCCCGGCCTAGGACTCCTCCCCCCTGGTCCAGGTATAAAGGTGACTGCTCCCCACCCCCTGCCTCAGTCTCTGGACCAGTTCATCAGCATGGGTGTGCTCCAAGTCTTTTGCTAATAATAGCCTATTTGTTCTAGCATACAAACTAGTCTTTGCTTGATTGATAGTGCATCAGCAAGGCTCTGAGCCAATGTGTATTTGCCTAATTAGTGTGGGCCACGGTGCAGCAATCTGTTAGATCTGAGCTGAGGCAAAGTTCCTCTTCTAAGTGATGCAGTGATATTGGCATCGACTGACTGGGATGCAATTTTAGCTTGCAGTGCAAGCAGTACAACCTTAAAGAGGATGCAGAAACAGAGGAAGCTGTGGTTGAACATAGGTATCTCCTCTCTGAAAGTGGCAGGCTCAGTTCAAAAGGCTTTTAAATGAAGCATATGTGATCTTTGAAAGAAGCATAAAACACTGGTTTTGGGCCAGCTGGAGCATTGGGTTAAAGTTTGGGCACCGCTTTTTAGGAAGGATGCCAAGGTTTGAGAAAACATCATAAAATCCCTACAGTGCAGAAGGAGGCCATTCGGCCCATCGAGTCTACACCAACCACAATCCCACCCAGGCCCTATCCCATAACCCTGCATATCTACCCTGCTAATCCCCCTGATACTAGGGTCAATTTAGCATGGCCAATCAACCTAACCCACACACCTTTGGACTGTGGAAGGAAACTGGAGCACCTGGAGGAAACCCACGCAGACACGGGGAGAATGTGCAAACTCCGCACAGACAGTGATCCGAGGCCAGAATTGAACCCGGGTCCCTGGCGCTGTGAGGCAGCAGTGCTAAACACTGTGTCACTGTGCATCCAACAAACAAGAGGGAAGCTGTTTGTGAGGAAACTTCACATATTGTAGTAGAATAGTACGCGGGACTGTATTTGCATGTGATTTGATAGGGTAAATACGGAGAAACATCATCATGGCAGAAAGGTCAGTAACCAGCAGAGACATATTTATGTTTCTTAACATTATTTCAGGGGATGTGGGCGTCTCTGGCAAGGTCAGCATTTATTACCCGTCCCTACTCGCCCCTGGACTTAGTAGCTTGCCACACTATCTTGGAGGGCAGTTGAGAGTCAACCACATTGCTGTGGCTCTGGAGTCACATGTAGGCCAGACCAGGTAAGGACAGCAGATTTCCTTCCCAAAAGGGGATTAGTGAGCCACGTGGGTTTTTACAACAATTGACAACGGTTTCATGGTCACCATCACTGAAACTAGTTTTCCAATTTCAGATTATTCATTGAATTTAAATTCCACCTGTTGCCATGGTGGGATTTGAACCTTTGACCCCCCAGAACATTAGCTGGAGCCTTTGGAGTACTAGTCCAGTGACGTTTGCTGACGACACGAAGATAAGTGGGAAAGTGAATTGCGTGGAGGAAGCGGAAGGTCTGCAGAGAGATTTGAATAGGCTGTGAGTGGGTGAGGATCTGGCAGATGGAGTATAACGTTGGCAAATGCGAGGTTATTCACTTTGGAAGAAATAATAGCAAATTGGATTATTATTTAAATAGAAAAAAATTACAACATGCTACTGTGCAAAGGGACTTGGGGGTCCTTGTGCATGAGTCGCAAAAACTCAGTCTGCAAGTACAACAGGTGATCAAGAAGGCAAATGGGATGTTGGCATTTATCGTGAGGCGGATGGAATATAAAAGCAGAGAAGTCTTGCTGCATCTGTACAAGGCATTGGTGAGGCCGCAGCTGGAATACTGTGTGCAGTTTTGGTCCCCTTACTTGCGAAAGGATATATTGGCCTTGGAGGGAGTGCAGAGAAGGTTCACCAGGGTGATACCGGAGATGAGGGGTGTAGATTATGAAGAGAGATTGAGCAGATTAGGTTTGTACTCGTTGGAGTTTAGAAGGCTGAGGGGTGATCTTATAGAGGCATATAAGATAATGAAGGGGCTGGATAGGGTAGAAGTGGAGAAATTCTTTCCACTTAGAAAGGAAACCAGAACTAGAGGGCACAGCCTCAAATAAAGGGGGGTCAGTTTAGGACAGAGTTGAGGAGGAACTTCTTCTCTCAGAGGGTGGTGAACCTCTGGAATTCTCTGCCCACTGAAGTGGTGGAGGCTACCTCGTTGAATATGTTTAAGTCACGGATAGATGGATTTCTGATCGCTAGGGGAATTAAGGGTTATGGGGAGCAGGCGGGTAAGTGGAACTGATTCACTTCAAAGAACAAAGAACAAAGAACAATACAGCACAGGAACAGGCCCTTCGGCCCTCCAAGCCCGCGCCGCTCCCTGGTCCAAACTAGACCATTCTTTTGTATCCCTCCATTCCCACTCCGTTCATGTGGCTATCTAGATAAGTCTTAAACGTTCCCAGTGTGTCCGCCTCCACCACCTTGCCCGGCAGCGCATTCCAGGCCTCCACCACCCTCTGTGTAAAATACGTCCTTCTGATATCCGTGTTAAACCTCCCCCCCTTCACCTTGAACCTATGACCCCTCGTGAATGTCACCACCGACCTGGGAAAAAGCTTCCCACCGTTCACCCTATCTATGCCTTTCATAATTTTATACACTTCTATTAGGTCACCCCTCATCCTCCATCTTTCCAGTGAGCTCAGATCAGCCATGATCTTATTGAATGGCGGGGCAGGCTCGAGGGGCTAGATGGCCTACTCCTGCTCCTATTTCTTATGTTCTTATGTTACCACTATGCTGTCTTCCCCAGTGAAAGAACTGATAGGAGGATGATATGTTTCTTTACGCACACTGTATTCTAATGGCCGGGAAGGCATTGTCTCAAAGGATGGTGGAAGGAGATTCAATCATAACTTACAAAGGGTATTGGATAGAGGGATAAATTTACAGAGTTGGAATTTTTGATTTGATTTGATTTATTGTTGTCACAAATATTAACACACAGTGAAAAGTATTATTTCTTGCGCGCTATACAAACAAAGCATACCATTCATAGAGAAGGAAACAAGAAAGTCCAGAATGTAGTGTGACAGAGAAAGATCAACTTAATGCAAGGTAGGTCCATTCAAAAGTCTGACAGCAGCAGGGAAGAAGCTGTTTTTGAGTCGGTTGGTACGTGACCTCAGACTTCTGTATCTTTTTCCTGATGGAAGAAGGTGGAAGAGCGAATGTCCAGGGTGCGTGGGATCCTTAATTATGCTGGCTGCTTTGCCGAGGCAGCAGAAAGTGTAGAGAGAATCAATGGATGGGAGGCTGGTTTGCATGGTGGATTGGGCTACATCCATGACCTTTTGTAGTAATTTTGCTGGGGTATGGGGAAGGGGAGGGTGGGGAGCGGGATGGGGGGGGAAGAGTCAGACGAATTGACTGGCTGTTTAAAAGAGCTGGCACCAGATTGATTGACAGAATAGCCACTTTCTGTGCTACATCATTCTACTGTCACATAGCTAAATTTTACCTATTAGTTATACTCAAAACACTAATCAGAAAGATTACTAGGAAGCTGGAGTCAGACATAATAAGCTTATAGTTGAGCGTTTTCAAACAACATAATTAATTCTGGGTCCATGTTGAAGCGGAAAACGATAAGATAACAACTGTCATCAATTAGAAAGGAAAGGGAAATGCCAGTTTCCTCAGAGTCCAAGGCTATGGGTTCAAACACCACTCCAGGACTCCAGCACAAGATCATAGCCAGCATTCCAGTGCATACTGGAGGGAATGCTGCCCTCTTGGAGGTGCTGTCTTCTGGATGAAACGTTATATCGAGATCTGGTCTCTTTCAAGTGGGAGTAAAAAAATCCTATGGCTCGAGTGGGGGAGTTTTCCCCAGTGGCCTGGCTAACATTTGTTCCTCAATCCACATACTGAAACAGATTTTCTGGTCATCCTCACACTGCCTTTGCACAGATTAGCTGCCATTTATTTATTTCTGAGTGTCACAAGTACAATGAACAAAGAAAATTACAGCACAGGAATAGGCCCTTCGGCCCTCCAAGCCTGCAGTGTCCATGCTACCCGACTGAACTAAAACCCCTTATCCTTCCGGGGACCGTATCCCTCTATTTCCATCCTATTCATGCATTTGTCCAGAAGCCCCTTAAAAGTCACCATCGTATCTGCAAAGTAGGCTTACATTAACACTGCAATGAAGTTACTGTGAAAAGCCCCTAGTCGCCACACTCTGGCGCCTATTCGGGTACACTGAGGGAGAATTCAGCGTGGCCAATGCACCTAACCAGCACGTCTTTCAGACTGTGGGAGGAAACCGGAGCACCCGGAGGAAACCCACGCAGATACGGGGAGAATGTGCAAACTCCACACAGACAGTGACCCAAGCCGGGAATCGAATCCAGGTCCCTGGTGCTGAGGCAGCAGTGCTAACCACTGTGCCACCGATTTCTAACATTACTACAGTGACTGCATTTTAAGAAGAATTTCATTGGTTGTAAAGCACTTTGTGACATGCTGAGGTCACAAAAGGCACTATCCATAAATACAAGTCTTACTTTTTCAAATTGAGAATCCTAGGTGAAGATGTATTACACCGATCAATATAGAGCTTGAATAGTAGTTGAGAAAGGACCTCAGCTGAAAGCATCGTGGAAATATTCGAATTAAACTGGGGACGCAAAGGAAATTCTACTCATTAACCATATTTCCCTGTTAACCAACATGACACATGCTGTATCTTCAATAAACTTTGCAGAGTAAACATTTTCTCAAGATGAATGGTAAAAGTCATCATCGTCCTAGATGACCACAGGCTGCTCTCCTCCTCAACGAGTGGGATATGGATTTGGGGGGGTGAGTGCAGATCAGGATATCGAATTTGATGATCAGCCATGATCAAAATGAATGGTGGAACAGGCTTGAAGGGCCGAATGGCGGAGCAGGCTCAAAGTACCAAATGTCCTATTCCTGCTTTTATTTTCTATATTTCACTTGGGGATCATCACACTTCAGGTGAGGCCTTTAATAACCTCAGCCGGTACGGGAATTGAACACACAATGTTGGCATCGCTGTGCATCATGAAATAGCTGTCCAGCCGACTGAGCTGCACTGACTCCCAAGATGAATGGTATCAAAGGAGAAAGCTTAGTTTATTACATTTCAGCACTGTATCAACTGACTTTTAACACTAGAAATAGTCTCAAGTCTCGGGTCATATAAGGTTTGGATGTTCCTTGTTCAAGGATATCAATACAATGATTACAGTACTCTACAGTATGCAAGCAGGAATTAGAATGTAAAGCCCTTGGAAACTACACCAGCAGCTACTGTGACCGTCACAGCACTGTTGCCTCACAGCGTCAGGGACCCGGGTTCAATTCCCAGCTTGGGTCACTGTCCCATGTGGAGTTTGTACATTCTCCCTGTGTCTGTGTGGGTTTCCTCCCACCATCCAAAGATGTGCGGGTTAGGTGGATTGGCTATGCTAAATTGTCCCGGAGTGTCGGGGGATTAGCTAGGGTAAATGCATGGCGATAGGGCCTGGGTGGGATTACAGTCGGTGCAGACTTGGGTCAAATGGCCTCCTTCTGCACAGTAGGATTCTATGATTCATATAGCTGCCATCAATCTCCAGGCTCTGCACATGCAGATGTAACCGTCCTGACAGATAGTAAAGGAAGTATTAACGGATCTGGATTTCCTGGTTGTAATGTCAATTGACATCAGGGCACTGGCAGAGAGCCAGAGCTGTACCAATATTGGCAGTAACAGAGCAAGGCTCATCCTATCCTTGGAGTGCACACATTGGCACAAAGATCTGAGCTTTCCAATCCAACTTCTCTAATTTGTAACAGAGTTTGGTTTTGGGTCATGGAGCAAATTTCTTCCGACTGATGATTGTTCCATGGAGTTCACAAACAAAATTATAAGGATCTATTTGCATCAAATCTAATGTTGAAAATGAGATTTCTATCTGTAATTTTTAGATGAGCTTCAGATCCTAGATGCGGGAAGCATGTTCCCGATGTTGGGGAAGTCCAGAACGAGGGGTCACAGTCTGAGAATAAGGGGTAAGCCATTCAGGATTGAGATGAGGAAGAACTTCTCCACTCAGAGTTGTGAATCTGTGGAATTCACTACCACAGAAAGATGTTGGGGCCAGTTCATTAGATATGTTCAAGAGGGAGCAGTACGTGGCCCTTGTGGCTAAAGGGATCAAGGGGCATGGAGAGAAAGTGGGAGTGGGATAAGGGGATCAGGGGTTATGGGGAAAAGGCAGGAGAATGGGGATGAGAAAAATATCAGCCAGGATTGAATGGCGGAGCAGTCTCGATGGGCCGAGTGGCCTAATTTTGCTCCTGTGTCTTAAGTCGTATGGGATACTGAAAGCACATGATCAGCCATGATCATATTGAATGGTGGTGCAGGCTCGAAGGGCCGAATGGTCTCCTGCACCTATTTTCTATAGTCTCTATGTTTCAAGTGATACTTCAGCCTGACAAGAGAATGCAAAGAAAAATGTGGTGGCCTTTTGGAAAAATAAATGATTGAAAATTTAAATTTAAGAGCTCGGAGTGCAAAAACACAGCAGCAATAAGAAGTTGCTTTTATATAGTGCTTTTAACATGAGACAACATCCCAGGCTTTTCACAGGAACATAACCAAGGCAAAACATCTGACACCGAGCAACAGAATACTTTGAACCTTGCGTTCTCCCCCATGGCAAGTTTGGTGACAGGGGGCATTTAATTGAGTGAGATGTTGATACCACCTTTCACCTCCACCCCAATTAAGTCTGCAGTGGGACTTGTGAATGACCTTTGGCTCCATTATCAATTGAGACTAGTAAGTGGGCAATTAAAGCCCACTAAAATGCCTCATCCTACTGCTGCTGGTTTTAACCTAGCAGTGAGCAGGGGATTTGCCAAAGAGGGAGCACAACCCTTGTAGAGGGAGGTGGAGGAGCCCTCGTTCAAAGGCACTCAGGTACCTGATTGAGGGACCCAGCATTCAAAGGCGGGCGTGGGTGTTCCGCATTGAGCCAACCCTGGCCCCTGCTGCTGACCCACTTCCCTACAGTCCTCACCCTGCGGCATGGTGGCACAGTGGTCAGCACTGTTGCTTCACTGCGCCAGGGACCCAGGTTCAAATCCTGCCTTGGGTCAGTGTGTGGAGGCTGCACGTTCTGTGAGGTTTCTTCCGGGTGCTCCGGTTTCCCCCCCACAGTCCAAAAGGCATGCTGGTCAGGTGCATTGGCTATGCTAAATTCTCCTTCAGTGTACCCAAACAGGCACCAGAGTGTGGCGACTGGGGGATTTTCACAGTAACTTCATTGCCGTGTTAATGCAAACCTACTTGTGACACTAATAAATAAACTTTAAACTTTTCCCATCACCGATATGTACCTGGGTCTCTCCCCCCACCCCCTCTCAATCCAGGACCTCAGGTACATGTAGTACCAACAGCTATCTATGTGTTTGGAACAGGCTGCCAGAGGTAGTAGTAGAGGCGGGTACAATTTTATCTTTTAAAAAGCATTTAGATAGTTCATTGGTACGGTGGATATGGGCCAAATGTGGGCAATTGGGATTAGCTTAGGGGTTTCAAAAAAAAAGGGCGGGGTGGACAAGTTGGGCCGAAGGGCCTGTTTCCATGCTGTAAACCCCTATGACCACAGCAAATGAGGAATCACACAATGCTTTTCAACTGGGACAGATTCCCAGTTGAAAAGCCCACCCGGAACCCCACATATTTACCCAGTTAATCCCCCTGACAATAAGCGGCAATTTAGCATGGCCAATCAACCTAACCCGCATATCTCTGGACTGTGGGAGGAAATCGGAGCACCTGGAGGAAACCCACGCAGACATGGGGGGAACATGCAAACTCCTCATGGACAATCACCAGAGGCCAGAATTGAACCCGGCTCCCTGGCACGGTGAGACAGCAGTGCTAACCTCTAACATGTTCCAACACCCTCAAAAGATGTGCAGGTCAGGTTGATTGGCCATGTTAAATTGCCCCTTAGTGTCAGGGAAATTAGCAGGGTAAATATGTGAGGATATGGGTGGGATCGTTGTCAGTGTAGACATGATGGGCTGAATAGCCTCCTTTTGCACTGTTGGGATTCTGTGATTTTAATGTGTTCTGCAAACCCAATTCATTTAAGGGGTCTGGGGATAGTACAGGAAAATGGTGTTGAGCTAAGTCTGTCATGATCTAGTTGAACATGGAGCAGACTAGAGGGGCCGAACGGCCTACTCTAATTTCCTATATTCTCAATATTGCTTGGTAAAAAAAATCCACTGAATTTGGTGTCTCTGCTTCTCCAAGCTTTGAACTTGGGGACAACACCAAATGTAGGGTTATAATATTTCTGCATTACTGCAGTGACATCCAGTGCTGGGAGAGCAGAAATTTCTAACTATATAAAGAGGGAAGACCAAAGTCATCATCTCCGTTCACTAGCTACCCACTCCATTCCTCTCCCTGGCAATGCAGAGGCTGAACCAGATTGTTCACAACCTCGGGTGTCACATTTCACCCCGGTACAAGCTCCCACACACACATTAACGCAATCACCTGGATAACAAAGACACTTATGTCAGACTCCTATTTATTGACTACAGCTCAGCCTTAAGAAAGTCTATCAACGCCTCTACTTCCTCAGAAGACTAAGGAAATTTGGCATATCCACTACGACTCTCATCAACTTTTACAGATGCACCATAGAAAGCATTCTTCCTGGTTGTGTCACAGCTTGGTCTGGCTCCTGCTCTGCCCAAGAGTGCACAAAGCTACAAAAGGTTGTGAACAAAGCCCAATCCATCATGCAAACCAGCCTCGCATCCATTGACACTGTCTACACTTCCCACTGCCTCGGAAAAGCAGCCGGCATAATTAATGACCCCACGCACCCCGGATATTCTCTCTTCCACCTTCTTCCATCAGCAAAAAGATACAAAAGTCTGAGGTCACGTACCAATCAACTCAAGAACAACTTCTTCCCTGCTGCCATCAGACGTTTGAATGGACCTACCTCACATTAAGTTGATTTTTCTCTACACCCTAGCTATGACTGTAACACTACATTCTGCACTCTCTCCATTCCTTCTCTATGTATGGTATGGTTTGTCTGTATAGCGCGCAAGAAACAATACCTTTCACTGTATGTTAATACATGTGACAATAATAAATCAAATCAAATCACCAAGTCTACCTATTTCCATGACCGTAATATTGCCAGATTTATATGTGGAAGCTGCAAGAATTTAAAACTAACACACACAAAAATAAGCACAAGAGCACAGTGGATTAGTTCAAGCAAACTCAGGTTTATAAAGCTAGTAACTGTTCTGTTTTGGGACGTAATTGGCACTGGGTGAATCCTGGTATCATTGATTCAAAATGAAGATCGCTCATAAAATAGCAAAAATGGCAGATCTCGAACAAGTGTAGTGCAATAAAACCAGTTTAATGCTTAATAAACAAAGTACTGAAAAAGGCAACTTTTATTATCAAAACCCAAAACCCATTCATGAATCAGCAAATATAGTTCCAAGCAAAATATTGAGACTCCATCAAGCGGAGGGAGAAAATAACTAAAAGAAAAATGAGTTAATCGATTTTACCGTTAGTAAGTGGCCAAAGTTATCAGTATTTCCCACTAACCGTGTGGCTGAGAGTAAAGGATTAGACTGGGTAATGGTATACAACCAGTTCCATTTCAGTTAAAAGTTTAACTTGGTCAACAAGAGGAGATTGGTCTTATTTTGCAGGAAGCACCCACCCCGTAGAGTTAGCTCTCCCACACACAATTGTCACATTGCTTCAAACAGCTCGGGGCTCTCTAGAAAGTGCATTTTACTTTATATATGAAAGCGCACCAACACACACCCTTTCCGGGGGCCTGTCAAATATCAACTTGAAGCTCTTTTCCCACGGCGCTTCTGAAGATTGGATATTATTGCAATGTGTAATTGCAACTCGCAAGAGAAAAAGAAAAAAAAACTTGATTCCCGATACGGAACACAATTCATGCTGTATTAAATTTGGAATTGTGCATCTTGGCGTTATGTTGGAGCCGCAGGCCTGAGCACTTCACTGTTTCAGTTCAACGTAGTTCGCAGGAAAGAGGCCATATCGGCCTCGACACTCTCCTCGCCACCATCCTTCGTCAATCATTTCAATGTTGGTAATGGTGTCATCTGGGTCAAAGGAAATTTCATCGTCGCCAGCTGAAAAACACATTGGCATGTATTTTACACAGAGTCAATCCTTTTGAGTTATATGTAATTTACAGGATAAATGGGTCCTTCTCCAGTTACAGGATAAATGGGTCCTTCTCCAGTTGGCGATCTGTAACTACTAGTGGGGTCCCGCAGGGTTCAGTTCTCAGACCACAACTATTTACAATCTATACCAATGGCCTACAAGCAGGGGCAGAGTGCAGCATAGCGAAATTTGCTGATGACACAAAAATAGGTGGGAAAGCAGGCTGTGACGAGGAGATAAAAAGTTTACAAATGGATATTGACAGGCTAGGGGAATGGGCCAGAATCTGGCAAATGGAGTTTAATGTGGTTAAATGCCGGAAAAATAAAAGGGCACATTACTATTTAAAAGGGAAACAGATTGAAAGGTTGTCTGTGCAGAGGGATCTGGGTATCCTTGTGCATGAGTCTCAGAAAGTGGGTATGCAGGTGCAGAATATTATAAGGAAGGCAAAGGGAATCTTGACACTTATTGTAAAGGGTCTAGAGGTTTAAAAGTAGTTGCTACAATTGTACAAGGCATTGGTGAGATCACACTTGGAGTATTGTGTTCAGTTTTGGTCACCTTCTTTGAGGAAGGATGTGGTGGCACTAGAGGCGGTTCAGAAGAGATTCACTAGATTGATTCCAGGTTTGAAGGGGCTGTTGTATGGGGAGCGGTTGAGTAACTTGGGCTTGTACTTGATGGAGTACAGAAGAATGAGGGGGGATTTGATTGAGGTATATAAAGTACTCAATTGGTTGAGTCTAGGACAAGAGGTCATAGTTGTAGAGTAAGAGGGGGGAGATTCAAGATACAGACGAGGAGAAGCTACTTCTCACAGAGGGTTGTGAATCTATAGAACTCACTGCCCCAGAGTGCAGTGGATGCAGAATCAATCAATGGATTCAAGAAAGAGATAGTTAAATATTTGATCAAAAGCAGGATACAGGGCTATGGGGAAAAGGCAGGGAAGTGGAGTTAGAATGAGATGGAGATCATCCATGATCGTATAGAATGGCGGAGCAGGTTGAAGGGCCGAATTGCCTACTCTCACTCCTAAATCCTATGTTCCTGTGTTTAATCTAGCTTTCTATTTCTTTTTTTCTTTCATGTGTTTTAACCAGCCTCCCCTTAAAAGCATCCAAGTTAGTCACCTCAACCAATCTATATGGTAGCATGCTTCACATTCTTAATTTTTTTTTATTTCTGGGACATGGGTGTCACTGGCTGGCCTGCATTTATTGCCCATCGGCAGTGGAGAGTCAAGCACATTGCTGTGGCTCTGGAGTCACACATAGGCCAGACCAGGTAAGGACAGCAGATTTCCTTTCCTAACGGACATTAGTGAACCAGATGGGTTTTTCTGACAATCGACAATGGTTTCATGGTCATCAGTAGAGATTTAATTCCAGATATTTTTAATTGAATTCATATTCCACCTCCTGCCGTAGCAGGAATTGAACCTGGGTCCTCAGAACATGAGCTGAGTTTCTGGATTAATAGTCTAGCGAAAATACCACTAGGTCATTGCCTCCCTCTCTAGGTAATTGAGTTTCTCCTCAAATCCTAAAGGATTTTGTTTAGTGATTGTCTTGTATTTATCTTCCCTAATTTTGGACTTCCCCACTAGTGGAAATATCTTTTCTATATCTACCTCACCAAATCCTTTCGCCCCTCAGCCTTCTCCTTTCCTGAGAAAAAAAGAATCCCGGTCTATTCTGATTGTTATAACCTCACTGTTCTGATATTAGTCCTACAGTGCGTTTGTACACCTTCTCCTGTGCCCCTTCCCTGCGCTCTGGACACCAGAATTGTACACAGAACTGTAGGTTTGTTTAAAAGAATGGCTCGTGTAACGTGATTTGGACTGCAATAAAGGGAAGCTGCTGAGTTGGAGGCCAAAGTTTACAGGAATCCTGCACCTACCAGCCTGGTAGTCATACAAAGCCACCGCTGTGATTCCATACTCATTTCCATATTCTGCATAAGTGGGTTCATCTGGAAAGGAAGACAAAAGGGTTAAATGGTAAACGAGCTCAATAAAAATGTTCAAAGGACCTCCTATGAAGTAGATTCTCTTCCCTTTTAAAGAAGAAAACATTCTAACGTTAAATCATTTACAGTTGGATACACTTTAGCCACTGACTTCCAAGTACCAGACAAAAACCGCAACATGTTCAGCTGCATAGAACATAGAACAGTACAGCACAGAACAGGCCCTTCGGCCCACAATGTTGTGCCGAGCTTTATCTGAAACCAAGATCAAGCTATCCCACTCCCTATCATCCTGGTGTGCTCCATGTGCCTATCCAATAACCGCTTAAATGTTCCTAAAGTGTCTGACTCCACTATCACTGCAGGCAGTCCATTCCACACCCCAACCACTCTCTGCGTAAAGAACCTACCTCTGATATCCTTCCTGTATCTCCCACCATGAACCCTATAGTTATGCCCCCTTGTAATAGCTCCATCCACCCGAGGAAATAGTCTTTGAACGTTCTCTCTATCTATCCCCTTCATCATTTTATAAACCTCTATTAAGTCTCCCCTCAGCCTCCTCCGCTCCAGAGAGAACAGCCCTAGCTCCCGCAACCTTTCCTCATACGACCTACCCTCCAAACCAGGCAGCATCCTGGTAAATATCCTCTGCACTCTTTCCAGCGCTTCCACATCCTTCCTATAGTGAGGTGACCAGAACTGCACACAATATTCCAAATGTGGTCTCACCAAGGTCCTGTACAGTTGCAGCGTAACCCCACGGCTCTTAAACTCCAACCCCCTGTTAATAAAAGCTAACACACTATAGGCCTTCTTCACAGCTCTATCCACTTGAGTGGCAACCTTTAGAGGTCTGTGGATATGAACCCCAAGATCTCTCTGTTCCTCCACAGTCTTCAGAACCCTACCTTTGACCCTGTAATCCACATTTAAATTAGTCCTACCAAAATGAATCACCTCACTTTTATCAGGGGATATTGACCATTACCTCTTTGGTAATCTTGACTTTCATCAGGCATCTGGTAAACTGCTTCTTGTTCATACGTCGCTTCTTGGTAGTGTCCCTCATCAGGGCTATAGCCGGGCTCTGCTTCATAGATACCCGAATATTGGCTTTCTTGGTGATTCTCTACCTCGTGCGCTGGTGGCTCCTACAAAATTAGGAATATTTGAAATTCACTTCAACCTGTAGAGCACATTCAATCCTTCCTATTCACTATGCAATTGCACTCCATGGCTATAGATCATTACCGATCTGATTAGAAGGTTGTCAACCTTCCCTCCCTGCTTGCCCTGGAGTTTAAAGAATCATCAGCAGAACACTCCATTGTTGAATAGACTTAAGATAGATTTTTGGTGTCTCAGGGAATCAAGGGATATGGGGAATGGGCAGAAAAAAGTGAAATTGGTGCCCAAGATCAGCCGTGATTGTACTGTATAGTGGAGCAGGTTCGATGGGCCACCTGGTCTACTCCTGCTCCTATTCCTTGTGTTCTTGTACCCCCGAGATTCTATGCGAGGACTGTCAAACAAACATTAGTGTCCCTCTTGAAGTCAGCTCCATGGGCAAAACTTCTGAAAAATTAACTCTGCTGGATTGAACACAGTCTCCTTTGCCAGATCCTGTTCTTTCAACTCTGCAATCACCAACGTTCCAGAGGAAGGACAAAGAAAATGCCTCAAAAACACAAACTCTCCTTGAAGCTTGGCAGCATTGAGCTTAATGCCAATCGTTCAGAATTGCAACAACTTGTCCATCAAACTGCATCTCAGAGTTCCGAGGATAGGAAAAAAAACCAAAACAAATCCTACACTCAGGATCACACTACCCCGGTGGGACATCCTGTCTCCTTGTACCCAAAGATCTGTGGCGCGAGTCTCGATCGGTTCAGTCACAAGACGACCCTGGACAGGAACCCGCCGCCCTGAGTAGGCGTCATTGGTGAATCGAAGGGTAGCCGATGACAATGATAGACGCAAGGTCACCTGACACAAACCAGCATTAGAATTGTTTCAAAACTGCTTCTCGAGGTGTTGTCTGGGCCTCAGAGCTGACATACCCCGAGGTGATCCAATGTCAGATGTTAGTTACCTCCTTAGTGCACTTTGTCAGTCACTTCTTAGATTTTTAAAGAACAGAATTTGAAGATTTTTTAAAATTCACCAGCATTGATTGCCTGTCCCTAATTGCCCTCGAGAAGGTGCTGGTGAGCCGCCTTCTTCAACCGCTGCAATCCCTCATGGCCCACATGATAGCCATAATGAGTCAGAAATAGTTAAAAATGTTAAAGTTACTGACATCCTGAACATTAGTCTTTATGGGCGGCACGATGGCACAGTGGTTGGCACTGCTGCCTCACAGCGCTAGGGACCCGGGTTCCATTCCAGCTTGGGTCACTGTCTGTGCGGAGTCTGCACGCTCTCCCTGTGTCCACGTGGGTTTCCTATGGGTGCTCCGGTTTCCTCCCACACTCCAAAGATGTGCAAATTAAGTGGATTGGCCAGGCTAAATTGCCCCTTCGCGTCAGGGGGACTAGTTAGAGTAAACGCATGGGGTTATAGGGATAGGGCCCGGGTGGGATTGTGGTCAGGGAAGACTCGATGGGCCGAACGGCCTTCTTCTGCACTGTAGGATTCGATGATTAGTTGAATGTTAAAATACAACTTACCTCATAAACTGGGCTGGGAGATCTCTGTTCATCAAGAGGTGCTGGAGTGGGAGCAGGTTCACGAACTGGAGAAGGTTCACGAACTGGAGCAGGTTCTCGTGCCGGGGCGGGTTCTCGAGCCGGGGCGGGTTCTCGAGCCGGGGCGGGTTCTCGAGCCGGGGCGGGTTCTCGAGCCGGGGCGGGTTCTCGAGCCGGGGCGGGTTCTCGAGCCGGGGCGGGTTCTCGAGCCGGGGCGGGTTCTCGAGCCGGGGCGGGTACAGCAGCTTGTTTCTTAGCCAATTCTTGCTCCTGTTTCACCGAAACAAAAAAAAATTGTATGAATGCACTAATCAAGGATACAAAAGGACATCAGAAATTCACCACAGAATGAACTTATTTGGCATACTAACTAAACAACAATTCAGGAAATCAGGTGAAATATGTCCAATTGTTGTCTCCCCTTTTTGAGATGGCAAAAGGTCCAGTGAATGATTCTCTTTGCTCTCAGCTTCAATTCTAGAATCCCCCTTCATGCATTGATGACATTTTCAACTTGGGTCGCACCACAATCTGGAGCTCGATCATCAAGCGGTATCTGGGTAACCTCCATTTCACAACCAACTGTCAGAAGGTTCCAAAACTAAAATCTCAGCTTAGCTCCTTTTGGTAACAAAGAACAAAGAACAGTACAGCACAGGAAACAGGCCCTTCGGCCCTCCAAGCCTGTGCCGCTCCTTGGTCCAACTAGAACAATCGTTTGTATCCCTCCATTCCCAGGCTGCTCATGTGACTATCCAGGTAAGTCTTAAACGATGTCAGCGTGCCTGCCTCCACCACCCTACTTGGCAGCGCATTCCAGGCCCCCACCACCCTCTGTGTAAAAAGCGTCCCTCTGATGTCTGAGTTATACTTCGCCCCTCTCAGCTTGAGCCCGTGACCCCTCGTGATCGTCACCTCCGACCTGGGAAAAAGCTTCCCACTGTTCACCCTATCTATACCCTTCATAATCTTGTATACCTCTATTAGATCTCCCCTCATTCTCCGTCTTTCCAAGGAGAACAACTCCAGTCTACCCAATCTCTGGGCTCGGGTTTCAAGCTGCATTTCAACACATAGCCTTTAGGGTGACACTTCAGAACACTGCCTCAGTGTTACAGTCAGCAGGCACTGTCTTTTTGGGTCGGACATTAAAGCGGGAGTCTGTCACTCCGCTCAGGGTGTGTAAGATCAGATAGCACTGTTGGGAGATGAGCAGAGAGCTCGACAGGCATCAGATCCTATGTGGCTCCCTCAGCAACACTACCAATATCAATTTTGGAGGCATTTTGGAAGCTCCTCCGTCCACAGAAGGAACTGGCATTGGTGACGCGTGGGAAGAAGGGTCACCGTTGGCAGCTTTGTCGAGGCCACAATCGCTGGAGGGGCACTCAAAGCTGGTTCCAGCTCCTAGGAAACAACTCCCACTGAATCGTTGTCCCTCTGACCGATTGATGATGTCAATGTGCAGGTTACAGCCCTCAGGACTCAATACTGAGTTCCACAACTGCAGACTGTGACCCTTCTCCTCCACTTAAACCCTTTTCAAGAAAAAATTTCATACATTTATTGTCTCAGTGCAATAACCCTCCATTCCCCCAACTTCCCTCGTCCCTCCATTCCCCCAACTTCCCTCGTCCCTCCATTCCCCCAACTTCCCTCGTCCCTCCCGCCCTCACCTCCCCTCGTCCCCCCCGCCCTCACCTCCCCTCGTCCCCCCCGCCCTCACCTCCCCTCGTCCCCCCCGCCCTCACCTCCCCTCGTCCCCCCCGCCCTCACCTCCCCTCGTCCCCCCCGCCCTCACCTCCCCTCGTCCCCCCCGCCCTCACCTCCCCTCGTCCCCCCCGCCCTCACCTCCCCTCGTCCCCCCCGCCCTCACCTCCCCTCGTCCCCCCCGCCCTCACCTCCCCTCGTCCCCCCCGCCCTCACCTCCCCTCGTCCCCCCCGCCCTCACCTCCCCTCGTCCCCCCCGCCCTCACCTCCCCTCGTCCCCCCCGCCCTCACCTCCCCTCGTCCCCCCCGCCCTCACCTCCCCTCGTCCCCCCCGCCCTCACCTCCCCTCGTCCCCCCCCGCCCTCACCTCCCCTCGTCCCCCCCGCCCTCACCTCCCCTCGTCCCCCCCACCCTCACCTCCCCTCGTCCCTCCCACCCTCACCTCCCCTCGTCCCCCCCACCCTCACCTCCCCTCGTCCCCCCCCACCCTCACCTCCCCTCGTCCCTCCCCACCCTCACCTCGTCCCCCCCACCCTCACCTCCCCTCGTCCCCCCCCACCCTCACCTCCCCTCGTCCCTCCCCACCCTCACCTCCCCTCGTCCCTCCCACTCCCCCACACCAGGCCATCTGTCTTTTGTTCTTAACGTTGCTACATCTTGCTGCAATCTCTCTCAGCTACAGTTTAATATCTAACACATCTCCCGCTATCTACAGTTCAGATGAAGAGCCAAACGGTAACTGCTCTCTCTCCCTGCACATGCAGCCAGACCTGCCGAGGTTTTCCCGCTTTCTCTGTCGTTTTGTTACCAATACCAGGTTAGCTGACCGTTCATTGATTTATTATTTGCGGGATCTTACTGTGCATATATTTGGCTCGACACCCTCAAAAGTAATAACCCAGTCATAAAGTGCGCTGCAGTTGCAATGCGCCAATATTCTACTGACTCTAACAATACACGGGTTGAGCGAGAAGAAAGAACTTGCATTTCTGCACCAACTTTTATACCGGTTGCACATTCCAAAGTGCTTTCCAACCAATTACGTACTTTTGAAGTGTAGTCATAGAAACATAGAAACCACTGCAGTAACACCTCACCTCAGACCTAAAAAGATTTACCCCTTATCCTCAAACTATGACCCCCTGGTTCTGGACTCCCCACCATTGGGAACATTCTTTGCGAATCCACCCTGTGAATCCTGTTAAAAGTTTATAAGTTTGTCAGTTAGAAAGGTATGTCCTTAGCAGCGAGGATTCTCCACCAACCTCCAGTTTCCTCTTGGCTTCTTCCTGCTCTAGCTTCTCACTGGCGCGACGGCGAGCTCTCTCCTCTTCAGCCTTCTTCCTATCCTCCTCCTCGTTCGCTTTGGCTATGTTCTCAAACTTGGAGCGGATGCTGCTGGCACTCGCACTGGCTGCAAAATGAACAGAACGGACTAAAAGGTCATGAAGCCGTGGCAAACTCTCTGCCAGAGCCAAACCACAGAGGGGAATTGGCCCAAGACACACACACAGCAGCAAATTCCAAGCATTTAAAATTAATCATTATACTGAAATCAATCACTTTTGACCACAATCTGGACAGAGGCTAAACGCATCTCCATAATCAGTAACGGAAATTTGGTGATTCGATGGGATTGGGCGATGAATTTGCAAGGATCAAGTCACAGCATCAACAACATTTGGGTGGCACAGTGGTCAGCACTGCTGCCTCATGGTGCCAGGAACCCGGGTTCAATTCCAGCCTCGGCTAACTGTGTGCAAGGAGTATGCACGTTCTCCCCGTGCCTGCGTGGGTTTCATACAATCACAGAATCCTACAATGCAGAAGGAGGCCATTCGGCCCATCGAGTCTGCACAGACCACAATCCCACCCAGGCCCTATCCCCATAACCCCACGTATTTACCCTAGGTAGTCCACCTGACACTAAGGGGCAATTTACCGTGGCCAATCCACCTAACCAGCAGCCTGGGAATGGAGGGATACAAACGATTGGTCTAGTTGGACCAAGGAGCGGCACAGGCTTGGAGGGCCGAAGGGCCTGTTTCCTGTGCTGTACTGTTCTTTGTTCTTTGTCTTTCAGACTGTGGGAGGAAACCAGAGCACCCATGCAGACATGGGGAGAACGTGCAAACTCCACACAGACAGTGACCCAAGGGCGGCACGATAGCACAGTGGTTAGCACTGCTGCTTCACAGCTCCAGGGACCTGGGTTCGATTCCCGGCTTGGGTCACTGTCTGTGTGGAGTTTGCACATTCTCCTCGTGTCTGCGTGGGTTTCCTCCGGGTGCTCCGGTTTCCTCCCACAGTCCAAAGATGTGCGGGTTAGGTTGATTGGCCATGCTAAAATTGCCCCTTAGTGTCCTGAGATGCGTAGGTTAGAGGGATTAGTGGGTAAAATATGTAGGGATGGAGGTAGGGCCTGGGTGGGATTGTGATCGGTGCAGACTCGATGGGCCGAATGGCCTCTTTCTGTACTGTAGGGTTTCTATGATTTATATGGAATCGAACCCGGGACCCCGGGGCTGTGAGGCAGCAGTGCTAACCACTGTGCCACCGTCCCAAGCAACCTCTGGTTGCTCCGGTTTCCTCCCACACTCCAAAGATGTGCGGGTTAGGTTGATTGGCCATGCTAAATTGCCCCTTAATGTCAGAGGGCTATCTGGGGTGAATGCATGGGGTTACAGGGATAGGGCCTGGGTGGGATTGTCGTCGGTGCAGGCTCGATGGACTGAATGGCCTCTTTCTGTACTGTAGGGATCTAGAACGGACTACACAAAATGATTGAACAGAATCATAACTTGAAGTTCTTACGTACCAGCTTCCACCGGCTTGGTTTTCTGATAAGCTGGTGCCAAGCGATCAATATCATCAAAGGAGGCGGCACTCTGTAATCAAGAAGTTAGACATTAGGAACAGCTTTCCTCAACACTCCTTTATTATTGCTGCCTTTTCAATGACATTCTCTCCCCTGCTGTGCGTCAACCAGGCAGTTTTTAATACTGTTACAAGGCATCTTGTTTGAGGCTCTCAGTCGAAAAAGGCTTGCCTCGTTAATTTATAGCAGACATAAAATCATACATATTTAGTATAAACATTAGCAGACTCCGATGTATCAAACAGAAAACTGTTGCAGTTTCAGAGAGGGTAACATTCATCACAACGTTCGGAACAGTTTCCTGGCGAAAGCTGAGAGGACTAACCAGAAAAGAACATGAAAGTGTCTACTACGAGTCTAAGATTTATTTAGAAGCAGGATTTTCATAGAATCCCTACAGTGCAGAAGGAGGCCATTTGGCCCATTGAGCCTTCACCGACAACAATCCTACCCAGGCCCCATCCCCGTAACCCCATATATTTACCCTGCTAATCCCCCTGATACTAGGGTCAATTTAGCACGGCCAATCAACCTAACCCACACATCTTTGGACTGTGTGGAGGAAACCAGAGCACCCGGAGGAAACCCATGCAGACACGGGGAGAATGTGCAGACCCTACACAGACAGTGACCCGAGGCCAGAATTGAACCCGGGGCCTTGGCGCTGTGAGGCAGCAGTGCTAACCATTGTGCCACCCCATGCATTTTCATCTCCCACATCCAACAAATAAATACGTTAATGCACTTTCCAAGAGCTCCCATTGGACACCAAAAAGTGTGGATTTCGGTTACTGTTTTCCTGAACCCTGGTTTTTCTCAACATCCAGGCAGTGAGGCGGCGCAGCAAAACACAAAGTGGAATGAAGGGGAAATATGAGCAAGAACCTTTTTTGGCACAGCGACTTGCAATCCTGGAACTTGGGGGAGGAGGTGTCATGAGAGTGGTGGAATAGAGATGGTCAAAGATTTCAAAAGAAAATTGGATGGATACCTGAAGGAAATTTAGCTCAGTTGGTTGGACAGCTGGTTTAGTGATGCCAAGAGCGCGGGTTCAATTCCCGTGCCGGCTGAGGTTATGCATGTAGGCCCCGCCTTCTCAACCTTGCCCCTTGCCTGAGGTGTGCTGATCCTCAGGTTAAATCACCACCAGTCAGTGGTCGTCTGGGACTATGGGGACTTTGCTTTTTCGTTTAGCTAGATAACACGCAATCGAAATATAATAAAGCAATAGTCTGTGCAATTCTCAACAGGACATGGTTAGGTACAATTAACATTTGGCAATGCTTTGGATGGTCTGAAAAAAAAAAAAAAGGTGCAGTGTACATTCTCTTGGAAGATACCAGAGATGAGGGATTTGAAAGACTGCAGCTCAGTGCACTGGAGTTGGTCATTAGAACTGAAAGCATTAAAAAAGGGAGATAATTTCTCAATGGTGGTGACTCGATAACTGAGGTTTAAACTCATCGATATTAAAGCAATTTGGAATACATTATCACAAGTGGCAATTGAAACCATGGCAGTCATTTCAGAAAGATGAAAAGAGATTTGAAAACATACTTGAGAAGGCAAAGTATTAAAAGGGAATGCAGGGAAAGTAGGATGAGAGTTGACAACTCCAGTATAAAACTAGCATCGGCACAATGGGCCAAATAGTCTGCTCCAGTGTTTTAACTTGCTATGGTTCTATTAGGGTCATATATTCAACTCCACACATCGTCACTTGCATTGTAAACAATCAAAGTTTACTATCTGTTTTTGTTCTAAAATCCACCATCCATCCACACATTCACTGATAAACTGCCCCAATATTAAAAGAAGTTATATTTTAATTAAAAATAGATGCTCCAACAGTAAAATAAGTTATACTTGAATAAAAAATAGATACAGCAAAATAGCAAGACCAGATTAATCTCCTGCACGAAGATTAAAGCAGATTACTGTGGTTGCTGGAATCTAAAACCAAAACTGAAATTGCTGGAAAATCCCAGCAGGTCTGACAGCATCTGTGGAGAAAGAATTGAGCCAACGTTTGGAGTCAAGATGACCCTTCGTCAGAACTCACATCCCATGAATGAATAAGGAAAAAAACTCTCCATTTGCCTGGATAAGTGCAGCTCCAACAATACTCAAGAATCTCGATGGCATCCAGGCCAAAGCAGCCCACTTGCTTGGCACTACCTCAAGCATTTACTTCTTCCATCACCAACACAGTGTGATGCAGTATGTTTGATCTACAAGCTGTACTGCAGGAACTCACCAAGGCTCCTTTTACAACACCTTCCAAACGCTCTATCACATCGCAAGTACAGCAGATACATAGGAGCACCGCCACTGCAAGTTGCCCACCACACACCATCCTGACTTGGAGCTGACTTGTAGCGTTCCTGCACTGTCGCTTGGTCAAAATCCTGGAACTCACTTCCTAAGGGCACTGTGGGTCTACCTACACCATATAGACGGCAGTGGTTCCAGAAGACAACTCACCACCACCTTCTCAAGGGCAATTGTGGATAGGTAACAAATGATGGCCTGGCCAGCAATGCCCACATCCCGCAAATGAAAAATACTCACCTTATCCATTCGGTCTTTTTGGACGCCATATTTGCCACCAAATCCCTTTGAATAGTCTGAAATAAGAGGTTGAGAGAGTCAAGTTTCAGCTGGGTAAAAGGTATCCAAGTGTGAGTAGAATGACCATGCAGCATTCAATGAAGGCAGCCAAACTGGGTGCAAAGAAGCCTCTCATTTTAAATGTCAGCCAAGATTGGATTAGGTTTTGCCATGAAGAAGAGGAAAATTGGATTGACACAAGTTATTAATCGGTGTTTTTGCATCTTTTGAACTTGATAAGCAGAGTACGTAACAGGAAAGGGAACGAGATGTTGAAATGAATGACCTGACTACTTCAGGCATGCTAAGGCCTGTCTTTCAGACAGAGTCGCTGATCGCTTTGATTGAGGTAAACGTACAAGCAGAAACAAAGTCTATAGGACAGACAGGACAATAACAAATAAATGCACCAGTTTGCAGCACAGACCTTTGAGGCATTAGCTGAAAAATTACTTCCATTGCCCTGTTTTTACTCCTGGGATCAGGTAATAAACTAGATGATCCAGGATACATCGATCTCAATCCGTCCCAGATCCAGAACTCCTCCCCCCACCCACGCTCCCCCAAACAAAACTGGGCTTCTGTGGATCGATGTTCCCACAGTGATGCTGTGTACAACCACCTGGTTCCATCACTTCAATTGTAAAGTGCACGTGGTCCAGAGCACTGCTGGAAGCCATTTCCCCAGGAATTCAGGTTACCAGTAGGCACATGCGGCCTAAGATAAGCACATTCAGATTAGCCGCCTTGATATTCTGCTTCCTGGCAGCCTGTCTAACTGGATGTTAGCACTCCAGCTAACAATTCTAGAAATCTGATCACAAGGAAGATTTCACTCAATTATTCCTTATGCGTAACACTGAATTGGGGATTCAAATCAGTTCAAGTCAATTGGGACAATCTTAAATGTTTGAATTTTAACTAAAGGTTGCCTACTCACTGAAGAAAGATCCAAGGCTGTAGCATTTCAGTGTGCTTTACTGGAACACAATGGAAGCAGCCACAAGGCGATCTTCATTTTGAAACTGTAGCCTGAAGCTTGTACCAAATATTCGCTGTGGCACAAGAAGCTACATATTGAAAACACCTGCGCTGAGGAAGGCACGATAGGGCATGGGAGATGGCAGGCTTCTTGCTGCTGGATCCATGTCCGTCCAAAGCTGTTGGGGGAACGCTACCTGGAGGAAATAATTGGACAGATCCCACAAGCCTGTCACCAATGTACATTTGGCACATCGAAAGGGGACTGTGTGGGGTAAAGGTTAGCAGAGTTCCAATGCCACTCACACCCACTGTTTCCAGATCGATTCCGGGGATGAAGGGGTATGAGGAGAGATCAAACAGTTTGGGCTTGTACTCGCTGGGGTTTAGAATGATGAGGATCTGATCGAGGTATATAAAAGTTTAAAAAGGGATTGATAAAGTAAACTGAGACCAAATGTTTCCTCTTCTGGGGCAGTCTGGAACAAGGAGGTCATAGGTATAGGTTGAGAGGCTGTAGTTTTAAAACTGAGATGGAGGAGAAACTACATCTCACAGAGGGTGGTGAATTTGTGAAACTCACTGCTCCATAGCACGGTGGAGTCTGAATCGTCGAATGGTTTCAAGAAGGAGATAGATATATTTCTACTTAAAAAAAGGGATAAGGGGATATGGGGAACACGTGGGGAGGTGGATTTGAGACCAGAGAGAGATCAGCCATGATCTGATTGAATGGCGGAACAAACTCGAAGGGCTGAATTTGCCTATTTCTGCTCCTAATTTCTATGTTCCTATGTAAGGGAAGAAATTTGGGGAGAAAGCCACCTTTAATACCCACTGCAAAACATTAGGAAAAAAAAGGCGCTGAAAGGATCTGTGCTTAAATTTAATGCATCTTAAGAAACCAGAGTGGGGCCTGGCATCAGACTCTGCCTTGTTGAGACTCGTGTTTGGCCAGCTTTTCCTTGTAATCGAACCCCACCGCAGATTTGTCCTGGTTTTCTGTCTCAACACCATATTTCCCGCCGAAACCTCTCTTATAGTCTGTGAACACACATGCAACCAAAACAAAGACGAGGACAGAAAAAACAGAAAACAAGCCAAAGTTAGGTCGGACATGTTATACAATGAAAGACAAAAATAAACAGCAAACATAGTACGATATCGTACAGAACTGTTTTTTAAAAAAAAACAGCTTGGTTCAAAACGCAACACAATTTAGTGAGATTGCTTTTGTTACAAATAATACTGCAAATACCAGTTAGTTCTAACCAAGCTGTTTTGGGCATAGCTTGAACCCAGTGCCCATGACAAAGAACGGACACCGACACGATTAGGTAGTTAGAGATCAGCAACACAAAACAGGCTCCCATTGTCCATAGGAAGTTGTAGAAACCCTTCCAATGCCAATGGAAACCAACAACGACAGAAACGGAGTTAGAAATCACAATTTTCGAATTGCACCAGTACAAGTATTAGATTACACATCCAATTTGCAAACCTGGTTTCCTTTTAATAAAAAGAGAAATGTCTTCCTTCTTGCACATATGAGCAAGCTTTCTTGCAAATAGAATGCAATAGTTCAGAAGTGTCTTTTCACATCAGCTTCACAAATCAAAAACAAAATGGTCTCCTACGCATTTAACTGCGAGGACCAGGGACTGACAAACCCTGATTTAACAAGACAATTCTTTAGAGCCCACGCTTATGGCAACTGCATGGGATTTGGGGAAGTGCTTTAGGGCGGCACAGTGGTTAGCACTGCTGCCTCACAGTGTCAGGGATCTGGGTTCGATTCCCGGCTTTGGTCACTGTCCGTGCGGAGTCTGCACGTTCTCCCTGCGTTTACATGGGTTTCCTCCAGGTTCTCTGGTTTCCTCCCGCAGTCCGAAAGACGTGCTGGTTAAGTGCATTGGCCATGCTAAATTCTCCCTCAGTGCACCCAAACAGACGTCGAATGTGACGACTAGGGGACTTTCACTGTAACTTCATTGCCTATTTGTGACACAAATAAATAAACTTAAGCATTATAGGTCACAGAATAGCCATAGAACAAGTTAGTGATAATCTGCTTTCCACTGGCTAACAAACACCCCAAACTCAATATTATCCATTATCTTAAAGCTTATTTATTGATATCTAAAAATAGATATTTAATTAGTTTTTTTAAATTATTCATTCATGGGGTGTGGTTGTCACTGACAAAGGCAGCATTTATTGCCCTTCCTTGTTGGCCCTTGGATGATGCAGGTCATGGGTTTAGGAGGTGCTTTCAAGGGAGTGCAGTATTTACTTCTGTTTTAGATTCAAAGTCAAGACTCCACAAGCAAATTGGCATTTCCTCTGCAACTGAGACAATTCTGGGTAGTATTGAATTATCAAACTCTCCTGTCCAACTACCAAGTGCAGTAATAATGACACACACATGCATGCACACAATAGACTTACGGCTGCTTGGTTTAAAACAAAAAGCAATAACAATTCTATTCTAATGTTGAAGAGACATTCAGGTAGTCCTCGGACTAATGGCATAATCCCTTCCTGAAAACCATGCTGTAAGTTGAAAGGTCGCAAGTCGGCACCGATTTTGCCATTGGAATGTTGGTATAAATGGGGGATTGGTTCCTGAATCAAGGCAGGAAAACAACCGTAGGGCACCCAGCTGTGTTAAATGCTCTCAACTGTTGCCCTGTAAAGTTGCTGAGGTGATAGTTGATGCCTGCACGCCTTAGCACAAGTTCCTCGATTAGTGTGGGGGATCATTGTCGATTGCCTGTTTAACCTTGAATTCTTTTGAGTCTTAGCGCTTATTAAATAAAACATAAGCATTTATATGCATTACAAAGGCAACAGTTGTGCCAAAACACTTATTTGCAACCCAATAAAGGCAGTTCGACCGGTCCAGTCATAGAGGTGAGCAGCGCAGAACATCAATGGGTAAGTACGAACATACTGGTATGGGTCGCAAAGCCAAAACTGAAGTCATAAAGTTGAAATGGGGTGTCAATTTATAAATACAAGTGCTGTTCAACATAACTTGAATGTCGTAAAGGTGAGGACTGCTTGTAGTTTAAAAATTAGAGTCAGACCTTTCAGGAGCGAAATAAGGCAACATTTCTCAAACACAATGTGATAACAGTTTGGGGTTCACTATGTCATTTGGTCATTGACTTTAGATCAATTGTTAACTTTAAATCCGAGATTGAAAGGTGCTAAGGGACATGGAGTCAAGGTAGGAGTTAAGATTACAGATAAACCAAAATCTCTTTATTCCTGTTCCTATGTTTCTCTTTGGAATAATGTGAAAATAGAACAAGGAACACAATAGGAATGAGAATGTGGAAAAGTAAACTTCAAGTGCTTAAAATTTTCTTTCATTTAAAACTGTTTAAATGTACATAATTAAATTGCAATAATAAACCTGCCCAATATTTGAGTCACATTATTGATATTTGCTTCAGAATGCCAGCACTTATCCATTGAAAACTCACTATTCAGGCTGAACCTGTTGGAGTCTGAGGTAAGGAGTGAAATTCCATTACACTTTCCAGCTCCCTCGTAAAGCAAAGATAAGCCGGATGCTGGTCCATGTTTAAGTTCCGACACATCACCAAATCCCTGATCCACGACTTTAAGCATTTACTTCCTCCACCATTCGTGCACCGTGGCTGCAGTGCACACTGCACAAGGCGCACTGAAGCGACTCACCAAGACATGTTTGACAACACCTCTCAAACAGTGGCAGGAATATGGGAACACCACCCCCTGCAAATTCCCCTCCAAGTCACTACCGATTTAGAATTATATCACTGTCCCTTCAGTGTCACTGGGTTAGAATCCTGGAACTCCCTTCCTAGCAAAACTGTGGGTGTACTGACAACCACATAGACTGCAGTGGTTTAAAGTGGTGGTGATCAGGGGAAATAATGGATAGGCAGTAAATGCTGGTCCTGCGAATGACGTCCATATTCCTTGAACAAATTCAATAATATTTACAGAATATGCTTTTCGGAAATAGACCCAAAAGAATTGTAGTACAGTACATTGCCACGATATATTTTTACACTGAGTTGTTACTGCACAACAAATCCTCGCAGATAGGGTAGTGGAAGCAAAGTCCTTTATAGTTCTTAAAAGGGAGGTGGCTAATGAATGAAACAGAAACTAAAGGGCATGGGGAAAAGACAGGGCAATGAAACTGTGTAAAGCTGAGAGCTAGCACACATATGATGGGCTGAATAGCTTTATTTTATAGTGTACAGTTCTATATGTCTATTCATCAAATCTAAATAGAACATTTTCCTAAAAATGAAGACCCCCCACCGAGATGTTTTTTTTTCAAACTGCATATCTTAAGAACAGGGCATGTGGGCAGTTGTAAGAAAGCTGATATTCTGAAGGAACCTCTCTTTCCAGGAAGATGCACAGGTATACACACACACTAGCAGAAAGGCAAAGGGGTTTTCAAAATAAAGTTAACAACACACCCAGTTCATTCATCTCAACACAGGCACATTACTGTGACCTCCCCCCACCCCATCCACCCACCAATTTGGAAGTTTTTGAAGTTTATTTATTAGCGTCACAAGTAGGCTCACATTAACACTGCAATGAAGTTACAGTGAAAATCCCCGAGTCATCACACTCTGGCACCTGTTTGGGTACAGTGAGGGAGAATTTAGCATGGCCAATGCACCTAACCAGCATGTCTTTCGGACTGTGGGAGGGAACTGGAGCACCCGGAGGAAACCCACGAAGACATGGGGAGAACGTGCAGATTCCGAACAGACAGTGACCCAAGCCAGGAATCAAACCCGGGGCGCTAGCGCTGTGGGGCAGCAGTGCTAACCACTGTGCTGCCCAAAATTTCGTACCACTCAAAAGTCCAAACAATGGCAAACAATTGAGAGACTAGTGGAGTTGGCTTCTTTTTGAAATGCAGTGATTGAAAAGGCACAATCACAAGCTCACTTCTGGAATCGCTCGAACATACTGCCATTGATACAGTCACGCTGTCGAAAAGATGAGGGGAGAGCAGAGTTCTGAGTTATTTTATTGTCCCTATCTAATACCATTATTGTCAAATCACTGTGGGTTGCATTTCTACTACCAACTATTGGCATCCTAAACCAGCTGCTTTATCATCAATTGTGCGGACAATTTACAGCATCAACAATGAGGCACACAATGTCCATAGTAGGCTCTATGTGAGGAATCCAATTTATCAGCATAGCGCTGGAAGCCCTGACAATTGACAGAAGGCTAAACTTGCTGACCACTATAACACTGGACGCTTTAAAAAACAAAAAAACAAGATTTCAATTGGACAATACTGAACTCATTCTCCTGTTGAAAACCTTCCAACCAGCCCGTTCTATAATGGCATGCATTTGTCAATGACAGCTAAAGCCCAAACACTGCACAGAACATTCTCAGAGAATGCTCGTTTATCAGGTGGAGGATTACTCTTAAAAAAGATTCTTGTTGAGCCACAGTCAGAGAGTCATTACAGCCCAGGAGGGCTTTCAGCCCATCGAGTCCATGCCGGCTCTCTGTGGAGTAATCTAGGCAGTCCCATTCCTTCACTCCCATAGCACTGTACATTTATTCTTCTTCAATGTCCATCCCAAAGTGTGCCAGTTAGGTGCATTAACCATGCTAAATCCTCCCTCAGTGTACCCAAACAGGCGTCAGAGTGTGGCGACCAGGGGATTTTCATAGTAACTTCATTGCAGTGTTAACGTAAGCCTACTTGTGACACTAATAAATAAATGTTAAACTTTAAAACATCCAATTTCCTTTTGAAATCAATTGTTATCCTGGTTTCTATCACCCTTGCATTCTAAGAATTCCAACAACCATCTCCCGTGACTGTATGAGAATTATGTTCTTATCTCCATTTTGAATATGCACGATCTTCTTGGAGATCCTCTCCACTTTGAGCCGGCGGTTTGTGGTGAAAATGGTAGCCATGAGGTGGCAATGCATATGTCCATTTTTGGAAGGGATGCCACAGTTTAGCAAAGGATCATAACTTCTTTATCCAAAGAGTGGTTAGAATGTGAACATCTTACCACACAGAGCAGTGGGAGTGAAGAGCAAAAATACATTTAAAGAAAACTAGACCTTTAAGATTAGAACCATTGAACCACAGAATCCCACATTCTAAGACTTTCCTTTCTCCCGCTCACACAAGTCTCTGTGCTTCTTAAATCATAAATATTTTGTGTTGTTCCCAGCAAACTACCAGTCTCTGGCTGGAGCCATCACCATTTCCAGCACTCAGTAATTCCTGAAGATTATCTCTGGTCTATCCCAGGGCTCCTGACCACTTACCTTTCTGAGATTCGTGAAGTTGCGTCGTCTCTTGGTGATCCCAGCCCAAGGCATTCTTGTCCTGTCGATCTGTCTGGACACCAAATTTTCCACCAAAACCTTTGACATAATCTAATTAAACCAAACACGATCAATTAATTTGGAAGTGAACAGTGGGATTATCCCAAAGCACAGAAAGAATAAAAGCCTAAGCCTAAGAGGAGTCACGACGTTAATGGAGTTGACACTTTCAACTCAATTCTAAGTGGACTTGGGTCCACAATACAAAATATTAATGACCAAATAATGTAATTCAGAGAACATTAAGAGGTAGAGTAGGCTATTAAGAGATAGAGATAGAGGGCGGCACGGTAGCACAGTGGTTAGCACTGCTGCTTCACCGCTCCACGGACCTGGGTTCGATTCCCGGCTTGGCTCACTGTCTGTGTGGAGTTTGCACATTCTCCTCATGTCTGCGTGGGTTTCCTCAGGGTGCTCGGTTTCCTCCCACAGTCCAAAGATGTGCAGGTTAGGTTGATTGGCCGTGCTAAAATTGCCCTTAGTGTCCTGGGATGCGTAGGTTAGAGGAATTAGTGGGTAAAATATGTAGGGATATGGGGGTAGGGCCTGGTGGGATTGTGGTCGGTGCAGACCCGATGGGCCGAATGGCCTCTTTCTGCACTGTAGGGTTTCTAAAATGTAGCCCCTGAGCTTGGCCCATTATTCACTTAAATGATGGATGATCTGTATCTTAAGATACAGTATCTTAACTCCATCTTTCATGCGTGGTTGTCTTAGATCTGTCTAGTAACCACAGGAACAAGAATTTAACCAGGAATGCTGGGATGTGATCTGCCCAGCGAGAGCAGCAGCCAGCATTCACAGGGGATGATGCGATGTAACCTTTCCCAGTAATGGGATTAGCAGGCATCCAAACAGAATCAGGTGCAAATAGCCATACCATCAGGATACAGCATACCTAGATGACTGAGGGATCAGTGCAGATATACAGATGCTAATATTGAGAGTCACAGAATGTGAGAGATGCTGAAAGCCCAAATACATAGAGGGGAGAAGCAAAAAGGAAGCAGGATATAATTGCCAGCACCTGAAGAAGCAGGCAACACATTGTAACATCTAAGAGCCGGAGATGCCAGTTTATAGCTCAGAGTCTGAGAAGTAGTTCACATCTAAGAAGTCTAAGAGCCAAGGCAGTACAGAAACCTTCACAAAGGCAGTTTAAATATCCTCACTGGACCAGGAAAAAGAAGTTTTCCGGACTTGATCATCTGCCTTGTACTGTGTGGTAACTATAAACTGGATCTGACTTTTAGATTTATTCAATTTGGACGTTGGTTGGGAACGGGAAAGTCGTAAGGAGTTCAGGAATTGCAGATGGGTGGGATTTTATAGCCTCGCTCACCCCGAAACCGTAAAATCACACCCAAGGTCAACGACCTTCCCATCATCAGCCCCTTGCCTGCTCCGACTCCCATGGTGGGCGGGGCAGTAAGATTCCGGCTGATATATCTTGGAACAAGGGGTCATTTGTACATAAACCATGGGCTAAATTTTCCCGTCCCGCCCACCACAGGAATTGTAGCGGGCGGGACACAGATCATGACCTGTTGACATCGGGCAGGATTTCCCAGTCTTGGGACAAGCACGGCCAGAAAATCACGCCCTATGTTGAGTTATCGTATATTTAATTGTCTAAGAGTATTATAGTCCTACTCATGTATATTTGGCTTTAATTTAATAAGTAATATATAGTAATTGTTAGCCAACGGCTGGACTGGTTATTCTCATTGGAACTCAATTTTCACGTGACTCCTCACACCATTCCAAAAACAAAACCATACACCACCATGAACTAGTATTTCAAGTTGCGACACCATTGTAGGTTGCGACAGTGGTACCTTAACTGTTGATACTCAGGCCTAAGAGAAATAAAACTAACAATCTCTGCTTGGAAGTTTTCAAGAGATCATCAGGTTGGAAAACAGAAATGTTTAAAGCAGGGTACTAATGCAACATGAAAAGGGGATATTATCCTGCGCCTTCTTTGAACTACATTAGACCTCACTGTCTGCTTGAAACAGGATCTTTCAGAGATTGAAGGCACACATCACTCACCTGCATAAGCACCAGACAAAAGACTTCACGTTAAAACATGCCACGGTTAAATGGAAGAGGCAGCCACTTCCTAAGCTAACATTGTAAATCTGTGCCCCAGTCCCAACATTCCTCAGATTCCTCACATTCTGTGCAAAGAGCCAATACACACTTGGAGCACTCGGAAGTCAGGCGACAATAAACAAGTCACCACATTATCCAAATCAGCAGCACTGCCGAGTCTTAGCGAAAGCCCAACCTTTTTGCGATTCGTGCTTTTCGGTTTTCCCTTGGTATTCAAAGCCAACAGCACTTTTGTCCACTTTATCCTTTTCCACTCCGTATTTGCCACCAAATCCTTTGGAATAATCTGCAGCAAAACAAATTGTGTCTTTAGATTAAAGCCGAAGAATTTTGCTTAATTAAAAACACATCTTCCGATCGGCAGCTAAATAAAAGCTTGTTTAGGCTCTACCTGACCAATGTCGGTACGATTGCCCGCCCACAACTAAACACTGAAGGTTACCTGACTAATCCCTCTGATAAAGACTACGTATTATAATGTCTGACTAATACAAGCCATGTCTTCACTTCTGCACATGGGTAACAAGCTGGCCACTGAACAGAAAACAAAGAGTACCTTGGGAAGTGGCATCCCAAAAGTGTTGGGGCCACAGTGTGCACCATTTCTATAAACAATCTCAATTCAGGTTTTGCAATTTAGTTAATAGAGGAGGACTGCAACAAAATACAAGATGACATGAATAAACTTACAGCATGGGCATTAACTGGCAAATTAATTTCAATATAGCCAAGTGTAAGGCAACACATTTTAGTAGACGAATAGGGTGGCTTGGAGATTCACCCAATGGCCATTGGGCCCATCATGTCCTGCAAGAACAACTCACCTGGTCCCACTCTTCCCACCTTTTCCCCCCCAATGGCCTGGCAAATTTTCTCTTCAGATAATTATCCAATTCTCTTGAAAGTGACGATCAAATCTGCCTCCACCACACTTTCAGGCAGCGCATTGCAGATTGTAACAACTCGCGTGTTAAAAAAAATTTCCTGATGTTGTATTCGGTTCCTTCGTCAATCGCTTTAAATCGACGCCCTCTCCCTGTCGATCCTTGGACCAAAAGGAGCAGCTTCTCTCCATCTATTCTGTCCAGGTCCCTCTCGGTTTTGAACACTTCTATAAAACCGCCTCGCAACCTTCTCTGCTGCAAGGAGAACAGCCCCAGTTTCTCCAATCTATCTACGTTATGCAAGTCCCTCATCCCTGGAACCTCATAAATCTTCTCAAATCTGTCCATTAGTGTAGTGCCCAGAATTGTTTAAGTTTATTTATTGGGAAGTTAGTGTACCTTTAAGAAAGGTTTGATTTCTGCAGCTCACAGCTTCAGTGATGTCATTACTGTCGTCGGGCTGACTACAATGAGTCCTTTTATTGCTACTTCAGTAGCTTAAATGGGGGTTATGTTTACTCTGGGATTAGCTTTACGATCCTGCATTGTCAAGAGAAAAGGTGATGCATTTTTGGACAGTTTTCTTTCCAGTGAGTTTAAGGTTTCAGTTTTGAGATATGAAGCTGCAGGTTAGTTTTAGCAGGGGCATCAAGCAAGAAAGAAGCTGAAGTCTCTCTCTCTTCCTGTTCTATTGGGGAATTCTGCTGGTTATCTCAAGGCAATGTTTTGTCTTCTGGGAGGAAAGTACTGGCTTCGAAAAGACGCCAGTCAAGTGAGACTCAATCTATGCTGTGTTAAGCCTGTGAAAAGGCTTTGTCTATGAAAGGTTTTGGTTTGTTGGAATAGCTTTAATATTCAATTAAGAATTAATACATTATTGTGGTTAGTTTCTTTTGGTTTTTTGTTTGCAATTGATAAAAGGTGTTGCTAATTTTCTTACTATATATGTGAACTATATTCTTAAATAAACTTTGTTTGATAAAAGCTCTCTAGTGGGTTGTTGAATCAGACCTGAAGTGAAACATATCATGCTCATCCGAGCCAAATTCAAGATATTAAACTTATGGAGCGGACAGTCTCCATAAAGAACTTTGGAGTTTCTAACCTGATCTATAACAGTATTCATGTCACAAGTAGGCTTACATTAACATTGCAATGAAGTTACTGTGAAAATCCCCTCGTCGCCACAGTCTGGCGCCTGTTTGGGTACACGGAGGGAGAATTTAGCATGGCCAATGCACCTAACCAGCACATCTTTCAGACCGTGGGAGGAAACCGGAGCACCCGGAGGAAACCCACGCAGACACAGGGAGAACATGCAGACTCCACACAGACATGAACCAAGCTAGGAATCAAACCCAGGTCCCTGGCGCTGTGAGGCAGCAATGCTAACCACTGTGCCACCGTATCACCCTTCATGCTATCATGCCGCCCTTGGGCGCAATACTGCCACGGCCAAACCAGTGTTTGATAAGGGTTCACCATAACCTCCTTGCCTTTATACTTTGCCTTTATTTATATTGCCCAGGATCCCATGTGCCTTACTAACCACTTGCTCAACTTTTTGTGAAAAGAACCATTTCTGCTAACATCACATTTTTCAAATGCAGCCAATTTCTAAGCTCATCCCAGAATTCCAAAGTAGTGACACAACTAACTAAGGCCCTCAACAAACACTGGATTTATTTCAAGAGAGATAGAACTAAATTGCAGAGAAATTAGGTTAAACGTGCGCAGAATCTTGGTTGGACTACAGTTGGAGTGCTGGTCTCCATTTTGTGGAAAAGACACCAGTAGCAGAAATGGTCCAAAGATTTGCTGGATGATACAAGAACTAAGGAATAAGGAGTTGTCCTCATCGGGAAACACTGAAGAGGCTGGGGCTCTTTTCTCAGGACAGTCTAAGATTATGAAGGATTTGCCACAGTAGACATACAGATGTTTCCATTTGCAGGGTTGGCCAGTGGTAGAGGCCAGATGTTCACTTATAAATCCAATATGGAATTCAGGAGAGCTCTCTTTCATTGAGATTAGTCGGTCAGACTATAACTACCACAGAGAACAGTTGAGATTGTCAAGAAGTTGGGAAAAAACGAAGATTGAAGAATTGGATAAAAGGAAACAGAGGGATTCAGCTGCACTGAGCATTTTTGATATGCGGATTAGCCTAGTAGTAAGGTGAACAGATATTTACTTAAGTGAAGTGGAGAACAATAGGGCATAGAATTGCAGGGGTTAAAGACACAGAGAGCAAGACTTCAAAAGGAGAAATAAGAATGAATTCTGCACTTACATGTTAAAAGAATGAATTCTAAGAATAGTTGTTCAGATAAGACGAGATCAAAAGGAATAAACCAAACTTGATTAGTCCTGTACTGGAGAAGAATAGCTGACAAGTGACAAAGATCATAACCACACTCAGCTGGAAGCCAAACTCCCCCAAAAACGGCACAGTGATTAGCCCTGCTGCCTCACAGTGCCAGGGATCCACGTTCAATTCCGGCCTCGGGTCACGGTCTGTGTGGAGTTTGCACATTCTCCCCATGTCAGCATGGGTTTCCTCCGGGTGCTCCAGTTTCCTCCCACAGTTCAAAGATGTGCGGGTTAGGTGGATTGGTCATGCTAAATTGACCCTAGTATCAGGGGGGTTTGCAGGATAAATATGTGGGGTTACGCGAATAGGACCTGGGTGGGATTGTAGTCGATGGGCCGAATGGCCTCCTCCTACAATGTAGGGATTTTATGATTCTATGAAAAACAGGTCTTTGGCAAGTGTATCAATTCCAAGTGTACTACCCTGAACCAGAAGAAAAGTTTCCCAACAGAAAAATATAGATCATGTGTGGTAATTATTTCTGGATTTGGCTCATAATGTTAAAACCTATGGGATGTTGTTTTGGGGAAAATATAGTCTGGGAGTTTAGGAGAGTAGAAAGATTTGGAATGGGGCTAATTCAAGTATACTGTCTGTGTGTGTAGCCATTATTGTAGTTAATTCTGTTTTTTTTCTGTCTTGATACCTTTCTTGTGTTTTATTGTTTAATAAACTTTTTTTCATTTGAATGATTACAAAAAGACTGGACCTTTCAAATCACTGGTTTCTGTCCCTTTCCTCACATCATACCAAATTGCAAAATAAACAGTTAAGAACCAAAGTTCCAAGTTTCCCTTCAGGGATTTGGATACCCTCGTGTTTACCGTTAGTGGATTTCTTAACAAGATGAATAGCTTAAAAGCATTCAAGGGGATGTTAAGTAAGTACATGAAAGAGATAGGAACAGATGGATCTGTTGATGGAATTAGGTGTAAAGGAGTCGGAGTATGTTCGAAAAACCAGAATGGGCCTGTTTCTATTCTGTCAATACTTTCTCAGCTCCAAGAAACTTGCTGGAAGCTCCCAAAGTGGACTGTAAATACAACGGAACACTTCACCTCAGAAAGAAAGAAGCTTGCTAGGCTCACAGTCGGAATAGAAATGCATCAAGGAACGGCCAGCATTTCTCAATGCCCAGAAAACAGATCCAAACAGTAGCCGATAAAGTCAATGATGATTCTGGTAAAAATCATTTTTCCTCATTTGGATCCATAACCAAATAAAATGCCAACATACCAATCAACAATAAGTCAGGTTTTGGCCATCTTAAGTGTTGCAGTAAATGTTTGACGTCAGAATTAAATACTGTTGGATAATCCGAGTGAGTGAGCACTTTGGGATTGCCAACACGACTCAAAGTAGTCTCACAACACCAGGTTAAAGTCCAATAGGTTTATTTGGTAGCACAAGCTTTCGGAGCGTTGGCTCTTCATCAGGTGAGTAAAGAATGCAGTTCACAAACAGGGCCTATATAGACACAAACTCAATTACAATACTTCACGGCTCAGCTTTTCCACCAAGTAGAATTTAGCCAATGAAGAAACATTTCATTATCAGACACTCCCAAGAACAATACTGAAAGCTCAGTGGATGTAGCCTGTTCTCAGTGACGGAGGTTATGAATTTGGACAATTTGTGAGAATGACAGACTATGACATCAACCTGATGGCTTGTGGCCAAGTGCTAGAATAACTATCGAGGGAGGTGCAGTTTAACCATCAAATACTCTGGAGCAGATTCGTTTGATACAGATGGAATAAATCTTCTCAGATAGAATCTTACAAGCAAAGGAGGTGGACGTTTGGACTATCATGCTTGGGCCAGTATCTTGAATGAAGTAGCTATCCACTTTAATTCCACTCCCCTGCTCTCCGACCAACCCCCCTAAATAGCCTTGCACCCTTTCTCCTTTGAATATTTAGCCAAATCTCTTTGAATCTGCTTCCACCATTCTTTCAGCCAGTGCGTTCCAGATCATCGTACCAGTATATGTCAATAATTGTGCATGTCTAAGAAATCGGAAATTTCTGCCTAATTTAAAAAGGGGAAAAAAAAAATCAGCAGCAACTAATATTGGAGCTTATTTTGCAAGCCAGCCTATTGCAAATGAGCCTACTACAGAGAATAAATCATTGCTTAACTCAAGCGAGTTCGAACAGTTGCACAGCATAAAAATGGAGCAAGGTTATCAGCTGATCAAGATATTCAACAGCCAAATCACAAGGCAGAAAACTCAAGACACGGCGGTCTGGCACGGACATTTCCCTCACCTTCCTGACTGGAACAATAAACCAAATCAAGATACAGGGCGGTTCACCAATTCTGAGAACGTTCATCAAACCCAGATTTGCTCATTCCTCCAACCAGCTATGAAACAGAGGCCAGCGAGTGATGTGGGGCTACACCCAAAAAAGCCCACTAGGCCTTGGTTCAACAATGGAGAAACTATACAGCTTGGTCACCTCAAGAGGAGGAGGAGTTGTCAGATTTGATCCCAAGGAAAAGCAATTAAAAAGGAAGCGGGAAAAACTGGAGAAAGCAGAGACATCATTGCTGCAGATAACAGGGCGTCTAGTTTTATAATCAGGTTAAGACAGGCAGAACTACCTTATCACCTCACAGTAAACAGAACATCAACAGAAGAGGCGATGTCCTGGTGGTATTTTTTTATTCATTTGTGGGACATGGGCGTCGCTGGCTGGCCAGCATTTATTGCCCGTCCCTAGTTGCCCCGAGGGCAGTTGAGAGTCACCCACATTGCTGTGACTCTGGAGCCAGATGTAGGCCAGACCAGGTAAGGTCGGCAGATTTCCTTCCCTAAAGGACATTAGTGAACCAGATGGGTATTTCTGACAATCAACAATGGCTTCATGGTCATCAGTAGATTCTTAATTCAAGATATATTTTATTGAATTCAAATTCCAACATCTGCCGGATTCAAACTGCCGGGTCCCCAGGACGTTAGCTGAGTTTCTGGATTAATAATCCAGCGGTAATACCACTAGGCCATCGCCTCCCCAGTGATTATCGCTAGACTATTAATCCAAAAACTCAGCTAACATTCTGGGGACTCGGGTTCGAATCCCACCACGGCAGATGGTGGAATTTGAATTAAATCAAAAAAATCTGGAATTAAGAATCTACTGATGACCATGAAACCATTGTCAGAAAAACTCATCTGGTTCACTGCTGTTAGGTTCTTGTGTTATTAATCGAGAATCTGGGCCTGTCCTGCCTCCAGAGTGAAGGGAAACTCCATGCATGCAGAGGCAAAAATACCATGAAATCTGAAATGAAGACAGGAAATTATGAAGCTACTCAGCAGGAGGTAATATCTGTGGAGAGGAAAACCGAGTTGAGAGATTATGGCTGATGACGTATCGTTACTGTACAGATTGCAAGGTCCATGAAGTCTTGTTTGACTGCATTCTAAAATTAGGTTGGGTTCCAACCCTGAACGGTGCTGTCATTATAACAGGAACGATGTCTGCAAAGGCAGCAGTCTGGTCCTGTAAACACCGCCTTGATTTGCAAATTCATTCACAAATTAGAGACAACACAGTGTCAAGTCCCATTCTGAAAGGTTTCCCCAAGTTCACAAGGGAATGTTGCAGACCAAACCAGTCGAGCCGGTGACCCTGATTCTCAGCAGATTGTGACAGGAAATGTTAATGTTGCAGAGAGAAAATATCCAAGTTCAAAGCAACTCCCCACCAAGGTCACACACAGAGACAGACAGAGAGACACACACACACAGACCCAGACACACACACAGACCCAGACACACACACAGACACACACACACACACAGACACACACACACACAGACACACACACACACAGACACACACACACACAGACACACACACACACAGACACACACACACACACACACAGACACAGACACACACACAGACAGACACACACACAGACAGACACACACACAGACAGACACACACACAGACAGACACACACACAGACAGACACACACACAGACACTCTCTCTCTCTCTCTCTGAGGGAGAAATGAAACCAAGGGAAAGCAAAAATGACACACCTCTCTGGGACTCGTGAATCTCAGTTTTGCTCTGGTAATCGAAGCCTAGGGCACTCTTGTCCACTCGGTCTGCTTGCACTCCATACTTCCCCCCAAAACCAGTGCTGTAGTCTGAATAATTCAAGATAGCAAAAGCATCAACAAATGCAGCATGCAACATCTTTGATTGGGACAGAAATGCAAAGGGTCCCGTGATTTAGCAACCATAAGCAGTCCAGTTATGAAGCAGTGCCAGAAAACACAAGTGCATTTTATTGACGTCTAGGACACGGTGGTGAAAATATAATAAGCAGGAGGGTGAGCTATAATGCTCTTAAAACACATTGGAAAAAAGAAATTGGTGGAAGACACCTCTAATAATGGGGATTTGCTGGAAGCATGCATTGCTAAAGATTCAAAATGTCTCTTGCTTTAATTTTGGAATAGTCAGGAGAAAAGGGCAACAGATTAATCAATATAATTTTAAACAGTGGGTAATTATCCACTGTTTTACCCTTTTTCAGAGAAATATGGCATTTGTTTTATTACTAATAATTAATAATCTAAAGAAAATTCAAAACACTGGGTTTGAGTTCGGCAAGAAGTCTCACAACACCAGGTTAAAGTCCAACAGGTTTATTTGGAATCATGAGCTTTTGGAGCGCTGCTCCTTCATTAGGTGAGTGTTCATGATTCCAAATAAACCTGTTGGACTTTAACCTGATGTTGAGAGACTTTTTACCGTGCCCACCCCAGTCCAATGCCGGCATTTCCACAGCATGGGTTTGAGTTGGAAGAGATGAACTAAAATGGGGAGACAGCTCACATTCCAGTTAAATAATCTGGCAGTGGATCACTGGAGATTGCATTAAATTCCAGGTGCACAGAGTTGACTCAAGCTGAAACATATGCAGAAAGAAAGAGAGGGTTCAAAGGGACGATCATAGACGGATAATCACAGAAGGAGGCTGTCCAAACTCATTCCCTAAGTGAAAGACCCTTTTTTCTAAAAAAAAAGAAACAAAATTCATCCATGTTTATACAAATAAGACTCTAAATGGAACATCACAACCACATTGTCACCATCAGTTACTCAGTCTAAAGTTCAATGGTGGAGAGCACTGTACCTTTCTGAGATGCATGTTTGGCTGTCTTGCCTTCATATTCAAACCCCACAGCAGACTGTAAGAGATAAGAAAACACTTATTGACACAGCGTTCCCATGGAAACAGTACATCGGCAAAACGGAGCTGAGAATTCAGGTTTGGGAATCAGCGCTCAGTAGTTCTGGCAGAACATTGCTCAGATTCCCGCCCCCGAAATACTCTGGGTTTCTTTTGAAAAAGACAACTCTGACTTATTCATAGTGCCAACTGGGTGGCAGCTCATAGAATCATAGAAACCCTACAGTGCAGAAAGAGGCCATCTGGCCCATTGAGTCTGCACCAACCACAATCCCACCCAGGCCCCACCCCCACATCCCTACACATTTTACCCGCTAATCCACGCACCTCAGGACACTAAGGGGTAATTTTTAGTATGGTCAATCAACCTGACCCGCACACCTTTGGACTGGAGAAATTTTGTATAAATTGTCCAGGAGCAAGAGTGTAAGGGAACCAAAACCTCAACCTATGGTTCCTCAAGATGGAATACAAGACCATAAGATATAGGAGCAGAATTAGACCATTCGACCCATCGAGTTTGCCCCACAATTCAATCATGGCCGATAAGTTTCTCAACCTCAGTCTCCCACATTTTCCCCCGTAACCTTTGATCCCCATACCAATCAAGAACCTATCTATTCATGTCTTAAATATACTCAATGACCTGGCCTCCACAGCCTTCCGTGGCAATGAATTCCACAGATTTACCACCCTATGGCTGAAGGAATTCCTCCTCGTTTCAGTTCTAAAGGGTCATCCCTTTATTCTGAGGCTGTGCCCTCAGATCTTAATCTCTCGTGCTAATGGAAACATCTTCTCCACGTCCACTCTATCCAGGCCTTTCAGTATTCTGTAAGTTTCGATGAGATTCCGCCCTCATCCTTCTAAACTCCATTGAGTACAGACCCAGAGTCCTCAGATGCCCCTCATACATCGAGCCTTTCATTCCTGGGATAGGGGACAAACATTGCAAATTCTAACGTGCCACCACTTTGGAAACAAAAGCTCAGGCAAAAAAGGATTTAAGACAACCTCAGAGGAAATAATGGGCGAGACTTTAAATAATTTCACAATAGGCTTTAGTACAGTATTCAGCAAAAGAATTAGGTAGAATATTTGACAGCCATAAAATTGGCCATTTTTGGTTAACACCTTTCAAAACAAAAGTCACTTTATCTAAATACGCACCAAAAGTCTTATTTCAGCCAACAGCCTCCACATCTCAAACCAAGGCAGGGGTGATGACTTCACATTCCTTCCTTCCTACGGTCACACTCAAAATATTTACAGCCAAAGACAATTCATGAACCAAATCATGTAGCAAGTCTCTTTCTGCCTCAGGGTAACAATGCAAATTTTATTGTACATATAAAAAAGGATTGAATGGGGTGGAGACTCGGTGGGCACGGGTGCATGCACTAAGTCTGCGCTCCAGATAAAACCAACTGAACAACCTAAAGGACCTGAGGGCATTGGTGCCCAGAAAGAATCATAGAATTGCTACAGTGCAGAAGGAGGCCATTCAACGCATCGAATCTGCACTGACTCCCCAGAGTCAGAGCATCTTTGTTGTTCTTTCCTTCCCATGGCCTTGCATTAGATTATTCCTTTCAGAATAACTTTCATTCCAGATTCAAACAAATATTTCCACCAAGTTAAGAATACAGGCAAATAATATCCACCCAGCATATTTAATGAGCTATCTTCACTGAACTTCATAGGAGGATCTAAGCAGGTTCCTGCATTCTGAAGCACTGTACTTGCATATTGATTTGGAGAATTAAGTACCCTAAGAAAGATGATCAACACATTGGCAGTTTGTTGCAGTCAGTCAGTCCATTCCCAAAGCCACAATCATAGCAGCCTTTCCCCCTCCTTTTCTGATGTCACCAGTTCTCTGCAGCCTTGCATCCCACTCCTGCGCCTTACTGCACTGCTCATCAGTCACATTTAAGAGTCTTGACAGAAGTGCTGCCACAGTATTTAGAAATAGGGAATGAGAAGGGAGGCATGGCCTGAAACTTCCTGCAGTTGACACACACACACACACACACACACACACACACGATGTGGTAGCACTACATTCTGCACTCTCTCCTTTCCTTCTCTATGAACGGTATGCTTTGTCTGTATAGTGCGCAAGAAACAATACTTTTCACTGTATGCTAATACATGTGACATGTATACCAATATACTAATACATGTGACAATAATAAATACAGTTGTGTGACTGGATTAGTATTCCAGAGGCCTGGTCTGGAAGGTTTAACGAGTACAGACTCTCAAGACACCGGGTAAGCAAGCAAACCCTTTCATCTAAGGAATCCACTTGGCTAACTACACATTTCCTGCAAATTCAAAAAGCGTGTGAAATATGAAGTGGTGGCGATTTAGCCGTTGTGTAACTTTAAGGGCGAGGTGTAGTGGAATAAGACCCCATGGATAGCATGTAAAATAAAAGGTTAGCACATAACCACAGTCGAATTGGCCAAATGCCTGCAGCTTCCATACTTGCCTTATCGACCCTGTCCTTCTGTACACCGAACTTTCCACCAAATCCCTTTACCGAGTCTGTTTGAGAGCAGTGCTTGGAGAGTTTAGCAACGTATTCATGTCCAACAGCTGACTGAAAAGATGGAGACAATCACGTGTTAAAACGACAACACTTCAGAGCCACAAAAGATCCCGTGCGTTCTTTCAAGAAGTTTGAAGATTAAAGTCAGTCACTTTCTTCCATTCATTGTCAAAAAAGAAATAGTTAATGCTGTCTTTGAAACCGTTGACCCTTTTTATGATTGCAGTACTTCCTCTAGACAACTTGCAAATACCCAGATTATTCAGCAAGACCACAAGAAGTTTAATCCTGATCAACAGAATTTCAGAATCATCTTACTAACACAGTGCTACGACTCTCACTAACTTTTACAGATGCACCATAGAAAGCATTCTTTCTGGTTGTATCACAGTTTGGTATGGCTCCTGCTCTGCTCCAGACCGCAAGAAACTACAAAAGGTTGCGAATGTAGCCCAATCCATCACGCGCACCAGCCTCCCATCCATTGACTCTGTCTACACTTCCCGCTGCCTCGGAAAAGCAGCCAGCATAATCAAGGACATTCTCTCTTCCACCTTCTTCCATTGGGAAAAAGACACAAAAGTCTGAGGTCACATACCAACCGACCCAAGAACAGCTTCTTTCCTGCTGTCATCAGACTTTTGAATGGACCTACCTCGCATTAAGTTGATCTTTCTCTGCACCCTAGCTATGACTGTAACACTACATTCTGCACTCTCTCCTTTCCTTCTCTATGAACGGTATGCTTTGTCTGTATAGTGCGCAAAAAACAATACTTTTCACTGTATACTAATACATGTGACAATAATAAATCAAATCAAAATAGTTTATGTCAGAATTGCATCCCCACTTAACCTCAATACTGGAACAGATTTGTTGGTTTAAATACAATTTGCAAGAGTATTATAACATATCGACTTTGACTTAGAAAACAAATGCACATACACAGACTTCATCAAACATTTAGGGTTCCACTTGTGGACTCCTGAGACTTTGGCAATCTGATTACATCAGCAAAATACTGCAGCTGCTGACAATCTGAAATGAAAATGAAAAATGTTGGAAATTCTCAGCAAAGGGGGTCATCAATCTGAACCGTTAACTCATTGAATCCCTACAGTGCAGAAGGAGGCCATTTGGCCCATCAAGTCTGCACCGACTCACTGACAGAACATCGTACGCAGGCGCATGCCCATCCTTGTAACCCCACATATTTACCCCCCCAATCCCCATAACCTACATATCTTTGGACACTAAGGGGCAATTTAGCATGGCCAATCCCCCTAACCTGAATATCCACTGCTGTGTGTCATTTTTATAAATGACCTGGATGAGGGCGTAGAAGCATGGATTAGTAAATTTGCGCATGACACTAAAGTCGGTGGAGTTGTAGACCGTGCGGAGGGAAGTGGCAGGTTACAGAGGGACATAGGTAAGCTGCAGAGCTGGGCTGAGAGGTGGCAAATGGAGTTTAATGCGGAAAAGTGTGAGGTGATTCACTTTGGAAGGAATAACAGGAATACAGAGTACTGGGCTAATGGTAAGATACTTGTGGGTGAACAGAGGGATCTGGGTGTCCATATGCATAGATCCCTGAAAGTTGGCACCCAGGTTGATAGGGTTATTAAGAAGGCATACGGTGTGTTAGCTTTTATTGGTACAGGGATTGAGTTTCGAAGCCATGAGGTCATGTTGCAGCTGTACAAAACTCTGGTGCGGCCGCACTTGGAGGATTGCGTACAGTTCTGGTCGCCGCATTATAGGAAGGATGTGGAAGCATTGGAAAGGATGCAGAGGAGATTTACTAGGATGTTGCCTGGTATGTTGGGAAGATCGTATGAGGAAAGACTGAGGGACTTGAGGTTGTTTTCGTTAGAGAGAAGAAGGTTAAGAGGTGACTTAATAGAGGCATACAAGATGATCAGAGGATTAGATAGGGTGGATAGTGAGAGCTTTTTTCCTCGGATGGTGATGGCTAACACGAGGGGACATAGCTTTAAATTGAGGGGTGATAGATATAGGACAGATGTCAGAGGTAGGTTCTTCACTCAGAGTAGTAAGGGCGTGGAATGCCCTGCCTGCAGCAGTAGTGGACTTGTCAACATTAAGAGCATTCAAATGGTTATTGGATAAACATATGGATGATATTGGAATAGTGTAGGTTAGAGGGGCTTTAGATTGGTTTCACTGGTCGGCGCAACATCGAGGGCCGAAGGGCCTGTACTGCGCTGTAATGTTCTATGTTCTATGTTTGGACTGTGGGAGGAAACCGGAGTATCCGGAGGAAACCCACAGAGAAGTGTGGAGAATGTGCAAACTCCACGCAATCACCCAAGCCGGAATCGAACCTGGGACCCTGGCACTCTAAGGCAGCAGGAGCTGCCAGAATTGCTGAACATTTCTAACATTTTCCATTTTTACTGGCAAATCACATTCCGAGTTTCACAAAAAAAAATGAAATCAAAGACAGCGCAGATAAACCTAACACAACCCATTCAATTCCGCATCTGTTAGCAATCATCATGTATCAGTTTTACAGACAATGGAGTCTCAGTTACTCCAGATGTATTTCAGGGTTAAAGTGGTTCATGTCATGTGCAGGATATGAGCCACATATTACACTGCATTTATCACTGGCTTCAATTTCCCTCTTTGTTGTGATAAAGTGAGACATTGTAATGTTAAAACAAGCTGCAGCTAGAATTTACTCCAACTTTGATAAACAGCAGAGAAGGCGAGAAAGTTTCCACTCCTTTGCACTGCAGATTAGAAAATGGAATTGAAGGTTTACAAGGCACTATTCACCTACTTAAATTCACTACAGGTTCACTCACACAAACACAGGCTGAATCAGATTTATAAATATTTTCACAATTGGGGCATTTACGGGAATCATTCATGAGTCACCTGCATGTGGGAATATCTGCTTGACATCAGCATTTCTGGCCTGCAACCTTTCAAGGGTAATGGCAAGTCACATACAGTCTGGAGCACAGGAACAGGCCATTTAGCCCAACAGGTCCATTCTGGCACTTAGACTCCGTGCAAGCCTCCTCCTAGACCTCTTCATCTAACCCCATTAACATCTCCTTCTGTTCTCTCTCCCTCGTGTTTATCTAGTCTTCCCTTAAGGGAATATTTGCCTCAACTACTTATTGTGGCAGTTCCATATTCTTGTCACTCTTCAGTAAATGCCTTATTGGATTTATTACTATCTCATATTTATAGCCTCGAGTTTTGGTCTCTCCTGCAAATACAAACATTTTATCTAAAGCTGCAAGCCTCTTCCTAAAGGCTCCCACCGATTCATCATCAGCTGTCCAGCATCTCAAGGATGATGGCTACTCAAGGTCACGAGTTTTTGTTACGGGTCCTCATGTGACTGATCCTCGACCTGCATATCTATAGATGCATGGGGCAGGATGCCCAACAAGGTATTGGGATCTGGGTACAGGAATCGCTCCCATTTCTCTTTCCATTCTCTGTCGCTGCTCTGCCTCATCAAGACATTGGGACTCAAAGTGAGAGGCAACCTGATGGACAAGTTGTCACTGTTCTGAATGACTGGTAGCAAGCTCCTCCCAGTCATTAATATCAATGCTGTCATGCTTCAAGAGAGCTTCAGGGTATCTTTGAAGTGTTTTCTTTGTTCTACCCCCAGAACATCATCCTGGTACCAAAGAAAAGCCAAGCAACGTGCCGTAATGACTATCGTCTGGTGGTTTTGACATCTGTCATTATGAAGTGCTTCAACATATTAGTCATGACGTGAACCAATTCCAGCCTCCCAAAATGCTTGGATCCACTACAGTTCATCTATCGCCGCTACAGATCCACAGCAGACACCACTCTCTGGCCCTACACTCAACCCTGGAACACCTAGATAACAAAGACATTTTCATCAGACTCCTACTTATTAACTACAGCTCAGCTTTCAACACCATTATTCCTCCAAAACCCATCTCCAAACTCAGTGGCCTGGACCTTGACTCCTCCCTCCGCTACTGGATCCTAGACTTCCTAACCCACAGACCGCAGTCAGTAAGGACAGGCAACAACATCTCCCCCACGATCATCCTCAACACCCGGTGCCCCACAGGACTGTCTTCAGCCCCTTACAATACTCCCTATGCACCAACGACTGTGTGGCTAAATTCTCCTCCAACTCGATTTTCAAGTTTGCTGATGTCACCTCCGTAGTGGGTCGGATCTCTCACAATGATGAGATGGAGTACAGGAAAGAGATAGAGAATCTGGTGAACTGGTGTGACGATAATAATCTCTCCCTCAATGTCAGCAAAACTTCAGGAGTCATCGACTTCAGGAAGTGTAGTGGAGAACATGCCCCTGTCCACATCAATGGGGATAAAGTGGAAATGGTTGAGAGCTTCAAGTTTCTAGGTGTCCAGATCACCAACAAACTGTCCTGGTCCCTCCATGCCGACACTATAGTTAAGAAAGCCCACCAATGCCTCTACTTTCTCAGAAGACTAAGGAAATTTGGCATGTCAGCTACAAGTCTCACCAACTTTTACTGATACACCATAGGAAGCATTCTTTCTGGTTTTATCACAATTTCGTACGAGTCCTGCTCTGTCCAAGACCGCAAAAACTTCAATGGGTTGTGAAAGTAGCATAGTTCATCCCACAAACCAGCCTCCCACCCATTGACTCTGTCTATACTTCCCGCTGCCTTGGAAAAACAGCCAGCATAATTAAGGACCCCACGGACCCCAGGCATTCTCTCTTCCGTCGGGAAAAAGATACAAAAGTCTGAGGACACGTTTGACCAACTCAAGATCAACTTCTTCCCTGCTGCCATCAGACTTTTGAATGGACTTACCTTGCATTAAGTTGATCTTTCTCTACACTCTGGCTATGACTGTAACACTACATTCTGCACCCTCTCCTTTCCTTCTCTATGAACGGTATGCTCTGTCTGTGCAAGAAACAATACTTTTCACTGTATGTTAATACATGTGACAATAATAAAACAAATCAAAGAACACTGGCCATTTGCGAGTGGAGAAACAGCACCTGGCTTGAGGGACGGTATCCGGACATCTGGACAGTGTTCCCTTTATCGAAAATGATTTTGTAGGACTTTACAGTGGTGAAGAACAGATACATTGGATTCCCTGGCTGCGTGCAACAGTGCTGCTAATATGAACAATTTGGCCTGAGTTTTTGAACAGCCATTTGGACCCTTCATCCCACTTGCAATAAAAGAGAGCTTAAATATTCACTCCAAATTGGAACAGACAATGATGAAAACACTCAGCAGTTGAGGCAGTACTTGTGGAGAGAGAAAAACAGCGCTTCAGGTCAATGACCTCCCATCAGAACTACTAAATGTTAAAAGGTGAAGCACTTTTACGAAAGGGTTGGGGGGGGGTGGGGGGGGGGGGGGGGGGCTGCAGTGAGTAGGGGAGGCAAAGAAACAAAGGAGAATAGCCTGTGGTAGGGTGAGGGATAGGAGTGATTAAATGGCCAAAAGGGAGTGATAACGAGGCCCTCTCCACAAACACGGCCTGACCTGCCGAGTGTTTCCAGCATCTCCTGTCATTTCCTTTGGTTTAATCTTCTCTCACTAGTTTTGATGAACTATTCACGTAAGGTTTGAATCATAGAATCCCTACAGTGCAGGAGGAGGCCATTCAGCCCATCGAGCCTGCACCAACAACAATCCCACCCAGGCGCTACCCCCATAACCCCATGGGTTTACCCTGATAATCCACGTATTTACCTTGGCAATCACCCTGACATTGAGGGGCAGTTTAGCCTGGCCAATCCACCTAACCCGCATATCTTTGGACTGTGGGAGGAAACCGGAGCACCCGGAGGAAACCCACGCAGACACGGGGAGAATGTGCAAACTCCACACAGGCAGTCACCCAAGGCTGGAACTGAACCCAGGTCCCTGGCGTTGTGAGGCAGCAGTGCTAACCACTGTGCCACCATGCCGCGCCAAAGCTGAAGCAACTGCTGTACATAAAATTCAATTCATCCATTTGGAACTGACTGCTTCTATAGCTCCTTGGAAATACTCACTGCCTCAATCCCCATGACCAGCAGATCATGCTCTATACAATCAGAGGAACAACTAATCAGTGCAAAGCTGCCTCCTGCTAAATCAATCATCTACTTACTTCAAGCCCATGTAAACATTTGGTATTTTAGCGCAGGCAATTAAGCATCTTAATACTCCAAGTTTAAAACAGTTATTTTTAACCATGAATCAGAGAATCGGAGAATGGTTATAGTAGAGAAGGAGGCCATTCTGACCATTACGTCCATGTTTGCTCTCTGCAAAAGCAACTTCTAGTCCCACTCCCTACCTTTTCCTTTACCCTGCAATTTGTTCGCTTTTTAAAAAAGTTTATTGTCACAAGTAGGCTTACATTAACACTGCAATGAAGTTACTCTCACACAGCGCACGCGAGAGATGTTTAGAGGAGAATTTCTTGTGCTTTGGGTCTTTGCAGCTGAAGACACGGCCACTGATGTTATAGCAATGAAAAATCAGGGCCACACTGTAATCTAGAATTGGAGGATCACCGATACCTCAGATGGGCATTGGGGTGGAGGAGATTACAGAGATAGGAGGGATTTGAAAACAAGAATGAGAAATCTAAAAGTGAGGAGTTGCCAAACCAGAAACCAGTGTTAGGTAAAAAAAACACAAAACAAGTTGGACTTGGTCTGTGAGTTTTCCAAACCAATTTGAACAGCAAATCTCTCTCCCCATTGCAAGCCATGCCGACACTATTGTTAAGAAAGCCCCACCAACGCCTCTACTTTCTCAGACGACTAAGGAAATTTGGCGCGTCAGCTACAACTCTCACCAACTTTTACAGATGTACCATAGAAAGCATTCTTTCTGGTTGTATCACAGCTTGGTATGGGCTCCTGCTCTGCCCAATGCTGCAAGAAACTACAAAAGGTTGTGAATGTAGCCCAATCCATCACGCAAACCAGCCTCCCATCCATTGACTCTGTCAACACTTCCCGTTTCCTCGGAAAAGCAGCCAGCATAATTAAGGATGCCACGCACCTCGGACATACTCTTTCCACCATCTTCCGTCAGGAAAAAGATACAAAAATCTGAGGTCACGTATTAACCGACTCAAGAACAGCTTCTTCCCTGCTGCCATCAGACTTTTGAATGGACCTACCTCACCTTAAGTTGATCTTTCTCTACACCCTAGCTATGACTGTAACACTACATTCTGCACTCTCTTGTTTCCTTCTCTATGAATGGTATGCGCTGTCTGTATAGGGCACAAGAAACAATACTTTTCATTGTATACTAATACACGTGACAATAATAGATCAAATCAAAAAACCATCAGTTTGGTAACTTCCCAACTGCAAGGTAAAATTCAACAACGCAAACCGATATTGTGCATTGTTACAGTGGGGCAGCGACTTTGTGAGGAGCACAAAAGTTCAAGGCTGACACTCCAATGCAGTACCGTTGAGGCTCCACATACCCCCCCTTTTTAAAAAAAATTTCATTCGTGGGACATGGGCGCCGCTGGCTGGCCAGCATTTATTGCCCATCCCTAGTTGAGAGTCAACCACGTTGCTGTGGATCTGGAATCAGATGTAGGCCAGACCAGGTAAGGATGGCAGATTTCCTTCCCTAAAGGACATTTTTCCAACAACCGACAATGGTTTCATGGTCATCAGTAGATTCTTAATTCCAGAAATTTTTAATTGAATTCAAATTCCACAATCTGCCATGGCGGGATTCGACCCTGGGTCCCAGAAAATTAGCTGAGTTTTTGGATTAGTAGTCTAGTAATAATACCATTCGGCCATTACCTCCCCTCTGGTGAGCATAAAAGATCCCACGAGACTATTTCGAAGAGGAGCAGGGAGCAGTTTTTTCTGGTACCTTTCAATACTTTAATTCTAATCAAAAAAGCCAATTCAAGTTAAGTCCCATCGTGGTCCTCACGTGAGGGACAAACGGGATCCAAGCTGGCAAGACATTGCATCCCATCTTAGGCTCGATTAAACAAGATCCAAGTTGACAGGATGAGGTATTGCATCCCCTCCTGGGCTTGACCTCACACTTCACCTTAGCCAAAAGGTCAAGATAGCTTTGGAAAATTGTATCAGGCAAAGCCTCGGTTTAACCTCATTGGCTACCCTGATCCTTTACTCTACCCTAGCCTGGGCAAACCACCAATCGTAGGCATCAGCACACCCCCAGTGCAATGGGCTAGGGACAGCACAGTGGTTAGCACTGCTGTCTCACAGCGCCAGGGACCCGGATTTGAATCTTGGCTTGGGTCACTGTGTGTGTGGAGTTTGCACATTCTCCCAGTATCTGCGTGGGTTTCCTCCGGGTGCTCCGATTTCCTCCCACAGTCCAAAGATGTGCGGGTTAGGTGAATTGGCCATGCTAAATTGCCCCTTAGCGTCAGGGGGCTAGTTGGCGTAAATGCATTGGGTTATGGGGATAGGACCTGGATGGGATTGTGGTTGGTGCAGACTCGATGGACCGAATGGCCTCCTTCTGCACTGTAGGATTCTATGATTCCCCTGCCAGGCAAGTATAATGCTGGTACCCTCACCAATACTTATCCCTCAGTCGACGTCACTAAAACCAGATTAGTTGGTTATTATCATGTGGCTGTTTGTGGAAGCTTGCTTTGTCCACATTGATTGCACTTCAAATGGAACAATCATTGTTGTAAAAGGTTTTCATTGCCTCAAGTGTCAGTTGTTGGCACAGTTAGTAAGACACTTGCTTCTGAGTCAGAAGGTTGTGGGTTCAAGTCTCACTCCAGAGAAAAACATCCTGTGGGTGTGAAAAGTGCTACATAAACACAAGTCTTTCTTTCAGATAGTAACCCGAAATCAAGATCTGGCCTCCATGTTAATTGCTCGAGCAATATTGCAAATTAAAATTAATCCAAGATTCCTTGTTATATTGCAGATTGTCTGCAAAATGTATTAAAAATTATAGTCAGAGAAACACATCATTTAAACCATCATACACTTAGTCTTTGAAAAGCCAGCTAGTTAACCTCACAAACTAGCCTCAAGCTAAAAGTGGTGCATTTATCAGTAAAATTACACTAAATGTCTATTCTTAGAAATTAAAAAGCACTCCCTTATGTAATAACTACTTGAGTTTGTAACAGTGAGCCATGGACAGGCACTATCCTTTCTGCTATGAATGCTCCCTCACTAATGCTTGCAGTCACTTTCTGAACACAAGTCGACATTCAGAAGCACTCAACCGTACTGGTGTGATGATAACATTTATATTGGGATTTATATTTCAGGCTGATCTCCCCTGCCTGTTTCAATTCTGGCCTACCCTTAATACTGCCAGAAGATCTCCTCTCTCCTGCTAATCTTGGCCACCATCCAAGATCAGCGGGATTTAACCTGCATATGTTTCATTATTCTTTTTTAAAAAGTGGAAGGGGTCCAAAAGAACAACAATGGCGGCAACATACTGCATTGGATTTATCAAGAGGAACCAGATTCAAGGTCAGTTCCAGACGAACCACAGGAGCATAGAATCTCTACAGTGCTGAAGGCGGCCATTCGGCCCATCGAGTCTGCACCGACGTCAATCCCACCCAGGCCCCATCCCGTAACCCCACGTATTTACCTTGCTAATCCCATTGATACCAAGGGGCAATTAAGCATGGTCAATCAACCTAACCCGCACATCTTTGGAGTGTGGGAGGAAACCGGAGCACCCAGAGGAAACCCACGCAGAGACGGGGAGAACTTGCAAACTCCACAGACAGTGACCCAAGGCCGGAATTGAACACTGTGGGGCAGCACAGTTAACCATTGTGCTACCGCACCGCCCCCTGAGCAGCAATGAGGCAACATGAAAACCCAGGATAAAATGTTGGGCATGGCCTAAACTTACACTGTCAGTTTGTCAATCTCCCATGCCTGTGTTAGCCCCAATTTGGTTTATACAGATGAGAGATCCGTCCAGTTACAGCGCATACAAGGTGGCGCAATGAGTTGGCGAGGAACAGTGGGCAGACTCAACATTGATTAATTAAGAAACACAGAAACAACAACAGGTTAAAATCCAACAGGTTTATTTGGTAGCACAAGCCACTAGCTTTCAGAGCGATGCTCCTTCATCAGGTAAGTGGGATTTCAGTTCATAAACAGGGCATATAAAGACACAAACTCAATTTACAAAATAATGGTTGGAATGCGAGTCTTTACAGGTAATCAAGTCTTAAAGGTACAGACAATGTGAGTGGAGAGAGGGTTAAGCACAGGTTAAAGAGATGTGTATTGTCTTCAGCCGGGACAGTTAGTGAGATTTTGCAAGCCCAGGCAAGTCGTGGGGGTCACAGATAGTGTGACATGAACCCAAGATCCCTGTTGAGGCCATCCTCATGTGTACGGAACTTGGCTATCAGTCTCTGCTCAGCGACTCTGTGTTGTCGTGTGTCGTGAAGGGCGCCTTGGAGAACGCTTACCCAAAGATCAGAGGCCGAATGCCCGTGACCACTGAAGTGTTCCCCAACAGGAAGAGAACACTCTTGCCTGATGATTGTCGAGCAGTGTTCATTCATCCGTTGTCGTAGCGTCTGCATGGTCTCCCCAATGTACCATGCCTCGGGACATCCTTTCCTGCAGCATATCAGGTAGACAACGTTGGCAGAGTTGCAAGTGTATGTACCGTGTACCTGGTGGATGGTGTTCTCACGTGAGATGATGGCTTTCGCGTCGATGAACCGGCACATCTTGCAGAGGTTGCTGTGGCAGGGCTGTGTGGTGTCGTGGTCACTGTTCTCCTGAAGGCTGGGCAGTTTGCTGCGGACAATGGTCTGTTTGAGGCTGTGGGCGGTTGTTTGAAGGCAAGAAGTGGAGGTGTGGGGATGGCCTTGGCGAGATATTCGTCTTCATCAATGACATGTTGAAGGCTCCGGAGAAGATGTTGTAGCTTCTCCGCTCCAGGGAAGTACTGGACGACGAAGGGTACTCTGTCCACCGTGTCCCGTGTTTGTCTTCTGAGGAGGTCGGTGCGGTTTTTTGCTGTGGTGCATCGGAACTGTCGATCGATGAGTCGAGCGCCATATCCTGTTCTTATGAGGGCATCTTTCAGCATCTGGAGATGTCTGTTGCGATCCTCCTCATCGGAGCAGATCCTGTGTATATGGAGGGCTTGTCCGTAGGGGATGGCTTCTTTAACGTGTTTAGGGTGGAAGCTGGAGAAGTGGAGCATCGTGAGGTTATCCGTGGGCTTGCGGTACAGTGAAGTGCTGAGGTGACCATCCTTGATGGAGATGCGTGTGTCCAAGAATGCAACCGATTCCGGAGAGTAGTCCATGGTGAGTCTGATGGTGGGATGGAACTTGTTGATGTCATCATATAGTTGTTTCAGTGATTGTTCACCATGAGTCCAAAGGAAGAAAATGTCATCGATGTATCTAGTGTATAGCATCGGTTGAAGGTCCTGTGCGGTGAAGAGGTCTTGTTCGAAACTGTGCATGAAGACGTTGGCATATTGAGGTGTGAATTTGGTCCCCATGGACCACAATGTCTTCACCTTCAATGAACAGTTCTTCATCCAGACACACAGAACAGCCATGGGGACCAAATTCGCACCTCAATATGCCAACATCTTCATGCACAGGTGCGAACAAGACTTCTTCACCGCACAGGACCTTCAACCGATGCTATACACTAGATACATCGATAACATTTTCTTCCTTTGGGCTCATGGTGAACAATCACTGAAACAATATATGATGACATCAACAAGTTCCATCCCACCATCAGACTCACCATGGACTACTCTCCGGAATCGGTTGCATTCTTGGACACACGCATCTCCATCAAGGACGGTCACCTCAGCACCTCACTGTACCGCAAGCCCACGGATAACCTCACGATGCTCCACTTCTCCAGCTTCCACCCTAAACACGTTAAAGAAGCTATTCCCTACGGACAAGCCCTCCGTATACACAGGATCTGCTCAGATGAGGAGGATCGCAACAGACACCTCCAGACGCTGAAAGATGCCCTCATAAGAACAGGATATGGTGCTCGACTCATCGATCGACAGTTCCGACGTGTCATAGCAAAAAACCGCACCAACCTCCTCAGAAGTCAAACACGGGACACGGTGGACAGAGTACCCTTCATCGTCCAGTACTTCCCCAGAGCGGAGAAGCTATGACATCTTCTCTGGAGCCTTCAACATGTCATTGATGAAGACAAACATCTCGCCAAGTCCATCCCCACACCCCCACTTCTTGCCTTCAAACAACCGCCCACAACCTCAAACAGACCATTGTCCGCAGCAAACTACCCAGCCTTCAGGAGAACAGTGACCACAACACCACACAACCCTGCTACAGCAACCTCTGCAAGACTTTCCAGATCATCAACACGGATGCCATCATCTCACGTGAGGACACCATCCACCAGGTACACGGTACATACACTTGCAACTCGACCAACGTTGTCTACCTGATACACTGCAAGAAAGGATGTCCTGAGGCATGGTACATTGGGGAGACCATGCAGACACTACGACAACGGATGAATGAACACCGCTCGACAATCACCAGGCAAGAGTGTTCTTTTCCTGTTGGGGAACACTTCAGTGGTCACGGGCATTCGGCCTCTGATCTTTGGGTAAGCGTTCTCCAAGGCGGCCTTCACGACACACGACAACACAGAGTCGCTGAGCAGAGACTGATAGCCAAGTTCCGCACACACAAGGACAGCCTCAACAGGGATCTTGGGTTCGTGTCACACTATCTGTAACCCCCACGACTTGCCTGGGCTTGCAAAATCTCACTAACTGTCCTGGCTGGAGACAATACACATCTCTTTAACCTGTGCTTACCCCTCTCTCCACTCACATTGTCTGTACCTTTAAGACTTGATTACCTGTAAAGACTCGCATTCCAAACATTATTTTGTAAATTGAGTTTGTGTCTTTATATGCCCTGTTTGTGAACTGAAATCCCACTCACCTGATAAAGGAGCAGCACTCCGAAAGCTTGTGTGGCTTTTGCTACCAAATAAACCTGTTGGACTTTAACCTGGTGTTGTGAGACTTCTTAGTGTGTTTACCCCAGTCCAACGCCAGCATCTCCACATCATAATTAAGAAACCACAGGGTGGTTTGGAAGATTGGTCACACCTTTGAAAGGATATGGTCATCCTTACTGTAGAGAGGAACATATTTCGAAAAAATGGGGAGCAGGACGCAGTGGAAATAAGAGCGTCACTGCTCCTATCGAGACAAAATTGGAACACTTCCTACCCAACCCTTCACCAGTACTCCACTGAGGTAGCCGCTCCATGCAGTTATCCACATGCAAATTCAATGAGTAACCATTGTATGAAATTCAGTATGTGTACCAGTTACAGATTCTACTTTCCTCCTGGCCCGTTCCACATTTTCTGGTAGTTTTTAAAGAAAGTAGGAGGTTGACTTCTGGTCCACTGGCTGCTGTCCAATAACAAGGATGTGTCATGGGGCAGCACGGTGGCACAGCGGTTAGCACTGCTGCCTCACAGCACCAGGGACCCGGTTCGATTCCCAGCTTGGGTCACTGTCTGTGTGGAGTTTGCACATTCTCCCCATGTCTGCGTGGGTTTCCTCCCACAGTCCGAAAAACGTGCTGGTTAGGTGGATTGGCCATGCTAAATTGCCCCTTAATGTTGGGGGGACGAGCTAGGGTAAGTGCATGGGGATAGGGCCTGGGTGGATTGTGGGTGCAGACTCGATGGGCCGAATGGCCTCTTCCTACACTGTAGGATCTTGTGATTCTATTGACCGATAAAACGATAACCAAAGTCATTAAATATTTAAAGTCAGTTTGAATTAAGTATCTCGCTAAATGAGCTGTATAACAGGATCAACCTTTAGACTTCTATCCGGGGTCTAAATCACTGGTGCCTGAACTTCTCAAATACTTAAAATCATCATCAACACAACATTTTTCCTTTACTGCTCGAGTGGGAAGACTGAACATTAAGCTGCAATTGCAACCACAACAGAACTCAGATTTGAAAAGAAAGTCACGCAACACTGAAAGATGGGTTTTTATTTATAGCATTTATGTCCTGTCTTTCTCCCCCCGGGGATGTCCAAAATGCTTTACAACCAATGAAGCAGCTCTGAAATATAACCACTGTAACAACGTAACATTTATTCCACAAAGTTATAACAGCAGCTACACGCAGGCATCTGAGGGAGAGAGAGGATGATGACTAACCACCTAATTATGTTCATTGTTAATCGTCACATAATTCAAATGGTTTTCTTTGTCAGCCAGACGAGTGACGGTAAATATTACTGCGGGCAGGCGCGATTTAAAATTCCTCTCCTGCTGCTGTTGCCAGAATGAGTTGCTTTGCTATTCGGATACAACAATGATTGACAGGCCATTACCCAGGAAATTCCTATTCACAAAAGGTTTGCATTTACAGAGTGACTTTCAAGACCACCTGACATCACAAAATGCTGTACAGCCAACAAACTACTCCTTAGTTACCGATGTAATGTAGGAAACGCAGCAGCCAACCTGCACACAGCAAGATCCCAAGTAAGAAGTTTCACTAATAATCTAAAAACAAATCAAAATACTGGGTTTGAGTTCGGCAAGAAGTCCCACAACACCAGGTTAAAGTCCAACAGGTTTATTTGGGATCACGAGCTTTCGGAACGCTGCTCCTTCCATCAGGTGAGTCAAAGCACTCCGCAGTGCTCCGAAAGCTCGTGATTCCAAATAAACCTGTTGGACTTTAACCTGGTGTTGAGAGACTTCTTACTGTGCCCACCCCAGTCCAACGCCAGCATCTCCACCTCGTGGCCAAGATCCCACAAGTAGCAAAATTGATCATGACACGGCAGTCTGCTAGCATGATGTTGTTTGAGGGATAAATATTTGCTAATATTTCCCATTCTCCTCTTCAAAATAGCTTCATAGGTGCATTTTCACCCAACTAAGTGGTCAAACAGAGCCTCGGTTTATCCTATCAGTTAAAAGACTGATAGGATAACACTTTGACCTAAAGGTCAACACTGCCTCCTTAAGCCAGCCTAGATATTTGTGCTCTGGAGTGAGGCTTGAACTCACAACCTTCTGACTCAGAGGCGAGTGTGCTACCAACTGTGCCACCACTGACATCTAACTCAGATCAAAGCCCACAGCTGTGTGCTGCCTATGACAGACATTGAGCATTTAAATAAAAGCAAAATACTGCAGATGCTGGAATCCAAGACAAAAACAGCAAATGCTGGAAACTCTCAGCGGGTCTGACAGCATCTGTGGAGAGAGAACAGAGCTGGCGTTTCAAGTCTGGATGACCCTTTGTCAGAGCTTTCTTAAGCCCTGATGAAGGGTCATCCAGACTCGAAACGTTGGCTCTATTCTCTCTCCACAGATGCTGTCAGACCTGCTGAGATTTTCCAGCACTTTTCTGTTTTTGATTTGAGCATAAATTGCAGAAGCAAGTAGGAAGTTTCAGCGCTGATCCATGAACACAAAGACTTCTAAACACTGCAATCCACTTTCTCAAAGTGGCAGATGCATTCACTTTTCAAAAAGTGAGATAATTTATCATAGATTCACAACCCTACGTCAGTGCTGGGATCTAGAACCATCAGCTAGAATAATCAAAATAACCACTACTTTCATCAGCTCTTCAATTAAGGACATTTCCAAGCAATGACAAACTTTAAAAATGGCACATTTCTTACTTTATCCATACGATCATCTTGGACTCCAAACTTCCCTCCGTATCCATGGGACGCCCTTGGTCCATCTGCTAATTCTTTCTGTTTGAGAGATTTATGCTCCTGTGACACATTTTCCCTCAGCTCATGCAAGCTAGATAAGGAAGAGAGAGAGAGAGAGAGATTAAAAGAATTGAGATATAAATATAACATGAGACACGGGGGAGCCAAGAAAACGTCAAATCTTTCAGCAATTTATACAATGAAATGCCTTGTTCCACTTAAAATATAGTGGAAAACATATGAAATAATGAGGAATTAGAATTCCTAACCTCAGTCCCATAAAGGGAGTGAGTCGACCCTGTAGACAAATAAAAGTCTATTTAAGTTTTTTTTTATTTATTCAATTTTATTTATTAGTGTAACAAATAGGCTTACATTAACACTGCAATTAAGTTACCGTGAAAATCCCCTAGTCGCCACACTCCGGCGCCTGTTTGGGTTCACTGAGGGAGAATTTAGCCAGCATGTCTTATAATAAAAGTTATCTATCCAATGTAACCCCTTCTTCCTTCTCTCTCCCCCAGTGTATTGCCTCCTTTCTCTATTTCTCATCAGTCAAATGGATCTTTCCCTGTGGAATAAGCGATGGTGATATACAGATCAAAGACACGCAAAGTAGTATTGATCTCCCTTTCCATCTCCAGCCAACTACGAGAAGATGTTGTGCTATTTCCCCAACCTTCCCAACAGAAAATAATTGTCCAATGATTAGAGTTATAGGTGGCCATTCAGCCTATTGTTCCTGTGCCTGCTCTTTGACTATATAATTTCTCCCATTTTTCCACCCTTTCCCAGTATATATCCAATTCTCTTTTGATAATTACTATTGAATCTACTTCCATCACCCTTTCCCGCAGCTCATTCCGAATCTCAAAAACTCCCTGCGTACAAGCACAATCTTACTCTAGCTCTTTTGTCAATTACCTTGAATCTGTCTCATAGAAGCCCTACATTGCAGAAGGAGGCCATTTGGCCCATCAGGTCTGCACTGACCACAATTCCACCCTGACCCTATTCCCGTAACCCCACATATTTACCCTGCTAATCCCCCTGACTCTCGGGTCAATTTAGCATGATCAATCAACCTAACCCTCACATCTTTGGACACATCTCTGGTTAGCAAGCCAGTGAGAACAGTTTCTCCTCATTTACGCTATCAAAATCCTACATGATTTTTTAAACTATTAATCTCCCCTTAATATAACATTGAATATTTTCAGACATGGTAGGTTAGCCAGATTTTGGTACCACTTCATTCATGGTATGGATCAAACATTTGCTTTCAGACCCGAATAACATTGGTACTGTTATTGTTGAAACTCTGGTATTATTACAATTGCTTTAGAGTTGGGTTGGATTTTGATTTGATTTACTATTGTCACATGTATTAACATAGTGAAAAGTATTGTTTCTTGCGCGCTATACAGACAAAGCATACCGTCCATAGAGAAAGAAACAAGAGGGTGCAGAATGTAGTGTTACATTTATAGCTAGGCTGTAGAGAAAGATCAACTTAATGCAAGGTAAGTCCATTCAAGAGTCTGACAGCAGCAGGGAAGAAGCTATTCTTGAGTCGGTTGGTACATGACCTCAGACTTTTGTATCTTTTTCCTGAAGGAAGAAGGTGGAAGAGGGAATGTCCGGGGTGCGTGGGGTCCTTAATTATGCTGGCTTCTTTGCCGAGGCAGCGGGAAGTGTAGACAGAGTCAATGGATGGGAGGCTGGTTTACGTGATGGATTGGGCTACATTCACGACCTTTTCTAGATCCTTGCAGTCTTGGGCAGAGCAGGAGCCAGGCCAAGCTATGACACAACCAGATTCTCCCTCAGTGTCACAGGCGCCGGAGTGTGGCGACTAGGGGATTTTCACAGTAACTTCATTGCAGTGTTAATGTAAGCCTACTTGTGACTAATAAATAAACTAGCTTATACTGTGACGCGTCAGGAATATTAAAAATTCAATCTAGGCCTCCCATTCAATACATACAACACTTATCCAGGGGGCAGTGATCGCAAAATATTTCCTACTCTTAAGACACGCAGCCACTTCTTGACTGAGATTCCACAGACTTGGCACTGGTTATAACGGATTGAGCAGACGGCAATATGATGTGGAATAATGGGAAAACTCATGTGCTGCATCACACACAGAGAGAGAGAGAGGCCAGTCTAATAGGCAGGAAAAACAAGCAGCCACTAAGAAAAGGGCAGATTGTCAAGCTCAGTGCCAGCAGCCAAGTTCACAGCAGTTAGTACACAGGCCTAGAATCAAGGCCCGAATACGTTCACACAAAAGAAACGCAATGAAATGACTGCTTTTTTAAAACCCTGCTATTTGTCAGGATATTTTCATTTAGAATCGATACAGTGCAGGAGGCCGCCATTCGGCCCATCGAGTCTACACCAACACTCTGACAGAGCATCCTGCCCAGGCCCTATCCCCATAACTCTACATATTTATTCCGCTAATCCTCCTAACCTACACATCTTTTGGGACACTAAAGGGCAATTTAGCATGGCCAATCAACCTAACCTGCGCATCTGTGGACTGTAGGAGGAAACCGGACCACTCTAAGGAAACCTACACAGACACAGGGAGAACGTGCAAACTTAGACAGTCACCTAAGGCCAGAATTGAGTCTGGGTCCCCAGTGCTGTGAGCCAGCAGCACTAGCCACTGTGCCACCCATTTGTTGTGGAAGCATTTAAAATACCAGCATTGCAACATCCTTACAAAAAGAGCTGTTTGTGTAACTCAAACACACTAAATAACCAGCAAACTTGCACAGTTAATCAGCGAATATTGCAATGCCCAAGGGAAGGAAGTGGGGGAGAAAAAGCACATGCTTAAGCAGGCCACCTGGAGGTCCACATCATTGTTTACTATTATTGTGATAAGCCAGGAACAATTCTTGCAACATTAAACACACAGGAGTTCATTAGTCAAAAATAAATGCAACAAATTAGGTTGGGAAGAGGAGAAGCCAGTTCTTAATTTACAGGAAAAATCCACAAAACTGCTCAATGTACGCAGTTCCACCCTGACCAGACTGAGTTACAATGAAGCTCTCTCATTTAATGAGGTTTAAAAGCTCAATGCTTCACATTCTGCTCATGTTGGTAGAAAGCGATTTGCTTTCAAACTGAAAATAGGCACTAAAGTCAAATAACCTCATCCCATTTCATACAAATGATAGAATCGCACTGCTCTGTTCTCTCAGTTATTCGACAAGTCCCAACCCTAAGCTCTTTCCTGAATGCCTACAAATGGATCTTTTTTTCAAATACACCCCTCTCAAAAGCCATGATGGAATCTTTTTTTTTCTCAAGATGGCGCCGGAGTGTGGCGACTTCTTGCGAGCTGTGCCCAGCATACCTTCGATCTTTTACTCTCGTTCTATGCTTCTAAAACTTCATTCTAACTCTTTTAAACTCTCTAACAATGCTTTATCTTTCTCTACACCCAAGCTATGACTGTAACACTATATTCTGCACACTCTCCTTTCCTTTTCTATGAACGGTATGCTTTGTCTGTAACATGTAAACAACAATACTTTTCACTGTAGACTAATACATGTGACAATAATAAATCAAATTCTTGACAGTTTCTGATGGAACATTTCATGCCTAAACAGCCTGCTACATAAAATACTTCCACGAATCCCCCTCTCTCCATTCTTTTTGGGGTGACAAGCTTAAATCTAGGTTCACCATTTACTTACCCATGAATACAGAATGCACACTTGACCTATCAGCACTACCTCTCAGAATTCTTCTTATTAACATACCAATTAGGAGCAGGAGTAGGCCACTCGGCCCCTCAGGTCTGTCCTACCATTCAATAAGATCAAGGCTAATCTGATCATAACCTCAACTCCACATTACCCTCAGTAACCTTTTACCCCCTTGCTCATCAAGAATCTATCGAGCGCTTCCTTAAAAATATTCAAAGATCCACATCCACTGCCTTTTGAGGAAGAATGTTCCAGAGACAGCTAGAGTATCGTGTGCAGTTCTGGAATCCACATTATAGGAGGAAGGTGATAGCACTGGAAAGGGTGCAGAGATTTACCAGGATGTTGCCTGGGCTGGAGAGTTTTAGTTATGGAGAGAGAATGGGTAGACTGAGGTTGCTTTCCTTAGAGCAGAGGAGACTGAGGAGGGCATGATTGAGATGTATAAATTGATGAGGGACATAGATAGGATAGACAGGAAGAAACTTTTCCCCTTAAGTTTCTTAGGAGTTTATATTTATTACTCAGAAGTAGTCTTACATTAACACTGCAATGAAGCTACTGCAAAAATCCCCTAGTCACCACACTCCGAAATCTGCTCAGGTACACTGAGGGAGAATTTGGCATGGCCAATTCACCTAACCTGCATATCTTTGAACTGTGGGAGGAAACCGAAACACCCGGAGGAAACCTACGCAGACACAGGGAGAACGTGCCATCTCCACACAGAGAGTGATCCAAACCGGGAATTGAACCCGGGTCCCTGGCACTGTGAGACAGCAGTGCTAACCACTGTGCCACCATGCCGCACCCTTGGTGGAGGGATCAATGACTAGGGGGCATAGATTTAAGGTAAAGGGCAGGAGGTTTAGAGGAGATGTGGGAGTCTGGAACTCATTACCTAAAAGGCTGGTAGAGGCAGAAATCCTAAGAACACTTTAGTATTTAGATGTGCATTTGCGATGCCAAGGCATACAAGGCTATGGGTCAAATGCTGGAAAACGGGATTAGAATGGTCAGGGGGCTGTTTTTGACCGGTACAGACGTGATGGCCTGAAGGGACTTTTCTATGCTGTGGATCTCTGTGACTCTAACTAAAACACTAGTTAACATTCACTGAGGTAATTGCCTAACAGTGCAAGTCCTTGACTTGTTCATGGTGTTGAATTTACTCTTTTTGGGCGGCATGGTGGCACAGTGGTTAGCACTGCTGCCTCACAGCCTTACAGTCCAATTCCAGCCTCGGATCACTGTCTGTGCAGAGTTTACACATTCTCCCCATGTCTGCGTGGGTTTCCTCCAGGTGCTCCAGTTTCCTCCCACAGTCTAAAGATGTGTAGGCTAGATGGATTGGCCATGCTAAATTGCCCCTTAGTGTCAGGGGAATTGGCGGGGTGAATATGTGGGGTCATGGGATAGGGACTGGGTGGGATTGTTGTCGGTGCAGACTCAATGGGCCAAATGGCCTCCTTCTGCACTGTAGGGATTCTATGATTCTTCCTGCCCACTACCACATCCCTCCAGCAAATTTACATTCTGGCTATAAGGAATGCTGCTCATTGAAATTTACTATCTTGTATTGGTTGAAAAATAAATAGCCCTTTCTGCACAGGAGACATCGTTAATTTCGATATTGATTTTCAGTCTATGGAGATTTACCACTGGCAAGCTTCTTGAAATGATGGGTGACTCCAGACTAAAAGTAATATCATTAAGGATAAAGACAATGGGAACAGCTGGGTTCATGGTATTAAAAGTCAGAGATCAATCCTTTTGCAAGGAAAACAGGCAGATATCAGATCAAGGAGATATCTGGAATTCTGATCCTAAAAGACAAAAGGTGCTGGGACAATTGGCATTGACATTGAGAGATCTTTGTGAGCTAATGGATCATGGAACCAAATGAGGTTGAGGCGATGGAGCAGCTCGAGGGGTTTGACTCGAGTCCTATGATCCCAAGACAATTAGAAAGAAGAAAAAAATCTAATTACACAATCAGACAGGTTGGTCAATTGGACAGGGTAGACCATAAGACATAGGAGCAGAATTAGGCCACTCGGCCCATCAAGTCTGCTCCGCCATTCAATCATGGCTGATTTTTTTTTCAATCCCATTCTCCTGCCTTTTCCCCTTAACCCCTGATCCCCTTATTAATCAAGAACCTATCTATCTCTGTCTTAAAGACACTCAATGACCTGGCCTCCACAGCCTTCTGCGGCAAAGAGTTCCACAGATTCACCACTCTCTGGCTGAAGAAATTCCTCCTCATCTCTGTTTTAAAGGATCGCCCCTTTAGCTTGAGGTTGTGCCCTCTGGTTCTAGTTTTTCCGACTAGTGGAAACATCCTCTCCACGTCCACTCTATCCAGGCCTCGCAGTATCCTGTAAGTTTCAATAAGACCCCCCTCATCCTTCTAAACTCCAACGAGTACAGACCCAGAGTCCTCAACCATTCCTCATACGACAAGCTCTTCATTCCAGGGATCATTCTTGTGAACCTCCTCTAGACCCTTTTCAAGACCAGCACATCCTTCCTTAGATATGGGGCCCAAAACCGCTCACAATACTCCAAATGGCGTTTGACCAGAGCCTTATACAGCCTTAGAAGTACATCCCTGCTCTTGTATTCTAGCCCTCTTCACATGAATGCTAACATTGCATTTGCCTTTCTAACTGCCGACTGAACCTGCACGTTAACCTTAAGAGAATCTTGAACAAGGACTCCCAAGTCCCTTTGTGATTCTGATTTCCCCATTTAGAAAATAGTCTATGCCTCCATTCCTCCTTCCAAAGTGCATAACCTCGCACTTTTCCACATCGTATTCCATCTGTCACTTCTTTGTCCACTCTCCTAATCTGTCCAAGTCCTTCTGCAGCCCCCCTGCTTCCTCAATACTATCTGTCCCTCTACATCTCTTTGTATCATCTGCAAACTTAGCAACAGTTCCTTCCTCCAAATCATTAACGTATATTGTGAAAAGTTGTGGTCCCAGCACTGACCCCTGAGGCACACCACTCGTCAACAGCTGCCATCCTGAGAAAGGCCCTATTATCCCCACTCTCTGCCTTCTGCCAGTCAACCAATCCCCTATCCATGCCAGGATCGTACCCTTAACACCATGGGCACTTAACTTATTTAACAGTCTCCTATGTGGCACCTTGTCAAAGGCCTTCTGGAAATCTAAATAAATCATGTCCACTGCCTCTCCTTTATCTAACTTCCTTGTTACCTCCTCAAAGAACTCCAACAGATTTGTCAGACATGATGTCCCCTTGACAAAACTGTGCTGACTCAGTCCTACTTTATCATGCACTTCCAAGTAGAAATCATAAAAATCATAGAATCCCTACAGTGCAGGAGGCAGCCATTCAGCCCATCGAGTCTGCACCAACCACAATCCCACCCAGCCTCTGTCCCCGTATCCCCACTTATTTACCCTGCTAGTCCCCCTGACACTAAGGGTCAATTTAGCATGGCCAATCAACCTAACCTGCACATCTTTGGACTGTGAGGGGAAACCGGAGCACCCGGAGGAAACCCACACAGACACGGGGAGAATGTGCAAACTCCACACGGACAGTGACCCGAGCCGGGAAGCGAACCCAGGTCGCTGGCGCTGTGAGGCAGCAGTGCTAACCATTGTTCTATAGTGCTATAGTCTGCGATCTCATCTTTAATAATGGACTCAAATCTTGCCAATGACTGAAGTCAGACTAACCGGCCCATAATTTCCCATCTGCTACCTCCCTCCCTTCTTAAACAGCGATGGTACATTCATTACTTTCCAGTCCCCTGGTTCCCTGGTAGCAGGAATATAAACGCAAACAACACCCCCACCCAACCATCCAGTCTCCTCTTTTTTGACACGCGATTTATTAGAAGATGCAACTGATGCAGAGAAAGACCAACTTAAAACATAAATCTCGCAACAAATACACTACAACATGTCAGAGAGTCAGTGCAGACACGACGGGCCAAATGGCCTCCTTCTGCACTGTAGGGATTCTATAGGATATTTCACACAAAGATAACTTCAGGAACAGTCTACAGGATTTCAACAGATTGTGACCAATTTACTGAGTGATTGCTGGTAAAATAATTTCCATTCATCGATTGCATCTGCTTGAATTAAAAACCAGAAAATGCCACAGCCCATGTCAGTTCCTCCAATGGTGAATAACATGTCCCAGGTTATCCAAAGAGTACAAGAGCCAGCCAACTTCCCCGACCACCATCGCAGAAGAAGAACTTACTTGATGTGTGCCTGATGCCCAGATCCTTGAACTGTTTTGGCACCCCATCTCTGTTCCTTTTCAGACAAATCATTCTAGTTAAAGCAAAAACAGAAAACAAATGTTAAAAACGCTTTTATCCAACCATATGAACCAGTAATAGAAAGAAAACAGTAACAATGGGAGACTGGTGTACCACTGAGGGGCGGCACGGTGGCACAGTTGTTAGCACTGCTGCCTCAACAGCACCAGGGACCTGGGTTCAATTCCAGCCTAGGGCAACTGTCTGTACGGAGTTTGCACATTCTCCCCGTGTCTGCGTGGGTTTCCTCAGGGTGCTCCGGTTTCCTCCCACAGTTCAAAGATGTGCAGTTAGGTGGATTGGCCCTGCTAAATTGACCCTTAGTGTTCCAAGATGTCTAGGTTAGGTGGATTAGCGGGATAAATGCATGAGGTTACAAGGATAGGGTGGGGTGTGGGCCTGGGTGAGTTGCTCTGTCGGAGAGTCGGTGCAGACTCGATGGGCCAAATGGCCTCCTTCTGCACTATAGGGATTCAATGATTGTGGCCATTAAATGCCCTTGTTAACTACCACACCAAACAAGTTTAAAATATTTTAAAAGTCTTTAGTCACTCAGACTCTTTTTTAATTTAACGATTCTAACGAGGAGTCATAGTATAGGCTGTGACTTGATGTTATAACACTCTGGTCTCTGAGACCACTCCAGAGACTTGATCAGAAAGTCAAGACCGACATTCCAGTGCAGTTCTGGGGAAGTCCTGCAGTGATAGAGGTGCTCTCTCTGCCTACTTCAATGGATGTAGAGATCCCAATGGCACTATTTTGAAAGTAAGAAGTTTAACACCACCAGGTTAAAGTCCAACAGGTTTATTTGGTAGCAAAAGCCATACAAACTTTCGGAGCCCCAAGCCCCTTCTTCAGGTGAGTCATGACTATTTTGAAAAGCAGAGGAATTATCTCCTGGTGTCCTGGCCAATACCTATCGTTCAACCATTAACACAGGTAATTTGGTCAGCAGCACATTGTGCTATAATGGAAGGAACCACAGCAGCCAGAGTGCACGGGCTGCAAAGTGTTTTGGTTTTTCTGGGGTCATGAAAGTCTACATAGAAACACTTGCGTTCTTCCTTGCTTTGATGCACATTCAGCTGTCATTCTGTCAGATTTTTAGTGGTCCGCTCTGTACTTCCAGTGAGTCCTGCTTTTAATATTGCACAAACACAAGTTGTTTTGAGTGATATATTGGGAGCATTCAAGCAAGTTATTACGGGCTAGTAAAGCGTAGCAGATTTATTTTAGGCTTGGAATGATTGGCCAATTTTTCTAAAGGATAAAAGCCTCCAGTAACTGTCATCGAACGAGAGCTTTTTACATGAAACAGGGTGTTTGTCAAATGGACAAGCCACTCGGATTCTGGTCTGCAATGCTAAATATGGTCTGAGCTCCATTGCATGTGACATTCTTAAATAATAGGATTTAGCTAAAGACAAAAGTGCTAGAGAAAGGAGTATGTTTTTTTTTCAATTTAAAGCACAAGAACACAAAAACCAAATCACAGAATTCCGACAGTGCAGAAGGAGGCCATTTGGCCCATCGAGTCTGCATCGACTCTCTGAAATAGCATCCTACCCAGGCCCTATCCCCGTAACCCCACATATTTACTCCACTAATCCCCCTAACCTACACATCTTGGGACACTAAGGAGCAATTTAGCATGGCCAAGCAACCTAACGCACACATCTTTGGGAGGAAACCGGAGCACCCGGAGGAAACCCACGCAGATACAGGGAGAACATGCAAATTCCATTCAGACAATCACCCGAGGCTGGAATTGAACCTGGGTCCCTGGTGCTGTGAGGCAGCAGTGCTGACCACTGCGCCACCCTCAACTGAGTTTGTTTCTGAAGCGGAACATGAGCCAAAACAATCCTAATGAACTGTTTCCATACCCCTTTGGCAGTGTTAGCTTTGGCTCCGTATTCAGAAGGTCATGGGTTCAAGTCCAGCCCCAGGCTGACCAGCCAGTGCCGGACTGAGAGAATCGGGTCATTTGGGAGGTGCCACCTATCAGGTATCAAACCGAGTTCCATCTGCTCTCTCAGGAGGACATAGAAGATTCTGTAGCACTATTTGAAGCAGAACTGGGAGTTTTTTGTCGTGTCCTGACTAATATTTATCCTGCAGCCAATATCATTGAAGAGTAACAAATTAACTGATCGTTATTCCACTGCTGTTTGTGAGATTGTGCCGTTTGCAAATCGGCTGCCCGGCTTTACAACAGTAACCATCCTTCAAAAAATGACTTCACTGGTGCTTTGGGACATCTTGAGGTTGTGGAAGATGTTACCTAAATGTGAACTCTTTCTTGTTAAGCCGTAAGCAAAAGCCAGAAGCTTACCACAAAGTCAGGGTCTGTGTCCCAGTCATCGCCGTCATCTGACGCTGTGACAGAAATCGTGCGACCAGCGGCAGCTTTCCACATCTGGAAAAGAAATTCATATCGGTAACGGCATTGGCACTAGCTAACCGAACCCTAAACACCAACCAATTATCACTCAGTCATTCCAGCGGCCAAAGCTAACTCGACCCTGCAAAGATCACACCTTGCTAACTTCACTGTCATGCCTTGGCGAATTGGCCAGATTTCAAACCATTCTGTACTGGGAGGAGAGACCCTGCAAATATTCTCACACAACTACCCACTCGAAAAGATTTCCTGCAAATAATAACACACTCTCAGGGACCCTCTTAACTTCATAAAGGCAGTCCAAAGTACGACACTGCCGAAATTGTTATTTAAACGCAGCAAGGAAAGTAGTGAGCTGGTAAATCAAAGAGATTCTCATTCATCACAATCACGGGGGATATTCAGAGTGCTGACGACACTTGCTCAGATAGCCACAAATGCTGGAAATGTGAAGCTGGCTGGATCAGGACAGTCAGAATGTGTAAAGAGAAAAGACAGTACATTTCGTCTTGTCCAGTGAAGCATGACTAATGTCCTGTTCCATCTCTTTATTCACTGACGTCCTGTGCGTATCTAGTTCGTTCTGTTCTCTCTCAGTTTCAGGCCAGGATCACTATCTTCAGAAAGTCATGATTTGGAGACTCAGGAAGTCAGGGACAGAATGGGGATCTGAGACCTATTCCCCGTAACCCCAAGTATTTACCCGGCTAATCCCTCTAACCTAATCCCTCTAACCTACACATCTTGGGTCACTAAGGAGCAATCTAGCATGGCCAATCCACCGAACCCACACATCTTTGATGTGTGGAAGGAAACCGGAGCATCCAGAGGAAACCTACGCAGACACGGGGAGAATATGCAAATTCCACACAGAGTGACCAGAGGCCGAAATCGAAACCTGGGTCCCTGCTGCTGTGAGGCAGCAGTGCTAACCACGGTGAGGCAGCAGTGCTAACCACTGTGCCACCGTGCTGCCTAACCATATATTAGTGCCCAAAAATCCATCAACTCCTGTCTTTATTATACTCAATGACTAAGGATCTAGATCTCTCCAGGGTACAAAATTCCAAAGATTCACAATGCTTTGAATCATAGAATAATATAGTGCAGAAAGAGGCCATTTGGCCCATCGAGTCTGCACCGACCACAATCCCTCCCAGGCCCTATACCCATGCATTTACACTAGCTAGTCCCCCAGACACTTGCTAACCACTGTGCCATCGTGCTCTCAGTCCCAAATGGCTGACCAGTGAATCTGAGACTATGATCTGTTTTCAAGATTCATCAGCCATGGAGACATTTTCTCAACATCCATCCCGTCAAGCTCCTTAAGAATTTTGTATGTTTCAATGAGTTCATCGCTTATTCCTAAGCTCAAGGGAACATGGGCCTATTTATTCTTTCTCTGCTTCGATCCTCCCATTCACAGGAAGCAGTCCAGTGAACCTTCTTTGCTGTCACTCTAGGGCAAGAATGCCCTTCCTTAGGTAAGGAGACCCAAACTGCACACAGTACACCAGGTCTGGCCCCAGCAATGCCCTACTTGTAGTTAAGACTTATTTACTCATACTTCAATCGCTTTGTAAGAAAAGCTAACATTATTTGCCTTCCTCATTGCTTGCTGGACCTGCACCTTATCTTTCTATGATTCATGTACAAGGTCACCTAGGTTTAGACAATGTAAATACTGTTTTTTTAATTTCTCCAACTAAAATTGACAACTTCGCCACACTGTATTCCATCTGCCACATTGTTGTCAACTCACCCAAACTATCTAGATCTCCCTGGAGCCAAAGCACCTTACTGACCCAATCCCATAGGAGTAAGGAGGGCTAAAAGGGGTCACGAAAAAGCATTGGCCAGCAGGATTAAGGAAATTCCCAAGGTTTTTTATACATATATAAAGAGCAAGAGGGTAGCCAGGGAGAGGGTTGGCCCACTCAAGGACAAGGGAGGGAACCTATGCGTGGAGCCAGAGGAAATGGATGAGGTATTAAAAGAGTACTTTGCGTCAGTATTCACCAAAGAGGAGGACTTGGTGGATGATGAGTCTGGGATAGGGTGTGTAGATAGTTTGAGTCATGTTGAGATCAAAAAAGGAGGTGGTATTGGGGTTCTTGTGAAACATTAAGGTAGACAAGTCCCTAGGGCCTGATGGGATATACCCCAGAATACTGAGAGAGGCAAGGGAGGAAATTGCTGGGGCCTTGAGAGAAATCTTTGTATCCTCACTGGCTACAGGGGAAATCACAGTAAGAAGTCTCACAACACCAGATTAAAGTCCAACAGGTTTATTTGGTAGCAAATACCATAAGCTTTCGCGCATATCGACACAGACATCAAGTTTCTACAAACATGCACTCCGAAAGCTTATGGTATTTGCTACCAAATAAACCTGTTGGACTTTAATATGGTGTTGTGAGACTTCTTACTGTGCTTACCCCAGTCCAACGCCGGCATCTCCACATCATGACTACAGGGGAAATCTCAGAGGATTGGAGAATAGCCAATGTTGTTCCTTTGTTTAAGAAGGGTAGCAAGAATAATCCAGGTAATTACAGGCCAGTGAGCCTTACATCAGTGGTAGGGAAATTATTGGAGGATTCTTCGAAACAGAATTTATTCCCACGTGGAAATACGTGGACGTATTAGCGAGAGGCAACGTGGTTTTGTGAAGGGGAGGTCGTGTCTCACTAACTTGGTCAAATTTTTCGAGGAAGTGACGAAGGTGATTGATGAGGGTAGGGCAGTGGATGTTGTCTACATGGACTTCAGTAAGGCCTTTGGCAAGGTCCCTCATGGCAGACTGGTGCAGAAGTTGAAGTCGCATGGGATCAGAGGTGAGCTGGCAAGGTGGATACAGAACTGGCTCGGTCAAAGACGACAGAGGGTAGCAGTGGAAGGGTGTGTTTCTGAATGGAGGGCTGTGATAAGTGGCATTCTTCAGGGATCAGTGCTGGGACCTTTGCTGTTTGTAATATATATATAATGACTTGGAGGAAAATGTAAATGGATTGATTAGTAAGTTTGCGAACGACACAAAGGTTGGTGGATTTGCAGATAGCGATGAGGACCATCAGAGGATACAGCAGGATATAGATCAGTTGGAGACTTGGGCAGAGAGGTGGCAGATGGAGTTTAATCCAGACAAATGTGAGGTAATGCATTTTGGAAGGTCTAATACAGATAGGAAATATACAGTAAATGGCAGAACCCTTAAGAGTATTGATAAGCAAAGGGATCTGGGTGTACAGGTACACAGGTTGCTGAAAGTGGCAATGCAGGTGGAGAAGGTAGTCAAGACGGCATACGGCATGCTTGCCTTCATCAGCTGGGGCACTAAGTTTAAAAATTGGCAAGTCATGTTGCAGCTTTATAGAACCCTTAGTTAGGCCGCACTTGGAATATAATGTTCAATTCTGGTTGCCACACTACCAGAAGGATGTGGAGGCTTTGGAGAGGGAAAAGAAAAGATTTACCAGGATGTTGCCTGGTATGGAGGGCATTAGCTATGAGGAGAGGTTGGAGAAACTTGGTTTGTTCTCACTGGAACGATGGAGATTGAGGGGTGACCTGATAGAAGTCTACAAGATTATGAGGCATGGACAGAATGGATAATCAGAAGATTTTTCCCAGGGTGGAAGAGTCAATTACTAGGGGACACAGGTTTTAGGTGCAAGGAGCAAGGTTTAAAGATGTACGAGGCAAGCTTTTTTACATAGAGGGCGGTGGGTGCTTGGAACTCGTTGTCGGGGGAGATAGTGGAAGCAGATACGATAGTGAGTTTTAAAGGGCTTCTGGACAAATACATGAATAGGATGTGAGCAGAGAGATATGGTCCCCGGAAGCGTAGGGGGTTTTAGTTCAGTCGGGTAGCATGGTCAGTGCAGGCTTGGAGGGCCGAAGGGCCTGTTCCTGTGCTGGAATTTCCTTTGTTCATAGAGTCCTCGTTTTATATAATTGTGTTTAAAGCACCTCGTCAAGTGCTTTACGAAAATCTAAATAAACTGCATTGACTGATTTGCCCCTATCCATCTTAGCACAACTTACAGCCTCAAAAAATTCTCAACAGATTTTAGGATTTCCCTTTCATAAAAAGGGGCGGCACGGTAGCACAGTGGTTAGCATTGCTGCCTCACAACTCCAGGGACCCAGGTTTGATTCCCAATTTGGGGTCACTGTCTGTTTGGAGTTTGCACGTTCTCCCCGTGTCTGCGTGGGTTTCCTCTGGGTGCTCCGGTTTCCTCCCACAGCCCGAAAGACATGCTGGTTAGCTGCATTGGCTATGCTAAAATTCCCCCTCAGCGTACCCAAAACAGGGGGTGCTGGAGTGTGGTGACAGGGGGATTTTCGCTTCATTGCAGTGTTAATGTAAGCTTACTTGTGACACTAATAAATAAACTTTAAAAGAGCAAAAGACTGCAGATGCTGAAAATCCAAAATGCAAGCGGAAAATGTTGAAAACACCCTGCAAGCTGGCAGAGTCTGTGGAGAGAGAAACTGAGTTAACATGTCAGCTTTGCTGCTGCGAGTGTTTCCTGAATTTTCTGTTTTGATTCCCTTTCATAAATCAGCATCGACTCAGCTTAATCCTATTCTGGCTTTCCACATGCTCCATTACCACATCCCTACTAATAAATTCCACCATTTTTGCCGATTATAGATAGTCTCCATTTACTTTCTTTTATAAAACAGGAAGGTTATACCTTCCAATCCTCAGGAACTGTTCCAGAATCGGAGAAGTTCTGGAAGATCAGATCCAACACAGGCAATATCTGTACAATGCTGGACATCAGGACAAGGGGATTTGTCACCAGTTAGTCCCTTAAGTTCTCAGTCAACGAGCACAGGGTTTGCGGAGAAGCAGAGCAATTTTGAATGGTTCTCCTGCTTGCCCAACTGATGCAATCCTGAGTCATTCCACAGGTGCAATTGCTGGCCAATGGGGACTGAGGTCATCTCATCCTCGGCAGTAGCGAGGGCCAGAGATTAAAGGGCAGCAGGGTGGCACAGTGTGGCATATCTATTTGTCCTCACCTTGTAACTACAATAGTGATTCTGTTGTTGAATGCCTATGTTCATAAAATCCAAACTGCCCACGGTGACACAGTAATTTTAACTCGTGATAAAAAAAGCCTCACCTATTCTGTCTGGACTGCACAAATACTGCTCGAGGGAACTCCATTTCTGAGTATATTTAAGGCTGTGATCATAGAATTTTGATCTCTTGGAGTGTTCAGGGTGATTAGCCCTGATCTTATTGAATGGCTTGAAGGGCCATGTAGTCTCCTTCTGCTCCTATTCCTTTAACACATTCTTTATACTGGATGTGATTTGTTGTCGACGGAATTATATTCCAAATCAGCGAACATACCATGGGTGGAGGGGGGAGGGGGGGTTAAAAATAAAAGGGTTCAAAACGTACTTTGTATCGTTTCTTTCATGACCTCAGGATATTCCAAAGAGTCTGACAACTGAAGTAAAGTTTAGTCATGGTACTATGTAGGAAACGAGGCAGCTGATTTGGGCATAATAAGATCTCAAAGAAGGATAGAATTTTTAAAAACCAGATAATGTATATTGGGTGCTGATTGAAGGATACGAGTTCTTGATGCTGATTAGGTGCTGATTGAAGGATACGATTACCAGGACAGGACACGGTGGCACAGTGGTTAGCACTGCTTCCCCACAGCACCAGGGACCTGGGTTCAATTCCAACCTCGGGTGACTTTATGGAGTCTGCACATTCTCCCTATGTCTGTGTGGGTTTCCTCCCACGCTCCAAAGACTTGTAGATTAGGTGGATTTACCATGCTAAATTGCCCCAAGGTTAGGGTGATCAGTGGGACAAATACGTGGGGTTACGGGGATAGGGCCTGGGTAAGATGTTCTGTCCGAGAGTTGGTGCAGACTCGATGGACCGAACGGCCTACCTGAGATTCTATGATTCTATTCCAGGACACAGCAGGAACTCCATTGCTCTTCCTTGAAGTTTTAAGTTTAAAGTTTATTTATTAGTGTCACAAGGATTACATTAACATTCCAGTGAAAATCCCCTAGTCGCCACACTCCGGCGCCTGTTTGGGTACATTTAGCATGGCCAATGCACCTAACCAGCATGTCTTTCAGACTGTGGGAGGAAACCGGAGCACCCGGAAGAAACCCACGCAGACATGGGAAGAACTTGCAAACTCCACACAGACAATGACCCAAACCGGGAATTGAACCCGGTTCCCTGGCACTGTGAGGCAGCAGTGCTAACCATTGTGACACCGTGCCGAAGTGTCACAGACCTTCTTACATCTAGCTGGGAGGGCAGACAGAGACTCAGTTTAATGTTTCATCCGAAAGATGATACCGCCAACAGTGCAGTGCTGTTTCAGTGCTGCACTGGGAGCGCCAGCCTAGGTATTTGTACTCAAGTCTTGGAAGTGATACTCAAATCCACAACCTTTTCATTCAGAGACAAGAGTATGACCAAGTGACTCAGGCTGACGAATCAGAAATCCACGTCTTAATCATCAGCACTGCTCCAAAATTACCGGTTAGATTTTTAATTTAACATCTCTATGTGATGATGTAACTTTAAAGGGTTTACTGGAAGAGCCATTAATTATGGTGATTACCTTCAATCGCCAGATCCGATGGCGCAGTGCTGACTGAATTTACAGGTATATCTTGGAAGATTACATTTCAGATATTTCAAATATTATTCTTCCCTTTCATCAAAGGGACGACAGCTCAAAACAACATAACCTATATCTGCTCACCACAGGATGCAGGCAGAACGAGCGTGGTCAGCATCTGCTGCCCATCCTGAATTGAGAACTTACCAACAAAGGATTTCCCTGAGGTTCCTAATGAACACATTGTGTCATTACTTATTTTAGACGGAGTGGAATGGCTCGCTTCTGGGGAACAAGTCTGCCAACAACCACCAATCTCAGGTTTAGGACAGCATTCAATGTGAAATTTTCTTCCCATAATGATGGCAAACACTAACTGGCCAATACTTCAGTGGCATGGTGGCACAATGGCTAGCACTGCTGCCTTACAGCACCAGGGAGCCGGGCTCAATTCCAGCCTCGGGTGACTGTGTGGAGTTTGCACATTCTCTCCGCGTCTGCGTGGGTTTCCTCCAGGTGCTCAGGTTTCCTCCCACACTTCAGAAATATGCAGGTTAGGTTGATTGGCCATGGTAAATTGCTCTTTAGTGCCAGGGGACTAGCAGGGTAAACATGTGGCGTTACAGGGATAGGGCCTGGGTGGGATTGTTGTTGATGCAGGCTCAATGGGCCAAATGGCCTCCGTCTGCACTGTAGGTCATCAATGATGATTCTACGAAGATGTCAATTGTAGCTCAGTGCAGTACTCATGTCCTGGGAGTCAGAAGTTTGAAGATTAAAGGCTGGAGCACAAAATCTAGGCCAGCACTCCAGTGCAGTCCAGTGCGGTGCAGAGAAAGTGCTGCACTGACAGAGATGTAACTTTTTTCCCAGACAAAGAGTTCAGCAAAAGTCCTCCCTGTCCTCTCAGGTGAACACAAAAGATCCCATAACATGAATTCAAAGAGCCTTCTGATGCCCTGGCCCAAAATCTATCACTTCACACCAACATCATTAAAAGCAAATGATTTGGTTATTTTATTCATTGATTGTGGGATCTTGCTATGTACAAACTGACAGACAGCACATCAAAAGTATCTCATATAGAAACATAGAAAATAGGAGTAGGCCATTCGGCTCTTCAAACCTACTCTGTCATTCATTTTGATCAAATTCAATATCCGGCTCCCCCCCCTCCCCCATATCTCTTCATCCCTTTAGCCCCCAGAGCTTTATCCAATTTCTTCTTGAAATCACAACGTTTTGGCCTCAACTACTTTCTGTGGTAGTGAATTCCACACATTCACCACCCTCTGGGTGAAGACATTTCTCCTCACCTCAGTCCTAAAATGTTTATCCCCTTATCCTCAAACCTCCTAGTTCTGGACTGCCCCACCATCAGGAACATTCTTTCCAAGTCTACCAAGTCTAATCCTGTTAGAAATATAACTGTAATAATGCAATTTCTATTTAATGCCCGGAGTTGGGGGTCCCATTTGAGACTAAACTGTAAAATACAGTAGCTAATTCTAAACAAAACAGAGCTTTATTAAGCTGACTGCCATTCTGAGCGTGAATCAAAAGATGAAGAACCTCTGTAAGCATCAAGTAACTCGAGACTCCCTGAGACACCTACATTGTTCAGAACAACTTCTGAAAGCCAGACCCTCCCTGTTTATCTTTGTTCAGGCAATAAAGACTATGCAGGGATCCCTGCATAGGGATCACAGGAATCTGAAGATAAAATGAATCAGAAACGTTAACCCTTCTGAACTGTAGCAAAACAGCCTGTGCTCAGTGACAAGAGCTGGGTTTAATCTTTTAAAGACTGAAGTTTTGCAGGTCTCCCCCCAAATATGCAATCTGATTTCAGCTGGGAAAAATAAAACCCCTGCTGACCTTGGCAGTGCCAACTATGTGAAGCAGCGATTTACAAAAAAAAACCCAGAAGTTAATCCACAAAATAGTCAATGTGTTTAGATTAGCTTCACTAAGGGTGAACTTTTCCCTTTCCGGGACTTTTGAAAAGGCCAATCGGTCCAAAATGGAACAAATCCAGTTTATTTCTTTTAAAAAGAAATGTAAGTTTGGGGGGGGGGATTCAAATTTAAAAAAGTTAAAGCCTCAGGAAAGTCCAGAGAGGGGCGAGGGAGCGCTTTGCCTGGCTGCGCTGCTGTGTGTGTGTGTGTGTCTGAGACCCTGGCAGCCGAGCGGATATTCCCTTCACACACACACACACACAGAGCCAGCAGCAGCAGCCCCACCCCGTCTCCCTAACGATCGGCCACTGGGCACCAACACCTTCAATCATCCACCCCCGGGTCTCAGGGTAAGAAAAGGGGAGAGAATCCAATCAATAAAACGGGGTGAAGGTTCTGCGGTGCTGCTGCAGCCTGGGGCTCACTGCCCGTCTCCCCCCTGCTGCCCACACTGAGGACCAGACAAAGCAGCCTCTCTCTCTGATACGGGGGGGGGGGGGGGGGGAATAGAAAACACACACCTCCCTCCAGAAACACCTCCGCAGACACTCTGAATGGAATAATACTGCACTCAGGATTTGGTTCACTATTCCCCATTGGAATCAATCTGAAAAGACACACAAATATGCACATTTCAACTCTAACTTGCCATCAGCTCCAGACTCAAGGAATGCAGCAATCCCAGAGGAACACTTTATACCTCCAGGGGACAGTGATTGGAATCTCCCTTCCCCTCTGTTTAAACCACAAACCTTGTGTATCTGCACAATCTCTCACCTTGCAAGGAGAAGATGGATTTCCTCTCTGTGTTCTCTCTCTGTGTCCCTGTTAATTTCCCCCTCTCTCTTTTTTGACTGGATCCTTTGGCCGCAGTTTCCGTCTCTGGTTTACACACACTTCCTGCACCGATCACGTGTTGAAATCAGCTGTTCCATCCCAACCTCCTTGTTCCATATCCCTCAGGCTCCAAACCCAGCAGCCGGATCTGATGCGTGACTTTATTCCAGATACGTTCCACTCCCCGCCTTGGATTCAACCCCTTTCCTGTGCAATTTCCTTTTTTATAAGTGTATGTAACTGTGAGATTGTAGTCCTGTCCTATTTAAAAATCTGGCACAATACTTGGAAGCTGCTTCAGTTTTTCCTGGCATCGTCCCTTTTCAGACTGATTGTGTCCTTGAAAATGTTGCACCCCACTGACCAAGTTAATGTGTTAAATTGAGACATTCTTGGGAAATACAGCCAGCGCTTATCGTTCATCTAAAAATATATCTGGTACGTGCATTCTCTCGAGTCCAAGAATAGTGAATGGAGAGGAGGAGAGGGGAGAAAAGGCTGGCTTGAAAAAGAAATGTCAGGATTGCCCAAGGCTGTAGTTGTACTAGGCTGCTGGGCTGAAATTGTTAAGTGTGGAGTGTGATTCACAGACAGTAACAGCCATCGTGTCTGCCTGGATTCATAACTCAATGCATGCATATTTAGAAAGGTGCACAGAGCTTTGCTTCTTGCAGTTTAATTTACTGCTTTGAAGGCAGGCTTGAGTGTGTCAGCTTTCTCAACGTGTTGCAAGCACTTGCTTATATTTAAGTTTATTTATTAGTGTCACAACTAGGCTTACATTAACACTGCAATGAAGTTGCTGTGAAAATCCCCTAGTCGTCACACTCTGGCGCCTGTTCGGGTACACCAAGGGAGAATTTGGCATGGCCAATGCACCTAATCAGCATGTCTTTCAGACTGTGGGAGGAAACCGGAGCACCCAGAGGAAACCCACGCAGACATGGGGAGAAAGTGCAGACTGCACAGACAGTGACCCAAGCCGGGAATCAAACCTGGGTCCCTGGTGCTGTGAGGTGCTAGTCAGGGGGCTAAATTGCACATGAGAAACGCAATGCTGAAATCCCAATAGGTGCTGTTAGTAAAAGTGTGCCTCAGGCAAATCCATTCCCATCCTCTTTAGGTGCACCTGGATTGATGTTGAACATTTAATGCAAAGAGGCTAAGCGAGTAAGAAACCGAGTCTGTAAGGAAGAGTTTGCAAATGACAGGAAGCTACGCAAGCAGGGAAAGGAGATGGAGAACTGGACTGCAAGAGCAGTTGATGATTTCTTGGACAGGTGAGGCACACATGATGCATGCCTAACCAAACCAGCCTTTTCTCATATCAGACCATTCACACGTGCTGTGATAACCTGTAGTTTGGTATTCAAGCTGATAATTTGCCTGTGATTTTCATGATGAGACATCAGCAAACAAAATAAAAGTGCTTAGGGAGCGACTTGGAATTCAAGATGGCACCCAAGTGTGACAACATCTTGCCAGCTGTGCCCGGTGTACCCTCTAATTCCATACTTCACTCTCGTTCTATGCTTCTACAACTTTATTCTACACCCTAGCTATGACAGTAACACTACATTCTGCACCCTCTCCCTTCCTTCTCTATGAACTGCATGCTTTGTTTGTATAGCGCGCAAGAAACAATACTTTTCACTGTATGCTAATACATATGGCAACAATAAGTCAAATCAAATCAAACTTGATCCTCACAAGGTGGAACTGTGAGCAGCTCGGAGTCATAGCTACAATTTCTGCACTGGAGGTCATGATGAGGTGCTTCAATCACCAAAGTTTAAAGGGGGATTTCTAGAGTGTAGGGCCAAGGTGGCCGAGGGCTCTGTGACCAGTCACAGAGCAAAGAGGAGGGGTACTGTCAGAGAAGCAATGTTCTTGGGTTGGGGGGGGTTGCGGAAGGAAATGGGACTGAACATGGTTGCAGAATTGGAATAAAGAACAAAGAATACAGCACAGGAAGAGGCCCTTCGGCCCTCCAAGCCTGCACCAATCATGTATTCCTAACTAGACCATCCGTTTGTATCCCTCTATTCCCAGTCTGTTCATGTGGCTATCTAGATAAGTCTTAAGTGATCCTAGCGTGTCTGCCTCAACCACCTTGCTTGGTAGTGCATTCCAGGCCTCCACCACCCTCTGTGTAAAATACGTCCCCCGCATATCTCTATTGAACCTTGCCCCCCTTACCTTGAACTTGTGACCCCTTGTGTTTGTCATTTCTGACCTGGGAAAAAGCTTCCAACTGTTCACCCTATCTATGCCCTTCATAATTTTATAAACTTCTATTAGTCGCCCCTCAACCTCCGTCTTTCCAGGGAGAACAACCCTAGTTTACTCAATCTCTCCTCATAGTTAATACCCTCCATACCACGCAACATCCTGGTAAACCTTTTCTGCACTCTCTCCAAAGTCTCCACGTCCTTGAGGCAAGGCTATGGTGACATTTAAAGATATAGAAGTTAAGTTTTTTTTTGGGAGCATTGGAGGCTAGCATGGGTCATTGAAGAAGCAAGTGATGAGTCAGTGGAACTTAACCTAATCCAGGACAGGGGGGCATGGTGGCACAGTGGTTAGCACTGCTGCCTCACAGCGCCAGGGACCCGGATTTGATTCCCGGCTTGGGTCACTGCCTGTGTGGAGTTTGCACGTTCTCCCCGTGTCCGCATGGGTTTCCTCCCACAGTCCGCTTTCCTCCCACAGTCCGAAAGATGTGCTGCTTAGGCGCATTGACCATGCTAAATTCTCCCTCAGTGTACCCAGACAGGCGCCGGACTGTGGCGACTAGGGGATTTTCACAGTAACTTCATTGCAATGTTAATGTAAGCATACTTACGACACTAACAAATAAACTTTAGGATATCTGCAGTAAAGCTGGAGAATGAAGTTGAAGCAAAGTATTGTAGAGGTGGAAGCAAGTAAGCTGTGTGATCAAAAGTAAATGAGATCTGAAATTAAGCTCAGGGTTGAATGGGACACCAAGTTTGCAATTGGTTGAGCCTAACACGGATTGTGGAGAAGGGGTTGGGGAGAAGGGGATGGGTGAAATCAGTAGCAAAGGAGAAGCCAGTCTGGTGCGGCAATAGCCTCCATCCTTATGATCTTGAGCTAGAGGAAACTGTGACTCAACCAAGACCAAACATCTGACAACATAACAGTTCAGACATTGTGGACGTGGACTTGGAATTTACCATTGCAGGCCTAAGATTTGTAAGACAGCTGGATTACTTTGTCTTTCCACAACCCAACCAAAATTACAAGCCAAGCACCAAAGCACAACAGCATAATGAAACACATCTTTAACTTAAACTGATCAAAAATGTCAGAGCACATGACGGACACAGATGCAGAAGAATGTCATTTAACCACAGTTACCAACATATTCCGACACCACCACACAGTGGATTACAATCAAGGCCAGTTATTTCTCTTCATGATTAAATGATTCGAGACCAGGAGTATGACAACAAATTAACTGTACATTTTATAATATCTGAGCAATGGCTAATTTCTTTCATTAACAATCTGACAGAGTAATCTTGACATCCAAATCTGAAGCATTGTTTTAGTTGATTTAATTTCAAAACCTATATCCATGTATCACAGGCAGGCCTCCAGGGTAGAGGCTGTCTCTTGTTGATATAAAATAACTTGCATCTATAGAGTGCCTTTCGCAACCTCATTACATCCCTAAACTCTTCACAGCCAGTGAAGTACCATAGAATCTACAGTGCAGAAGGTGGTCATTAGACCCATCAAGTCTGCACTGACAACAATCCCACCCAGGTCCTATCCCTATAACCCCTCCTAGTCCCCCTGATACTAAGGGGCAATTTATCATGGCCAATCAACCTAACCCGCACATCTTTGGACCAAAGTACCATTGAAGTGTAGTCAGCATTGTCATGGGGGAGACACCACCGTACGTTTTGGAACAGCCAGATTCCATAGGATAATAACCAGATGTGATCTGTCGTTTTTTTAGAAGGACTGTTGGTTGAGAGATGAATAATTTCCAGGAGAGTTATGATTCATTCAGGGACAGAACAATAATCTTGCAGTGAGCCACAAGTTGTTCACTGCTCTCCGTGTAATGTCTTTTGAATGAATGACCTTTGTCAATATAATGAGTAATCAGTTTAAAGGAATGACCTGAATGTTTCTTATATGTCAACAAATCCTGCTGCAACGATTAGAGTCATAGAGGTTTACAGCATGGAAACAGGCCCTTCGGCCCAACTTGTCCATGCTGCCCAGTTTTTACCACTAAGCTAGTTCCAATTGCCCGCGTTTGGCCCTATCCCTCGATGCCCATTTTACTCATATAACTGTCGAAATGCTTTTTAAAAGACAAAATTGTACCCACCTCTACTACTGCCTCTGACAGCTTGTTCTAGACACTCACTACCCTCTGAGTGAAAGAATTGCCCCTCTGGACCCTTTTGTATCTCTTGCCTCTCACCTTAAACCTATGCCCTCTAGTTTTAGACTCCCCTACCTTTGGGAAAAGAGTTAACTATCTACTTTGTCTATACCCCTCATTATTTTATAGACCTCTATAAGATCACCCGTAAGCCTCCTACACTTCAAGGAAAAAAGTCCCAGTCTATCCAGCCTCTCCTTATAACTCAAACCATCAAGTCCCGGTAGCATCCTAGTAAGTATTAGGATGCCATAACTAGAACAAAAAGCTAATAGAAAAGCAGAGATTCGTTTAATGCACATTGGCCCCATCATTACAGCTATACCAGTGGCCTAGCAAGCCACTCAGTTGCAGTCAACTACTACAAAGAAAACATAAAGGAATGAAACTGGATGGACCACCCAGCATCAACCTAGGCATCGGAAACAACAATGGCAAACCCAGCTCTGTTGTCGACTCTGCAAAGTCCTCCTCCTGAGCATCTGGGGGCTTGTGGCAAAACTGAGAGAGTCATACTCATGGAATCATTCCTTACACATAATGTCCCAGATACCACCGTCACTATTCCTGCGCATGTCCTGTCCCACCCCAGGTGGTGGCGGCACAGTGGTATACAGTCAGGAGTTCTCAACATCGACTCTGGACCCCATTAAGTCTCATGGCACCAGGTCAAACAAGGCAAGGAAAACGCCTACCGATTACGATGTGCTGTACTCCCTCAGCTGATGAATCAGTACACCTGCATGTGGAACAACACTTGGAGGAAGCACCGAGGGTGGCAAGGGTGCAGAATGTACTCTGGGTGGGGACTTCAACATTCATTACCAAGAGTGGCTCAGTAGTACCACCACAGACCAAGCTGGCCAGGACCTAAAGGACATAGCTACTAGGCTGGGACCGCAGCAGTTGATGAGGGAACCAACAAGAGGGAAAAACATAATTGACCTCATCCTCACCAACCTGCCTGCCGCAAATGCATCTGCCCATGGCAGCATTGGTAGGATTGACCATCACACATTCCTTGTGGAGACAAAGTCTCACCTTCACATTGTGGACACAACATCGTGTTGTGTTGCACTACCACCGTGCTAAATGGGATAGATTTCAAACAGATCTAGCAATTCAAGAGTGGGCATCCATGTGGCGCTGTAGGACATTAGCAGCAGAACTGTACTCAACCACAATCTGTAACCTCATGGCCCGGTATATCCACCATTCAACCATTACCACCAAGTCAGGGGATCAGCCCTGGTTAAATGAAGAGTGCAGGAGGTCATCCCAGGAGCAACACCAGGTGTACCTAAAATTAGATATCAACCTGGTGAAGCTACAACAAAGGATTAGTGTGCTAAACAGCATCAACAGCAAAAGTTAGACAATCCCACAACCAACGGATCAGATCTAAGCTCTGCAGTCCTGCCACATCCAGTCATGAATGGTGGTGGACAATTAAGCAACTCAATGGAAGAGGTGGATCCACAAATATCCCCATCCTCAAAGATGGAGGACTCCAGCACATCAGTGCAAAAGATAAGGCTGAAGCATTCACAACAATCTTCAGCCAGAAGTGCTAAGTGGATGATCCACCTTGGCCTCCTCCAGAGGTCCCCAGCATCACAGATACTGATCTTCAGCCAATTCGATTCACTCCGTGTGATATAAAGAATCGGCTGAAGGCACTGGATCCTGCAAAACCTATAGGGCCCTGACAATATTCCAGAAATTTCCTGAAGATTTGTTCTCCAGAACTTGCCATGCCCCTAGCCAAATTGTTCCAATACAGCTACAACACTGACATTTACCCAGCAATGTGAAAAATTGCCCAATATGTCCTGTACACAAGAAACAGGACAAATCCAACCTGCCCAATTACCACCCCATCTGTGTACTCTTGATCATCAGTGAAGTGAAGGATGGAGTTATCAACAGTGCTATTAAGCAGCATTTGCTTAGCAAATACTTGCTTGCAGACACTCAATTTGGGTTCTACCAGAGCCACTCAGCTCCTGACCTCATTATAGCCTTGGCTCAAATATGGACAAAAGAGTTGAACCTCAGAGCTGAGGTGAGATTGACTGCCCTTGACATCAAGGCCACATTTAATCAAATATGACATCAAGGAGCCCTAGCAAAACTGGAGTCAATGGGAATCAGAGGGAAAACTGTCCGCTGGTTGGAGTCATGCTTGGCACATTTTGTGATGATATGCCAGTTTCAAAGAGTTAATTTCAGGCATCTTTGCAAAGATTGGATAAGTTGGTATGGCCTATGAGGAATCTGAAGTCAGCAGTAATGGGGATACGAATAGTGTACACCAGGATCTCCAAGTTTACAACAGTAAATTAGAGTAGATGGAGAAAGTTGGGAGATTTGATGGATTTGAGAAGATTGAGAGGCAATTTGATAGAAATGTTCAAAGTTACAAGAGTTCTGGACAGGAAGAAACTATTCTTGTAGGTTGAAGAGTATAGAACCAGAGCCACAGATTTAAGATGATTGGCAAAAGAACCAAAGGGGACACAAAGAAATACCAGTCAGTTATGATTGTAGCTTTCAAAGGGGATTGGTAATATTTGATGAGAAAACGAAATTGTAGGACTATGGGGAAAGGGGGGAGAAGTGGAACCAGCTGGATTACTCTTACACGGAGGCAGCATGATCTTGATAGGCCGAGTGGCCTTCTTCGGTAACTGTTCTATGATACCTCATTAGTGAGTGTGTATGCCATTAAACATGGGAAGGTGAACTCATGACAACGTACCCAGTAAGGAAGAATCACTGAAGGCTGTTAATTCAGAGATGCTAAGACAGTAAAGCAAAACCAAACAATAGTTCTTTTAATAACAGAATAAGCAGACTTTTTAGCACTAAAATCCAAAGTCAAACTTGGCAGGGAACAGGATGTGTGAGATGTTTATGAACATCAGAGTGTCACAGAAACAAATTGAGGCTTTAGGAACCTGAGAGTCGGAATCAAACCTGTATCATGTAAGAGATCAAAGAGCAATAGCAAAGGGGATGCAAGATGAAGTTTATCGCCAGGAGACATTCCTGCAGTAAGATCTAATCAGGAGATTGAACGCAGATTTACTGAGACATGTTAAAAGGCTACAGAATCCAGTTAAAGTCTATACACATGGATAGTTACATTCAGGAATCATAAATATTGAGCAGCTATTTAACCCCCAACACACTGGAAACAATTTACTTCCAATTTTCAAGAAAAGTTAACAAAACAGAGAGAAATGCAGAGCGAGCAGCCACACATCTATACTATCATACTGGACATTGTGTATCAGGGTTGAATGTGAGGATTACCTGTATGACAAATTAATTTTTAAAAAGCCAATATGGCTCCAGGAAGTGTCCATCCTCGTCGTTTCTTTGTCATGTGTTTTAATAGAACAGCCTAGCCCTTAGAAGCAAACAGAACCAAAATGCCATGGGATTTCATTCTAACTGACTCATTAGTGTAATTGTTTACAAGATGCAATACTCCCAAGAGACTGCAGTTAAGATTACTTTCTAAATCTTTACCCTTCCTGCTTGTGTTCAGTATATTGCAGTGAAGAAAAATGGTTCAGAGTTTTGAGTTAATTACAATGATTGTGAACTAGCAGCACGATAACACAGGTACATTAATACATTCAATCAGCCAGCAATCTTTCAAGATTGTCCCTTCTAGTTAACACATTAAAATACACCAAGCATGCACAAAGAAACCTTTCCTTCCAATAAACATTAAGCCAAATGTGGAGATTCATATTCCACATGGACCATTGGTTTTACAAAAGTTTAGTTTAAAGTTTAGTTTATTTATTAGTGCCACAAGTAGGCTTACATTCACACTGCAGTGAAGTTACTGTGAAAATCCCTTAGTCGCCACATTCAGGCACCTGTTCAGGTACACCGAGGGAGAATTTAGCATGGCCAATGCACCTAACCAGCACGTCTTTTGGACTGTGGGATGAAACCCACGCAGACACAGGGAGAAAGTGCAAACTCCACACAGACAGTGACCCAAGCCAGGAATCGAACCTAGGTCCTTGGTACTGTGAGGCAGCAGTGCTAACCACTGTGCCACCGTGCAATCATACACACAGATACATACGCACATCAGATAAAATGTTAAGGAAAAGTAAACTCCCCCTGATCATTTTTCTGCTGATAGCACAATTAGCTCTGCTGACACCAGGTATGGTGGGAGGATGTATTAAGATGGCTGAATGGGTTGGACAGTTTAAATGGTCAAAAATTCCAAGCATGTCAGGAAGCTGGCTTCAGTGCAGCAATGTCTGGGCCTTTTCCGCATTAAGGCAGAAAACAGGCAACCAACACACTCCTGGGAAATACGTTGGCATTTTAAATATTTTAATGATGCGGGAAGCCTCACACTTAACACAATTTGCAGGCCTATGACCTGCCAGATTTCCCAGGAAGCTTGGCAATCACATGGGAGGCCTCATGGTAAAGGTACCTGTAGGTATTAGTGATCAAAACAATATTACATTCAGTGAGGAAATAAATCTCCAGGAAAAGTTTGTACCATTTGTGACGAACCGAAGGAGTTAAATATATCAATTTGAATGAAAATGCATTCAATTCTGCAAAGACTCGTAGTAGGTCAGAAGATTGGACAGAATTTAAAAACCAGCAGAGAATCAGTTAAAAAAGAGAAGAAATTGAAAGCTGGCTAGAATTTTTTAAGAAAAGTAAGATTTTCTACATGAATTTAAAAAGGAAACGGGTAACTAAAGTGAGGCCTGCTTATAGCACAATTAGTGGCCACGAAACTTCCCTGTTTAGAGAGAGTTTTCTGGGGAATTAGTAATAGAGAATACGAAAATGGTGGAAATATCGAACAGGTATTTTTTGTCTGTCTTCACTATAGAAGACACAAATAATATCCCAGAAATACTTCGATATCAAGAAGTAAAAAGGAGAGAGGAACTTTAAAAAAATTCAATCATCAGAGAAATGGTACTGAGAAAACTAGACTGACAAGTCACCATGGATTTCATCCTAGGGTCCTCAAAGAAGTGATGACAGAGAGTGTACAAGCATTCGTTGTTATTTTCCAAAATTCCCTTAATTGTAGGAAGCTCCCATTGGATTGGAGAAGAGAAAATGCAGCTTCTCTATTCGGAAAGGAGGGAGAAAGAGAGCGAGAGAAAAGATAGGGAGACAGAAAGCAGGTAACTCAGACTAGTTAGCCTAACATCTGTTTTAGGGAAAATGCTAGATCCTATTATTCATGGTGGTTATCACATGGCACTAGAAAATGTGAATGCTTTTCTGCAGAGTCAACATGATTTTGTGACTAGTTTATTAGAGAGTTTTAATGAATAATAAGTAATATGGATAAAGGGGAACCTGTAGATGTGGTATACTTAAATTTCCAAAAGGCACTGATAAAGTGTTACATCAACTACATAAAATAAGAGCTCATGAAGTAGAACACCCTGGAAACCTAGATAACAAAGACACCTAGGTCAGACTCCTATTTATTGACTACAGCTCAGCCTTCAACACCATTATTCCTACAAAACTCATCTCCAAACTCCGTGGCCTGGGCCTTGGCTCCTCTCTCTGCGACTAGATCCTGAACCTCCTAACCCACAGACCACAATCTGTAAGGATAGGCAACACCACCTCCTTCACGATCATCCTCAACATCAAGGCTATGTTCTCAACCCCCTACTATTCTCCTTGTACACCTATGACTGTGTGGCCAAATTCCTCTCCAACTAAATTTGTTTGCTGATGACACCACCGTTGTGGGTTGGATCTCAAACAATGACGAGACAGAGTACAGGAATGAGATAGAGAATCTGGTGAACTGGTGCAGCGACAATAATCTCCCCCTCAATGTCAACAAAAAAAAGGAGATTGTCATTGACTTCAGGAAGCATAGAGGAAAACATGCCCCTGTCTACATCAACAGGGACGAAGTAGAAATGGTCGAAAGCTTCAAGTTTTTAGGTGTCCAGATTGCCAACAACCTGTCCTGGTCCCCTCATGCTGACCCTATAGTAAAGAAAGCCCACCAGTGCCTCTACTTTCTCAGAAGACTAAGGACATTTGGCATGTCAGCTACGACTCTCACCAACCTTTACAGATGCACCATAGAAAGCATTCTTTCTGGCTGTATCACAGCTTGGTATGGCTCCTGCTCTGCCCAGGACCGCAAGAAACTACAAAAGGTTGTGAATGTAGCCAAATCCATCACGCAAACCAGCGCCCCATCCATTGACTCTGTCTACACTTCCCGTTGCCTTGGCAAAGTTGCCAGCATAATTAAGGACCCCACACACCCCGGACATACTCTCTTCCACCTTCTTCTGTTGGTAAAAAGATACAAAAGTCTGAGGTCACGTACTAACCAACTCAAGAACAGCTTCTACCCTGCTGCCATCAGACATTTTAATGGACCTACCTCGCATTGAGTTGACCTTTCTCTACACCCTAGCTATGACTGCAACACTACATTCTGCACTCTCTCCTTTCCTTCTCTATAAACGGTATGCTTTGTCTGTATCGCGCGCAAGAAACAATACTTTTCACTGTATGTTAATACATGCGACAATAATAAATCAAATCAATTCAAATAGGGAGTAACAAATAATAGAAACAAAGAAAATAGGAGCAAGAGTAGATCATTTAGCCCCTCAGGTCTGCTCCAAAAATTGACAGGCTGATTTGATTTGACCAAGCTGTTCTTCTACCTCAATGCCTTTTCCCCCCAAGATCCTTATAATCTTTGATATCTTTAATATCGAGAAATCTTATCAATCTCTCTCTTGAATTCACTCAATGACTGAGCCTCCAGACCCCTGTTGGGTAGAGAATTCCAAAGGTTCAACAGGTTCTGAGTGAAGAAATTCTTCCTCAGCTCAGACCTAGATGGTCCACCTCTTATTCTGATCCGATGTCCCTTGGCTCTAGATCCCATCCTCCCACCTCAGCCAGGGAAACATTCTGCATCACCCAACTGAGCCTTGTAAGGTATTTTGTGCACTTCAATGAGATCACCTCTCATCTTTCTAAACCCATTGAGAATATGGCCATGTCTCCTCAATCCTTCCTCAGACAATCCCGCTTGTTGAACCTTCATTATCCACCCTCTATTGCATGGATAGAAGATTGATTGGCTAATAGGAAGCAGGGAGTAGGGGTAAATTGGTTATTTTCAAATTGGCAAGCTATAACCAGTGGAGTGCCACGTGGAGCACTCCTGCTGGGATATCAATTATCTATAATTTATATAAATTACTTGGGTGAAGAGACTGAATGTATGGTTGCTAAATTTGCTGATGACACAAAGATAGGTAACAAAGTAAATTGCGATGATGGCATAAAGGGATTTAGATAGGTTAAGTGAATGGGCAAAGAATTGACAGATGGAGTATAGTAGGGGAAATTTTGAACTCGTTCACTTTGGCAGGAAGGAGAGAAAAGCAGTACATCATTTAAAAGGAAAAATATTGCAAAACTGCATGGTACAGAGGGCTCTTAAGAAAGGATGTAATTGCATTTGAAGCAGTTCAGAGATGGTTCACTTGAGTGACTCCTGGGTTTGTGTCATGAATAAAGGCTGTACAGGTTGGGTGTATGCCCACTAGAGTTTAAAAGATTGAGAGGTGATCTCATGGAAACATACAAGATCCTGAGGGGATTTGACGGGATGGTTGCTGAATGTTTCCCCTCGTGGGAGAGAATAGAACTAGGGGAGACACTTTAAAAATAAGGGTCTCCCAGTTAAGGAGGAGATGAGGGAGGTGGTGACAGTGGTATTGTTATTGGACTAGTAATCCAGGAGACCCAGGATAAGATTCTAGGGACTTGGGTTTGAATCTCATCATGGCAGGTGGTGGAATTGGAATTCAATTTTAAAAGAAATCTGGAATTAAAAGTCAAAAGATTACCATGAAACCGTTGATATCATAAAAACCCACCTGGTTCATTAAAATCCCTCAAGGAAAAAAATCTGCCTTACCCCGACTGGCCTACATGTGACTCCAGACCCACACCTTTGTGGTTGACTTTTTAATAGCTTCTGGAATGGCCCAGTAAGCCATTAATTAGTATCAAACATCTTAGTGGTTCAAGAAGGCAGCTCACCATAACCTCAAGGGCATTTAGGGATGGGCAATAAATTCTAGCTCAGCCAGTGAAGCCCATATCTCTGAATGAATTAAAAATAAATGTTGACTCCCAATGGGTCAGCTGGACTGGAAGTCTCTCCCCCAATAAACAGAAGAGTCTGGGTCATTAAAATTTTTTAAAGCTGAGGCTTTCCCCAGCTGTTTTCAGTATGGTCCCAGGCTTTCTTGGCCCCTCAGATTGTCCATGCTGTTCTACTTGTGATCACAGGCACTATGTCGAACACTGCTGCTAATATAGTCATAGGATTTTTCCAAGGGTGAAAGTGTCAATTACAAGGGGGCACAGGTTCGAGGTGAGAGGGGGAAAGTTGAAGGGAGATGTGCAGGGGAGGTTTTTCAGAGTGGTGGTTGCCTGGAACATGCTGCTAGAGGTGGTGGAGGAAGCAGGTACATTAGCAACATTTAAGAGGCATCTGGATGGGTACATGAATAGGGAGGGAAGAGAGAGATATGGTCCAAGTCAGGGTAGAAGGGTTTTTATTAAGTTTAGTTTGGGCATCATGATCAGCACAGAGGGCTGGAGGGCCTGTCCCAGTGATGGATTTTTCTTTGTTCCATGTTATGCACATCCACCTTGCTGCCACCATGTTGTGCACCTCTGCCATTGTTATTGACTTCTAACATGAATGTACCAGTGTAATGATGATTACTAAACTAATTGAAAGGTTCTTTATGAACGAGAAAAAAATTCCAGATTCAAACTCTGATCTATATGTGCTATCTACGAATGCTGTTCCAAGAACTATAATTTCTTGTGATAATGTATACGAAACCATTCACATATTCAAGTAGAATGTTAATTGGTATTAAAGCCATATCACAATAGAACACATAGTTTCCTCTGCATTAGAGGTGGAGGGAATGAATGTTTAAGGTGGTAACTGGAGTTCTGAACAACGTTTTCTTTTTCGGAATACAGGTAAGCTGCTTGAAGATTGTTGGACCCACATTCATAAAGTAAAAGTTTTTAATGTTTATTTATTAGTCACAAGTAAGGCTTATATTAACACTGCAATGAAATTACTGTGAAATTCTCCTAGTCGCCCCAGTCCGACGCCTATTCGGGTCAATGCACCTAACCAGCACATCTTACAGAATGTGGCATTAAACCGGAGTACCTGGAGGAAACCCATGCAGACACGGGGATAACATGCAAACTCCACAGTGACTCAAGCCAGGAATTGAACGCAGGTCCCTGGCGCTGTGCAGCAGCAGTGTTAACCACTGTGCTGGCCCATCCAGTCAAGTGGAGAGCATTCCATCACATTCCTGACTTTCAAAAAAATTCATGGGATGTGGCTTCACTGGCTAGGCCAGCACTCATCATCCATGAGAAGGTGGTGGTGAGCTGGCTTCTTGAACTGCCGCAGTTCCTGGGGTGTAGGTACACTCCCACTTCTGCCTTGCAGATGGTGGACACAACTTTGGGAAGTCTGGTGACTCACCACAAAATTCCCAATTGCTGACCTGCTCTGGTATTCATGTGGCCTGTCTAGTTAAGTTGATAGTCAATGGTAACTTCCAGGATATAGATAGTGGGAAAATGTAATGATGGTAATGTCACTAAGCATCTAATGTCACTAAACATCCAGGGGGGGATGGTTCGTCATAGAGGTTTACAGCATGGAAACAGGCCCTTCGGCCCAACTTGTCCATGCTGCCCTTTTTTTTTCAAAACCCTGAAGCTAATCCCAATTGCCCGCATTTGGCCCATATCCTTCTATACCCATCGTACCCATGTAACTATCTAAATGCTTTTTAAAAGATAAAATTGTACCTGCCTCTACTACTACCTCTGGCAGCTTGTTCCAGACACTCACCACCCTCTGAAAAAATTGCCCCTCTGGGCACTTATGTATCTCTCTCCTCTCACCTTAAACCTATGCCCTCTAGTTTTAGACTCCCCTACCTTTGGGAAAAGATATTGACTATCTACCTTGTCTATGCCCATTATTTTATTGACCTCTATGTCACCCCTCAGCCTCCTACGCTCCAGAGAAAAAGTCCCAGTCTATTCAGCCTCTCCTTATAACTCCCGGGTAGCATCCTAGTAAATCTAGTCAAGTACAGAGGAGCAGGGAGACAATAAACTATGTTCACAATCACACAAAATGTCTTCAATTACTTGAGTAAGGGAGTTTCAAACTCTGGGCTAGTTGAAAACAGTAGTAGGGGCACTCAGATTGGGAAGTTAGATGATTGTTAGTGTTCTGTAAGCTTAGACAAAACAAAAGGGCAAATTGCAGATAAGGCAGCAGCTTGACAAGTACAGGCAGGCTGAAGGCAATGACAATACATTCTAAAAACATCGACAAGCATAGTGTGAAAAAGATGATTTTAGGTAGTCTAGAGCTGTGTAATGAGTTTGATTGAACAGCCAGATGACATCACGGAGGAATTGAAGCTATAGGGAAATTGCAAAGCCAGCTATCAGGAGCAAGACTCAATAAACGGAAGAGCTGAATTTGCCACATCATTGATTGGCTGCAGCACAGCAGGTGGGATCGGTTGGTAATCAGGTCAGGTTGGGGGAGGTGCAGGTCAGGTCAGTGGGTGAGATGGGATCAGTAATGGGGACAGTCAGATCATGGGATTGGAGTGGGAGAAAAGAATTCTGTGTGGTTGGAGGAACTTCATGACCCAAACTCTTCCCCCCTCCCCCATATTCCATCCAACCCTCTCCATACCTGACCAAAACCCCCCTCCCCGCAGACCTCCGATCCCCTCCACTTACCTGAGACACTTACCTTTGCCCCGACTTGTCAAGGAACTTTCAATTTCAATGGGACTTTTAACTCACCTGGTTTACAGCAGCTAGTGCTGTAAAAGAATGGGGGCATGTCCTTCTCCACTTCAATGGAGCTGGACTTCGACACTGGGCCTTGGGGATAAGGATCTCACCTGGCCAGAGTTGCAAGGTCAGGTGATACAGGCTCAGAAAAAAACTGACACAATTGGGCACAGAGCAGCAATCCAATGCCAGTTGCCACTCTGAGGAAGTTACGGCCCCATGATTTTCCTTAATCACCTGATTTTGCCCAAGTGACTATTGATTTGTGTCCAAACTATCATTTCTAAAAGCTTCCCAAAATAACAGGCGTGTAGTTGCTGGGCTTATATTTACATCACTCTGAACAAAAGTGTAACATTTGCAATTCTCCAATCCTTTGACACCAGACAGGTATCCACTGAAGGTTAAAAAATTATGGCTGGTGCTTCTGCAATTTCCACTCCCACTTTTAGTATTCTTGGAAAGAAGCATCACATCGGATCCTGGCTGCAGATCAATTTTAAGTATAGCCAATGTTATGGTTCAGGTCAGAAACTCCAAAGTATTTTATGGAGCCCACCTGGATCATAGGTTTTGCATCTTGAATTTGGCTAGGATAAGCATGATAGGTTTCACTTCAGGTGTGATTCAAATGACCCACTAAGGAGCTTTTATCAAACAAAGTTTATTTAAGAATATAGTTAACATGTATAGTAAGAATGTTAGGAATAACTTCTATCAATTATAAACACCAAAGCAACCACGATAATGTATAACCCTTAACGAATATAGGAGCTGTCCCAATCAAACTAATTCCATAAACAAGACTCTTCAAACAGGTTTAATACAACATAGACTAATGCTCACGTGATACCCAAATTGAGTCCTTTGGATGAAGTCTGCAGTTCTCTGGATAGACTCAGAACAGTTTCAAGTCAGAAAAGCTTCCCAAAACACCACGGACTTTGGTCAAGCCACCAACAGCAGATTTCCCCCCTCCAGAAAGGCAAGACCTTGCTTTCAGATAACCAACAGAATTTTCAAAAGCAGGTAGTGAGACAACTCCTTCCAGCTTAATGTCCCTCCTAAAAATAAAAACTCATACTAAACAGCAGCTCAAACTGAAAAAAAAACCTCCTAACACCTGACCTGCCAACCAGTTTTTCTCCAAACAATGCAGAGTCATCAACATCCCAGTAAAAATAAACAAACCCGTTTAAACTGTAATAAAGAGACTCCTCCAGACAACCCGGTGCCATGACATCAGCTAAGGCTGAGAGCTGAGAAACACTGAAGCTGAGAGCTGTAGAGATCATAAAATAGATTAAAATAAAACATCACTTAAAGATACAATAATGTCACAACCACCTCCCTATCAGATTTAAACCCTTTAAGTGTCTGAACTGCTTCCTCTTATACAATCATCCGGGGAGTATCTTCTTTCTTAATAAAGACAGATGCAAAATATTCATTTAAAACCATAACTACCTATCTCTTCTTGGCAGGTGGTCACCTATTTCCTCTCCCTCCATAATCTTTAAGCTGCAGAATGACATTGACAAACATACAATCCATAAAGCTCTAAATCTCAGGCATTTTTTAACATCTAACATCAGATGTGGTGGAGAGAGATGTAGGACTGATTTGAGGAGGTTAGTGGTCATTCTCACCTTCCTCACTATTCTTAAAGGGATGGACTTCAGTTCAAATGCACAAAGGAAGACATTCTCCTCCATCAGCTTTTCAACTGAAAATACATTTCTGCAGTTTGTACGATTTCCTTTACTGGGGCTGCTATGCGGAGTCATCTGGAGAGCCTTAGCAGGAGTTAAATAACACATGAATAAAATTGAACCCGTGTTCCATTACAGAGCAGGAGTACTCGAATTTAACTTAATTCTATCGGCCTTCCCAGTGGGTGACCAACCCCATTTTAGATCTACGAGGGAAAGCAGGAACAGTTGGGCAATAAACGTGGTAGGTGATTCTAAAAACAATTTTAAAGTGTTTACCATACATGGAAGTTTTTTATTTTACATAACTATCAGAGTTTGATTTGTTGCAATCAACATAAAACATCTACATGACATCTACGTGGGGCAGCACAGTGGTTAGCATTGCTACCTCAGCGCCAGGTGCCCGGGTTCGATTCCTGACTTGGGTCACTGTGTGGAGTTTGCACGTTTTCCCCGTGTCTGCATGGGTTTCCTCCTACAGTCCAAAGGTGTGTGGATTAGCTATGCTTAGTGTCGGGGGCCTAGCTCGGGTAAATGCATATGGAATAGGGCCTGGGTGGGATTGTGGTCAGTACAGACTCAATGGGCTCCTTCTGCACTGTAGGATTCAATGATATTTTGGAAGAGTCAATATATGAATGATGTAACTGTATGTGGAAAAACTGTGGGAATAATGATGTCAAGATTTTTTACTTGCTAGTCTTGTTGTGCTCTGTGTTGTTCAAGATTATCTCTACCAGATAAACTACATATTTCAGACTTTTAAAGTTCATTACCAATATTAAACATTCAATTTGGAGCAAACCCAATCCAGGTTAAAATTCTCAATGTTTTAGAGATGCATCTTAAATTTGAAAAACCCAGATGATTATAGGAACACAGGAACAGACATAACCCATTGAAGCTATTCTGTCACTAACTTCATTTACACCCTTTGTCCCATATCCCTTAATGTTCTTGGTTAACGGAAATCCTTATTATAAACTTGACTATTGATCTGGTATTAATTGCCATTTAAGGAAGAGTGCTTTGTGTAGAAGGGATACTGAATTTTGCTCCTAGAAGGCCTAGCTATAATGTTTAAAAGTGGTGGCGGATCATCTGTTATACTGAAGAATCCACACTCAGTGCTGTTGGAGAGTGTTCTGCGATTTTGGCTCAGTAATTACAAAGGAGTTCTAAGGACAGTGTGCGACTTGGGAGGGAAAATTGTGGCGGCAAATCTATGCAGATGCTGCCCTTGTTCTTATGGTGGTCAAGGTCACAGGTTCAGAAGATGCTTTGGATTGAGTCTTGGTCAGTTGCTGTAGCGCATCTTGTGTGTGGTACACACTATGCATGCAGGCACAGGCTGCTTCAGTATTGAATAGTGCAATCATTTGTGAGCATTGCCCACTTCTGACCTTATGAGGCAGGGAAGTGCACCAATGAGGAAACTGCAGATGGTTAAGTTTAGGTCACTACCCTGAGGAACTCCTGCAGTGATGCCATAGTGAGTGAGATCATTCAACCACCTTTCTTCATGCTAGGTGTGACTAACCAGTGGACGGTTTCTCCCTCAATTTTCACCAATTTCAGTTTTGCTCAAGCTCCTTGATACCACACTTAATCAAATACTGCCATGACGTCAAGGGCAGTAACTACTGCCCTTCAAGCTCAGCTCTTGTCTGTAGTTGGACCAGGAGGGGATGCTGTACTGCCCAAGGGCATTAAACTGACGCTCCATCTGCTCATTCAAGTCGATGTGGAAGATCAGATAGCACGACTTTGAAGAGCAAAGGTGAAGTTGGTCACAGTATATTGGTCAATAACTATCCACCGGTCAACACCAGAGACAGATTTTCCCGTCATCTATCTGTCAGGACTGTTTGCCAGGTTTGAAGTGAAGCCACTGGAAAAGTATTTATTTGGCTGCAATGTGCTTTGGTGTTCACAAATTGTCAAAGGCGCTAGAAAAGGCACTATATAAATGAGTATTTACTACTTTTAAGCTCTTGAATTCCCTCTCTCAACTTCTCCAGCTCTCCCTCATCTATTAAGATCCGGGTTCGAATCCCACCATGGTAGATGTTGGCATTTGAATTCAATAAAAATCTGCAATTAAACGTGTAATGATGACAATGAAACCATTGTCAATTGTTCCAAAAACTAATATCCTTCATGGAAATCTGGTATCCTTACCTGGTCTGGCCATGACTCCAAACCCACAGCAAAGTGGTTGACTCTTAACTGCCCTCTCAGTTCAAAGGTAATTAGGGATAGACAACAAATACCGACCTTGCCAGCGACATCCCATGAAAGAATAAAAAAATCCACCGATTCCACAATTACATGCAATTCATTATCCTTGCCAATGGAACCCCACACTTTTGCAGTGAGGACAGGAATCACATCAATCCTTTTCACCATCTTCCTCTCTGTAATTCTACACCTCATCTCCGGTAAACTACCCACAATTATGGAAGTTATTTATAGAACTGCTGGGAAGCGATTCAAGATGCACCATCTTCAATTCAAAACCAAAATCACTCCAACTTCAGTCACGGAGCTCCAGTATACATATGATGATTGTGTGCGTGCTCACATAGAAACTAAGTTCCGGGATACTGTTGACTCCTCCTCTGAAGCACATGAAAAACTGTCTCATCATTAACCATCCAGAAAGTCAAGATCCTCGTCAAACCAGCTGCCACAGCAGAACACTGCCTCGCATCAATTAAGATTAATGATGAGATTCTGGCAAATGTGCACCATTTTCCGCATCATGGGAACCTCCCCTAGATGAAGGCATAGATGGTGAAATTCATCATCACCTCCAATTACCAACTCATCCTTTGATTGACTGAGGAAGAGTATTTGAGGGCCAGGATCTCAAACACAAGACTACGGTTATAGTTTACCAGACAGCAGTTATCCCCATGCTCTGATATGTTGTTGTGCTCCAGTGGAATAAATCAAGACCACTTTACATTGCAAAAGCCATAGACATTGAATAACTTCAGGTTTCTTCTTTGTTTATTGGCAGTGGAAAATAAAAGTTTAAGTATTTTATTGAAAGAAAGCAATAAATACTGTGATAAAAATAGTTCAAAGTACTGTATAGACTGTACATAATTTGTTACAAGAAGGCAGAGAAAAACTCAGAACAGCAAAATATTGGACAAATAACAGTACATGATTCAGGCCAACGTACATTAAAAATTGACCACTCAGAATAGCTTTCGGACAGATTTACAACGTGTTGGTACACAATACATAACTCACCATGATACCAACAAAACTGCAGCTGACATGTTGATGGGTTACTCAAAAAATACTGAACACTCTTATTGATGAAGCCAAAACAATTTCCCAATCTCCTATTTATCGGTCACTTTTTAAAAAGTAGTTTGCACAGTATCTATAGATTAGGAAAGGGTTGCAAAAAACAGCAAACCATATTTCATGAAAAATAAATAAGGCTTTCATTTTACTTTTCAAAGTACCCTACTGCTTACACTTTTCAAGTTGAATAGTCCTAATTGACACCACAGTCATTGATATTGGTCCATTTCAAGTTAAACCAGCCTTTTCTTAAGAGTTAAGTAAGGGAGGAAATAACATGTGAGTTATTGAGGTCTTTCTCCTTGCACTTATTCCACCTCTTCCTCAATAGTCCTATATATATATATGGCTTTATCTCTTCTTATATCCATCTATTCATTGTTAACCATACTGGAAAAAATGGACAAGCATTTACAGGTTTAAAAATGAGAATAGATGGTTTAAAAAGGATATAATTACAGACTTCAGACTAACTACAACATCAACACACTTAGTGCTGTCAGCATGCAGTTTCTTTTGGGAAAACAGCATGAACATGCCATTACACCCACATTTTTGTCCTCAACTTTATAAAAAAATTTGAATATCTGTAGTAATTACACAACGATTTACAAAACCCCCACAATTTTCATAGGGATGAATACATACAGACATATGATACATTTCCTTGAAAAAATAACATGATTAGGAGTAAAGAAAATTGATTTAAGAAAGAATTGTACATAATTATAAATGTGTTCTAAGCAAAAGTACACAATTAAAGCTAGATGCCAGATCTACAATAAATCAATATTGAAACAAGTTTACATAAATATAAGAAACATTTATTCTAAAATTTCATATCTAAGGTACTCATGAGTTGTGGTTCAACTAATTAAAATCTCTGTAGTAAAATATTAAGTCCAAGTTAGAAATATTGCTACATCACAGATCTCCCGGCTTTCGCAATTCATGTGATGTCCAGTTTACTGCATGAAGGCTTTCAACGCTGTGCAGTCATCTGTTGAAATAGTGAGAGTGAACTGAAAACATAAAAGAACATGATTAAATACCAAAACTAGATAATGTTAAATACTACAACCACTATAGCAGATGTCAATACTGCAATGTTACTTCATTGCCAAGAACGCATAAATGGAAGTGTTAATAAAAATCTGGTTTATTTGGATTTTACATAGATAATGTGGTGGAACACAAGGATTAGCATCAAGGCTATCATGAAAATACAATCTTGAATACTGTTCGGGAAAATAACTAATGTGGAACAAATTTAACCGGTTCCAATTCCATAAAGTACTCGAGTAGATTTTATATCATGGTTTCACCAGTTGCTTTGGGTCGGTGTAAAACTAAGTTCACAATTCTATTTTAAGCACATGGCTCCAGATATTTAAAGTCTCCAATCTCGCATACAAAACCATCATAATCAAAACATCCATTTTATCTATCTTGTATCATCTTTCAGTTCAATTGTCTAATGATTTATTAAACTGGCATCAATAATGAATAAGTATAGTGGAATGTTTCAATACAACTTAAAAAATACTCGAGCAATTCACTGATTTGAAATAGTTCTCAAATTCTTGCAATTAGCAGAGATGTTTCTCAATTATCGTATTTAACGTTTTATTTATTAGTGTAACAAGTAGGCTTACATTAACACTGCATTGAAGTTACTGTGAAAATACCCTAGTTGCTACACTCCGACGCCTGTTCGGGTACACTGAGGGAGAATTTAGCTTGGCCCATGCACTTAACCAGCATGTCTTTCAGACTGTGGGAGGGAGCTGGAGGAGAGACATGCAGACACAGGGACAATGTACAGACTCCGCACAGACAGTGACCCAAGCCGGGAATCGAATCTGGGTCCCTCGCGCTGTGAGGCAGCAGTGCTAACCACTGTACCACAGTGCCACCCTATTCTTCCACCATTGGAACTATAGTACTACCTATTCTTAATTCAAAGTTAAATCACCTATTTTGTCATTTTGCACTTTTGCCATTACACATTCATTTCATTTTCAGAGTTTGTTGTGAATTACATCTGTAAGTGTTCAACAGGGGAGATCAATTGACAACGCTAGCTGTCCCATTATCATCACAGATTCCAACAGTAGCCTTCTAATTATGTCTAGATTTTTTTCAAGACAACTCCCAAATTCAGATCACAAGCCAAATCCGCCAAGAGCAAATGTGCAGTTAATGGAGCAAAACCAACATGGAATAAACGCAAAATCAAATAAACTTAACTGGGAAAATAAGTTAGCAACGATCACACTTAAAAGACCTCAGAAAACTTGCATTTATTTGATGCCTTTACACCCTCAAATGATTTTGAAGCACTCCACACATCCAAATAATTACTTTTGATGTGTAGTCATTGTGGTTATTAGAAAAACAATCTGTACACAGCAAAATCCCACAGTTAAGTAAATAAATCAAAAACTACTCTCCTGGTGTTAGAGAGACATATTTGTTGGTCAAGAATATTGGATTAAGGCACTCTTCAAATATTGTCCAAATATGCTCACTTTAACGCTTTTTTTGCACAAAGCACAATAATAAAACAAGTTTGCACACATCATTTGCTGCACTATCACTTCCCAATGAAACTTAATCAATTGCCTTTCTGAAAGCACATTCCACTGTGGTATTGTCAGTACAGCAGGAGGAAATAAAAGTATAGCAAACAGGGAACGAGACTGCATGTCACAACATAACTGCAGCAGGTCATGTTCATATATTGAGCTCTATTGGATTCCACCCTCATTTTGGAATTCATCTCTTGAGCATGGATGTTATTTAATCTTGCAAGTAGAAACCATAACCCTATTAAATTTATTTTTAATTGTCAGCTTTTGACTATAAAGATTTATAAACTCTAACTGGCACAATTGAACTGTGAAACCCTGTTAAACCTCAACATCAATCAGGATTTCGCTGGAGCGTTTATGCTCATGTGTATGGCATCACAATCAAACTGAACAAGCTGATCTACTACAGCTTCAATAAGACATCCTTACTCTTGTAGTCAAGTCCTCTTGCAATGAAGGCCTTCCTAGCTGCTTGCTGTAACATAAAAACATAACTAGGAGGGGTAGGCCATCTGGCCCCTCAAGCCTGCTCTGCCATTCAATAAGATCATGGCTGATCTTTTCATGGACTCAGCTCCACTTACCCGCCCACTCACCATAACCCTTAATTCCTTCACTGTTCAAAAATTTATCCATCCTTGCCTTATAAACATTCAATGAGATAGCCTCAACTGCTTCACTGGGCAGGGAATTCCACAGATTCACAACCCTTTGGGTGAAGAAGTTCCTCCTCAACTCAGTCCCAAATCTGCTCCCCCTTATTTTGAGGCTATGCCCCCCTAGTTCTAGTTTCACTTGGCAGCGGAAACAACTTCCCTGCTTCTATATTATCTATTCCCTTCATAATCTTATGTTTCTATAAGATCTCCCCTTATTCTTCTGAATTCCAGCCCCAGTCTACTCGGTCTCTCCTCATAAGTCAACCCTTTCAACTCTGGAATCAACTGAGTGAATCTCCTCTGTACCCCCTCCAGTGCAAGTATATCCTTTCTCAAGTAAGGAAACCAAAACTGTACACAGTACTCTAGGTGTGATCTCATCAGCACCTTATACAGCTGCAACATAAACCTGCATGCATTGGTTCCAGTGACTGGGTGTTCTAGGACATCCGAGTCCACTTATTATGTCAACATTTGCCCATCGATCACAATTTAAATACTCTGCCATTCTGTTTCTCTGTTCAAAGTGGATGACTCCACATTTATTCACATTACACAGCATCTGCCATGTATTTGCCCATTCAACTGATCTAAATCACCTTGAAGCCTCCTAATATCCTCCTTGCCACTCAAATTCCCATCAAGTTTCATGTCGGTAGCAACCTTGGAAATATTACTTTCAGTTCCCTCATCCAAATCAATAGCTGGGACCCAAGCACTGATCCCTGTGGGACCCCACAAATCACCCAGTGCCTGCCACTTTGAAGACCCATTTATTCCTACTCTGTTTCCTGACGGCTAACTAATTCTCAATCTATAACAATATATTACCCCCAATCCCATGTACTTTAATTTTGCAGACGAACCTCTTATGTGGGGCTTTATCAAAAGCTTTCTGAAAATTCAAATACACCACATCACTGGTTCCGCCTTAACTATTCTGCTAACAACGTCCTCAAAAAACTCCATTAATTTTCGCAAAACATGATTTCCCTTTCATAACTCCATGTTGAATGTGCTTAATCCCGTTGATTTTTTTTTTAGTGCTCTGTTATCGCGTCCATTATAATCAACTCTAGCATTTTTCCTGCTATTGATATTCTCCGCCCCCTCCTTGTTTAAATAGTGAGGTTACATTTGCCAACCTCCAATCTGTTGAGACTGTTCCAGAATAGACAGAATTTTGGAAGATGACAACCAATATTTCCTTGACCACTTCCACTAGTACCCTGGGATGTAGATGATCAGGCCCTGGGGTTTTATCGGCTTTCAGTCCCATTAATTTCTCCAGCACTTTGTTTTAGTAATTACGAATATTCTTCAATTCCTCCTCCTCTCTGGACCCTCGGTTTCTTAGTATTTCTGGAAAGTCATTTGTGTCTTCCACTGTCAAGACAGAATTTGTGTACAAGATGATAAGGGGAATTGACAAAGTAAACATGGACCGAATGTTTCCTCTTGGAGGTCGATTAGAACAAGAGGTCATAGTTTTAGGATAAGGGGTGGCAGATTTAATCCAAGATGAGGGGAAATTACTTCTCGAAGGGTTGAGAATCTGTGGAATTCACTACCCCAGAGTGTGGTAGTTGCTGGGACGTTGGAGTAAATTTAAGGAAGAGATGAACTAATTTTTAATTAGTAAGGCTTTGATGGGCTATAGTGAATGGACAGGAAAGTGGAGTTGAGGCCGAGATGGGATCAGCCATGATTGCATTAAATGGTGGAGCAGGCTTGCGGGGCTAGATTGCCTACTTCTGCTCCTGGTTCTTATGATTCTTATGAACTCAAGTAGCTGTTTAATTGCTCTGCCATTTCCTTGTTCTGAATTGTATCAAAGTCCGAAACAGGAGAAATTATAATTTCTCCTGTTTCGGACTTTGTCTTCACTAATCGTTTTCTTTTTGTATACTTCTAGAAGCTTTTACAGTCCACGTTTATGTTACTTGCAAGTTTAGTCTCATACTCCAACTTTTCCCCTTTTAATCAATCTGTTGGTCTTCCTTTGCTGAGTTCTGAATTGCTCCCCATCCTCCAGTTTGCCACCTTTTCTATCAACTTTACATGACTCCTCTTTGGATCTAATACTATCCTCAACTTCTTTTGTAAGCCATGGTTGGGTCACTTTTCAGGTGTTTTTGCCCCGGAAAGAAATGTATAACTGTTGTAAGGCTGCCTGACCCGAGTATCTCCAGCATTTTTTGTTTTTATATCAGTTATGCAGCATCTGCTGCATTCTACTTTTGCATCATTCTGATAAATCTATGCACTCCCTCTCAGGCCAATATATCCTTCTGAAGGTGTGGTGCCCAGAACTGCTCATAGTATTCCAGGTGTGGTCTAATAGGAATCTATAATAGGAATAGGAGTAAGCCACTTGAGTTATTCTTCCAGATCTTGAGGCTGTAAAGACTGCAATACTAAAAGGAACTCAAATCAGGCATCTTCCATTTTTCACAAACATCCTCTTAAAACTTTTCTTTAACTCTTCAGGAAGGTTAAGCACCAGCCATGCAAAAGCATAAACAGCAAGGCCCATCGCCAAATGCACCTTCATCAGCTCAATAGCCAAAGCTTCTAATGGGTGAATAACTTGTATAATAATTTGGTTATGATAACAACAATGCTTTCAAATTCTGAACGTACTAGACAGACAACAATTCAGTAATAAATAAACAAGAAGCTCCGCAGCCAAATTTCACTTTTTAAAAAGAACAAGTCACTGTAGTCCCCAACTTTTCCTGTTTATAGCCACCTGACTTTTTATCTGGCCTGAATTTCTTCAGCTCAGTGCAGGTAGCAGAAGGAATCTCTGCTTCAAAATAAACAGAAAACATTGTGAAGATGCAATCTATTTTCTTCTGAATCTTTAAAGATTCTGCTTGTGGTCATGCAAAGATCATGCCAGGGAGATGCAGTGTGTGAATACTTACCCAATATTAACACGAATAGGTTCGTACAGTAGCAGAATCCATTCTTTGCTCTCCAGAAATATTGCCTGCAATTTGCATAGAGACATTTGCATGCAAAAGAACATGCTGTTAGTTACAAATTAGTCACTTCTCAAGTGCACAAGGCAAAACTGTTTAGCTGCTTTCATGGATCAAAACCCACGGAGATTTTAAATTTCACAATACAAATCAGGTTTCTCAGAGCAGATATTCTCCCTTAGGTTAAGGGCAGCTAATGTTATAAAAGCTGTAGATTCCTGAACCCAATATAGGCTGCACTTGAACAAGTATTAGTGTGTAAATTTTCCATGCATTGCTGGTGAGGCCTGCACACAGCCAGCATGTAATCTGAAAATTGTACGATGAGCTACATTTAAATTCCCTGTCCAGTGTCGGGTCTGACAAAATGCAACTTCATTTTTAGCCAAGGCCACTGAACCTACAATTTTTACAAACAAATGCATCAAATCACCTCTTTAGGGACCACAAACATTGTGATATTTTTGATCTAATTAGTGAATGCAGTACAGAAGAGGATAGACAAACAGCTCTCCCACACAAAGGGTTGTTAGTACATGTCACATCACAATATTTTGGTGGTGGGCAGATTAAAATAGGGAAAATATGTGAAGATAAGAGGAAAGAGCAGATAAACATGTATAACCGGCTGGCTAACAGCAAAGCATGATAGGAAATGTAGCCAATCTTAAACACAGGCTCTGTGGAACAGCTTGTTTTTGCAAGCAAGCAAGATAGGATATATTCAACAAAGAAAACAAAGGTTGTAAGCTGGCATCGAGGAAAACGGGTAACAGGTCATCTCTGTATGTGGCAAAAGAACTTTCTTGATGCTGAAAGAAACTGGACGAGAGGGAAACGTGAGCAGGCACAGCAGGGAGACCTGCAGGATCAACCATCATGTAAGACAACTGCCTGGAGTTCGGAACTTAGAGACGACGACCCATTGAAGGAAGCCTCCCCATGCAACAGGTAGTATTTGAGTCCTGTGATTTGTGACTAACAAATAATGCAATCCCAGTAGGCAGAGGCCGGAGCCAAAATCAAAACGCCCATCGGCCAATGTTACAACTGTAGCTGAGCAAGTCATTAGACAGTGCTGAGAACCACCTCACTTACCTCCCCAAAATCGGGGACCCAGTCAAGATCACTTCCCCCCTCCACTACTGGACAGACCTTGTGGGTGGGGGTCTGCCCGTGTTCCCATGGCCCCAGTTGCGGAGGCAGACTGTCCCAACTCCCTGTATCCTCAGTGCCCAGATTTAACTCCGAGTGCATGATGGTGTCAAGCCTCTCCGATGTGGGTGTGTAGTGTCAAATGGGATGCTGTGGGACGTCCTCCAGTGGAAGGCAAGGCAGGAGGCGGCCCTGCTGATTTTTTATGGGACAATGTGTGTGCGCGTGCACGTGTGGGGGGGGCAACACCCTTAACACATTCAGTGGAATACACACACAGTGGCACATTAAACAACCAACTATCTTAAATGGTTTCACTGGCCATTCACAAACAGGATTCAAAACTGGCTCCCTGGAATTTAACCCTGCAGACCTAGTCTGTTACCACCCAGCCACGCTAATCGCCTCGCACCCTGAAGCGGAGCATATTCCCGGTTCTGACCTGATGAGGGAGTATAATCTGTCATTTGACCCAGTAAATTGCTGCATCCGGCAAATAGGAGAAGTACCGGAGGTTCCAGTGGAAGTATCCACAGAAACATACCCTGAAAGAATTTGTACAATTGGAGAACTGTGGATTGGACCAATGGATATGTCTGATGATCCAGAAATGAAAGACATCGTCAACAAACATATGACCGCTTTTGCTATCCATAGCATGACTGCAGTCAAATAATAGGTGTAGTAGTCATTGACGGCCCCGACCCAAAACCACAGAAACAGTATGGTTCCCCAAATAAGCTGTTTCATAGACTGCGTTGTGTAAAATTGGCTACTTTTCCCATAATGTTTTGCTGTTAGCCATCTGGCTGCAAAGGAATAGAGTCTTAGATTAGCTGCAGTATGGAGCTCGAGGGTCTGGAATGGGAGCCAAAATGGCCTCTTTCTTGGTTTACATTTCTGTGATTAAAAATAAAGCTTATAAAATAGACAACTTTTTTTTTAAAAAAACAAGATATTACTTCATTTCAATGCACTTGATCCACAAGATTTATAGTACAATGACTCTTCCATCTTTCTAGTCTGACCACTACTCAAACTCCTTATTCCCATTCATATATACACTAGCAACAACTGGTGCAATTTTCCCAAGTAATGTTTGAAAGATTCAGAGTTGTTCAATTTATATAATTAATTCAGGTACAGAGATGACTGCTGAAGACCAGATGCAAGCAAAACCTGTGAGCAGACATCACGATGCTTAACTGACTCGGAGCAAACATAATCTTGTTAGGTGGTAGTGTAATTGGTCTATTGACTGTTTTGGTGCTGATCCGTTAATAGTGTTTACTGCACATTGCATCTCTGGTGGTTTAAAATTATGGAGAATTTCTATATCAATCTGTGTATATCAAGGACCTATTGTAGGATAAACCCAAGAGAAAATGTAACATCACTAAATTATAAACTAGGTTCTTTATGTCCCTGCCTTTTCTCTCCTCTTAGAAAGTCAGTACTTGATGCTGGGGCATTTTCGTAGAGAATGTTCATCCTCTAGTCCATTATCCAACAAATCATTTTTCATAAGCCCGGAGAGAATGTTAGCTATAATGAGAGAAATAAATTGCATTCAAGTCGTGGCTTTGATAACAAGAAGATGCCTCAAAGCACTTTAAAGCCAATTAAGTATTTCTGAAGTGTAGCTAATGTTCTAATGTAGGAAACAAGACAGTCAATTTGTGCACAGTAAGCTCCCATAAACAGCAATGTGAGAATAAGCAGGCTTTAGGTTTTGTGCAAGGGAAAAAATTGAGGGCAGGCTGAACTCCTCTACTCTTCTTTGAATAGTGCCGTACGATCTTCCAAACCATCCGAGGAGGATAACAGGGTCTCGATTTAACATCCCATCTGAAACAACACGGCTTCGGTATTGCACTGAAAGGCCTGGATTATGTACTCAAGTCTCTGGAATCAGACTTTGAATCCACAATCTACTGACTTGGATGTGAAAGGGCTATCAACTGAACCACAGTAAGTAGCATCAGAGCTGAGCTTAATCCTGTGCATATAAACTTTCCAGTAGTGGGTCACCTGGTTGAGATTAGCAACAGGGGCTGTGGCTGACTTTACCCTTTCTTTCGTAAAGAGCTCTGAGGCTTTTTGTAATACTAGTTACGCACCAGCTTGCATCAATTAATTCAGTTACAGGCTGGATGGAAAATATTTTGGTTGCATTCCTGAAATAATATAAAGTCTGACTGCCTCAGCTGTGGCTTTTATTCCGAAATTCTACACGATACCTAGATTGCAATTAAAATAATTAGAAAGAAAACAGAGTGTATGTATCACATCATGTCACTTGACACTTCAAAACTTTGTTTTGGAGACTATATTTTCACTGTCGGGGGAGGTAGTGGAAGCAGATACGACAGTGACTTTTAAGGGGCGTCTTGACAAATACATGAATAGGATGGGAATAGAGGGATATGGCCCCCGGAAGGGTAGGGGTTTTAGTTCAGTCGGGCAGCATGGTCGGTGCAGGCTTGGAGGGCCGAAGGGCCTGTTCCTGTGCTGTAATTTTCTCTGTTCTTTACATCAACCACATTTTTCCAGTTAGGTGGTGCCCTCCATTATAAGCCTTGAACAATGACTTAAAGTTCTAAATTAAAAATGTAAATGTTGAAATTGTGCATCATAAAAAGGAGATACAAGGTCAAGAAGCGTAAAACAAAAGCAAAATGAATTCTTCTCAAAGGTACATTGAGGCTTTTCACGAACATCAATAATGCCAACATTTTCGGTCGTTTCACTACAAAGCACAAAACTATTTTTAACAGGCTACAATTGAAACACAAATATACTTTAATGAGTTAAGACAGCATTTTGATCTGTCTGACCTAGCACTTACTGACAATGCGTGCAGTAAACTGGTTTTAAATTTTATTTTGCAACCCAAACCTCATTGAACCCAAGCTAAACTGTATTTGCTAAAACTAACTCAAGAAGAATTCTTATGCACACAGAAGTGTCACTCAAAACGTTTAGATGTCTATCGTAGGATTACATCAGCGGCAATTTTGAAATAGTAATATATATTGTGTGTGTCACCCAATAAGAAATCAATACGTACCATCTGCTTGCATCTTCTTTGGCTGCATGGAGGGTGAAGATGTTGTTGAGGTAACTCTAAAATTAGCAGGTAACGTCTCTGCTGATCCAGGTGTCATACCCCTTACATCTTTTGGTCGGAACTTCTTTCTCCAAGAAGGTGCTCGTCTGAAACCCTTTTCATCCTCCTTTTAAGAAAATAAAATTTGAGAGAGCCATTTCTAGTTAGCTGTTCCTGAACACAGCTTTCCATACCAATGCATTCGAGGCATAAATTTCCTAATCATAATCAAACCTAAAATAACATTAAAGTTTCTTTGAACAGATTTGTCACTAACTTCCTATCTGCGTATGGAAATTAAATAAATGGAGAAGCATCAGGAGGTCACAAGAATCTGTGAAGGAAAGGTTAATTTTGAATCTTACATCATCTAGTCTTCGGTCCGTTCCAAGGGCCAAGAGGTTGTTAAATTCTCTCTCCAATGATTGGCGTGCCTGTAAACATAAGCATCATTATTACTTCTTAACGCAAAGCCTTTAGGTATAATTAAGCCAATACAAATTGCAGTACAAATGTAAAGAAAATTATTACACAAAGTGCTCCAAGCAATTCAAGAGTGTGTGATGGATGTAGATTAGTGAGAGGTACAACAAATCCTAAAGGGATTATAGAAACATAGAAAATAGGAGTAGGCCACTCGGCTTTTCGAGTCTGCTCCGCCATTGGTTTTGATCATGGTTGATCATCAAATTCAATATCCTGATCCCCCCCTTCCTCCACATCCTTTGAGCCCTTTAGCTCCAATCGAAATCCTTTTACATTGGTTGGAATTGAACTTGCCACCTTACAAACAATGCCTGCTCCTGTGCAATGCACTTCATTTTCAGCATAAGCCTGCTGTTTAGCAGTAACACCAGAGTGAACAACTGACATCTCTTTAGCATCTTCCAAACAAAACCTAATAGAAATGATTTCTCAAAACAGGTCAAGATCCAAAAAGGAAGGAGCAATAAGAGAAAACTTAAATTTAGAAATATTTGCCTGTTCTGCACAGTTAAAGCTCTCAAAATTCTCTTTTGGATCAATTTTAAGTTGTATCCTTTCAAGGGGAAAAAGTAGTCCAAATATTTATACTTCATCACAGGTTTCTGCCACGAGGTAGAACCTTTGCATTTCTTTGCAAATGATTCTTATAGAATTCACAAGGGTCCTTCGTCAGCATCTTGCAACCCCACACCTGCTACCATCTGGAAGAACAAGGACAACAGATACCTTGGAACACCACCACCTGGAGGTTCCCCTCCAAGTCACTCATCATTCTGACTTGGAACTATTTAATCGTTCCTTCACTGTCGCTCAATCAAAATCCTGAAACTCCCTTCCTCCCTAATGGACGGCACAGTGGTTGGCACTGCTGCCTCAGTGTCAGGGAGCTGGGTTTGATTCCCAGCTTGGGTCACTGTTCGGAGTCTGCACATTCAGCCCGTGTCTGCGTCGGTTTGTAGTCCAGTTTCCTCACAGTCTGAAAGACGTGCTGGTTACGTGCATTGGCCGTGCTAAATTCTCCCTCAGTGTACCCGAGCAGGCGCCAGAGTTTGACGACTAGGGGATTTCCACAGAAACTTCATTGCAGTGTTAATGTAAGCCAATATGTGACACTAAGAAATAAACTTTAACTATCAGCACTGTGGGCATACCTATGCCACATGGACTGCAGCAGTTCAAGATGGCAGCTCACCACCACCTTCCCAAAGGCAACTACGAATGTACAATAAATGCTGGCCTAGCCAGCGACAGCCACATCCCATAAATGAATGATTGATCTCACTGAACATTGGAACAGGCTCAAAGCTCTAAACGGTCTATTCCTGGTCCTTGGTTTCTAATCCATCTCCTGTTGAATAATGGCATTACCACCACTGAATTCAACAACGCTACACTGGGAATCACAATTTGCTAGAACTTAACTGAATCAGCCACATAAGTATTGTGGCTACAATAGCAGATCAAAGGCATGGAATTTTGCAGCAGTGAACTCACCTCCTGGCTCCTCAAAGTCTGTATACCAACTACAAGGAATAAAGAGTATAAGAAACAAGGAAAGCAGGAACAAACAAGCGGAGTCAACTGGAGAAAAATATCAACGCAGGCTTAAGCTTAATGACGAAACCGTGTGCTATAGAATTACTTTCATAGATTATTCATGGACATTTACAGCACAGGAGACCGCCATTGGGCCTACCTGTGTCCATGGCAGTCAACAAAGATCTGACTGCATTAATCCTATAGCCCTGAAGGTTATGGCAGCGCAAGTGAATATCTAAATACTTCTAAATGTTACAAGAGTTTTTGACTCAAGCACCCTTTCAGGCAGTGAGTTCCAGACTTCCACCACCCTCTTGGTGAAAAAGTTTCTCAATTCCCCTCTTAACCTTCTATTTCCTACCTTCAATCTATGCCCCCTGGTTATTAACCCCTCTACTAATGGAAAAAGTGCCTTCCTATCCACCCTATGTCCCTCATGGTCTTATACACTCTATCAGTCCTCTCAACTATCGCTACTCCAAGGAAAACAGCTCCAGCCTTTCAGGGCCTGTTCCTGCCCTGTAATTTTCTTTGTTCTTGCTGGAAGGGTAGGGGGTTTTAATTCAGACGGGCAGCATGGTTGGTGCAGGCTTAGAGGGCCCAAGGGCCTGTTCCTGCGCTGTAATTTTCTTTGATCTTGGTTCTATCTAATCTTTCCTCAGCTCAGACCCTGCAACCCAAGCAGCATCCTGGTAAATCTTCTCTGCACCCTCTCCAGTGCAATCATATCCTTCTGATAATGTGGTGACCAGAACTGCATGCTCCATTGTTGCCCATCATTGCTTATTCCAAGTAGGAAAGATTAGACCATCAATACGCCATAACCAGTAGAATCAAAGTCAGGAAGTATTAAAAATCCTCATTTATGAACAAAATGCATCACTGTCGTGAAAACTACGGTCACCCGTCAAGGATAATCTTTTTCTCTCTCATAAATAGCACATAAAACAATACGGCTTAGGAAACTGTTCACTAAAGGAATAGATAAAATGTCTGGAGCCTGGTGAACATTGCTGGCCCAATGCCATGTTCTTCCATAAACTGACTTCCTGCATACCTCAATTATTGTGCTCACTATGTACTTCGTGGACAATTAACTTATTTTACTCACAAACCACATCCTTTGGACACTGAAAAGCACAAGTGCCAATAAAGAAACTGCCGCCTTCAAATCACCCTTAGAGGGGAAGAGAGTGATGACCAATACTTCTACAGTCACAATTCATTTCGGATTTACAATCTCTTCAAATTGACTGGCAAACAAAATAGAATCACTTGGTTGTTATCAGAGAGTAGAGTTTCCTGGAAGATATTTAAAATGTACTTCATTAATGTTTTGAGAAATAAATTCATTGGGGCAATGTTGAGAAATTTATTTACAAAAAGGTAAATAACATGTTCCTGATTAAGCTATGATGCTTTCCATTTGATTTAATATGATCATTCAGCATGTATATCAGCCAGCGAAGGGAGGGGTTTAACTTTTGATAGTCAATGAGCATTCAAAGCCCAGTTGAAAACTAACTGTACAATAAAACGGAGGGGGGGGGGGGGGGGGAGAGAGAGAGAGAGAGAGAGAGAGAGAAGAGATCTGAAAGAGGAGAAGGCAGTTTTAAAAATTACAAGCCTAACATTAGCAGAAATTCAAGAAAAACTTTTCCATTGCTCTGATGGGCTTTTGACCTATCTGTTAAAATTGTCTCTCAGGTACAGAGGCTAATCTACAACCGCACCTCTCCACCACCCCCCATTGTGGATTCAAATCTGAATCGGTAAAGGTAGAGATAATAGCTTCTTGCGTCTTCAAAAACTGTTGGCTTGAATATGCAGAACAGGCTGAAAAGAGTAATTGTCAGGTGCAGGATAACTTTGGGTTTGATTTTTGGACCATTTTTAATATTACAGGTGCTGAATTTATTGAGCCAGTAGTATTTTCTTTTACAACACTTTGAACAAAGGCTTTTTAAATACAACTTGATTGTATTTAGTGCAATCCACTTGAGCTGTGGTATTTGTATCAATGATAATAAGATCTGAAATGTCATGGCAGCTTGATAACATTTCTTCAGTATGATTAACTTACATTGGTTGCTTACACTCTGGCATTGTCTGATTAGATGCACAGGAAATTTCAAGTTAACTGATTAAAAATGAGCAAAAAGGAAATTCAAAGATCACATCACTTGCCAGTTCTCCTTAATTTCCTGAGAAATTCTTTTGGTAGCACACAAAATAGTTTCATCCGTAAAACACATATCAATGACCTAGCAGAGACAATAATCCCCCAAAACGTTTTATGCCCATTATTTTTAAAGGAAATAGATGGTTTGAGTGTATCTTTTGTCACATCAACATTTTACAAATCTAGCCCTGTAACACTACTACTCTGCCAGCAGATGGTACTCTCCCCATGCAACACTTCTCAATTTAATTTCACACATCAGCTACGAGTGCAGTACTTAGTACATGGAATTGGAACAAAATGTTTTAATGGCTAAGGCAGCAAATTATCATTCCCTCCTGTAAAGATTCACTTTTGTTGGCAGACTAGGAGCGAGCTGAGCACAGATAACCCCAAGCCAACCATAAAAGAAATCTACCATCCAAATATGGATTGACTGATTCATATGTGACATACATCATTCATTAAGTAATGAAGGGTCCATGTACGCAGCCACATAAATGCATGTAACCAGAAGATATGTTCACCAGATGCCCGATTTTAGTACTGATTACTGAATTCTGTTTTCAATAAACATGCAGAGAGATAGAAACCATAAAACTTTCACTGGCGACTGTAAAATATAAAAATTTCGAATAGAGACTGGTAATGTAAAGTTTTGGGAAAGGCTGTACACATTTAGCTGTTCAAACTGCAACCCACTTATTCAGGGCAGCTATTATTCTCAAACAGAAACAAAGAGGAAAGCCCGAGATATGCTGGTAGAGCAGTGATGGAGGCATCCCAACAACCTGTGGTTTATATCGTAGGAAAATGTCCCAAGGTGCTTCACAGGAATGCAATTATACAAAAACTGCTTGATTGGCACCAGATCGACAAACGTCCACGCCCTCCACCACTGACGCTCAGTAGCAGTCGTCTGTACCATCTACAAAATGCACTGCAGAAATCCACCAAAGATCCTGAGACAGCACCTTCCAAACCCACAACCACTTCCACCTAGAAGGACAAGGACAGCAGATAAATGGGAAAGCCACCATCTGCAAGCTCCCTCCAAGCCACTCACCATCCTGACTTGGAAAAATATCGCTGCTCCTTTGCAGTCGCTGGATCAAAATTCTGGAATTCTCTCCCACAGGATTGTGAGTCAACCCACAGCACGTGGACTGCAGTGATTCAAGAAGGCAGTTCACCAAAAATGCTGGTCAGCCAGTGACACCCATGTCCCATGAATGAATAAAAAACTGAGCAACCCACCTCCCCCCAGCTTTGATTTGATGTCACATGTATTAACATACAGTGAAAAGTATTGTTTCTTGTGCGCTGTACAGACAAAGCATACCGTTCATAGAGAAGGAAATGAGAGAGTGTAGAATGTAGTGTTACATTAGCTGTTGGTCAAATAGCGAAGTTTTAAGGAGGGTCTTAAAGGAGGAGAGAAAGGTAAAGAAGCAATAAGATTTCCAGAGTTTAGGGCCTACACATTTGAAAACACGGTCATTAGAGGTAGGGTGAAGGCAGTGAGGGATGTGCAAGAACCAATGCACAGTCTTGGTTTTATGACTGTAGTTTTTAAAAAGGACAGGTTTTCCTGAAAAAAAGCATATTGTACAAAAAAAATGAAAATTGTATAATTGTACAGCAGTATCTGTGGAGAGAAAAACCAGGTTCGTATTTCAGACAGAACCATCTCAATGCGAAATCATCGGTTTTGTTTTAAAGCGGGATTAGTGGGGGACGGCGGAGGTGGGGAAGACTGAAAAACCTGACAGTCTAATCATAGGGTTTTAGTGTTCTGAACGGTCCATATTCCGCTTAAACAAAAAGCAGGGAATTGTTAAATGACACAAAATGCCATGTCAGTGAGGAAATTGAAATTTATTAAAAATACTAAACAATGGACAGGCAAGTATGGTGAAAGACCCATCCAGAGAAAAAGAAATTAGGAAGTCAGCAAATGCAGGGTACTAAACGGAAAACTGAAACACTAGACAGCGAGTACAATGGAAACAAAAAGTAGGCCAGCAAATACAAAAGTAGAGGCCAACTTTTGCCAGAACACCGTTTTACACAGTTCCATAAAAGGACTTCTGCTCAGAACTATGAAGAGTTTTCTTTTCCCTAGATACTGACTGGCTGACTCCCCACCCCCACACCATCAATATAAACTTTGCTGCAAAGAAATAATTAAGAACTAAAGCTACGAGTCACTCGTTAAGACCGTGGTGATGTAAACTGCCAATGAGGGGGGGGTGCTGTCAGTGGCAGATCCATTCAGCACACTGGAGGACATAATGCACCAATTCTTTGCTGGCAAAAGCTATTATTTTTAGAATCCTTCATACGAAAATACGAATTAGGGGCAGGAGTCGGCCATTCAACCCTCAAGCCTGCTCTGCCATTTGATAAAATCATGGCTCATCTGTTTGTGGCCTCAACTCCACTTTTGTGTTTACCTCCTATACCCTTTGTCTCCCTTGTTAGCAAAAATTCTAACTCTGCCTTCAAAATATTCAATAATCCCGCCTCCACCACTCTGAGGGAGAGAATTGCACAACACTCATGACCCTCAAATAATTTCTTCTCATCTCTGACTTAAATAGGAAACGCTTTATTTTTAAACTGTGTCCCCATGTCTCTCCCACAAAATAAAACATCCTTTCTGCAATCACTATCAAGTCTTTTCAGGATCTTAGTGTATAGGTCCAACCTGTCCTCATAAGATAACCCCTCCATCCCAGGAATAAGACGAGTGAATCTTCTCTGAACTACTTCTGATGTAGTGATGCCCTTTCTTAAATAAGGAGACCAAACCCATACACAGTACTCCAGATGTAATCTCATCAATGCCCTGCACAACTGTAGCAAAATTTCCCTACTTTTATATTCCATTCCCCAGGCAAAAATGACAACATTCCATTTGCCATCCTAATCATTTGCTGCACCTGCAGACTATGACCAGAACAATCAGATCTCTCTGCACTGCAGAGTTCTGTAATCCATTGAAATAAAACGCTGCTTTTTTATTCTTCCTGTCAAAGTGGACACCATTTACCCACAAAGCACTCCACCTGCATTTTCCCCCCCCATTCACTTAGAAACACTCTTTTTTGCAGACTCATGTCCATTGGGCGGCACGGTAGCACAGTGGTTAGCACTGCTGCTTCACAGCTCCAGGGACCTGGGTTCAATTCCTGGCTCGGGTCATTGTCTGTGTGGAGTTTGCACATTCTTCTCGTGTCGACGTGGGTTTCCTCCGGGTGCTCCGGTTTCCTCCCACAGTCCAAAGATGTGCGGGTTAGGTTGATTGGCCACGCTAAAATTGCTCCTTAGTGTCCTGAGATGTGTAGGTTAGAGGGATTAGCGGGTAAAATATGTAGGGATATGGGGGTAGGGCCTGGGTGGGATTGTGGTTGGTGCAGATTCGATGGGCTGAATGGCCTCTTCCTGCACTGTAGGAATTGTGTGATTCCCTTCACAACTTACTATACTACCTATTTTTGTGTCATCAGCATGGACCATCCAAGTCATTGATATAGATAATAAATAATTTAAATCTAGCACTGATCCCTGTGGCGTGCCACTCGTTATATCTTTCCATCCTGAAAATGACCCATTTTTGCATACTCTTGGTTTCCAGTTAGCTAACAAATCTCTATCCAATGCTAGTACTTCACCCCCGACAGCATGAATTCCTATTTGGTGGGGTAACCTTTGATGCCTTCTGAAAATCCAAGTGCATCACATCCACATGCTCCTCTTCAGCCACAGTGCTCGTTAGTTCCTCAAAGATCTCTAATAAATTAGCCAAACACAATTTCCCTTTCACAAAACCACATTGATTCTGCCTAATTGCACTGATATTTGCCAATTGCCCTGCTTTAGCCTCCTTTATAATAGATTCTAGCAGTTCCCCCACAACAGATGCAAGGTTAACCAGCTTGTGGTTTCCTGCTGTCTCTCTCCTTTTTTAAATAGAGGTGTTACATTGACTGTTTTCCAATCTGACTGGATCTATCCAGAATGTAAGAAACTTTGAAAACTTAAAACCAATGTATCCACCATCTCACGAGCCACTTCTTTTAAGACACTAGGATGAAGTCCATCAGAACCTGGAGACTTTAGTTCTAATGCATTTAGTTCTAATACATTTCTCAGTACCCTTTCCCTGGCAATTGTATTGGTTTCAAATTATTTCTGGGATGTTATTTGCGTCTTCTACAGTGAACTTAACACAAAAACATTGGCTAAAATGCAATTGCGTCAAGACCCAACATGTCACACCATAAAAACCTGTGCGACAAACACGAAAAGGTCAACTTTCAAGTCCAAGTGTAACACTAATTAAAATAAAGACTTCAAGTATTAGATGTCTAGTCTAAAAGGAAACTGCCCACAAGTTACATTTCCTACATATCAGAATAATGGTTCTGATTACCTGTGTGTTCTGCGTTGGTATCTGTAACAAAAGAGCTAGTGCATTGTAATCAAAAAGTTCATCTAGGGCAATTAGTCCACCATGAACTCCAATTTCTAAAAGATTATTTGCATATTCCTTAAGTCCAATTGACTGGACCCAGCGTATCACACGCTCATTAGTCCACACCATAACATCTGAAAAAAAAGTACAAGGAACAGAATTATCAGAAGGAACATGAGCCATCGTACAAAAATTTAACAGTTTACAAACGTATAAGATAGTAAAACAACCTAATCAAACAAAATTGAATTGATTTTTAAGCTCTGGTGGTCGTTAAGAATTGAAAGATACTCAAAATATACTGCATAAGTATGATTATGATTGATTATGCACTTGCAGAATCAAAGAAAGATACAGCACAGCAGGCCATTCAGCCTGTGTTGTGCAGTGCCTTTAATGTTGAAAGATGACTTCCGAAAGGGTAATCAAACAAAAATGGATGTGAAGCCAAAGAAGGAGATATTAGGAGAAGCAAAAAAATCCAACTGATAAAACATGTGGGTCTTAAAAAGGCTCCTAAAGGAGAAGTTATAATTAAGAGGTGAATAACTTTTGCAAGAGAAAATGTGGAAGCATGAAACCTAGACAAGTGGTGGCAGAAGCGTGGGTCTTGGCAAATACACGAGACACCATAGTCAGAGAAGGTATTATAAGCCTGAAAGAGGTTAGAGAGATGAGGAGGAATTTAAGTACGAGGCTGAGAATTTTAAATTGGAGCAACAAGAACCAATCTTGGTTAGCCAGGTAATTGATGAATGGAACTTGGTGAGAGTTAGGATAAGGGCGGCAGAGGTTTGAATGAGCAGCAGTTCGAGGAGGTTGGGAGCAGGGGAATAGACAAGTCTGTCAAGACTACAGCATCAGATGGACTCAGGTGGTAGGAAGATCTGGTAGAACTGGGGGGGAAACAGAATTAGAAGATCTTGGTGTTGAATGGGATTTTTAGGTTGCAAATTGTCTGGTTCAATCTGAGGCAGTGCCTGGGGAGGGGAACAAAATTGGTACCATGGCTGGAGTCAAATGTGACAGATCCAGTTTGCCAATTTTCCAATGTTCAACAAAGAAATTGCAAAGTAGCTGTCTAGACAATAAATACCAATGATGTGGAAATGCCGGCGTTGGACTTGGGTAAACACAGTAAGGAGTCTAACAACACCAGGTTAAAGTCCAACAGATTTATTTGGTAACAAACGCCACTAGCTTTCGGAGCGCTGCTCCTTCGTCAGATGGAGTGGAAACCTGTTGGACTTTAACCTGGTGTTGTTAGACTCCTTACAATAAATACCAAGACAGCAGTGGGATACAAGTGGTGGGAACATAAGAGTGGAGTGTCTTTTTTAAAATTTTATACATTATTTTTGTTTTGCTTTATATAATTAATGTTGAACCCTTTCCTTGCAGGCTTTCTTCTGTCTGGGCTTCACAATCCATTTGGAGCGAGCCAAACTGAAAACACTGGGCTGTGGTTAGTTAAAAATCTGTTTCAAGCCCTGAAAACAAAGAATAAGAGTGTTGTATCGCAGTGGGGGCTTGGCACTGAACAGGAATGGTCACTGTTTGTCCAAGAATTGAGATTATACCCAAGGTAACAAAACAGCAGGTCAAGAGTTAAATACAATAATTACCTCTAATATCATGTTGACCTTCTTCACGCCTCCTTTCCAGTTCCTTCCGATCATAATTTAATCTTTTTAAAGCCATTATTCCACAATGTAGGCTTTTTCTGTTTAAAACAAAATATACATTTGGGCAAAAGACTACCTCTGAAGCTTTCACATTTACCTCCAATTTTTCATCATTCTCTATTAGGTTTATTTTGCTGATAATTATTTTCCAATTTTCATCCCTCTGGTTTAATTTTTTATATCCTTAATGCAAGTACATCTTTTCAATTAATTTTTAAAACTTTATTTTATCACCCTGTAGTTAAAAAACCTCATGGCTTGAAGTTTCACTTCAACATTTCCATGTCTTTGATTTATTGATTTGGTAAAGAAGTTGAATGGGGTCAAGTAACACCTTTCAATTTAACTTTTCATGCTATTCAATTAATCTTTATGAAGTGACAAGAAATCTACATTACTGCTGAAACATGTCAGAAGTGTTAAAATAGCAATGACCTAATCTGCTGGTTTTAAAATGAATATTGGCTGAATTCCAACACAAACAAGAGAAAAGGCACTTCTTCAATCCTGGCCCAATCAAGATCCATTTTTCTAGTTCAAACTGTACTTAAAACAAAAAAAAAGCTCCAGTGATACTTTTCTGAGTTGTTTTCAATCATGTATAAACTACCAGTACGTCCAAAAAGTACAATGAATGAATGAGCCAGAAATTTACCTGTGAAAGCTATCGACCATTTTAAGCTGCCCCCGAAGATCTTTTTTTGTCAAGTGGTCCAGCATTCGAGCATCAACCAGACATTCCATAAAGTAGCTGCGGTACTGAGGCAAACCCAAGCTAGGAAGCCACTCATTGCCGATCCATTCATGATTCATGTCCCCGTATGCTAAAGTCTTAGTTCCCCAAAAGAAAATCAAAGTTTTATCAGAGAATCTAGCTCAAGTGCCAAGACACATTGCTACTCTTTAATGATGCGATTATTAAGCCGAGGGGGTCAGGGTTAGCAGGTTTTTACTCCTTAATGACAGCATGAAATGAAGCATGGGGCAACCCCAAGAGATTATTAACTATTTATATTGACATAAGCATAACTCAGTCTTAAAATAGATTACTGTTACTGAAGTGCAAAACTAAATTTTCAGCAAGTATTCAGAGTAAATTATTGCCTTTTGAGAAATACTTCAACATAAGAACAGACGTAAATAAAAGGGGAGAGGCTATCAAGTAGCAAGTATAGAGAATCATATATTGTTAAAAAGCCCACCTGGGCCCAGCTGCCCTCTTCATCATCCTGATGTTAAAGCAGTTAGAAAAGCATGGGGAAAACATGGGTCAGATAGTTAATAATGGTATATTGGTTTAGTATGCTCACACAGCCAGTATTACTAATGGATGCAACACAAACCAGCAATCTGAAATTCCAAGCACAGGTTAATTAAGCATAAATTTAACAAGCTGCGGTCATTTTATAGAATAGGAAAAAAATCATCTATATCAAACAAGTAGTCATGCATGAGGAGATTGTTAGAAGATATATGAAAGTAATGTATTTGATGGACATGGATTTTACAACAACCTTTCTATACAAGCATACCATTAGTTTATACCCATGATTCATGAGAAAAGAACAACAGTTTTTTGATGTATTTTCCAAATGCAGGTAAAGATTTTTCTCTTGCTTACCAAAATTCATGACAATGGATAATAGTGGAATATTCGTTTAATTCCAGAGATTAGGAAAACCTCAATTTTATTGTACTTGACAAAGATCATAAGTCAGTATTCTATAGTGTATACCTGTTATTTAACCACAACAATTTATTTGGATACCAACCTGGTTTCAAAATTTAAGTTACTTCTGTATATTAAGATATTGTAAACATAAAGCATTTAGCTATTTCACCGTATTGTGGAATGCTCTGAAAGTAGTCATATTGTTTTGTTATGCTCCGCATGATGCAAGTTGTATTTGCTCAAATAATCAGAATGGAAGTAGGCCATTTTGGTCAAGAAACAACCCCTCCCCCCCCCTCCAATTCTTCTTGTATATTTGATAGAAAGGGTGTTCAATTACACTTGCATTAACATCGAGAGTTGCACCCTTTACATAGCAAAGAATCTAAACTAATATATGGTAATGAAAATCATTTGTGTGTGCATCCATCCACTTTAAATTTCAACTGAAATTATAACATTTCTCAAGTAATTACAACTGAATATACATAAAAACAGTGACAAGACTGGAAAACACAAGATACAGGGAGAAGGAACATGAGCAGAAGCTACTAAGACATGTGGAACTAACCGTTTGCGGTGTAGCAGCAAGAGTTTCCATTTCTTCATGTGTTAACCAGACATTTCCAGTGGACTAATCACATGACCCACAGACACCCAATAAAATCCAATGACAGGAAAGCAGTAATAAAGAGGAAAGGTGGCAGATCATTAAGCAACAGGTATGTTTATGGAAGCTAGCTTAAGCTCAAACAACAGCTCCTCAAAAGGGTAGCAGAGCAGTTAGTTGCAAGACTATTATTTAAATGGCTGCTAAAATCTAGCTTTGTGGCTACAGGGTGACATTCCCAATCATTGCAGGTATGGGAACGGGTGCCATCTTAATAACTCGAATACTCCACTTAAGATCAATATGCATTATAACATTGCATTTTATTGCCTTCAACTTAAAACATTTCCAAGCATACAATCTCTCTTTTTCTTCACAGGGTGCAGATGTTGCTGATAATTTTGCATCATGGTTGCCATGGTTTAAATGTTGCAATAAAAAGTTGAGGTGACCACCCATGTGATGGTGAGCCACCTTTTTGAAACACTGCCGTCCATCCACGATCTTGTTAGGGAGTGTCCCAGGATTTTAATCCAGTGACAGTTTAGGAATGGCGACACAGATCTAAGTCAGATCGGCATGTGACTTGGAGGGGAGCTTGCAGTTGGTGGTACTCCCATGTATCTGCTGCCCTTGTCCTGCTGGGCTGTAGAGATTACGGGTTTGGAAGATGCTGTCGAAAGAACCTCAGCAAGTTGCTGTAATGCATCTTACTGATGGTATACATTGCGCCACTGGTGAATGGGATTAAAGTTTATAATGATGAATAGAATGCTAATCAAGGGTTGCTTTGTCCTGGATAATTTCTAGCTTCAAGTGTTATTGGAGCTGCAATCAGCTAGGCAAATGGAGAGTATTCCATCCCACTCTTGATTTGTGCCTTGTAGAAATGCTTTGGGAGTTAAGCGGTGAATTATTGGGAATGGTAACATAGTAGTAATGTTACTCAAGTAACCAGAGGCTGGACTAATCTCGAGATACAAATTCAAATCCCAGCATGGCAGCTGGGGGAAATTTAAATTTAATTAATGAATCTGCAATAATGATGATCATGAAACTATCTGATTATTGTAAAACCATCTAGTTCACTGATGTCTTACAGAAAATAAAATCTGCAGTTCCCACCAAGACTAACTTTAATATGAATCCAGACCCACAGCAATTTGGTTGACTCCTCGCTGGCCTCTGAAATATCCCAGCAAGCCACTTAGTTTATCAAACTACTTCCACAATACGTAGTTACAGACTCAACAGAAAATACATAATTTCAAAACATGGGACACAGCTGAAATTAGTAATAAACTGTTGGAAAAGATCAAGCTTCCACATATAGTTTTGGTATTTTCATAGAGAAACAAGAATTGTTCCTACCGTTCGAGATGTTGGAGGTGCTGAAGGACTGGTTAGCGATACCATCTCCTGGATAGCCAATCGTAATTTTAACCTGTGCAGAGGATTACTGATGCCAATCTCTCGCTGTATTTCGGTGTCTGATAAGGCCGACATAATAGCACCACTTTTTACATTGGCTCGACATGCTGCTACATACCACGCTGGCATCCCAACCCAAAGCTGGAAGCAAAACACCAAATCAATAAAATGTTCCAGGTAGAACAAATTTTATAAAGTAACAATTTAACAATTTCAACCTAATTCACTTGAACTGGAAACCCATGGGATTGCTTAGAACATTTTTACACTCTGACCAACATTAACACAGGGGGAGGCAGTGGCATAGTGATATTGTCACTGGATTAGTAATTCAGAGACCCAGGATAATGCTCTGGGGACCCGGGTTCGAATCCCACCACAACAGATGGTGAAATTTGATTCCAATAAAAATCTGGAATTAAAAGTCTAATGATGACCGTGAAACCGCTGTCAACTGTTGTAAAACCCATCTGGTTCACTAATGTCCTTTAGGGAAGTAAATCTTCCATTCTTACCTGGTCTGGCCTACATGTGGCCAGACCCACAGCAATGTGGTTGACTCTTAAATGTCCACGGGGATGGGCAACAAATACTAATCCAGCCAATGGCGCCCACATCCCATGAACGAATATACAATCTGCCTCAATTACACCCATCTTCTTGTTCTGCTTCAACCGAAGACCATGCTTGGTTGTGCTACAGGAGATTGACCAATATTGTGTAAAAACACAATAAGCTGCATTTTTTTAAAAACCAATTACCCTTCAATTTAAAACTTGCAACCTCACCTCCAGCCATACAACTACAGTGGGCCCATCCCATAGTGCAAAGGGTAGACCTTGCCTTCGTGCTTCTTCCAATAATTCGGTCCTAAAGCACAAAGCTCGTATTAACTTCAAATCAGTTCAAAAATTACACAAAATAAAACTTTAAAAACATTATTAATTTTCACCTTATACATCCGACTCAAAATAAACAGTCTTGCAGTCTTAAGGCATTTAGAGTACAAATTCAAGAGTTTAGTTGCCCATGCAGATAAAGATGGTTAGATTAATAAAAATTTGCAACATGAAATATTCATGGGAAAGCATGAGCAGGTGTTATTTTTTTTTTTAAAAGCTCAAGGACAGTTAGTGAAGATAGAAGACTCATTCCTTTATGCAAGAAGTGTTGGTTAAGTGAAGCGCCACACAGAAAAACACCATCGTATTCACACTACCATATACCAAATGTTATTTCCATTTCCAAAGAGTTCCAGTTATTCCGGTTTTCATCAGGTACTAATAAAAGTTCCACATCCCTTTAACTTCAACTTACATTTACGGATAATAAAATCTCAGTTTAGAGAGGCAGGGGGCTGGGGTGGACATGGGGAGAGAGAAATGGGAGATATATTGGGCAGAAACTGAAGATTGGATGTGGAATTGTGTAGACTGGAAAACTTGATGCTTGTATGAGGCATTTTAAAGCAGAGACTCAGGCTCAATTTTAGAAAGGTTTAAGGCAGCAGTCCAGGAGGCAGACGTGGTTGGAAGATTTATTTATAAGAGATGAGGGGGCAATAATCCAAAAAGAGGAGCAGCACACATTGCGCTGATACTGTTATAGATTTCAGTCATCGGAAAGGACAAAGCGATGGAGCATTTTGAAGTCAAGAATCTTGGAGGAAATACTGATCTGCTTTGGAGCGGAGGAGCTTAGTAAGATCAAGGTGATGCGAGTGGATAAATCATGCACAATTCCAAGTTGCACAACAGTAGACTAACTGGATGTTTTTGGGGAGGGCAAAACATATGGAGAGGCACATGAAAACCTGATCCTCAACATGAAAACAACATGGAACAGGATTTCAATTGTGTAAAATTGAGGTAGATAATAGTCCAGTGGTGTAAAGCAGTGATCTTGATGATGGAATGGATGTGGAGCGGAAAGCTCAGTTGAAAGTCAAAACAGACCAAGTATATGCGTCACTTTGTTCAATTGTGGGCAAGGTTAACTTCAATATTGAGTACAAGAGTCTGTACTGCTCAAGTTGATCAAGCTAGGTCTAGCAATGAAAGCTCAGTCTTCATAACACCTTTTTCCAACCTCCAGCATAAAATACAGGTCTTGATGCAGATACATCCACATGGCGGTCAATGACACCCTTCTTAGGCAATCCCTCAGAATTGAGGATGTTCTGCTTCCATTCTGGTTTGGTGGGTTCCAAGATGGCTGACAAATCCAATGCATGACCTCCAGATTCTGCCACGTGCGGTTCAGGTGGTGCATCAAGGATTAAATATACAAGTTGTTGGGAGGTTCATTTATTCTCTCGAATGCCTCAACTTTGCCCCCTGAATGTTCCTGTCGCGGTCTCTCAATCAATTTGACATCTCCCCAAATGAAGCTTCTGCATATTGGTCAGCCACAAGCCAGGTAGTCCCATGCAGCAGGAGATGTATGTCCTCTTCAGGGACGCTTTCCTAGAATCATAGTTTCCCTACACTGCAGGAGGTCATCATTTGGCCCATCGAGTCAACTCTCTGACAGAGCATCTTACCCAGGCCCACCCACTGCCCTTTCCCTGTAACCCCACCTATTTCCTTAATCTACACATCTTAGGACACGAAGGGGAAATTTAGCATGACAAATACATCTAATCTATACCTCTTGGACTGTGGGAGAAAACTGGAGCACCCGGAGGAAATCCACACAGACATAGTCAGAATGTGCAGACTCCACACACACAGTCACCCAGGTCATCCAAACCCTGGTCCTGTGAGGCAGCAGTGCTAACTACTGTGCCACCCACGATCATCCTTGAAGCAATTCCATTGTTGTCCTACAAATTTCTTGCTGCGATCGAGTTTTTTCAGGAGTCTAGTGTCAAACACATGACTGACATGTCCTGCCCAGAAGAGCTGGTTTTGAATGATTAGTGCCTTGATGCTGGGCATGTTGGATCAGGAGTAAACACTGCTGTTGTGCTATCTTTTCTCTTACTGGATTTGGAAGATCTTGCAACGGTACCGCTGATGGTATTTCTCCAGTGCTTGGAGGCTGTCCACATCTCCAAAGCATGGACATTGTCTTGGGTTTGAGATTGTAGTTCTCTTTTCCTCAGTCAGCCAAAGGTCGAGCTGGCACATTGGAGCTAATAATGAATTTGATGTCCAGTCTGCCTACGTCAATAGGAGGCACCCAAGATATGGGAAATGGCCAACATTTGATACTATCTCACCGCCTATCTTATTGATGGGGGAGGTGTTGTACTTCATAACTGACTATTTGAAGTTGTGATGATACTATGTCTTTAAGAAATATATTCATAGCATATTTTGTGGGAGGGGGAAGCTTAAAATACAGCTGTGTTTTACATGGTGCTGATTTATCTGGGCACCAGGAGCTCACATGCTGACAATGCAGGCTAATGATTGCTTTTGGCTCGGGATGTGTTTTATTGAGTTCATGCATTTTTTGTTTATTTGGTTTTCCCCTGGGGTTTCAGAGTAGCGTCTTGATTAGGTTGATTGACAGAGATAATATGTATGTGCTTATGGGGAGGAGCTAAGCTTACAGGGGAACAGAGTCAGTTTTCTGCCTGGTCCTGAAAGCAGCAAGAGGTGTCCTTCTGTCTCTCTCTCTCTGAAGGCTGCTGTTGGGACCGGCTATGAGAAATAGGTCTCTCTCTCTCTCGGTCTGTCCCTCTCTCCAGAGGTGTTCAAAATGCTCTCGAACTGTTAAGAACAACAAGTCTGGGGGTTCGCTAACAGACTTTGAAGAGGGGTTTTAAGTCTGTATGAGGAATGTTGCTTGAATTGGAGTTAGCAGTTAAGAACTGTATTTTATGTTTAAGTACTGTTCAATTGATAAATATTAAGCTAATTCGTTTGTTAAATTGTGTTGTTAAATAAAGTTTGATTTTCTAAAAGCTTCCTATAGTGTGTCAATAGAATCATACCCGGAGTTAAACACCTTATCCTCACACTAATGCCAAAATAGAAAAAAAACTGTTGGAGTCTAGTCAGGCTTCACAACATACTTTGGGGTTTCTGTTCTGGTACCTTAATAAAGTACAATTCTGTGGTGTGGTAGGAAAGATACAGCCACTCCCACCTAGCTTGGTGAAATGTAACAAACTATGTCCTTGTGCCTCTGGTCAAAGGTTGGCATTCTAGGACTGTAACTCTAAAGATTGTTGGGTGAAGCTATGAAGTTGTAAAACAGCCCACTTTTTTAAATTGTTTACATTTAACAAAAAACATCTCTCTTATTTACAAACTGGAACTCAATGGAAATGCTCGCATTCCAAGTTTATACACCTGCATTCTATACATTCCACAGGAAAACAAAATTCCCCTTGGCATCAGACATTGAAACAGAGCTCGAGCAACCCAATGCATTCATGAAAGTTAATGATAAATGAACTTACCCTGATTTACTACTAAGGTCATGGAGTGAATAACAACATAAGAAGGGAAAGAAATGAAAAAAAAATGTGTAAAGCACTAATTTAAATAAAAAGTAAAACGATAGGGGAAAGGTATGGATATTGGGAGTGTGGGTAGGAAAGGTTGTTGGGAAGAGCCAGGTTTCCTCCTTAGTTCATACATTGTTCAAAAGACATTGCCTTCTGTGCGGTATGAACCAGTAAAATACCACTGCAGTTGTTTAAAAATATGTAATTGATGTAATGGAGTCAAAATAGCCATGCACTTTTCTTACTACTTCAGAGAAAGTTTTGAAAAACTTACTTCTTTTTCAACTTTCTATCTTTTTCTGCTTGGCCAAGTTTACTGAGTCCCAAGGTATCCTGAGGACAGGCTTCCATATCTGGTATGCCAGCTATAAAGTTTAAAGTTAAATCATTATACTGTTCATGGGAGTAAATTATTTAATCTACTTTCAGCCAAATAGTGTGATTTGAATTTTAAATGATATTTTATTTCCTTGAACACAAAATATCAGAGAGAGTTAATAACAGTTTCAAAGGAGCTCATTAGGAATCTGCAAAATGCTTAGACACCAGAAGCTCTGAATAGTTCACAGAGGGCAGCATCAGGAAACACAGCATAAGTATGTGCGTGGGCAGTTGATGGTTGGGAGCCTGAGGGATTTTACAAGGCTGTGCGGAGATCCAGAAAGATAGGTGTTTTGTTTTAATATGTATGCACACTTGCGTTTTAAAGTGAATTAGATTGATTGTTTTTCAAAAATTAACCCCCCAAATAAGGATTCAATTGAAATTCAAGTATACAGTATGCAAAATAAGTCTTGCATAGACCAATTAGAAATTAAGATCCAATAAAAATGATCAATTTCTGCTGGTTCCACCTGTTACCCAAACACACACAATTTATTTCAGGGAAGCCAAAAGTAATATCACTCAAAAGTTAACACTGAAAGTCCCCTACTAATATCAAAATACTTCATATCGCACACAAATTATTGCTCGAAAACCATTACCCGTGAGAAACTAAAATTAATAAACATGAGCAAATTCCAATTTTGACATGCAAACACTTTCATTACCATATTTTGCTGGTAAATAGTATTCAAGTGCTGTAGCACATCAGGAAACAAAACACAGCTCAACATTGTTTTCACTAGTTACACAAGCTTGGAATCCAATGAAAGCCATGCTAATTACATCGCTCAAAAACTATTAGGAAAGGCCACGTGAAGTATATAAACTGCTTTACCAAGTTAATGCTCTACTATTTAAAGTTGAATAAATAAATATTTTTAGTGTTGATTAAACAGGGCATCACAAGGATATCAGAGTACAAAACTGGAACTCAATTTTTGCTAAAGACAGTCCCTAGTTTGCTGCTTAAATACAAGTTGTGCTTTCTGCCTTATGTGTGGTGAGTCCCCAGACTGATTTTTTCTACCACTGCAACAGTGCCATTTCCATCTCTCCTGCATGATTGCAAAGATTCCAGTCTGCGTTTTCTGACAAAAGTCAATTTCTCACAATGCTCTTCTGGTCAGCCTTCCCACTCCCACAAATTACCAATATTTCAGAATGCCAGAATTCTTGCCAGTTCAAAGCCTCGTCTTCCCACAGCCCAGTCCTTGCTGAATGTCACTGGACCTGTAACCCTGTCATTAGTTGCAGGATCCTGATCTTCCAAATGTTCCATGGCTTTGCTCTATTCTCCCCAAGTAGCTATGTCCCTGTTTACACACAATCAAACTTTCAATGACCATGTCCCTGTTTCTAGATCATCTGCATCACCTCTTGCATCTCTGCTTTCAAAAGACGTTTCTCTACAATCTACCCTCAGGCTAGCCTTTACATTTATTCTTGAACTTTCCTGATATGAAAAATTGCTGACCTTGGTAAAGATACATAATGCAGTATCAAAAATAATGGGTGTGCTTTGTCTATTAAATTGATAAACCCACTTCTTTACGATGGCAGTCAACAGTGTCAATTCATAAGTTTTCTTTGTCTTCAATGAGAGAGGATGCCACACTTAGAGAAAGTAGACAGAAGGTTTTAAGATAGAGGGCCGTCCCAAATAAAAGGGAGTTAGCAAATGAAATGGTCATCAGCTAATAACAAAAAAGGTCTCAAATCACATTTTGAAATTCTAACAGAGCACTGTAAAATTTCAGGAGAGATCGACACAACACAATGGGACAGATTTTCAATTTGCTGCATGGGCATAAAACTGGCATGGATGATCATTTTTAATGGAATGAAAATGAGGCCATTTCTTTGGTGGGTGGCTAATCTGTAATAGTTGTTTTACCTCCAGGGAAAGCTGAGTTTGTGTACAATTAGCGCAAGTCAGAGGAGATTTCACAATGGAGGAGTTATTAAAACCAATAAGTTTTTTAAAAACTATTATTAACCCTATGTTAGAAATGAGTTTGCAATGCCAAGTCAGCGATATACTGAATTAGACACAATTAACTGAACTCTCAAAATATTCAGGTGACCCCGAAGATGAAAAACACCAGGGACAACTAATGTGAATGAATTAATTCTGCTTTAGAATGCAACTCGTTTCTATAAAAAAGATAAAAATATTTTTAAAAAACCATAGATTGGTTGCAAATGTGTTTTTAAAAAGTTTGACCTTATTGGGGATATGAAGTCACTTTTAGACTGACAGATTTTAAATGTTAGTTAAAAGTTTACCCTAAAAGTTGTTTTAACGCAAATCTGCAGAGGATATTTGGGAGGTAACCAATTTATCAGATTATCTAAAATTGCAATAACCTGGAATGGGACTTTGAATTTCTTGAACATTTTTGTTCTTGAAGTGGGGATAGAGATTCAAAAAGTATGCCTTATATGATTTCTGAAATAATTGCTGGTCAGTTGTTTTTAGTTCAAACTACTAGTTGAGCACAAATAATCAAAAATGGCAATAATGATTTACAATTTAAACCATTTTGCTATTTGACCTCTATTTCAACAATGACCTCATCTCAGTAAAAACAGGTCAAAAAACACACACAAGTATCAATAAATGCAGCTCTCAAAATTAACTGAACTATATGGCTACTTTTAAACCTTTCATGCCAATTTCACAACAAACATGCATCATTGAAACTTAAACTTAAAGAGCAATTCAAAACTCAGATCAAACTGAAACATAAATCCAGAACAGCAGAGTGGAGATGCAACTTGAACTTGGAAAGGTAGCAAGGAAAGTGGGCTAAGATTGATGGACAGTCATTTGGTGAACGTGAAATAAGAAAATAGAACAGAAATAAATTATGTCAATGTATAGATAAATCTCATAGGACTAGAGACACATAGGGTCAAAAGCAAATTATAAGAAACAAAATATAAATTTAATGACAAAAAGTTAAATTTCATAATTATTTCAAAGTTTACTTAGTGACTTCCAAACCAACCTTGCCCTGTGGGATCTTTGCTGGGCTGTCCAAGCCGACCTTTCTCTTTCTTACCAAACAGGCGCCCAATAGAAGACTTTATACTTTTCTTTTTAGGGGCTTTGTGAAGAGAATCCTGGCTGCTGTTGCTGCTACTAGGATTGCTGACTTGGCCATCCTGTGACCCAGTTGAACTGTGTGTATATGTTAAATGTACACAAGTATTTAAGTTAGAAGACAAAAGGAAAGAATTAGTGTTTGCAGCATTGTATTCATAAATATAAATTTCAAAAACACCAACAGTTTAAGCTGCCACATAAAAACTTAAAAGACAATTTCAACCGGTCTGGATCCAAAAATGCCTGATCATCGAAATTCAAAATTAAAACTAACTTCAATCAGGCAAAACAATTCGGTATTCCACAGTTCACAGCATCTACACAACAGCATTTCAACATCAGTAAGACATCTCAAATTTAACACGAAACACATTCAACTGCCAACAGAGATTATCAGCACAGAAACTTTTCGAATTTATATTACATGATATTACATGGGGAAAAAAAGGCAAAAATAATTCAGGCAATATCCTTCCTATGATTCCAACTAATTAACACAAAATTAATTGGACATCATTCCAAATTGGTGAGTTTATTTAAAAAAATGAACATGCCCAAAGTAAACATTATTGACGACTGAACGTGGCTTTCAAGCAAAAACTGCCAGTTTTACACTTCCATTTCTGGCAAGGGTTCGAAAGTTAATTTTGGATGCCAATTCAATGCTATTCTACTCAATTCTCTTAATAATTAAATATCCTACTCAATATTGTAATGTTTGAATGTGATCCATTACATGCTGCAACTTCCTGGTTAAATGCATTTAGTGGATTTACATTAACATTGTCAAAATTTGTAACAAATGCTGGTCAAATGCACATCTAATCAAACACATTTCTACATCTTTATGGGTGCTAAAATGCTACTGAAAACACAAATACCCAGATATAACCAGACCTGTTCACAGTATCATATTAATTCTGTAGGCCAGTTTATGGACTGGGGGGAAAATAGTTACATTATTTACAACCATTTGAAAAACTGTTTCACCTTCTTATATCCCGAATGTCCTCCTGACTGATGGTGTGACAGGCACCTTGATTAATTCTATCCAATCGAATGGACCTTGGTGTGGAAGGTGGTGATGTTTCACACTTTATTGTTGTTTTGTCTTCCCGCATGTCCTCTTTTGATATCTGAGATTATACAAGTTGTAAATGAGCAAGAAAAATAAATAAGAACCATCAGTTAAAAAGAGAGATTTGGATTTGCAAAAAAGTAGACACAATTACATAAACCATTAAGTCAGGGTCACATGGATCTCACAAACACAATACAACCTACATCAACATATACAACAAACATTGGTACAGAATTACCATGGCACAGGAAGCTGTGTTAACTCTTTACAAATGAAGAGTAAATTTTAGTAGAAGTACAAGGTCCTAACATTGGATTTTTGGAAAGACTTAGATGATGTAGCAGCTCCCATCATATCAAGTTTATTACCCTTCTAAGATTATAAACAAAATGAGTAGCAGCAAAAAAACCACAAACAAAAGATTGATAAAACTTCAAAGTACCAAGTGAAGCATGTGTAATGTTAGGAAAGAAAAATAAGAAAAGCATGGGACTGTTGTAAAACAGTTTGAGTTTCTTCAGACATCTACCATGGATGTTGTTTAACTTTGATGAAGAATAATGTAATATTATGCAGGTTGTAGTTGTGAACATAAAAGCTGGGCTATGTTTTCTTTGCATAATTTATCCTCAATTCACAGCTCTGCATGGATTCACAACTATATTCCCAGACTGGAAGTCCTAGTTGATATGAACATAAGAGTTAGTAGTAGGCCACTTGGCCCTTCGAGCTTGTTTTGCTATTCAATAAGATCATGGCTGATTTGACTGTAACCTCCACTCCACATTCCTGCCTGTCCCTAATAACCTTTCACCGCCTTGTTTACCAAGAATCTATTTACCTCTGCCTTGAAATCATTTAAAGACAGCTGCCATTGCCTTTCAAGGAAGATAGTGCCAAAAATCATTACCTTCGGAGAAAAGAAATTCTCATCTGTCTTAAACAGACGATCCCTTATTTTTAAACAGTGACCCCTAATTCTGAATTCTCCCACAAAAGGAAACATCCTCTCCATATCCACACTGATATGACCCCTCAGGATTTTACAGGTTTCAATCAAGTAGCCTCTTACTCTTTTAAACTCCAGTGAATACAAGCTTAGCCTGTCAAATCCTTCTTCATAAGTCAGTCTGCACATTCCTGATATTAGCTTTGAAAACTACCGGCACGGTAGCACAGTGGTGGGCGGCACGGTAGCACAGTGGTTAGCACTGCTGCTTCACAGCTCCAGGGACCTGGGTTCGATTTCCGGCTTGGGTCACTGTCTGTGTGGAGTTTGCACATTCTCCTCGTGTCTGTGTGGGTTTCCTCCGGGTGCTCCAGTTTCCTCCCACAGTCCAAAGATGTGCGGGTTAGGTTGATTGGCTGTGCTAAAATTGCCCCTTAGTGTCTTGAGATGCGTAGGTTAGAGGGATTAGCGGGTAAATATGTAGGGATATGGGGGTAGGGCCTGGGTGGGATTGTGGTCGGTGTAGACTCGATGGGCCGAATGGCCTCTTTCTACACTGTAGGGATTCTATGATTCTATCTAACTTTGAGTTGCCTCAAATACATTTATGTTCTTCCTTAAACAAACAACCAATACTGTACACAATACTCCAGATGTGATCTCACTAGTGTCCTGTATTACAACCTCTCCACTTTCATTTTTCCCACTCACTTTCTGTAGGACCAATGCTCACCGTTTAAATTTCAAACAATGCTTGGCAGTTAACTGTCAGTCACCATCACATGCCATCTCCATATCAACACCTCATGCAATCAGAGTCCACTTGCCAACAAATTAGCAGACGCTTCTCATACAGCACCTTTTCACCTTATATTGGTATTCTTGCAAAGTGTCTTGATGAGTGCAAGATGAAAAGCTTTGACATGTCTCTTTTTTCAGCAATACTTAAGTATCTATAGAAAGTCTTAATATCCATCTTTAAATTTCTAGTTAGTTTTCTCATGCACTCTAATTCTCCTCCCCTTAATCTTTGTCATTCTTTGCTGTTCTTTAAATTCTGTCCAATCATCTGACTTGCCACCCGTCTTTGCACAATTATATGCTTTTTCTTTAAGTTTGATACGGTCTTTAACTTTTTAGATTAACCATAGATGGCAGATCCACCGCCCCCCGCGGATTTTTTTCTCTCATTGTAATGCATCAATTCTGTATATTCTGAAATATCCCTTTAAATGTCTGCCACGGCATCTCTATTGACCTATCCCTTAACCTTATTTGCAGTTCACTTCAGCTAGCTCTGTTTTCATTCCCACATTATTGTCCTTATTTAAGTTTAAAATACTAGTCTCAGAACCACTCTGCTCTCCCTGAAACTCAATGTAAAATTCAATCAAATTGTGATCGCCACCACCCAGACAGCCTTCACAGTGAGGCTATCAACTACTCTTCTCATCGTACAACATCAGGTTTAGCATAGCCTGCTCTCTGGTTGGCTCCAGAACATATTCTTAGAAACTATTCCAAAAACATTCCATGAACTCCTGATCTAGGCTATCTTTGCCCACCTGATTTTTTTTGTCTATATATAGATTGAAATGATCTCAGGACCTTTCTGACACGCCCCCATTATCCCTTGCTTTATACTCTGTCCTCCCATGTGGTTAAAATTAGGGAGCTTGTAAACTACTCCCACAAGTGACTTCATGCCTTTACCACCTCTCAGCTCAACCCACACTGCTTCTACATCCTGGTTTGCGATCTTATTTCAACCTTCTTTAATGTGCTAATGCACTAATTATTCCAGCTAATGTGACTCAGATCAAAATAAACAAAATAGAGGAAATCAAACTCCATAACTTCTCATCTTAGGATAAAGAGCTCAAATGCTTAGCCCCACCATGCTCTCAGTTTAGGTCCAGTGAGATCTAACATATTGGAATATTTGTATACAATGTTTAAGTAAATAGGTACAGACATTAAAATAATCTTGTTTTGTGAGTAAATCTAAACCTTACATAATATTCTTTATCAATGGTTAAAACAATACTCGTGGTTGCTGCCTGTGGGGCTTCACAGTGCTCTGCAACTTTTCTCTATTAGCAAAACCTGGGCAAGCAGTCCTTTAATGGCATATCCTATACCTGAGGCTAACGAAAGTCTCAAGATTCACACAGTGCTGGGAGATTTGTGTCCCTGACTTCAGGTCAATCCTCAGTGAACAGTGGATTATGAAAATAAGAGCCTGAAACATGGATTGGTGAAGAAAAACTTTTAGCAATCCTTTTAACATAATTCAATGTTATTCATTCTGATGGCACTAACAGACATTAGAGGGGCACAGAAACCTGCAAATATTTGCCTTGGGGAATCTCAGATAATGTCTGCCTCATAGCGCTCTCGAGATAGGAAGATCTGACAGTCATCCTCCATATTTTTGAGATCTTGTGGGTGAATAATGCCAGAATACTTCACTGCCTTCTTATGCTAATGCCTCATCCTTCATCTTAAAGAATAGCAGGAATGGTGATACTTTAAAAAATATTTTATGCAATATTAACTGCTTCACTTGGTCGATACACAAATATTCTGGGCTAGGATGGTGGATGCGGGGGCTGGGGGGTGGAGATAAATGAAAGGAATATATGTTGAAAGCCAGTTTAAATAATATGACAGCAAGCAAAAGAAGAAACCGCATTACTCAGTGAGGAGATGCTACTGTTGCACTGATTACCATAATATGTCTCATACAACAGCCTGATGCCAGGTAATTGAAGTTCAATTTTATACATTTACCTTCCTACGGTGCTTCCTTAAATCACTAGGCTGACAGACACATGCAAAGAAAAGAGAGAGTCATTAAGGATAAAAGACGATTTAAGAGATTATACAAGATGTAGCTGCATCAGAAATCACACAAACAAGAGTAACAGAGAAGACTGGGAGATTTTCCTTGAGCAGTATGAATTCTATTCATTTCAAAAGGTTTTCATTTGTTGAGATGGAGCTTTTTTGATGACTGTAGATGTAGTTTTCAAAAAAAATGCATTAAACTCAGTCACTACGAAAGCTAAGAGCAGTTCAAGCTAGCTATCTGTTTCGCGGTTATGTTGCTTTTTGTGTTGCGGAGTAGTTAATGGTTAACATTCAGTCCCAATTCAGTAATCAGCATTGAAATCTACAGGATATTGTAGACACCAATAAGTAACTGGCTTTGTACAGTTTTGTTATACTTGCAGGTTAATGTAGAAATATTTTGGACGACTTTTCCGAAGATGACTTACCGATATATTTATATTGAAACATTAAAGTACATTAGTTGGCTTTGCCAAAATATCAAGCAGCTCAAGTAGTTGACCTGTTTTACTCTTCTGCCAATAAAATTGCAATGGCAGACCCACTGTCAGGTCTTGTTTCTCTAGAGTGAGCTATTAAATTATTTATTTTGTTTCATCAAAAATTACTAAACTAACAGCAAAATGTAAGTATGGTAACTGTACATTTCTTTGCTTTCCAAAGAATAGCTCTTGCTTTTTGCAAAGAACTACCTGAACATTAAAATGTGTCGAAATATATAATTTGTGGGTCATCCGAACACAAAGGCTAGAATTTTACCGCCACGCCCGCCCCGCGGCTCACAGAATAGAATTCTCCGTTGGCCCTAGGCAGGACTTTATAAGCCTTGCCCGAGTGAGGTCATAAAATACCGGCCAAAGTATAACTACATTCATTATATGATGTAAAGTTCCTCAATGACAAAATGCACCAATCAAACTGAATAAGCTTGAAGAATCCTTCTGCTTTTTGGCTGAGGGATGAATCTGAGCAATTGGGATAATGTGTGTGTAAAAAAATGTTTAATGAGAAACAGAGCATTGGATTAAGAAAGAATGCTGGAAGTGCCTAAAATTGTCACGGAAAAAAGGGGGAATTGAAGGACAGACTAAAACACAGAACAAGAAAACGATGACCAGAAAAATAATACATACTGACGCAGAAAGGGAAAAGTTACACTTAAACACATTACAGTAATGCATTAATCAAATAATTTGACCATAGCTCCAAAAGTCAGCCAGACTCATCTGAAACCAAGCACACCATATAGTTACTAAAACATCATTTATTTAGACAGTTCTTGAACTAACCTTCTGCCTGAAAATAACCTTGTAGCGAAAGCCGTGAAGCTCAACTTTAATTCTACCCACTGGAGATTGCACAGAAAAAGATAACATTTTCCAATGTTTCAAATATGCCACATAGCCCAAAGAACACAACATATCACTTTTAGTTGTGTACATTTTTGTGTACAGTTTTCAGAATTCACCTATGAGATGTTTTCTGGTCAGCTTACATGAACTGAGTGTGAAACCTATGGGAGCAATTGTTAATGTTTCAAAGGCAAAAGGATAAAATCTTGGATATATAAATCAAATAAATAATTACTACTATCTGGCAGCATATTTCTCACATGGGAAATGCATTATTCTGCATCAGTGGTAGTGGAGTAAAGCCGTTGGGTGTGGAAAACAATCCTAACACTATTAGGGTCAGTGCCAACATTAATCTCTACAATAGAATATATTGTCTTCTGTTGTGAACAAGACACTTGACATCACTGGAGTCATGTGATAATGATCAAAACAGAACTGTTGCATAATTTTTGAAGCTGAACACTGCTCATGTTCACCACTTTCTCCTTCTACAACCAGCAATACATATCAAAATTAAGACCTGGGAAAGAAGATGAGATAATGTACTTGCTGCTTATGATGCGATCCCCTCTACATTGAGACTAAACGCAGATTGGGTGACCGGTTTCCAGCGTCCCTCTGTTAAGTTCGCTCACATGACCCCTGAGCTTCCAGCTGCCTCGTAATTCAATCACGCACTCCACTCCCACTCTGAATTCAACTTCCCATCAGTTCCAATGAAGGTCAATACAAGCTCAAGACACAGCATGATCTTTTGATTCGGCACTTCTCAGCCTTCTGGACTCAATACTGAATTCAACAATCATTTGTTTGTTTTTGAGTGGAAAGTGCTGGGACTTATTCTGAATATTCCCATTAATGCTTCCTGTTTTTGTCCATTTGTCTGTTAGTAAACAATACATCTCAAAAACTAATGGACAGGTTTCAACAAAGCTTGATAGAGTATGGCCAAGGAAGTAACTGGTTTTCAGCAAAAATGCAGATTTGGATCCTGGACTTATTTTGAAAGCCAAATTCTCCCTCAGTGTTACCCGAACAGGCGCCGGAGTGTGGCGACTAGGGGATTTTCACAGTAATTTCATTATAGTGTTAATGTAAGCCTACTTGTGATACTAAAACTTTAAACAATCTGTTAATATTAGGAAATAGGGTAATTTGACTTTTTAAAAAACATTTTATTTATTAGTTCATAGGATCTGGCTGTCACTGGCTGGGCCAGCATTCATTGCCCACCCCCGAGGGGCATTTAAGAGTTAACCAAATTACACACATTGTGGGTTGTTTTATTTAGAATGCTGTAGATTGTCTCAGCTGTTGTGGAGGAATTTGTCATGGCTATCCAAATATGATGTGGAGATGTCAGCGTTGGACTAGGGTAAACACAGTAAGTCGTCTCACAACACCAGGTTAAAGTCCAACAGGTTTATTTGGCAGCACAAGCCACTAGCTTTCGGAGCGCTGCTCCTTCATCAGGTAAGTGGGAGTTCCGTTCACAAACAGGGCATATAAAGACACAAACTTTGTAAATTGAGTTTGTGTCGTTATATGCCCTGTTTGTGAACAGAACTCCCACTTACCCGATGAAGGAGCAGCGCTCCGAAAGCTAGTGGCTTGTGCTACCAAATAAACCTGTTGGACTTTAACCTGGTGTTGTGAGACTTCTTACTATCCAAATATGAGTAGAGTTTGAAACCAAAAGAGAAAATGTTGGAAAATCTCAGCAGGTCTGGTAGCATCTGTAAGGAGAGAAAAGAGCTGACGTTTCAAGTCTAGATGACCCTTTGTCAAAGCTATATGAGCAGAGCTTTCTGGGTAAATTGTTGAACGTCTAATTGGCCTGAAGCTTCAGTGTACTGGAAGCTTTTAATAAAATTATTCTTTTATTTCAGCTTTGTAGTTATAGACATTAAGCAGGCAGGGAAAAGTTGTATAATTGTAATAATAGTGACAAAGATATGCGCTCAGTGCCCTCTTCACTTGTTTGTTTCCTTATTTGCCCCATTACCACTTACTTTTATCTTGCACCATCATGTCTTTTGTCATTTAATCTGTCGCACCTTCCAAACTATCACAGACCTTCCCTTCTGTTCTTCCCCAGCCCTCTATTTTCCCTGCTCCTGTACATGCTTTAGATCTGTTTTCTCTAACTTCAAGTTCCAATGAAAGATTAATTCTATTTCTCTCTCTGTCTGCACAGGTGTGTCAGACCTGCTGAGTAGTTCCATCATTTTCTGTTTATATTTCAGATTTTTAGTATCCACTGTATTTGCCTTTAGAGGCCAGTCCGAATAGTTTGCAAAAAAACCCCCAAAATGCTGGAAAATCTCAGCAGGTCTGATAGCATCTGTGGAGAGAAAACAGAGCCAACATTGAGTCAGGGTGGCTTAGAGGTTATCAGGAGAGTCCTTGAGGCTTCCACTGTGGGGTGGGTGGGAAAGTTATTTATCATCCGATTGGGACACCCTTTCCAATCTCAGTGCAGCAGACTTTATTGGCTTCTTAGGTCTTAGTCTTCGTGGTGGGAGATACAGGACGGATATCAGAGGTAGGTTCTTTACGCAGAGAGTGGTTGGGGTGTGGAATGGACTGCCTGCAGTGATAGTGGAGTCAGACACTTTAGAAACATTTAAGCGGTTATTGGATAGGCACATGGAGCACACCAGGATGATAGGGAGTGGGATAGCTTGATCTTGGTTTCAGATAAAGCTCGGCACAACATCGTGGACCGAAGGGCCTGTTCTGTGCTGTACTGTTCTATGTTCTATGTTCTATAACATCCCCCCCCCGGCCCCCCAAACCTTTTGATGAAGTGTCATAAGGTCTGGAGATAAAACCCGCCGGTTCTTAGTCAGACCCTGACACTTGGCCATTTTTTGGTAAGTTTCTGTCCAAGATGTTTCTAAAGACAACAAATAAGCTACAAATATTCCTCAGCTCTAATTCATCAAGAAGGATTTTGCTTGATACACATGATATTGTTTCAGTGACATTTAAGACAGTGACAAAACATGGAACTTTATTTATCTCCAGTTCAACATTCCAAAACCTTGATTAAAATAATCTCAAAATCACAGGTTGGTAATACTGGATTAAAATAATGTTCACTCCAGTTCCATCTGAATCACTATTAGTGGTTCTAAACAAGGGCTGCATCCGGCTTGTTTATCTCATGAACCTAGATGATGCACCTGGAAACCTATCCCTTAACTTAATAGTCCTTGAGAGGATTTTGCAAATTAAAATCCCGATAATGAGCATTTTTCTGATGGAATAAATGCGCACGGCAATTGCAATGTTAGCATGTTACTGTGTGCTTTGCAAAGAACCATTGCTAAAGATAAAGATATTGTTAGTGCACAATACAAAACTTTTAAACTAACCAGGGTCATGACGCCAAGCCTGTCAATCTCATGAGCAGGATTTCGAGGGGTTCGTCTTGGTGTGGAGTGCCCACTACCAGGTGGCGAGGAACCAGCAAGGGATGAACCAGTAAATGAGGCAGGGAGTGTACCCCCTCTATATCGGCAAAGGTTCAGGCCATCAAGGCTACCACTCCCTACTCGGCTTTCAATTTCTTCTGCCCTCTGCTGCGTCGACTCCTTTTCTTCTTGGATCAGCCTGCAAAACAATCAGGTCAGATCTTAGATTGACTCGATTTTCATTTCCTATTCTAGTAACATAGCACAAAATAATAAATGAAATTAACTGAAGTGTTATTAGCTATTCAAGCTACCAAATGGATTTATCCAAGACCAGAATCATAGTGCGATGAACTTTGTAAGTTTAAGTTAAATACTTAGACATTTGATTAGCATATAATTTTCAATCTCAACACATTGTTTGCGCAGCGGTTTTCAACATAATTCTCCTTCTGAAACACATCCACTGTTGTAGATATTAACTGAAGTAACCTTTTTCTGAAACAAATAAAACAAACCGTATTTCATTATTGATGGCATCCAACTGTTCTTGAAGCATCATAGCCAGAGTTTGGGCATCAGCCTGACCACTTGGTGACAGCAGATCAACAGAGCTGAATATTGTCTCCCTATCATCTTCTGCGTCTGATACTTCAGCGTCACTCTCAAAGGCCTGGGCCACATTAGCCAAGACACTGGCTTGCTGTGCACGCTCCCATTCTTGCTCATTCAGGGTCTGGACCTACTCAAAAAAGTGCAACACAATAGGCTCAGAAGCAAGATACTGAAATATGCAAACATGAAATAGAAACACAGTCCTTCAAGCTGGTTATGCCATTTAATTTGATCATAGTTGATCTATATGTGAATTACATCCGCCTTAGTCTCCACCATTGAACATCCATGCCTAACAAAAATATAATCTCAAAATCCCTCCCAGCCGTAGCATCTTTTTGGGAGAGCGAGAAATGAAGTGTTGCAAATAAGTAAACCAATTAGAAAAAAAGGCACTTATCTTTAAAAGTACGAAAAAGATCCATAACAGTTAATTAACTACCAGTAGGCTATTGGCCAATCTTTGTAGAAGTTAAAATTCAATTTACAGATCTTCAAAAAGTATCAATTCGGAAAGTTTTATTTTCAAAGCATTTGAAGCGCTTTCTAGTTCAAAGCATTATATAATCATTACTTTTAGAACTCAATCTAGACAACTTAAATAAAGCTTGGAAATAGAAAGGAGTATGCAGATTTTGGCAATATTAAGCAAGTCCAGCAACACCAGAGGGCGGGGGGGGGGGGGGAGGAGAGAGAGAGAGAGAGAGAGAGAGAGATCAAGGTCAACGTTTCTGGTCAGCGATCGTTCATTAGGCTACCGTTAAAAAGAATGTCCAAAATAACTTCAAAGATAGTCAGATCATCTGAAACCTGGGATGTATACCATGCGCCCAGTGCAACCTAAACATGTCAAATGACTCACCCGTCTCTGCAATACAACAAATCTTACCATATGGACACTGAAAACAGGGGGAGGCGGTGGCATTGTGATGTTGTCACTGGACTAGCAATCCAAAGACTCAGGGCAAGATCTGGGTTCAAAACCCACCATGGCAGATGGTGAAATTTGAATTCAATAAAAAGTCTATTATTAAAAATCTAATGATGACCATTATCAACTGCCGTAAAAACCAATCTGGTTCACTAATGCCATTCAGGGAAGGAAAACTCCCGTCCTTATCTGGTCTGGCCTACATATGACTCTGGACTCTCAGCATTGTTGTTGTCTCTTAAAAGTGTCCTCAGGCTGGGCAATAAATGCTGGCCCAGCCAGCGATGCCCACAACCCATGAATGAATGTTTAAAAATCCACTTGGCACTTCTGACTGAAGTGGTGCTACCAAGCATTCTTGGTGGTGGACACTGAAATCCCCTACCCAGAGTATATTCTGTGCCCTTACCACCTTAAGAAGTTTAACAACACCAGGTTAAAGTCCAACAGGTTTATTTGGTAGCAAAAGCCACACCCTTACCACCTCCCAGAGTTCCTGCTTGCCAAAGTTATTAGCCACATCAAGGGTTTCTTTTATCCTATGGTTAAGCCAACGAAGACCCAGGCCTAAAACTGAATCTAACCATACAGTCTCATACCCAAGAAACATCCAACTTAGAACCCAATGCAAAAATCAATTCCTCTCAATGAGGAAACAAAAACAGTATAGCAAAGACCTTCAGTGCAGCATTTTATTTAATGGCTTAAGTTTTTAAAAATGCTGAATAAAAACTTTTTTTTCTCTTCCTTTGCCACTTGTTGTAAATTGTGTGTACCTGGCTGTCACGTGATGTAAATTGATACAATGTAAAAGTACAGAATACTGAAGTTTAACGGGAGAGGGTTAAAGCTAGCTTCTGTCATGCCCAGAACCCCAGAGGTTTACTGCACAGAAAAAGGTCATTCAGCCCATTTCATATGTGCTACAGTGCATAACCTCCTTTTAGAACATTCCTAAAACTAATCCCAATGCCCTGTGTTCTCTCCATAGACATGTAACTTTCTGCATTCCAAATGCTTCTCTACCATGCTTTAAAAAGATCCATGATGTGGAGATGCCGGCGTTGGACTGGGGTAAACACAGTAAGAAGTCTCTGAACACCAGGTTAAAGTCCAACAGGTTTATCTGGTAGCACAAGCCACTAGCTTTCGGAGCGCTGTTCCTTCATCAGGTAAGTGGGAGTTCTGTTCACAAACAGGGCATATAAAGACACAAACTCAATTTACAAAATAATGGTTGGAATGCGAGTCTTTATAGGTAATTAAGTCTTAAAGGTACAGACAATGTGAGTGGAGAGAGGGTTATGCCCAGGTTAAAGAGATGTGCATTATCTCCAGCCAGGACAGTTAGTGAGATTTTGCAAGTCCAGGCAAGTCGTGGGGGTTACAGATAGTGTGACATGAACCCAAGATCCCGGTTGAGGCCGTCCTCATGTGTGCGGAACTTGGCTATCAGTCTCTGCTCAGCGACTCTGCATTGTCATGTGTCGTGAAGGCCGCCTTGGAGGACGCTTACCCGAAGATCAGAGGCCGAATGCCCGTGACCGCTGAAGTGTTCCCCAACAGGAAGAGAACACTGTAAATTGCCTGGTGATTGTCGAGCGGTTTTCATTCATCCGTTGTCGAAGCGTCTGCATGGTCTCCCCAATGTACCATGCCTCAGGGCATCCTTTCCTGCAGCATATCAGGTAGATGCTATGACAACGGATGAATGAACACCGCTCGACAATCACCAGGCAAGAGAGTTCTCTTCCTGTTGGGGAACACTTCAGCGGTCACGGGCATTTGGCCTCTGATCTTCGGGTAAGCGTTCTCCAAGGCGGCCTTCACGACACATGACAATGCAGAGTCACTGAGCAGAGACTGATAGCCAAGTTCCGCACACATGAGGACGGCCTCAACCGGGATCTTGGGTTCATGTCACACTATCTGTAACCCCCACGACTTGCCTGGGCTTGCAAAATCTCACTAACTGTCCTGGCTGGAGACAATACACATCTCTTTAACCTGTGCTTAACCCTCTCTCCACTCACATTGTCTGTACCTTTGAGACTTGATTACCTGTAGAGACTTGCATTCCAACCATTATTTTGTAAATTGAGTTTGTGTCTTTATATGCCCTGTTTGTGAACAGAACTCCCACTTACCTGATGAAGGAGCAGCGCTCCGAAAGCTAGTGGCTTGTGCTACCAAATAAACCTGTTGGACTTTAACCTGGTGTTCAGAGACTTCTTACTTAAAAAGATCCAATAGTCTTTGCCTCAACTATCCCCTGTAATGTGTTTTACACTTCTCATTTGCTTAAGTAACTAGATGAAAGAAAATGGTAAGAAATAACTTTCTTAGCAGTTAACAAACATGCAAGCTCCAAAAGACATTCAGTATCAATATAAATAATCTGCACTGTTCCTCTTATGATCCTGGACCAGACCCCCAAATTTTTGGTACTTTTTGTTTCAAGGAGACAAAGTTTGAGATCCAGGGTACTTACTAAGTAAAGCAAAGCAACAGGATTCCATAATTTGTGAACAAATAAAATAATTTTTACTATATAAAATTTGAAAAATAAAACCATTTACAATATCTATCTTGTACTCCAAAATTCAGAATTAACAGGAGGCAAATGCGAGTTAATAGGTAAACGGTGGTCAAACACACCAGGCCACACAATAAATGTCACATGCGACCAAGACAGATCCCAAGGATTTCTCAGTAACCCACCCAGACATCACTGATCACACAATCTCATTAAATCTCTGTCTCCCTTATCAAGGATTGCAGGTCTTTAGCCTTTCCTTTCAAAGATCTATCCTTGGAATTCCCTCAAAATAGCAATGACTCTCTGAATTGCTCACTTCCCATGGTTTCAATCTCATCTGCCTGGATTCCTGACTCTGCACTAAGGTTAATGCACTCTTGTACCAACTATCAAGCACCATTTTAGTTCTTCAGCCAAGGCGAGTAAAACAGTACTGTTCCAAGGTGCCCCTTTGCCCCAACAGCCCGCAGCATGGGATCACCAACATTCCACTGCCTTTTCGCTCTGAGGCTTCTTCCAAAACTCTTACCACTTGGAGACTGTCAACCACAGCATTTTTACTGTTGGTACCTCTTTCTCCACTCTTTTCCCAAGGGGAGTCTCTTCCCAGTGTTTTCTACCAGTGTTCTCCTTTTCAGGTAGTTCCTACGAACGCTCTGCTTCCCCAGTGACTCCTTTCCCAGGTTTCTCTCTGGGACTTCTCCTTAGAATCTCTCCCTGCTTCAGGGTGCCTCTCATTATGATACCCCACACCTGGGTCTTGTGATTTGGTTTTCATGCCCTCTTTCCCCTCCCCCCCCCCCCAAGCAGGCACAAGGTGTAATTCGCAATGTAAAAAAATTTCTCCTAATCCCTCTCCCGTTAGTGATAATTTAAAAATCAGTGAATTATTACCAATTCTTAACCAGAGGAAATAATTTTCCCCACTATCTCACTGAAAGTCTTTCTTGCTCCAGTAAAAATACTAATACCTAGAGTCTCTCCTCAATAATTTGCTATTCCCTATATCTTTAATATCCCTCATATAATATGGTGTCTAAAACTGCAAACAGGTTGAGACCTAAACAATGCTTTGCACAATTTTATTTCTTACATTTGTCTCTCGTACACATGATCTCACAGAAGTTAGAATGTCTAAGGACTCAAAACCATTTGAAAGATCTAAGCTGTAGGTAGGTGCTGATCAAATATAATGGCAGCATTTATAATGTTGGGCATGTTTTTCCATACTAGAATTAATCTATTTTGATAGTGCAAGCTCTGTTTATAGGGCTAGTTGGTAGGGTACTTGGAGATTCAACATGAATGCTCCAAAGGTGTGAAGAAAATTTAAAGTTTGGTTTATTTTAACACTAGCTTAATCATTGACCATTTTATCTGTGGGCAACACGCCTATCACACCAAGAATCAGTTTAGTGAACCTTCATTGGACTTTTCTGAAGGAAAGTAATATCAGTAAAAAGATGCAATTAATTTCAACATTTTTTTGATTGATTTAAAATCAGTAAGACTTTTGAGCTAAATGTCATAGCTTAAAAGATAGCCTCATGATTCACATTTTCAAGAAAAACAATCAATAAGTCAATCAGCATTTTTTGATCTAGGAACTTGGGAGAAGATGCCAGATTTATAAAGTTTATTTATTAGTCCAAGTAAGGCTGACATTAACACTGCAATGAAGTTACTGTGAAATTCCCCTAGTCGCCACAGTCCGGCGCCTGTTCGGGTCAATGCACCTAACCAGCACATCTTTCAGAATGTGGGAGGAAATTGGAGCACCCGGAGGAAACCCACAGACATGGGGAGAATGTGCAAACTCCACACACACAGTGACCCAAGCCGGGAATCGAACCCGGGTCCCTGACACTGTGAGACAGCAGTGCTAACCACTGTGCTACTCGACCACAGTTTACAGCAGTGCCAGTTATTGTGGAATGTTAGAATTATTTTTCCATCAACACAAAGGAATATAGACAGGTTGAGTGAATGGGCAAGAAAAAGGCAACAAAAACAGAAAGTGCTGGAAAATCTCAGCAGGTCTGACGGCATCTGTGGAGTGAGAATAGAGCCAATATTTCGAATCAGAATGACTCTTCGTCAGAGCTGGCAAAATGACAATACAAGTGCGAAGTTGTTCACTTTACCATGAAAAACAATACTTTTAAACCAGTGAGAAATGTTGGCAGAGGGACCTGGGTATCCTTGTACACAAATCATAAAGTTTAGGTACAGCAAGCAATTAAGTAAATGGTATGTTAGCCTTCATTACAGAGGGATTGGAGTATGAGAGCTTATTACTGCAATTTGTACATGCCTTGGTGAGACTACAACTGAAGTGTTGTGCACACTTCTGGTCTCCTTACCCATGAAAGGATACAGTTACTTTGAAGAGAGTGCAATGAAAGCTCACTGGACTAATTTCTGAGATAAGGGGATTGTCCAATGGAGAAGAAATTTACTTGACTGGGCCTGTGCTCTCTCTCAAATTTAGAAGAATGAGGTGATTTCATTAAAATATTTAAAACTCTTAAAGGGATTTGCCAGGGAAGATTCCTAAGGGCTATTTCCCTGACTGGGGAATCTAAAACCCAGGGGATCACAGTCTCAGACTAAGTAATCAGCCTTTTAGAACTGAGACCAGGATAAATTTCTTCACTCAAGGGTCATGTTTGGAATTCTCTACCTCAAGAAGCTGTGTATGCTCAGTCATTGAGTATATTCAAGACAGAGACCGTTGGATACTAACGGAACATGCAGGTGTCCGGGAAAGTGGAGTTAAGCAGAAGGTCAGTCAGTCATAACCGTACTGAACGATGGAGCAGGTTCTAAGGCCTGAATACTGCAAATACTGAATGCCACTTCTGTTCCTACTTCTCATGTTCTTAAAAATTTGCTATTCACAAGGGTGAAGAACTGAATAGTCACAAAACTAGTTATACTTTGAACAGAAAAGTAAATAATATTGTTACTTGGCATTTTGAAAGAAACGAGGATTGTAAACCATTTGCACACAACACACAGCGCAAAAAACTTACGTGCTGTAGAAGTCCACCAGAAAAGTAGCAGAAAATAGAGAATGTTATACATCAGTTACATATTTCAATGAGAGAAAGGTAGTAAAATTATATTCAGGAGAATTTAATATTCCCTACTAAAATAAATTATGAAAAGCTCATGTTGCAAAATGGAATCAGTGCATAGAAAGTGTAAATTTTCCATGTAAAAAAATCTAAGCACCCAACACTATGAAAGGTGCTTTGAATCTTAGAGTAATAGCAACCAAATTAAATTATATTTTGTTGTGCTGCACATGTTATTCTATTACCATTGCCAGTATTGCTATTACAAATCATGTGTGCGGAAGTTATAAAGTGAAACTGCACTCAAAAATTACTACCATATACAGTAACCCCAGTGAGTTTACAACAGTTACCAATTGTTCCCAGTTCACATCCACACTGGCTCTCACTATTTGGAAAAACATAAAGACTTTTTGTAAAGATTGTTGTTCAAAAGAGAATAGGATATTTCACCAATATTGCTGAATCACTGGCTTGCGAATACTGAATGCCAATTTCCTTCTTCTATTCTTCTTATTCAATTACTACTATTTCCATTTTTCACTTCTGTTTTCTTTTCTATTTCTGCAACTTAATCTTTGTCACTTGTCTCCTCTTCATTCAAACTTTTCTCAATAGCACAAGGAAGAAAACAAGATGCATTATATTCACATGCAAGTATTACTTCAGTCTGGGGCTCTGATGTATCCCAAATACCACAATCCTTAAAATTAAAAAAAATATCAACATGATTGCATGACTTTTATTAAGACCTTACAATGATGTACATATCATACAGTCAATCCACCGGGCTGATTTTAACCCCAAGTGCATTTCAAGTGGGTGCATGGTGAAGAGTCCAGGACAGGGAAGATTGAGATATATCTTGTGGGATTTGCAAGGATGTTCCCCTGCTCCCAAAATGCAGAGTTTTACAGCTACCTTGCAGGGTGTACTAATCAAATACAAACCTGCTTCAGCTTTCAGGAAAATTGTGACAGCCCCCGGTTAAAATGTAATCAGGGCCCCGCTGATTAAACAGGATATCAGATGCTTGCCTGCCGGTGTCTCATCAGCCCACAAGTAAAAATTCAAAATAATCCACAAAAGTCAAATTTCAAATATATAAGGAACTTGTGCTTTAACCACCCAGTTTCCATAGGGTAAGTTAAAATCAAACCTCATTTCCTGGAATGATGGATACGTACATTATGTACTCAAAGTGAATAGATAAATGGCTTCCAAGTGCTTGATGACATAAACAGCCAAAACTGAAACATCGCAAGAAAGAATGAAGCAAGAAATGGTACCTTTAAAGGTTCATCTCGTAAAGCTGCTAAGCGTCCCTTCTGAGGTCTACGTAATACTGATGCACCGCTGTATGGATCTGGATGTTTGTCCACCTCCGACGTAGATGCTAATGGGTATCTAAAATCAGAGGTACTGCCTAAATGTGACCTGCTAGAACAAAACATATTGAATATTTGTTATATATTTTGGGGAGAAATTCAGCTATCTGCACCCAGCAAGGAGCCTCATGTTAGAATGTTAATTGTTAAATGGCTTTTTTTTAAACCCATATTCCCATAGAATGAGGGTTCCTGCTGGGAACACCAAATTTCATTTTTAAGTTTAAAAAAAACACAGCATTTTGAGAGATGATAATCCATTCATTGAAATTCACGATATCAAATATATCAACAGTTCCTAAAGTCGAACAGTCCTCATGCAAGAAATAAAAGTAAACCATAACTCAATAGAAAATTTTGCAACAACTTCTAAAGGGTAACAAAGGGTATAACAGTGCTGTGTAAGAGGTTCAGTTTGAAATTAGTCAACATTAAAGCCACATTGCAATTAGAAAACAGCCACAATCAAGCATCAACATGGGATTGCATGTTGGACAGAGGCACATTATTGATTATTTTTTCATTCAACATGTAGACAAATCGATTAAAGGGTAGATGCCATGAATTTGTGCACCCAAATTCCTATCATGCATTCATGCTGCAAATGGCATTTTTCCCTTCATTAGAAATATTTTGGTGAGAAATATTTGTCTAAGAACTGCACTGTATTTCATTGTAATTTCCAAGCTCACATAGATACAGATGCACAAACATGAGGAAGTTTCAGGAAGAAATGTTAAAAAGGCCATTCTACAACTAAGCCTCAATTTGCAGCTTTGAAAATCTTGCAATAAAACATGCTGAGGGCATCAATTTTTATAGGAGCATTTACACAAGTTTAGCTCCAGCGTAAAACCAAGTCCCTTTAAACTGATGCTAAACTTATGCAATGCAAATTAACATCAACATCCAAACTCATTTGAGGGCAGAGTTGGATTGCTCCTCTCCAAAGTCATGACAGGGTTGGGCTCAAGCATCACGCTCAACTTGGATTTCAGCTTTCCAGTTACATCTACACCACAGTTTAAAGTGTGCAATTACACAATCAAGATGCTCCCAAGTTATCTATTTCATTGTGGTAAATAGTAGAAATTGTCGCATTCGAGGGCAGCAAACAATAAAATATTGGGACCGGTGGGGGTGTGTGTGTGCGCGTGTGTGTAAAAGCCAGAAACTGCTCGAATTAGAGCCATCAAGTTTTCTTCTCCAAACTATTAGAGGTCTTTTTAATTCATTCAAAATACAGGAGAGAAATGGAAAGAGACAACACAATTTGCAAGTTGTAAAATTTATGATTTAGAAAAACTTTATTTGCCACTTCACTATCCAGCAGCTTCACCAGAGATGTCAGGAAGTGGTATTATTGACCAGAAAGATAGTTTCACCAGAATAAGCCACATTTTAAATGTAAACCTTTTCCCCGTATTCCAAGGAAGCAAATCTAGGATTGCATTCAAATAGATTGTTCAGTATTTTAATCTGAGAATTACAGATTCAGAAATCGTAATTTTGCATCTTAATGCCATCACTGCTGATCTTTTTGCCAAAAGAAAACATTCAAAGTATAATTTTTGAAGTTGATGCATGTAATAAGTAGAAAATTCACTGAAGGGGTGTTTTACTGTTCCTGGACAAAGAGCAAATGAGAAATGAATGAAAATGCATGTTCAAAGCATTGGCAGCACAGTGGCAGAGCAGTTAGCACTGCTGCCTCACAGCGCCAAGGACCCAGGTTCAATTCCAGCCTTGGTGACTGTGTGGAGTTCGCAAATTCTCCCCGTGTCTGCATGGGTTTCCTCCCGGTGCTCCAGTTTTCTCCCACAGTTCAAAGATGTTCAGGTTAGCTGGATTGGCCATGCTAAATTTCCACTTAGTGTCCCAGGATGTGTAGGTTAGGGGGATTAGCAGGGTAAATGTGTGGGAATACGGGGATCGGGCCTAGGTAGGATGCTCTGTCGGAGAGTCAGTGCAGACTTGATGGGCCGAATGGCTTTCTTCTGCACTGAAGGGATTCTTCAACATTACAAAAATAGTGGTGGATGAAGAATTAGGGGTGGTGGTGACTGGTGGCAAGACTTTATAGGGTGAAAAAGGTAGCAAGACAAATAAGTCAAGGGAGAGCATTCCAGGGGGTGGAACAGAAATTGCAGAAGGATCTGTCACTAAAGATTACCAAGGGAAGGTCGGTAGAGATGGCCCAATTTACAGGAGCAGAGCATACACCTGCTGGCACACAGAACTGAAGATGTTGAAAAGTGAGGGTGGAGTGAAGCCTGAAGGAACTTGTGCACAAGGATTCTGAAATCAGTGCATTGAAGAATGACAAGCCAAGGACGTAGATCAAAAACGTTTAGAACATTATGGCCTGAATCTTCCGAAGAGTGGCAATCACCATCGAAGTGCCATTCTGCTACCACTTTTCGGTGCCACACCAATTATGCATTTCTGGCTGGAATTTCCAATCCTGGCTTCTCCAGAAACATGGAGCGTACTGGAAATAGAATTGCTTCTTGGTAGTGCTGGGTCGTCCAGGCAAGACAAGCCACGTCCCTCTTTTTATGGCACTAGCTACTATATTCTAGTAGAGTTTAGATGTCCCAAGCCTTCTTTGAAAAGCTATGGAGTGAAGGCCCGGCGGGTAGCGTGGCAGGCTGCGTGCGGCGGGTAGCGTGGCAGGCTGCGTGCGGCGGGTAGCGTGGCAGGCTGCGTGCGGCGGGTAGCGTGGCAGGCTGCGTGCGGCGGGTAGCGTGGCAGGCTGCGTGCGGCGGGTAGCGTGGCAGGCTGCGTGCGGCGGGTAGCGTGGCAGGCTGCGTGCGGCGGGTAGCGTGGCAGGCTGCGTGCGGCGGGTAGCGTGGCAGGCTGCGTGCGGCGGGTAGCGTGGCAGGCTGCGTGCGGCGGGTAGCGTGGCAGGCTGCGTGCGGCGGGTAGCGTGGCAGGCTGCGTGCGGCGGGTAGCGTGGCAGGCTGCGTGCGGCGGGTAGCGTGGCAGGCTGCGTGCGGCGGGTAGCGTGGCAGGCTGCGTGCGGTCAGTCAGTGGCTATCAGGCTGCCGGAGAGGGTGGTGCAGTCGAGTCGTGGGGAGTAGTCAAGTCGGGTGGTCAGTGAGTCTGTGGGGGGTCAGTTGTATAGTTACCCAGGAGTCAGACTATGATTTTTCAGTCTAACATTCCCCAACTAATCAGATAAGAGAGACGGAACCATCAGAGCTTTCTGACTAACTTCGAGTTGGAGTCTTTTTCGGAAGGCGCCAGGGTCACTCGTGTTGCACACTACAGGTTTTGTTTAAAAATTAATTCATGGAATGTGGGCTTTGCAGGCTAGGCTGGCATTTATTGCCCATCTCCAATTTCCGAGGGTGGTGCTGAGCTGCCTTCCTGAACCGTGCATGTGGTGTAGATACAGTGATCCAGTAACACTGAAGGAATGGCAATACATTTCCAAGTTATGATGGTGTGCAGCTTGGAGGGGACCTCCAGATTGTGGTCTTCCTGTCTGCTATTCCTGCCCTTCTAGATGGTAGCGGTTGTGGCTTTGGCACTATCTAAAGGAGCCTTGGTGAGTTCCTGCAGTACAACTTGTAAATGGTACACACTGCTGCCACTGTATGACAATGTAAGGGGGAGGATGTTTACAGATGGGCTGCCAATGAAGCTCGCTGCTTTGTTTGGATGTTGTTGGAACTGCACTCATCCAGACAAGTGGACAGTACTCAATCACAATCCTGACTTGTGTTCTGTAGATGGTGGACAGGCTATTGGGAGTCAGGATAAGAGTTATCTGCTGCAGGATTCCTACCCCTTTGACCTACTCTTCTGGCCACAGTATTTATATGGCTGGTCCAGTTCAGTTTCTGGTCAGTGGTAACCTCCAGGATGTTGATGACTTCAGTGATGGCAATGCAGCTGAATGTCAAGGGACAATGGTCATAGCCTGGCACTTGTGTGGAGCAAATGCTACTTGCCATTTGTCAGCTCAAGCCTGGATCGCATCCAGGTCTTGCTGCATTTGGAAATGGACTGCTTCAATATCTGAGGAGTCATGAATGGTGCTAAACATTGAGCAATCATCAGCAAACATCCCCATTTCTGACCTTATGATGGAAGGAAGGTCTTCGATGAAGGAGCCGATGATGTTTGGGCCTAGGAAGCTACCCCGAGGACTCCTGCAAATATGCCCTAGGACTGAGGTGATTGACTGACAACAACCACAACGATCTTCCTCTGTCCTAGGCATGACTGCAATCAGCGGAGAGTTGTCCTGATTCCCATTGACTTCAGTTTTGCCAAGGTTCCTTGACACCATTCACAGTTCAGTGGTGCCTTGACGTCAAGGACAGTCACTCTCACCTCACCTCGGGAGTACAGCTCATTTGTTCATGTTTGAACCAAGGTTGTCATGAGGCCAGGGGCTGAGTGATCCTGGCAGAACCAAAATTAAGCATCAGTTAGCAGATTATTGCTAAACAAGTGCTGCTTGATAGCACAGTCGAGGACCATTGCCATCACTTTACCAATGATCAAGAATAGACTGATGGGTGGTAACTGGCCAGTTTTGATTTGTCATGCTTGTGTACAGGACATACCTGGACAAATTTCCAGGTAGATGCCAGCATTGCACCTGATTTGGAATAGGTTGACTAGAGGCACAAATCTTCAGTACTATCGTTGGAATGTTGTCAGGGTTCATGTTGGGAAATAAGATAAGTATTATTGCTGAAGTTCAAACTTCCCAGGCAATTTCCCTGGAGGCAGTGGATTGGCTCAGATGAGTCCCATGGCATACATCCAGTCCCATGGGACTTTAGGGATCTGAGGAGAGTCCTGCTGGAGGGCAAGGGGATGGAGAATCAATATGGGTTTGTACAGTAGTTATCTGGAAGGTAGAAGTGGTTTTCATTCTTCTCACGTTTTCTGGGAAACTATTGATGTAACAATGCAAACCATCCAAAGGTCACAATTGAAACCACAGTTTTCGGATGATTCCCAGTTCAGAACAATTGTCCATGGGAAGTTTGTACTTCCGTGGAAGCCTTAGCTGGGAACTTCTGGCGGCAGCGGGGGGGTCCAAGCAAATCTTTGGGATACCTCCGCCTTCCCAGATACAACCTTCTTGGACCTCAGAAGTTAAGGCCCATTATTTCTGCACTGCTTAGATCAAAAGAATGAGCTGAGGTATAAAATGAAGAAAAAAAACAGTACAAACTATGGAACAAAGATACCACTAACCATTTTTGTGCAAATTGATGGATAGAATAGCATTTTTTGTATAATACCTATGATGCAGAGGGTCTCCAAAAGTAGCAGCTTTCACTCTCCACTGATCATTCTCAGCTCGCGAGTTTTCAATCTCAACCAATAACTTATCCTAAAATATTCAAACATGATTGAAAAAAATGCAGTATTGACAACATTTAGAAAATAACCAGTGGAATTTCTAGAGCAATCAATTGACAGTCCCAACACAATCAAAAATTGACTATTTAACGTTATGTACCTGAAATACAATCTTAACTTATTGCAGTTCAGTTTTTTGTATAATTGAAGCCCAAATGTTTAAATGGGCTATTAAATATCATATTTGCGAATCAACTACTGCATAAGAGCAAAGATATTCCATGAAATCATTAGTTTTCTGAGCTATTTGCAGAAATTTGGGGAAAGCTGCACCAGGTACAGTATGAGTTTTGGTTTGAAAAAGCCCCAATCTTGAAATACATTTTGAACATGCTAACTGTATGTTAAAGAACTGGACACAGGTTGTAAAGTACAGGAACTGGTTTTGAAATAAAAGCTCCCCTATAGTTAAAATGCTGAATCATGGATAGCATTGAACTTTTAATTAACAGTGCAGCTTATTTACATTTCAAAATGTGCTTCAAGACAATGAGTAGGCAAAGAGCTGAAATAAATCAAATGCTATGAATACAATAAATCATGAGAAATACTTTTACATCGAAACCTACCTTTTCATGATGTGTTTCTTCAATTAGCTGCTTTGTGTTTTCAAGTTCTCGAATAAGGGAATTCTGAAATAATATTTTGCAGGACAGGTTATAGAAGATAGTTCTGTATTACTGCACAAAATTCAAAACAGGTAAGTCAATTTGAAAATATAATTAACTTTTTACATAATGCCAAATAGGTGACATTACTAGAAGAGTGGAGGGATTTTTTTCCAGTTCTCTGCCTCCTTCTCCAAATCAATCATTTTACCTGCTAAATTGTTGATGTTTTTCTGCTTGTTCATCAGCCAAAAGACAGAATAAGTTCGAGCAACAGGTTCCGTCACAGCTGTTAGTGGATGCAGTAAGATAGTCTTTTATGCCAATTTTCCTCTCTTGGTCATTAAGAATCTCTCTAATGATGATCATGTGTACTCATCCCGAAGGCCGGCTCATAGTTTGCCTGTCTCTATATCCTCTGCCAGTATTTTCATTTACCAATAACTCCCTTCAATTTTCAAGGGCCATCCAGCTTTGATACTCCCTTCCTTTCTTCATTTTTTTCGTTTTAATCTTCCCTCTTTAACATCTCTTTAAAAAGTTCACTTCAAGATGTGCCCTACCCACACGGCGTTCCTAATTATATTCAGCAAGTATCTTTGTTCGTTTATGCCCCACAGCATTTCATTATTTGTAATTTTTTTCTATCCAACCGATCCTTTCCTATTCTCCTCCAAACACAAATTTCAAAGCTGTTTTCCTCTTTCCATACGCCATGTTCCTGCTGTGGTGAGGTCGGAGAATTTGGCCAAATATTCATTCACTGCCGCGGGATGGGAAAATCCCGTCGGTGTGAACATCCATAACATTCTGACCATAAGATTCAAATTTCATTCATATAAAGCAACACTCCAAATCAGAGTCTGTAAAAGTTGCTTTTTGAGTCGTTTATTGGCTAACCATTCAGCGACCGTCGCTCCTTACCAAATATGGCCTTTCCCACTGCTATCCTTATTTCTTTGTTGCACCTTCCATCTGCAGATATTCTAAATACTTGAATTCTTGCACCTGTTCTAGTTCTCTTCCTTCTACGAATATATGAATATTTCTTGATGAGTTTGAGAAATGCAACACTGTGGTTTTGCCAATGTCATAACAGAATCATACTATAGAATCCTCAAAACATGTAATCAAGAGGAGCCGATGTATTTCAAGGCTAGTTGGTATCTGAACAACAACCCCTTGAACTGAAGTCAAACTTTGCTAAAAATCAAGCAAGGCATACTATCTAAGAGGATGTAATAATTTGGATCTTTTATAAAATGGACTACCTTTTCTTCTAATGCAGCCATCCTTTCCTTTAGATGAAGCTGAAGTCTTTCATTGGACTCTGAAAGGAGTTTATCTACCGTGTCTGACAAACGCTTATTGTGTTCTTCATTCATCTTTTCCCTCTGTCGAGCCTTTTAAATAAATAGATGGGCCGATTAAAAAAGACATACCAAAACTAAAATAATGACTACCCAAATGACTCTTAGGCACTACAAAGAAGATACAAAAATATTTTTAAACAAATTGCACACTTACTTATATTTTAAAATATATGCTCATCCATTGAATACAAACTTCACACTACCTGGTAATATTAAGCACACTTGCCGTGTGCCATACCCAAAGGTTTTATAACAAATAGATATCCGGCACATATAGAAAAGAATCAAGTTTAGTGAAAAGCTAATAAAATATTACAAGTCTAGGATGTTTACAAGTATATAGTCCAATGAAAAGGTTCCCGGCAGGGCCATTTTTATGAAGAACCCAAAGTTTGTGAAACTTGTCAAGTTTGATTAAAAGTTGAAATGACTCTGTTATTAAAGAGATATTAAATCTTAAGATTTATAAACAAGACAGATAGATGGCTCCTAGCATGGAAATGAGTGCTGGGAAAGTGTCTGATGAAGGACAAATCATGGTTTCATTAAAAATATCCTTGGTTTTGGTGGTTGAACAACAAATATTGGCATTCTACCAATAATTTGAAAATAAAACCACAAAACGTTCCGTCCGACAGAAGCAAAGAAATGATTAAGAAAAATTGAGCAAGTCAAAACAGAGCATTCCTGGCACCCTACAGCCAGAGCCATCTCCACAAAAGGCATTGTGTTTTAGACAGATTCAAGAGGCTTATTTACCTCTTTTCAGTCATAACAATGACTGGCAGACAGGTTTGGGGTTGTTTGGAGAGTGGGGGCAAAAGAGAGAGAGAGAGAGAGAAAAAGATAGAGTTTATAAACATTATTCTTTAAATTTTACCATGGGCAGCATGAGAATGAGGGGCACATTAGTGTTCGAAAAATTAAAAGTATGCAAGTTCATTTCAAATTTGGAGAGGTTTTGGGAACTCAGCCAACACAATATAATAAAGTCACAAGGTCAGCACTGTGACATAGCCTCCCATCTGCCACACCTTGTTTGGGGGATTAAATTAATTTGCAGTCTTTTCAAAAGGTGGGAAGTAGCAGATTTTACATTTTCTTTAAAATTGAAAGTTTACAGTGTATTTCTTGATTATATCCATGAATATGCAACAGAATCCATACACTATATTACAAACTGCACAAGATTCAGTATTTGGAGTTTCAGTAGATTTATAATTTTAGTTTCTATAAATCGTAACGTGGAAACCCCAATCAACATACTCGTTGCAATTCTTGATTCTTTTCTTCAAGCTGTGCCTCCAACTGCCGTAACCTTTCTTCAATGTTTCCATGCCTTTCTTCAGCCTGACAAATAAATAAAAACTGTTAAAAATCGCAAAGATTGAGCTTTGAAGTTATAAATTATGAAAAAAATTGCAAGTTTTCCGAGAAGCTCAGATCCATTTAGTGTTACGCTTCAGCCAGTGGTCTCACAAAAGCCTGGTGTAAGCGGCACTTTATGAAAGATATGACGGATGCTGAATGGTGCTTTAAATTGCTGTGTGCACATTTGAAGCTTTGATGCTCAGCAAGCTCAGCCTATGGAATCAAGGCTTCAATTGCCACTGTGTGCAAAAGGCAATAAGTAGCAAGCATAGCACAGTGACTGGAACGTTGCATATTCTACCTTCCTAAGCATGGAGCTCAGTTCCACCAGTTTAGCTTCCATAAGAGTAGAATCTTCAGAAGAAAGGGAAGGATCAGACTAAGAAAGGCAAAAAGGTACAGGAAACAGCAGAAAGGTTACTATTGTTAAGACTATGACACGAGTAGGGAAAAATAGATGCAGATGAAACCCGACATAAAAAGTTACAATTAGTTTATCCAAAAGTGCCTTGCTGCACAGAATGGAGGAGTAATTGGACGCAAGTATATACATATCAAGAGGAAGAATATATGGAAATAATCTTGAAAAGGAAAGATACATAAGCATTAACAGGTTGGCTCAAATTTTTAAAAATTAATGTTCTGATTAGACAAACTTTATATACACATCAGGACAATTTCCCATTTAAAAAAGATTTTGTTACACAGTATATGATTACATAAGAAAAATTAAACAAAAATCATTGTGAACTCCAACTAAAAGATATTCAAAAGATGGTGAATTTTAAATTCTATGATAGCAAACCTTTAAATTACAGACGAAAACTTTGGACTTCAATACAGAAGGAAATCTTGCTCATGTCTATCCGTCACAGTTACTAGATTGTCCACACTCCTCCAAATCAGGTCAGCCTTCAAGCACCAAATGAATGTGTCCCCAAAATCACATGATCATGCCAAAAATTGGTCCTTGGGCCTTATCTAAATACTTGCAGCAAGCTGCAGGCACCTGTTCTGTCTTCACTGGCAGTTTACTTGACTTAAGAATAGAAGTTCAGGTCTCACGTTGGAGGGCCAGGGGAAGAGGTGACAACAATGTGGAAGCAGATTGTGGCCGGCAATGATCGTCATGAGTGCCGTGGAGCCTGCAGTATGCTTGCTGATTCAAACCAATTTACAGTTTTTCAATATTATAAAGTTACCTACCTAGGCACTTCAAAACGAGCAAAACTGACCGTAGCAATCCCAAAACTGTTTTATTTGTTTCATTGAGGGATCCTTGGATGTCATTAAGGAGCCTAATGCCTATTTTTGGCACCTGTCCCAACTCCCAAAAACTGCCTGACCCAATTTCATGCAAGACATAGGGCTGAATTTTACCAGCATGAGGCCAACAAAGAATGCTGTTCTCCGAGCCTCGCCCACCCCAGAATTGGGTCGGGCGTGCCAATAAAATTCTGGCCAAAGTCTCTTTGCATTAATTTTGTGCGCTGAGACCAAATTCTATTGTATTATGCTTCTGTGCCCTCTGTTTCTATTCTGGACAAGAAATCAACTCTCTCTTTTCTGTAAAAGAAGTTTGGCCAACTGAAATAAAAACAAATGCAGGAAAAACTCAATAGGTCTGGCAGTCTCTGTAGAGAAAGAAAAAGAGTTAATGTTGAGAGTCCGGGTGACTTCAGAGCATCCACAGTATTTTGCTCCTGCTGAGTTTTTCCAGCACTTTGATTTTACTTCACATTTTCAGCATCTGCAGTAGCTTTCTTTTAGTTTAGCCAACTGAATTGCCTATTAAACCAGTTACTGCCATATTCATTAGCCTCCCGGCAACCAACCTCACTTTCTGCAAATTAATTAGCCTATCCTAACCATGATTGCAGACATTTAGACAAGACCATTTAAGTGTTGTCTTAAGTTCAAGTACCTCCCCCACCCTTTCTGGACATACATTTGATCTGAACTCTGACCTGCATTCCCCTTAAATTAGCTTCTTGGAAAACAAATTTATCATAATGTTTTTATGCAGGACATCAAAACACTTCATAGCCCAATAGTTGGAAATGCTGAAATGTGTCAATTTATAGATGCTCATAATTTAGTTCCCATCGGACTGTGGCATCACTGGATTTGAAAAATTTAGGTTTTCCAATATATAGTAGCTCAGTCCCATATACATTAAAATAGAGAAGGATCTTTCTTGAAAATACATGATTGATTTATCTTGTTTAATTTTATCATTTCAACAATTTGTTGCCCACCACCATCACCTTCTAAAGGCAATTCTGGATGAACAATGTTAGCCTAGGCAGCGATGTTCACATCCCATGAAATCAAGTCCATATTTGGCAGAAATGTAGAATGAAGGTCTGTTTTGCTATCCCAATGTAGTAGCAAGCAAGACATGTCATTAACTTACCCTTAGGCCAAGGGCACAAGTACAATCAGTTTCAGGTCAATAATTTTAGGAGAGATCATTATCGGTTAGGGATGGATGGTTGGGGAAGGTAATGGAAAAAACTATACTCAAGTTCAGCCATGTCATTCCCTAAAATCCATCTGTTCTTTTGCTACATCACTCAGCACCTTGAAAAGACAGCTCCCCTAAACTCACTTCTGCTCAAGTCCTTTGTTAAAGATATATAAAATGAATGATGTTGGGATTGCTTTCCCCATCTTCATTCTGGGGCGGACAGATAGTGATGCTTGTGGCGACTGGCCGTCAGAACCACTTGCAAAAGAGTCTAAAAGTAAATCTTTCTGCACTGACTTGTATCAAATTTGTACACTTTCAGCAGTATATGAGAGCTTCAAGGTCCAACACCCAAGTTCAACACTTTAGACAGAGCATTTCACAAATCTCAAAAATGAGAATATCCTTTGGTATCTGCGTGTCAAGCAGCTAACATCTTTTACTTACCATATTATAATCGATGCTCCCACCAATAGTGAATTAGAAGGTATTAAGTCACACGCCTTAGTACAGACTAGGTTGGTTGTGATTTTAGAAATGTCATCATTTCCATCAGTTATTTTTATTGAAACACGGTTCCTAGATTTTGCATTTTCAAACTTCATTACTTAGCAATATATAACAGGTTGAAAACTGTATTTTAAAAATGATCATCCTGTTCTTATAACATGACATTTCCTTTTAGAAATTATTGTGCTTTTATGATTCACATCAATTCTATGAACTAACCACGGTCTATTAGCCTAAAGACCACTGGAGATTTAATGTCCTACCTTTGTAAGAGCTACCACCCTCTGTGCCAGCTCTGCTTCTACTTCTGGTAGTGTTTCTGCCTTTCTGAGAGTTTGCTGTAGCTTTTGTTCAGCTAATTCCAGCCGTTCTTGCAACTGACGATTCTTCTCTTCGCTCTACATTTTTAATTTTAAAGTATTAACATTTAACCATCTCAACTCCAGAATAACTTCATTTTTCGTCATAGAGCAATATACTAGGTAACTTCAATAACGATCAGAAAAAGTCTAAATGTTGAAGTAAACAGAGCTCGGGGTATGCAGTCGACCAGGTAATGGCATTTCAACATATCTCAGAATCCCTACAGTGCAGAAGGAGGCCATTTGGCCCACCGAGTCTGCACTGACCACAGTCCAACCCAGCCCCTATCCCCTCACATATTTGCCCTGCGATTCCCGCTGACACTAAGGGACAATTTAGCATGGCCAATCAATCTAACCCGCGCATCTTTGGACTGTGGGAGGAAACCGGAGCACCTGGAGCCACGCAGACACAAGGAGAATGCGCAAACTCCACACAGACAGTGACCCTAAGCCAGGAATCGAACCCGGGTCCCTGGCGCTGTGAGGCAGCAGTGCTAACCACCGTGTCGCCACGTCTCAGCTTTGTTCAGTGGTAGCATTCTCATCTGAGTTAGGAGGTTGAGGTTTCAAGTTCCATGTTAGGACTTAAGCACATAATCAAGGCTGGAATTTCAGCAGTACAGGAAGGTTGCCAAATCAAGGTATTAAATCAAGGTATTAAACCAAAGCCCCATTACCCACTCTGGCGGATGTAAAAACATTCCATGTCACTATTCAAAGAACTTCCTGAGCCCTAGCAAACTCACTGTGTTAGCATGTATCTGCTGCTTCCCCCTACCTTTACATCCCCTTGCTAAAATGCAGAATTATCTGCTCCCAAATTATAAAATGGACCTTCCTTATCATGGTTGAGTACAGTTAACTCCTCTACTGTACAATCAATCTTTATTCAAAGCAGGAAGGAAGTGTATGATAAATGAGTTAAGCATTTGTTGCTGTATCTTAGGCTCAACTCAGAAACATTGAATTATATTGCGACCATAACTAAATATACAGTATTATGAATTGCTTCATTTCAGAAATGTTTAGATCTTTCAAGGGTTAAACCTCTACTGGAATATTAACAGGAAGTGATTTTATAGCTAATTCCGCTTGTCTAGCAGTAAAACTGCAAACGTGCCAGAGATCAGACAGAGTTGCAGTTTACTATTTCTGGGCACAACTACAATTTCTAAACATAGAAACTGCTGAACAGCTTCTGTAAAGGAAGAAAATATTAGCATTTCAGGTATGTATCCTTTTAGAACTCCATAAAGGATATAAATCTGAAACACTGATGACCTTTTCTATTTTTATTGATGCTGACAGGTTAGCTGTGAATGTCCATTTTTGTTTTTTTAATATTGATCCTATGCTTAAAGGAAAGGAAATTTATACAGCCAGTCGTGCTTCAATTTGATACTGCAGTATTACTTTTGCCTATAATTTGATTCAGTTTTAAATGACTATTAAATTTGTGTGCATTCAAGTAATCCCATAATAAAGTAAAATTCTTCAAGGTAATCACAAAAGCACAAGACAGTGAAAAAAACATTTAGTAGAGGACAAATGTATTTGAACTTCAAATACTCAAACTCATCAACTTCAACCTCCAATTATTATTTTTAACATATAAAGCCATACTATTTTTAAAAGAAACATGTAGCATCCCCATTACAGGCACCAGTCCTTATAATTTTGTCTTCCCTCAATGTTTTATTCCAAATAGGTAGATACAAGCACAGCAGTACAATCTGACAGCATTTCATTTTTGACTTGTACAAATACCTGTATGTACAATGCATCTTTATTGGCCAGTTCATTTTCAAGTTTATCGTTGAGATCATGTACAGATGTGGATTCACGTTGTGCGTTGAGGTAGCGTTTTTCAAGAGTTGTTATTCTTTCCTCCATATCATCTTTCTGGGCCATGGCCTATTAGGATCAGAACATATGAGGAACAGTCATTGCTTGTTCAATATCCTTATCATTCCCCACCTCTGGCAAAAACAATCTGTGTCTAAACTAAACGTCAAATGTTCGTAAAAAAAAAAATCCTTAAAAAAAAGTTCAGATCTGCTAAACCTGCCATGGATATGTCAATGATAGTGCTCACTGGTTTTGCTCAATTCGTGAGAGCCCTGTGCGCTCACCTCTCATCTTCTCCCCCTCTAGCCAAATATGGGCCCCATAAACTATTACCGTGACTTCAGTGAATCGTGGAGTATTCCATGGATGGTCAATACCATATGATTAACCACTTTGGCTTTCTAACTTGCATTCACCTTTACTACACACTGTAACATGCTGTCCATCCAGTAGCTCAACTAAAAAATTAACTACCATTCCTTCCAATGGCAGGAGGCCAAAACCAACAATGGCTGGATAAGCAAGTTTGTTGGATTTTCAGTTTGTTAAATAGATACAAAAGATGGAACTTATAACAACCAGTTATTTGCTATAATTTTATTTTGTAAATGTAGCAATGCTATTCTTTAATTATGTTCAACTTTTGCAAACATACTACCAGAAATCCATACAAATATATTATGTTTGAGCTGGCTAAGTCACAGACTTTACCTTAGAATTCTTACCTCACGCAAATCCCGCTGAAGTTTAGTGTTCATTTCCTCAGACTTAATTAAGTCTTTGCGGGCTGTATCCAGATCCTCTTCAAGTTCTGACACCCTACTAGAGAGAGCAGCCAGTCGATCCTTTAACTGTCCTTGCTCCTTGTTTTGTTTATCTATCGTCTCCTGAAGCTCTATTACTTTAATCGAATCTTCATCGTGGCTTATGGAACAATTAGAAAATCTCTGCTAAAACAATGGCACAGAAATGTAACCTTTTAAACAAGAAAACATATGAATTCCCTATGAAAATGCAAACATGTAAAAATAATACAAAGTTAACTGCTGAGTGAGATTGTGGAACGTCCATGTTCTTGGTCATGTAAAGCATCTCAAGGACATTTGATTCAAATCTCAAATTGTCTTGCAGGTGGTGTCATAAATATGGCTGCTGTCAAGAGGATCCAAATGAAAAACCGTGTCTGAATATATCTCTGTGTGCAGGGAGAGTTTTTCAAGCTGCATAGTCTTGACACAAACTTAGTGATAGTTCATATATAAAGAACAAAGAACAGTATAGCACAGCACAGGAAACAGGCCCTTCAAAGCCTGTGCCGCTCATTGGTCCAACTAGACCAATCGTTTGTATCCCTTCATTCCCAGGCTGCTCATGTGACTATCCAGGTAAGTCTTAAACGATGTCAGCGTGTCTGCCTCCGCCACCCTACTTGGCAGCGCATTCCAGGTTCCCACCACCCTCTGTGTAAAAAACATCCCTCTAATATCTGAGTTATACTTCGCCTCTCTCACCTTGAGCCCGTGACCCCGCGTGATCGTCACTTCTGATCTGGGAAAAAACTTCCCACCGTTCACCCTATCTATCCCCTTCATAACCTTGTACACCTCTATTAGATCTCCCCTCATTCTCCATCTTTCCAGGGAGAACAAGCCCAGTTTACCCAATCTCTCCTCATAGCTAAGACCCTCCATACCAGGCAACATCCTGGTAAACCTTCTCTGCACTCTCTCCAACGCCTCCACGTCCTTCTGGTAGTGCGGCAACCAGAACTGGACGCAGTACTCCAAATGTGGCCTAACCAGCGTTCTATACAGCTGCATCATCAGACTCCAGCTTTTATACTCTATACCCCGTCCTATAAAGGCAAGCATACCATATGCCTTCTTCACCACCTTCTCCACCTGTGTTGCCACCTTCAAGGATTTGTGGACTTGCACACCTAGGTCTCTCTGTGTTTCTATACTCTTGATGGCTCTGCCATTTATTGTATAACTCCTCCCTACATTATTTCTTCCAAAATGCATCACTTCGCATTTATCGGGATTAAATTCCATCTGCCACCTCTCCGCCCAATTTTCCAGCCTATCTATATCCTGCTGTATTGCCCGACAATGCTCATCGCTATCCGCAAGTCCAGCCATCTTTGTGTTATCCGCAAACTTGCTGATTACATCAGTTGCACCTTCTTCCAAATCATTTATATATATATCACAAATAGCAGAGGTCCCAGTACAGAGCCCTGCGGAACACCACTGGTCACAGACCTCCAGCCAGAAAAAGACCCTTCGACCGCTACCCTCTGTCTCCTATGGCCAAGCCAGTTCTCCACCCATCTAGCCACTTCTCCTTGTATCCCATGAGTCTTAACCAACCTGCCATGTGGGACTTTGTCAAATGCCTTACTGAAATCCATATAGACAACATCCACGGCCCTTCCTTCGTCAACCGCTTTTGTCACTTCCTCAAAAAACTCCACAAAATTTGTAAGGCACGACCTCCCTCTTACAAAACCATGCTGTCTGTCACTAATGAGATTGTTCCATTCTAAATGCACATACATCCTGTCTCTAAGAATCCTCTCCAACAACTTCCCTACCACGGACATCAAGCTCACCGGCCTATAATTTCCAGGGTTATCCCTGCTACCCTTCTTAAACAACGGGACCACATTCGCTATCGTCCAATCCTCAGGGACCTCACCTGTGTCCAACAAGTGGTGTGTGGAAATACAAATATTTGAAGAACAGACCACATACCAGCTTTTTATTCTCACCCCCATTCTGCCACATCTCTACCAATCTGCTTCCATCTTATTTGTTTCTATCTGGTAGTCACATGAACATATTTTTGCATGTCACCAACCACAAGCCCCTTTGCACACCAGAAGTATTATTCACATGTACATCATTATTCCATGATGCTGGGCAAACCTGTATTTCAACCTCAGACTGTGAACCGTAGTTATAAAACTATTCCACTTCACTCCTGCAGTACAAGAGGTAATTTCTTTGTACCCAATAAATTACAACTTTCATATCACTCCCATGTATCTATTGTTTCATGATACGGTTAACAAAAGGATGTAAATACAAAGTGCAGCATCAAAATCTATGTTTAAAGACGTGTACCATGCCATTTGTGCTTGGTATATTATCACCGTCACGATTTCCATCCTCTAGTGGATCTGTTGCTTTCTTCAGAGAAGGTGTGTTTTGCTCTTTAAATAGGGATAGCTGAAACAAATTATAAAGTAAAATTAGTTATGCAAAACAGGCAGCTTTCCAAAAGTTAATGTCAAAATAAAGCTGTTATGAATACATTAGTTGTCATGGTGGTGGTTGAAAAGCTCGGCAACTGTGTATCTTGCTTGGAGGGTGATATAGCCGAAGATTTTATTCTCAAGTGTTGGGTTCAAGATCTTACAGCATTTCCAGCAGTTCCAAGCACTGAATTTGTAAATAGAAATGAGCTAATTGCAATGATCGCCCCAATACATGGACGAGCCAGTGCTGAAATTAGAATTGAATGCACCCAAGAGAGAGAAACTGAAACCTCAGTAACCACTCACAAATACCTTCCCACTGCATAACACATTTTTCTTATTGATTCTTGGGGTGTGGGTATAGCTGGCAAGGCCAGCATTTATTGCCCATCCCTGGCAGCTATTGCCTTGGTGGTGCTTAGCCACTTAAACTGCTGCAATCCGGGTGGTGTTGGATATACACACACCGTACCATTAGTAGGGTGCTCCAGGATTTTGACCCTCAGGTTAGGATGGAGAGAGACTTGGAGAGGAACTTGTAGGTGGTAGTGTTCTCACGTGTCAGCTGTTCTCATCCTTCCAGGTGACTATTGCTACACATTTCCACAAATTTGTACACTTTACACAGCTACATTCTAAACTGCAATGCAAAGAAATTATCGCCAATATGAATTCGGCACTGTTATAGTTCATTAGATAATTTCAAGAAAACACAACATAAATACCTACCTCTTTCTCTCTAACTACTATTTCTTCTTCTAAAGCACTAACTCTTTCTAGTGCTACTCGTAACCGCTCTCGTACCTAGAAATCAGCAACAAAATACATTGGACAAGTCAGCACTCAATATGCGCCAATATGGTTTTAAACATTAATTGGATTACTCATACATCAATGAAGTTGGCTTCCTGACTTGGGTTGGGCAAGAGGTGCGGGAGTAATTAAACCACTACCATGTAACGTAGACATTTACCAAGTTCACAGAGAAATTCAATTATATGACAGACTACTTATTGTAACTGTTTCACCAAGTTAATCTGATTTATAACCTTCAAGTTAGACTAGCCTAAAACTCTTGCACTGCCACTGTTTATATTATAAATCTCCAGCTCGTCATCAAATCCCTTCATATAGAATACTCCATTCCTCTATTTCTGGGCTTTGATTGATTTTCTGCATTTGTTCACTCCACAGCCAGCAACAGAAACTTTCGATGAAACAGTTGCATTGCATATTTATGGTTGCACCAATGTGCAATATCATAATAGAAATAATAATGCACTGCCCATTTCTGCTTCTTTAAATCACTTTTAAAACTCATCTCTCTTTGGCTAATCTTTTGGTGGCTCGTTAACCTCTCACTTGCTCAGTATCAGTTTTGCTGCAAAGTACACAAGGATGTTCTTTATATTAAAGACCCTTTATAAATGCAAGTTGCTATTGAATACTCTACGTAAGTTTTAGTGATTAATATTAACTGCTTCAACTACCAATGAATTATTTGATAAGCACGTACAAAAATGAAATCAAAACATGCCAGCAGTCTTGCAATTTTGCAACAAGTTTTGTTGCTGGATGATAAATTACTTATTGAAGGCACAAAGAACTTCTAATGCATTTGAAATCCTTTGGGTTGAAGCCATTTTCTAACAGACATGCACAAGTTTGCCCAATTCATTCATCGTCTATCCTAAACTCTCCCAAATTTATAAAACCGTTTGGGGAAGGTGAGGGGGAAGAGAGAAAAAGTCTGAAATGTACAGGCAATTCCCAGTTACCTCTTTCCTGTCTAGACAGACACGTAAATGCTATTTATTGAACTTGTATTTATACAAGAAAAGGAGTAGGCCACACAGCACTCAAGCACACTTTGCCAATCAGCAAGATCACGGTTGATCAATCGCATCTTCACTCTCCTGCCCGATCCGTGTCCCAATTCCCTTTCATGTCCAAGAATCAATCTTAGTGATGAATATACTGAACGACTGAGTAGTTCCAGCTCTTTGGGGTAAAGAATTCCAAAGATTCACAACTTCATGTGAAGAAATATTGCATCTCAGTCCCGTTATTATTCTTTCATGGAATGTGGACACTGCTGGCAACGCCAGCATCTTCTGACTATCCTTAATGACAGACAGTAAGAAGTCTCACAACACCAGGTTAAAGTACAACAGGTTTATTTGGTAGCACAAGCTTTCGGAGCATTGCTCCTTCTTCAGGTGAGTGAAGAGTTGTGTTCACAAACAGGGCATACATAGACACAGACTCAATTTACCAGATAATGGTTGGAATGAGAGTCTTTACAGGTACAGACAATGCGAGTGGAGAGAGGTTAAACACAGGTTAAAGAGGTGTGAATTGTCTCAAGCCAGGACAGTTAGAGAGATTTTGCAAGCCCAGGCAAGTCGTGGGGGTTACAGATAGTGTGACATGGACCCAAGATCCTGGTTGAGGCCGTCCTCATGTGTGCGGAACTTGGCTATCAATTTTTGCTTGGTGATTCTGCGTTGTGGCGTGGTGAAGGCCACCTTGGAGAACGCTTACCCGAAGATCAGAGGCTCAATGCCCTTGACTGCTGAAGTGTTCCCAGACAGAAAGTGTTCCCTTCCTGTCGGGGAACACTTCAGCAGTCAAGGGCATTGAGCCTCTGATCTTCGGGTAAGCGTTCTCCAAGGTGGCCTTCACCACACAACACAGAATCACCAAGCAAAAACTGATAGCCAAGTTCCGCACACGAGGATGGCCTCAACCGGGATCTTGGGTCCAAGTCATACTATCTGTAACCCCCACAACTTGCCTGGGCTTGCAAAATCTCACCAACTGTCCTGGCTTGAGACAGTTCACACCTCTTCAACCTGTGTTCAACCTCTCTCCACTCGCATTGTCTGTACCTGTAAAGACTTGATTACCTGTAAAGATTCGCATTCCAACCATTACCTGGTAAATTGAGTCTGTGTCTATGTATGCCCTGTTTGTGAACACAACTCTTCACTCACCTGAAGGAGCAACGCTCCGAAAGCTTGTGCTACCAAATAAACCTGTTAGACTTTAACCTAGTGTTGTGAGACTTCTTACTGTGCTTACCCCAATCCAATGCCGGCATCTCCACATCATGGCTATCCTTAGAGAAGGTGGGGGTGAGCTGCCTTTTCAAACCTCTGCAGTCCATCTCGTATAGGTACACTGCTGTTAGGAAGGGTGTTGCAGGGTTTTGATCCAGCAACATTGAACCGCAATATAGTTACAAGTGAGAATGGCGTGGGGCTTGGAAGGAAACCTGCAGGTGGTGATGTTAATCTTATCCTGTGCAGTGATAGAGGACAAGGGTTTGGAAGATGCTGTCGAAGGAGGCTTGGTGAATTGCATCTTGTAGATGGTAGACACTTCATAGAACATAGAACATAGAACAGTACAGCACAGAACAGGCCCTTCGGCCCACGATGTTGTGCCGACCTTCATCTGAAACCAAGATCAAGCTATCCCACTCCCTACCTTTATTTTGTTTCAATGGTGTTGGAAGTGAATGTTTAAATTCATGCACAATGGAATGCTTCAGTATCAGGGGAGTTAAGAGTGGTATGGATATCAGCATTCATGCACACCTCTCACCTTATAATGGAGGGAGGGTCTTTGGTGAGGGTGAAGTTGACCAGGCTAGGAATCTGCCTGGAGGAACTCTTGCAGTGATATCTGGGCGCCGAGATGATTGGTATCCAACAAGGACACCATCTTCCTTTGTGCTGGGTAATGACTCCAAGTCAGTGGCAAGCTTTTAACTAAGCATCAGCGAACAGCTTTATTGCTGTGTAGGTGCCGCATGAGAGCGTTGTTGATGACATCTTCCATCAGTCTGCTGATGATCAAGAGTAGGCTTATGGAATGGTAATTGCTTGGATTGGATTTGTTCTACTTTTCGTGGGCAGAACATACCTGGGCATGTTTTCATTATGATGTGGAGATGCCGGCGTTGGACTGGGGTAAACACAGTAAGAAGTTTAACAACACCAGGTTAAAGTCCAACAGGTTTATTTGGTAGCAAAAGCCACACCATGTTTTCATTATGCAGAGATATTTTGCACAAACAGAAAAAACATTGATATGCTCCCATGGATCCGTCAGTTGCTCACTGAAAAAAGGAAATATTATATGGGGTAACATCCCTCCCTAACAGCACTGTGGGCGTTACTATGTCACGTTGACTGTAGGGGTTCAAGAAGGCAGCTCACTGTCACCTCCGAAGGTAAATGGGTATGGGCAATAAATGCTGGCCTAGCCAGCCCTACACGTTGAGGGGGTTTTAAGAAGGGTTTCAAAGGAGAGATCATGGAGAAATAGAAATATTTAGAAAAGGAATACCAAAACGAGAACCAGAGGTCAATTTCGGGTGAAGTGTGTCTGGGAAAAGAGGGTGCAGGTAGTCTGTGGGGCTAGAAGTTATACTTAGAGAGACATGGCTATGTGAGGATTTAAACACAAAGATCAGGAACAATGAGTAAATTTACCTCCAATTTGTAATTTTTTAAAAAGTAACCAAATTACTATCCATTTCAGGTCCACAAATTGTTATGACCACCAAACTCACTTATGACCAGAGGCTAAATCTCAGGTGCATGCAATCCAGCCATTATAAAACTACCTGTTCTTCAATTTCTGCTCTCAACGGCAAAACTAAAGAACAAAAGCCTGTACACAGATTGAATAAAAGTAAATTTGACTTATTTCCCCCCCCACCCCCTGAAAGCTTTATACCTTTGCTACCCCAAGTGCAAATGACAATACTGCAGTGCTATTAATATCTAATAACTTGCATTTCAACAGCACCTTTATAGTACTAAAACATCCCAAGGCATTTCACAGATAAAGACAGACAAAAAATGGAACTGAATCAAATAAATTGAGGTCAGTTGTCCAAAGGCTGGTCAAAGGGATTGGTTTTAAGCCATGTGTTAAAGAAGCAGAGAAAAGACAGATGCAGGAGAGAAATCCAATGTTTGAGACTTAGAGTGCCAAAGGTACAGCCAGCAATAGTAGGCAAAGGAAGCAGGAGATGCACAAGAGGGCAGAATTGGAAGAAGACATAACCCATGAAGAGATGTAGGGCTGGAGGTTACAGAAATAGAGGGCAAGGCCATGGATGGATTAGAGCACGTGGATGAGAATTTTAAAAAATCTCTGGTGGACTAGGAGCAAATATAAGTATGGGGTAATAGGTGAATATGACCTGGTGAGAGAGTTAGGATATGGGCAGCAAAGTGAGCTTAAATTAATGGATGAGTGTAAGTTGAAAAGTCAAACACAAGATGAATCTTTCAACTTTTTCAGATAGTGAGAAAAAAGGTGGGCGGAAATTCTAATTTTTCTCTCTCGGCCCTCTTACATCCTTCAGTACCTGACTAAACAACATTCTGTTTTTGGCTAATTAATAAAAGAACAGGTTCCTGAAGTTAAATTACCCTCCTTTTCCCATCTCCCTACACTCTTGCAGATTTGTAAATTGCACCTCCATAGACTAAAATATTTGACTGAAGATTTAGAGTCCCACTTTCAGGTCAGTTGTAGCAAAGATGACGTTGTCCGAGCATCTTCTTTACGTATCACAATCTGAGATACTGGAATAACCAAACTCCACGTGGTGAAATTTACTGTCTGGAACAATCTGATGTGCAGAAATACAATACCTTTTCATCTAATGCTTTGTGGTGTTCAAATAATGATTTGAGTGCTTTGAGAACTTCTACTTCACTAGATACGCCTGCTGGTGACTGAGCTTGCCTCTTTACTACCGTCATTCTGAGTGACCGCTCATGTCTGGAAACAAGGCATTCGAGATGTTCTAAAAGCAGCTACAAAAGAAATAACAAAAATTGGAATGATACAATACTTAAACACTTGCAAAATACGCTACTCTCAGTATGAGTGTTACAGTAGAAATACTGAAACCACAGAATCTATTTGTCACAATGAATCATTCCCCTATTATAATTACAATTATCTAATTTTGTAGGTTCCCCCTAGCAGCAATTAAATGAAGAAAGTGCATTCGCATGGTAGATTTTGTACTCAAGCAGACAGGGTTCTTCACCACTGGCTATTCGATTGACAGCAATTAGGAAAAAGAACTGATAGCAGTAGGAGCATACTCGTGACAGTTTTCTCTCCAGCCTGAAAGCAGCTCCACGGATCCAAAAAGTCTTTTAACACCTTGTATAAACGGCTATTAGTCTTCACCATGGTGGTGAATAGAGGGAAAAGTTCAACAATATACGAACTGCAGCAGGACTCAAGGGATCAGGGAAGTCACCAGCTCCTCCCAGCTCCCAGAAAAGTCACTCACCTCCACTGATCTCTGCTTCACTATGCAGCAGCCAGTATCTGCTTAGATCAGTTCAATCAGCACAAAACAGAGATAGGAATTTTCTGATCGGTGTGACTCAATATCACTTAAACACTAAGTTATGGTTATCAATGGTCATTAGCAACCAGATAGGAAGTCTGAAAGTAATGCAGTTAAATTCCTCGTCAATTACTCTATTTGACACACTCACAATTGCATAACTACTTCAATTAGTCAACAAACTTGAAACAAATCTAGCAGAATCCTCAGCCAATAAATATTTGTGCAGTTTGAGCCTTGAAAAGACATAACGATACCTCTATAAATGAAAGTATTTTAAAACTTGCAACGCGTTTGTTTTGGCCTCTTCCCAAGGAGTAGCACTACCATGTCAGTTGGCAAGACCAAACACAAACATCCTGTAACATCACTTCATCTTACTTTTTAGAATCAGAGACAGTTTACTAAGTAAAATGTTGGTAGCCATGGTTATCCAACAAATAATGTTCCATTTTTAGTCTTGGAATGTAAAAATAAAGAATCTACCATCTTTTGACAAATTAGAAAAGAATGCCTTCTTTTAAAATGAATGCCTAGAATGCTATTGTACTGTAGGACCTAGAAACAGCAGCTCCATTCACAGCCTCTAGGCTAATAGCAAATTAAACAAACTAATGATATATTCTGAGCACTTGGAGTTTAGTTACCCGTGTGTTATTTCTTTCTGCTTTCAGTTCAGAAATTTCTTCTTCTCGTTCCAGTAGATGCTCTCTGCATACGTTTAATTCTTTTGTAAGTGCTGCAAACTCCTGGAAAATAAATAGCCAGATTGGTTTAAATTTAGACGTTTGTTGCTTAAACTGCTTTATAAAACAGAAAGATCTAGCTCTCTTTCTGTTCTGCATCAAGTATCAGGAGGTGAAATGCTTCTAGTTACTAGAGATTAGTGACAAATTCTGGCAAATGGAAACAGCAGATCAAATAGATGATGTAAATGGCACCAGATTGATGGCTCTACTCAGAATTTAATCATCAGTTTAAAGACAGGTCCATTTTGTTTCTCCTTCCCTGAATTTTCCATTCTCCTGCCCTAAAAATGTTCACGCCTTTCTTGCAGGTAATTCCAGGGCAATCAGCAGCCACTTCAGCATATCAACCCAAGTGGTCACCTTTCAGTGAGGTGCCTAAACAGTAAAACGTCAACATGCTATCACTGCCCAGCTAAACAGGTGGACAATATGAACATCCGACCCGACCCACCCACCCACCGCTCCACTTGAGATCAGCTTCTAGCACCACCATCAAAAAAAAGAACAAAATGCAATGGCCTTTAAATTATTTTAGCAAATAAATGCTTCTAACAGACTGATCTTAAATCCCAGTCTCCACTATTTATCTCGTACTGTAATTTCAGCAGCAATGCATTTTCGGCACTGATGTTTTATGAACTACAGCTAAACTTTCAAAACAACAAATGGAAAAGGCTTGATCATCAAGTAATACATAGCAGCAAAATCCATTAGATGATTGGTCTTGCGTGGCATAAATTCGGAAGGGAGAGTGCCCTACGTCGTAGAAGCTGACCCATTTCATTCACGTGATAACAGTGCACATCCTGCTGGATAGTAAGACAAAAACACACATTGACTTTTGCCTGCTCAGCATGAGCAGCCGAACTACGAGTTGAGCACAGTGCTGCATCTTGCTAGTATATTTTCAGAAGCTAAACTGAAAAAGTCAAAGAACAAAGAAAATTACAGCACAGGAACAGGCCCTTCGGCCCTCCAAGCCTGCACCGACCATGCTGCCCAACTGAACTAAAACCCCCTACCCTTCCGGGGACCATATCCCTCTATTCCCATTCTATTCATGTATTTGTCCAGACGCTCTTTAATACTCACTTCCACCATCTCCCCCGGCAATGAGTTCCAGGCACCCACCGCCCTCTGTGTAAAAGATTTACCTCGTACATCTCCTTTAAACCTTGCCTCTTAAACCTGTGCTCCCTAGTAATTGACTCTTCCACACTGGGAAAAAACTTCTGACTATCCACTCTGTCCATGCCTCTCATAATCTTGTAGACTTCTATCAGGTCGCCCCTCAACCTCCGTCATTCCAGTGAGAACAAACCAAGTTTCTCCAACCTCTCCTCATAGCTAATGCCCTCCATACCAGGCAACATCCTGGTAAATCTTTTCTGTACCCTCTCCAAAGCCTCCACATCCTTCTGGTAGTGTGGCGACCAGAATTGAACACTATATTCCAAGTGCGGCCTAACTAAGGGTTCTATAAAGCTGCAACATGACTTGCCAATTTTTAAACTCAATGCCCCAGCCGATGAAGGCAAGCATGCCATATGCCTTCTTGACTACCTTCTCCACCTGCATTGCCACTTTCAGTGACCTGTGCACCTGTACACCCAGATCCCTTTGCCTATCAATACTCTTAAGGGTTCTACCATTTACTGTATATTTCCTATCTGTATTAGACCTTCCAAAATGCATTACCTCACATGTCACTCAATATTCCCTGGCACATGAGCATGTATTCTGGGTTAACTCTTCAGTGCCGTCTGAAAGTGTGCTAATTTTTGGATAAGACTTCAAAGCATAAACACCCTATATTTATATTGCACTTTTATGTAGTAAAAAATCTCACGTGCTTAGGAACATTACACAAAAGGTGACACCAAACCAGAGATATTAGGACAGATGAACCAAAGCTTGGACAAAAAGGGATTGTTTTAAAGGAGGAAAAATAGGTAGACACATGGAAAGATTCAGAGATTAAATTCCAGAGTTCAGGGCATGGGCAATTGAAGGGCTGCAAGGCTGGAGGAGGTGAGAGATAGGAGGTGCATCAATCATGGCTCAAGTGGCTGCACTCTCACTTGAGTTAGACGGTTGTGTGACCAAACCCGAATCCAGAATTTTAACACCAATCAAGGTTGACACTCCAATGTAGTACTGAGGAGATATTATGCCAAGGCCCTGTCTGCCCAAGCAAAAATGATCCCATGGCAATTTTTCAAAGAAGAACAGAGAAGTTATCCCCAATATCCTAACAATATTTTCCCCTCAATCAACGTCACAAAACCAGATCATCATCACACTGCAGTTTGTGGGAACTTGCTGGGTGCAAGCTGGCTGCCATGTTGCCTACGTCATCACAATGACAATACAATGAAGTGCTTTGGACATTATGGTTGTGAAATACATTCAAGTCTTTCTAGCTTGAGTTATGGAAGTTAGTTAAATGGAACTAATGACATGAGTCACTGTGGTTTCCTAAATTGACCTCAATTGCCTTTCAGGGTCTGGGAGGAAATAGCTACAGTTGGAATTTCCCTCTTGTAGCTGGCAGTAATTTTCAGGGGGAAAAAGTGACATCTTATGCACAAGATTAATAGTTCTACAACAGAGCTAGTCATCGATTTCAAGTCACAACTTAGACTGCCCAAAGCTGGAGTCCCTCCAATTTGGCAATGGAAATTGGAGGAAGTAAACAGCAGATTGCAGTTCACTGGAAGATCAGAGAGCTCCATTTGTGCGCGACTCCTCCGGGCATAACGTGATATGGTACAAGAGCATGTATGGTAATACTAAAACTACAGTTATCCCAAAGATTGAACTTGTACAGGTGTATTGGCTTATTACTCACTTCTTTTAATTGAAAACACACTCCACTGTAATCTTCTCAATGGAAGAAAATTATTCCATATGTAATGATATCATAGATCAGTTTCCATACTGAATATTTAATACAGTACAAATAAATTATTCACTTCTCAGAACACAGGTGAATCACAACATATCCATATAAACAGCATCCCCTGCATCTAGTGAAGGACAACAAAGGTGAAGGAAAACTAAATGGAAAGGAAAATGGAAGCAACGTAGTTATGTCTTCATCTACCAGTAGGAGGCTCAGCCTAGACACAAAAAAAGAGTTTATTTGCAAGTACTTAATCACACCACAAAATAAGATTGTGCAGTTCATTCAGGATGCCATGAGAAAGCAACGCAGGGAACTTGAAAGTGAAAGATCTATTTATGTCTTTCACTTACAAAGTACTGTATCCCATTTTGTTTTTAAATTGTGGGTTTGAAGCCATTGCTGTAAACAAATTTATTCCACTTCTAGTGCAAGAAATTAGAAGTACATTTCAAAGTGAGACTCTGGAAAATCATAGTTCATAAGTGGTTACTAACGCAGACTTGAGGTTTATTAAAAAATGATGAGAATTTGCACTAAGTCTAGATTACAGTTTTGAAAAAGGAGATGAAGCCATCCTATAACCATACCTTGGAGAAATTTGTAATTAAAAACTGAAATTGCTATTATGATTCACTGGAATATGAAACCAGCCAACAGTTATATAGCATAAGCAAACTGACTCAGGCATTTCATTACAGTTCACTATACATTTAGAAATGTTATCGTTTCAGGCGAGGCTATGACACATGACTTTCACTCAGCAAATCTGTCCTTCTGTTACCTAAAGCAATACAAAGTCACATGGCAAAGTGACACTCTGGGTACTTCTATTTTTGTATTAAAACCACAAAACTACAGGTCGTGTACAGCTGCTGAGTTATAAGCAGCCAGAGATTTGACCCTTAAGCCAATTAAATGCATGTTTATGTCAGATTAAAGTTCAAGCTACATTTCCAGCATTAAAAAAATAGACCAGTTATCTGCTATTTGCACATTAATCTGATCCATTTCAACTGACTGTCAACTCTTGAGGGGTTTGGCATTTTCAAATGTAAATGAATGCCATCATACAATTGTTACAATTCTATAGATTCTTTCCCATTGGATCAGTCAGGATTTTCTCAATATGAAATTCAGCATATAAATTGCACCATTACTTCAACAGTACATTAAAAATAAAAGCTATGTTTCAAATCCCAGATCCTTTGGCAGCTGAAATATGACCATGAAAAGAAAAGGAAGTCAACCACGAGCGGGAAATTAGTCTCCCCCTCCTCCTACAATTAGTATCATGCAAATAAAGATTTCATTAGCTACATAATCTACTATTCCTTCTACATCAGTGACGAAATGATAATTTGGCTAAAATATCAAATGTCAACAGGAACTTTATTTGGGTAATCAAACTACTCATGCCTTTGGGATTTAATAATTGTGCAATTTTCACAACCCAGTGAAGTAATCATGTAAGTCTTCCCATCTTCATAAGGTGAGAATTGGGAATGTTTGTTGGTGATTACAGAGTGCTCGGTACTATTTGTATTTCAGCAGATACTGAAGTAGTGCTTGCCTGCATGCAGCAAGACCTGGACAGCGTAAACATTAGGGCTACAGTCAGGAGTAAGATTAAATACTCTCCGCTTGCCCATCTGACTCCAGTTCCACCAAAACTCAAGCAGCTCAACATCATCCGGCACAAAGCAGCCCATTATATTGACCCTCTGTCCACTACTTTAGTCATTCACTCCTCCATCAGCCACATATAATGGCAGCTGTGTATACTATCTACAAGATGCATTGCAGCAACTCACTAAAAGCTCTTTAGACCTCCCAAACCCTTAACCTCTACCATCTGGAAGAACAAGGAGAGCCAAGTACATGGGAATACAACCAACTGCATGGTTCACTCAAAGCCACACAGGATCCCGACTTGGAACTATATCACCACTCATTCATTGTCACTGGGTTAAAAACCTTGCACTCCCACTCCCTTCAAAAAGGGTGTCACTTACTTCATTACACGGCTAGGAATGATTCAAGATGGCAGCTCACACCATCTTTGAAAGAGCAATTAGGGATGGGCAATAAATGCCGGCCCTGCCAGCAATACTACTGTACTATTGAACAAACTTTTTTAAAACAACAGAATCAAAGTGAAGTCAGTCACACCACACATTAGCAGAAATAATGTTGCAAGAGAAATACTGCAATGTTACAAAATATGATAATATCCCCATTCAAGAGAGGTAAAAATCAATATAATAAAAAGGATACTTGAAACAGAGTGCATTATCTCAAGGTACTTGGCTATAATGTATACAATCGTTAGATGCAAAAATAACCTCTAATGACAAGAATATAAAAATCAAGAGGAGAATGGGTCACAAGTAACAGAACAAACACAGGAAACATCTTAAAAATTCTCAGATCAATGTGATTCTAAATCTGACCAAATTTGCACCTCATTTAAAAGTACACTGAAAACCAATTGTAAAACCTACCTCTGATCAAACTTTTGACCATCCATCCTACACAATAGGAGTAGACCATATGTCCCCTTGAGCCGACTCTATCAAGGCACATCATCTATCTCAATGCCACTTTTCCACATGCTCCTTGTATCCCTCGATTTCAAGGCACCAAAAATCCACCCTTCTGTCTTAAATATGATCAACGACAGAGCATCCGCAACCCAAATTCCAAAGATTCACAACACTTTGAATGAAGAAATTTCTTATTTCAGTCCTAAATGACAATCTCTTCCCAACCAGGGGAAACACTCACGTTGTCAAACCCCTTCAGAATCTTGTATGCTTGAATGAGATCACTTATTCTTCTTCTGAACTCCAGAGATTATAGGCCCAATTTATAGGCCTCTAATCTTGAACAACCTATTCATCCTAGGAACCAATCTTTGCTGTACTCCCTTCAAGGCAAATATACACTTCCTAAAAGCGACCAAAGCTGCTCACAGTACTCCAGTTATCGTCTCAGCAATGTCCGATACAATTGTACTAAGAATTCCTCATTTTTGTACTCCAATCCTCTTGCAATAAAAGCCAACTTGCCTCAACTGTTTGCTGTACTCAAGTACTAATTGTGTTCCATGTACAAGCACACCCAAGCCACTTTCAACACGAGAGAAAGTTTCACATCTTTAGAAAATATTCTGCTATTCTATTCTTATTACTAACATGAATAACCTCATAGTTCCAACATTATATTGCCACCATGTTGCCCACTCACCTCACTTGACCATAGCTACTTGCTGACTGAGTTTTCTATCACATTAAGTTCCACATCCTTATTATCCCCTTGGCTACTCTATTCGCAGTTTATAATTTGTGCCTTTTACTGCGAAGACAGAAATATTTGTTCGAGTCTGTCATTTCTTCATTCCCCATGATATTTTTTTTTCTCTGCCTCTTAAGGGACCAGCTTACTTTAGCTATTTCCTTTTTAAACATGTAAAAGCTCTTACAACCCTGATATCCTGGTTCAATATCAAATTGTTTGATAACGCTCCCGTGAAGTACGTTGAGATGTTTTAGTATGTTAAACATGCTATATAAATGAAAATTGTACATCTCAGCTGATCACTTTTTATACAGCATTACCAAGCAAAACATGGTAAAGATCAGATCTACTTGATTCTCAGTCTAAGTTCAAGCTGTTTTCTGCAGCCCACTATCAGTAGATGCCCTTCAGCTGTACTTACAAGGATTTCTTACCTAACCCTTTGCATCCTGGTACATTTAGGTCAAAGGAAGCACTGTCAACTCAAGAATCAGGAGATTATGGGTTCAAGATCTGCTCCAGGGCTCAGACTAAATTAGAGAGCTACTTTTTAGAAAATATATTAAAATGAGGTCCTGTCTGCCTGCTCCGGAGGATGTGAAAGAACCTGGCACTTTAGCATGTCTGCAGAATATAAAGGCACTATACACGTGTCTAATATGTGTACATGTATGCATGTACATGTGCAAGTTTCTTCTTGCCTGTCTCCCTAACTTTAAATGTTTCCATCTGTACTTTCTCCTACTATGGCTTAGTTATCATAGCAAATCATGGCAAGCTTACTTTCAGATTGCAAGTGGTTGCGAGGAAACAATGGTAAAAGATCTCTAGTATAAAAATAGCTCACATACACAATACTGAGGAACACTGCAGTTCAAGGCCTAGGTACAGACTGTTAACTATTCCTTTCAATTCTTAGCAGTATAAGACCCAAGAGAAAATAGCAAAAAAAAAAGGAAAGCTGGAAAATGAAATAATGTATTTTTGTTGGTCAAAAACAAAGCTCCAAAAGTACCATGGAAACTTTCTAGCAGCAGAATTTACATTTAGCATAAATGTGGCCCAATATTTAAACAAAATTAATTGGAATAGTCTTGATCGTTTTCCTGTCCTGCCTAAAACCCAACTCAAGAACAGTACAACACACTTTGGCAACAAGTTTTCCTTTACTCAACTGTTGCATTGAGAGATAGAGTCATAGCGGTACATGACATCGAAAAGGCCCTTCAGCCCATCACATCTGTGCCAGTCAAAGACAAACAAGACTAACTATTCTAATCCCATTTTCCAGCACTTGGCCCATAGCTTGTATGCCTTGGCATCGCAAGTGCATATCTAAATACATTTTAAATGTCATGAGGGTTTCTGCCTCCACAACCCTTTCAGACAGTGGGTTCCAGACCCCCACAACTTCTTCAGGCTTATGACATGTGCAGCATGCCTGTGAAGAAAAGGAAAATGGCACCAAAACCTGGGTCATATAACCAAGAGGGGTACTCCATTGCAGACAAGTGTCTCAGGCAATAGACAGAAAGTGGGAGCAGTCCCAAAAGAGGAATCCCAAACAGGGGACAAAGGGCCCTGGTGAGTCAAAGAAAGACAAGCAGAGCAAATGGCTCCAAGCAGAAACAGGACTGCAGTTGCCAGACTGGGTGGTGAGTGCTCAGGAGAAGCCTTGGTGTTTAAAGAGGGCTCAGGAAAAGGCTTGGTGATCAAAGGAGGTGGTAGAAGTTGGTAAATCAATGCTGTGGGCCGTTTAGGTGAAGGTGCTCCTTTGGAGCATTATCATTCTGCTCAGCATGACCGATGAGATGTCATTGTGCTTGTGAGATAGCGCTCAAGTGCATACTCAGGAATCCAAGCAAACAGAATCTGGGGAGATGAAATTCCTGCAAAGAAGGTCACAAGGTGAGTCATTGGAGCAACTTTGGAGATCTAGCCTTGAAATTCTCTCAAAAGAAGACTGGAAACCCTCGTGAGAGAGAGATACAGAGTTTTAATGAGATTGGTGGACTCAGTTTACAGGGATATCTAGGTGGGGTATTTCAGTAAATCGGTGGAATCTGCCTTGGTTACATCTGCCATTTATTGTGCAGTGTGGCGTATTCAATCATAGTTTGCCTGTTAATTCACATGTAGCTCATATTAACTTGAATAAGAATACAAGATACCGTAAATTATTTATTTTCATAGAAATCATAGAAACCCTACAGTGCAGAAACAGGCCGTTCGGCCCATCAAGTCTGCACCGACCACAATCCCACCCAGGCCCTATCTCCATATCCCTACACATTTACCCGCTAATCCCTCTCACCTATGCATCTCAGGACACTAAGGGGCAATTTTAGCATGGCCAATCAACCTAACCCGCACATCTTTGGACTGTGGAAGGAAACCGGAGCACCCGGAGGAAACCCATGCAGACACGAGGAGAATGTGCAAACTCCACACAGACAGTGACCCAAGCCGGGAATCGAACCCAGGTCCCTGGAGCTGTCAAGCAGCAGTGCTAACCACTGTGCTACCGTGCCGCCTTCACCTTGCAAAGTTTATTTTAGTTTGTTCAAAATCTGTGGAATCTTGAGGCTTCATTCTCTTAGTAAGTATCTTAAATCTCAAAGTTTGTCTATTTTAAAAAGATCCCCAATCAGATCGTATCAAAAACTTGGAAGTCTGGTCTAGAATCATAACATGTACTCATTGAAGATTAGAAGAATGAGAGGTGATCTTATTGAAACAAGATACTGAGGGACCTGACTGGGTAGATACTGAGAGAAGAAATCTAGGACAGGAGGGGGAGCAGGGGGAGGGTTCAGTTTCACAACAAGGGCACTTCCCATTTAAGGCAGAAGTTAGGAGAAATTTTGTGTGCGTGTGTCATTTATGCCCGGAATTCTCTTCCCCAGAGAGCTGTGGAAGCTGCATCATTGAATATATTCAAGACTGAGTTAGACATATTATGGCAAGCAGGAAAATGGAGTGACGGTCACAATCCTATCAGCCAAGGTTTTCTTGAATGGTGGAGCAGGCTTGAGGGGCTGAAAGGCCTACTCCTAGGGAGGTGACAACAGCAATGGAATTACACTAGGTGATTCAATTGGTGAAAAATACTGGGATAGACTTGATACACCAATTGGCCTAATACAGTGTTAAATTAGTTTAGGGTTCAAAGCATTAAACTGGGGCACATCTATTTTAAGCATGCTGAACTTGGTTTACAACATTTTTTTGTTGCAAGGATCGAAACCAGAACAGAAAATATTATGCTTGGAATTGCCCCCCAGATTTCCAAATGTCAATTACAGGAATCACTGATTAAACACAAAGCCAGTTTTCACTTTTTTATTTGTTTATGGAACATGGGCAGCACCAACAATTCCAGCATTAATTGCCCATTCTGAACAGCCCTTGAGAAGCTGGTGGTGAGCCACCCTCTTTGACCGCCATGTAGTGTAGATACACCCACAGTGCCGTTAGGGATTTTGACCCAATGACAGCAAAAGAGTGATCTGTTTCCAAAGCAAAACGGGTTTTGATTTGGAGGGGCAATTGGTGGTGTTCCCATGTGACTGCTGCTCTTGTTCTAGGTTATAGAAGTTGCAATTTTGGAAGGTGCTGTCTAAGAATCTTTGAAAATTTGTTGTAGTGGACTGGTAGATAATGTACATATCACGTGCATCAGTGGTGGAGCGGGTGGTAATCAAGTAGGCTACTTTTGGATGACGTTGAGCTTTGAGCGGTGTGTGTTTAAGTTTCACTCATCCAGACAAATGGGCACTCTTCTATTACATTCCTGACTTGTGCTTGCCGATGGACAGGCTTTGAAGGGCCAGGTAAGTTAGGATCACTGCAAAATTCACAGCCTCTGGCCTGTTCTTATAGCCGTAGCAGAGATGTAGCTGGTCCAATTAAGCCAACTTGGGCAAACCAAGTATATTGATACAGAAATTCTGGTGCGAGAGTATGGTCTGTGGTAAATCATGCTGCATGTGGGACATGGACAGCTTCTTTACCTGTGAGTTACACATGAATACTATGCAATCATCAGCTAATATCCATACTTCTGACATGTATCAGTTGAAAGTGGTTGGACCGAGGACACTGTCCTGAGGAACTCCTGCAGCAATGCTGTTGGACTGGAATATTTAGCCTCCAAACACCACAACCATCTTCTTTTGTGTTAGATATGACTCCACATTAGAAAGTTATACCGCATCCCCACCCCCTCAATTCCCATTGACTGAAATTTACTAAGGTTCCCTAATATGGCACTTGATCAAATAGTGCTTTGATGTCAAGGCAATCATTCTCACTCTGGAATTCAGCTCTTTTGTCCATATTTTGATCAAGGCTGCAATGAGATTTGGAGCCGTGTGGTCCTAATGAAACCCAAACTAAGTATCGGTGAGCAGGTTATTAAAGAGTGATGTGTAATGGCACAATTGATAACATCGCCTGCCACTTGGCTGATGACAGTAGATTTATGGGACGGTGACTGGCTGGACCGGATTAATCCTTCTTATCTGGGCAATTTTCCACAGTGTCAATTAGATGCCAATGCTGCATGGTACAGGAACAGCTTGGCTAGGGATGCAGCTAGTTTGAGAGCATGATATTGTAGCACTAGAGCTGAGTAGTCGCCAAGGCCCTTGTACTGTATCCAGTGTTCTCAGCCAAATCTTGATATCACGGGGAATCAATTGAATTGAAGACTCGTGCCTGTGATGCTGGGGATCTCAGGAGGTCAAGACGAATCGCCCACTAGGCAGTTAAATGCTGAATACTAACCAGCAAAGGCAACACAACTGTGAAATAATCTTGCCTTTTGTTCAGCCAAGTCAAAATTTCAATTGTATGCACTTAAACATGCTTCCAGTTCCCACTAGCTTCAGTATGTTTTCAGAAAGAGACGACCTTCATTTTGATTTAATTTGTCATATATTGGAATACAGTGAAAAGTATTGTTTCTTGCGTGCGACACAGACAGAACACTGTTCATAGGGTACATAGGGGAGAAGTAAAGGAGAGAGTGCAGAATATAGTATTACAGTCATAGCTAGGGTGTAGAGATAGATCAGCTTAATATATGGTAGGTTGATTCAAAAGTCTAGTGGCAGCGGGGAAGATGCTGTTCTTGAGTCGGTTGGTATGTGATCTCAGACTTTTGTATCATTTTCCCCCGATGGAAGAAGCACGTCCGGGATGTGTGGAGCCCTTGATTATGCTGGCTGCTTTTCCGAGGCAGTGGGAAGTGTACACGGTAAATGAAGACGCCAAGTGTATACTTACTTTCGACCTTAGGTCTTCCTGGAGTGCATCAAGTACAAAAAGGAATGCATTATTTCTGCCACCCCCCTGAAATACCAACACACAAGCAGTTCATCATCATCCAGGGCAAAGCAGCCTGCTTGATCAATACCTCAACCACCAATCTAAACTTTCACTCTCACCACCACCGATGCATAGTGGGAACAATGTGTACTATATACAAGGTGCATTGCAGTAACTCACTATTCAGGACCTCTGCCATCTTGAAAAATAAAAGGCAGCAGATGCATGGGAACGCCACCATCTGCAAGTACCCCTCCAAGCCCCACGCACACAGACTTGGAACTATATCACAGTTCCTTCACTGTCACTACACCTCCTTTCCTAACACCACTAAGAGGAGATCCAAACCCCATGAACTGCAGCAGTACAAAAAGGCTGCAAATCATGACCTTTTCAAGGGCAATTAGAGATGGGCAACAAATCCTTACACCCACCTTTTTATTTATTCGTGTCACAAGTAGGCTTTCATTAACAACTGCAATGAAGTTACTGTGAAAATCCCCCAGTTGCCACACTCCAGTGCCTGTTCGGGTACACAGAGGGAGAATTTAGCAAGGCCAATGCACCTAACCAGCATGTCTGTCGGACTGTGGAAGGAATCTGGAGCACCCAGGGGAAACCCACACGGAGAGAGCGTGCAGGACTGTGGCCCTCCAATAAAGGAATACATTTAAAACAAATTCCATTGTTACATTGGAAAAATTCAATTTCATATGATTTTCCACTGTACAAACATACTAATGTATATTCACTCTGAACACTTCAAGTATATTGTATGGAGGAAAAATAAATAAAATTTAAACTTTATGAAGCATACACGTTACTTGTACAAAAGGTCATTTCAAAATAGCTCCTACCAATGTTGGTGGACCAACAACCATGTATACTTCTGATTGTTAAACAATTCAAAATACTCCACAGAAAGCCTAATTTTGAAAGAATTAAGTCCATACTGATATCACCGGTTGGCATCACATTGTGCCCTGTTTAGACAAAATTCTAAACAGGCAGTTTTTTTGAAAATTGACTTGGAAGACCTTGAAGCTTACAGTATTTGGCAACAGCTAAACAACATTTTATATGAGAATTCAGAGTCAGTGCAATTTTATAATAAATTTTAGCTCATATTTAAGTAACTTCTTCTTATGATGGACGTCCTAATTTAGTATCATGAATTAGTAAATGCTCAACAGTTAACTCTACTTCATTACAAATTCCAGTAAGACAGTCCATTCTCTATTAGAACCATCAGCCAAGAGTTTGCTGGCTTCCCCAAATATATAATTCATACACTTAAATTACAATGCGTTGGCTGTTTAGAAATTCATGCTTCTTCTTTCAGCTATTTGTAAATCGCAAATCACATGCCCTTCCAAAACTGTACGTCAAATCACAGGAAACTTTAAATGATCCTTATTGAAGGTTAATTTACTCAAGATGATGCATCCTGCAAATTCACTTGATTTCAAGGGGAAAAATAGGATTCACATTTATTTCATCTCTTCAGGATTTCCCAATACATTTCACAGAAATTAATTAATTTACAAGTATAGTCACCATTATCTAAACAAATGCAAGCAGCCTGTTTCCAGAGCAAAGTCACATACACATCAAAGAGATAAACTGCCAACTACTTGGTTTTGGGGTTATTGGAGAGGTTGCCAATTGGTCTGAAAAACCATCACTTTATTTTGATTTATGCATGGGTTCTTTACATATTTTACATAAACATCAACAGTCAAATGGAGCTCTAACACCAGACATCAGCACCTTTGAAAATGTTCTGCTGAGGTATCAGTATAGATTATGCGCTGAAGTTGTGGATCACAGCTCAAATGCATTATATTTTGACTCGAGGTAAAAACACCCTTAGAGTCAACTTGTTACTACAACAATACAGTAATTTTATCCAGCAAGTAATTGAGTTGTGCAGGTTCGGAAGATCTCCATTCTTGGTCAAAGCTTATAAGGTCTTGTTGGAGCAGCAGTGGAAACACTATGATTACTTTTGCAAACTTCATCTCAGGAAAAACTCTCAGCCTACGCTTCCTTTCCTCTTCAGGATCCCCTGATAATAAAAGTACTCACAAGTACACCAGTTAAGGACCAGGTTAGGCTGAACAGGTGCCTTCACAGTAGAATAATTTTCCAATACTCACTATTAAGCCTTGCGTATGAATAATGACCAAATTCAAATTGACTGTCCATTGGAGTATGGATACATGGGCCCCCCTTCCCTGTGGTACAAAGGGAGGATGGAAATGGAAAACAAGCTGTAGGGATAATTGACCAGAATAGAAAAAAACATTATCAATTTATATTTTAATCAAAGCACAGGAACACCATGACATATCCTGTCATATTTCCTGAGCAGCTATTTGAAGTTTGTTAATCAGTGTGAAATGTGTTACCAAACATGAAAAATGTTATTTTTCCCCAGACTGAAATTAAAGGCCAAGCAGGTGAATTCAGAGCAAGACATATCTTGTATTTTTAAAGTTGCAGTGGATCAGAACATTTTATTTCTCAAGATTAGACTGAAGAACAGCTCACAGTCCAGCTAATTTTCAAATCACCTCATGAAGCAACAGGAAAGGCTTAATGGCTGAAAATAGTGCATGCTGCTTACACTATAGCCATAATAGAATGGAAAAGGAAATGGCAGGAGTCTGTGCCAAACAATCTGGATAGGATAGAGGGAGGCTGGTCATGTTTCCTACTCCTAGTTCCTACCCATGATTCTACATTGAAGATAAGCATCCATTCACAAATCAGGCGAGCAAAGTACCCCATAGTCAAGCTGTCCCGTCACGCACCATTTTGGTTCATAATTAAGAATCAATACATGGGCAATGCTGCCGTGAAACAACCGTTGCAAAAAGTCCCCGCATTTAGGAAAAGAACTATTGGATGGGAGAACTGGTACAATTGCAGTGACAATGTTACTGGATGAGTTATCTAGAGGCTGGACCAATGATCCAGATCGCACCAGAGCAACTGAGGGAATTTAACTTCAATTAACTAAATCTGGAATTAAAAATTTACTCTAATAATTATGAAACTACGAGCTTGTTATAAAACCTCATCTGGTTTGCTGTTCTTACTAGCCTGGCCAATATGGCTACATTGAGAGCAACATCAATGTACTTGCCTCTTAACAGTTCTCTGAAATGAACTAGCACACTTTTCAGTTGTATCAAACCTGCACAGAAAAATCCAACGGACTAACTGGCATTGACTGAGACACCAGGCACGACCAACACACCCTCGCCAGTCAAGTCTGCAAAGTCCTCCTCATCAACATCTAAGAACTCGTGTCAAAACTGGAAGAGCTGTCCCGTAGACTAGTCGGATACAAATTTGATAGTGATACTTACCGAGTCATATCATATTGCCAACGTCCCAGGCTTCTTCATTATCGTATCAGGCTGTCTCTTGCCCCACTGGCACCAGATTGTCAGCACATGGGTATACAATAAAGGAGGGAGTGACCTTGGGAGTCCTCATCATCAACTCCAGACCCAATGAAATTCCATGGCAGGTCAAACATGGGCAAGAAAATCACCTAATTACCACCTTCCCTCAGTCAACCAGTGCTCTTCCATGATGCATAACTTGAAACAGCAATGAGTTACAAGAGCACAGGATGCATTTTGGGTGGGGGTACTTCAACCTGCATCACCGAGAATGGTTTGGTAGCACCACTATTGATCAAGTTGGCCAAATCCTGAAAGACACTTGCCAGACTGGGCATGTGGGAGGTGATGAGAATACCAAGAGGGAGAAACACACTTGACCTCACCCTCACCAATCACCCAACGGCAGATGCATGTCTATGATAGCTTTGATAGTGTTCACACCAAAGCCCTTGTATAGATGAAGTCTCATCTTCACATTGAGGATACCCTCCATTGTTTTGTGTGGTACCATCACTGTGCTAAATGGAATCGATTCACAACAGATTTTGCATTTCATAATTGAGCATTTATGATTGTGGGCCATTAGCATCCACAAAATTGTAGATTAATACAATCTTAGTTTACTAGTTTTAACTGGGCAAAGAAGTGGAATTAGAGGCGAGGTGGAAGTAACTCAACGTCAAGGGAGCACGAGAGCAAATCTGGCACCATGGTGCCCTAGCAAAATTTAATTCAGTTTTTGAATCAGGGTAAACTGTCCAATGGTCACAGTCATACCAAACAAAGAAAGATGGCTGTGATTGTTGGAGGTCAATCATTTCAGTCCCAGGTCATCACTGCAGGAATTCCTGGACAGTCTCCTTGACCCAACCATCTCCAGGTGCTTCATCAATTTCCATCCCACCAATACAGAGCCAGAATTAAGGACATTCGCTGCTGATTGCACAGTGTTCAGCACTATTCCCAAATTCTCAGATACTGAAGCAGTCCGTGCCCACATGCAGCAAGGTCTGGGCAACATCTAGGTTGAGCTGATAAGTGGCAAGTAACATTCATGCCACACAAGTGCCAAACAATGACTATCACAAGCAAGAGAGAATCTAATCATCTTCCCTCAACATTCAATGGCTTCACCTTCATTGAATCAGACACATCAACATCCTTAGCTCTCCAATGACCAGAAACTGAACTGGACCAGCCATATAAATATGTGGATACAATAGCAGATCATAGACTGAGAATTTTGTGGCGAGTAATTCACCTTCCAACTCTTCAAAGCCTATCCTATAAGGTACAAGAGTGAGATGGAATAATCTCCACTTGTACAAATGAATGCAGCTCAAAAGACACTTAAGGATGTTGACACCATCAAAGACAAAGCAGCCCACTTGATCGGCATGTCATTCACCACCTTAAACATTCATTCTCTGCACCACTGGTGTTATGGTTGCAGTATGTACCGCCTATGAAATGCACTACAGAAACTCGTCATGATTCCTTTGACAATACTTTCTAATCCTACATTTTCTACCACCTGGACAAGCATGGGAAACCAACAGATGGGAATGCATTACCTGCAAGTTCCCTTTCAAGGCGCATAATCCTGGCTTCAAAATACTTTGCCATTCCTTCACTGTCACTAGGTCAAAATCCTGGAACACACTTTCTAGCAGCACTGTGGATGTACCTATATCCACATGGACTGCAGCAGTTCAAGGCAACGATTCACTACCATCTTCTCAAGGGCAACTGAGATCACCGGTAAATGCTGACCTTGCCAGTGGTGCTCACACCCTATGAACAGATTTAAAAAGGGAGGGAAAAAAAGGGTAAAAATCTGGCAGAGTACAGGAACAGTGTGTACTTCAGAAGTCTCTAGTCTTCCAGAAACAAGAAAAACTGCTAATTTATGAACCACAGCAAAATTAAGGCAAGTACAAGAAGTTACCATGGTAAAGGGCACATTCAAAAGCCTCAATTTCTATACATCTGAGGTGGTAAAAGAAATATATAGACATCATACTCTTAGTATTCACTGTACGGCAAAGTACAGTCAATTATTTTTGAATGTTTGCACTTGACAGAAATCCTGACTGGAAGCAGTAAATGATCCAGACAGTTCATTGGCACACTGTCAAAGTTACAGAGCTGCTCAAACAGCGAAGGTTAACAATGTTGATTTATCATACAATGTTACAGATTTTTGATCGACAAGGAATTACGAGGGACAGGCTGGAAAATGGAGTTAAGGCCACATTCAGATCAGCTATATTCAGATGATACTGAGTGGCAGAGTAGGCTTCAGGGACCAAATGGCTTATTCCTGCACCCATTTCCTATGTTCTGTTAACTCTGATAATATAATCTGGTTCCTACAAATTAAAAGTGAGAAATAAAATTACAGCCACTTCAGCCATTGAGTAATGTGCTAACTGTCACAAGAGGATAAAGCACTTGAACTTCAGTCTGAAATGAGAGAATGATCTTTGCTGCTACACCAATTGCCTACATACACAACACAAAACGACAATCATGCACAGCAGCACTTTACAATTATTTCTGCCATACATTCAAAAAATGAAACACCAGAAATTAAATAAAGTAATTTCAAATAAACGCTCAGATTAATGTTGCATCCAAGAAGCGCTTCACAGTTGCAGCCATTTTTTCCCTCTTAAATGTCATGTTGTAAAATTTTAGATGAAAACCCACCTCGGACAAGTAGTACATGTCTTGAGGTTAATTTGATGCATTATAGGCTTCCAGCCAGTAGTCATCATCTTGAAATTCTCCTTTGTACAGATGAAGGAATTGATTTATTCCATCATCCCGAGCTAAAAAGCCACGGTAGTCACTATTCAAAGAGCAAAAGTCTAATTTGGTTCAGAGCTCAACTACTGTTCTTTAGGCAGTAAATACACATGGAACTGAAGTAATAATTGGGAGTGTTTTCCCTAAATTTTGTTACAATGTAACAGAATCAAAACTTTGACACTGACTCAGATTTAGTCGTGGATGGCAACCAATTTCAGACAGGGGGTGCCATGAATTTATCCTTCGGGGAATTTTCAAATAAAAGCAATGAAATACTTGTCTTTTAATTATACCCTATTCTCTGCAACATAAAAATGGATTACCTAAAAATGAGTTTCTCAAACTTTTTCAGCCATGGAACCGTTTTGACCTCCCAAGAGCACTGAAGGAACCCCCAAGAAACATTTGATTGTATTGAAGAGCCAAACCACAAAAAAATGATTGTTCTTGCATTATGAGCACAAACACACAAAAACCTAATTCATAGAAGTCTTTTCCATTTCTTAAATGTGTATGTAATTAAAAAGTTCTCATTCAAAAACATACTTGGGTCTTACCTTCCTCATTTAATTAGGATGGGGGGAGGAGGCAGGGGGAAATTGCTGCTGCTCCTATGATTCAAATGGGAAGAGTGCTGTTGAAATGCTGGATTCTCATACCGGACATACACAGTACAGCTAACATTGGCATCTACCCAGCAGTGTGGATAATTGCCCAGGTACGTCCTGTACACAAGAAATAGGACAAATTTATAACCCGGCCAATTACCACCCCATCAGTCTATTCTCAGCCATCAGTAAAGTGGTGGAAGGGGTCATCAACACTGCTATCAAGAGGCACTTACTCAGCAATAATCTGCTCACAGGCGTTCAATTTGGGTTCTACCAGGGTCACTCAGCTCCTGACCTCATTACAGCCTAGGTTCAAACATGGACAAAAGAGCTGAATGCCAGAGGTGAGGTGAGAGTAACTGCCCTTGACATCAAGGCAGCATTTGACCGAGTATGATATTAAGGAGCTCTAGCAAAACTGGAATCAGTGGGTATCAGGGGTAAAACCCTCCACTGGCTGGAGTCATGCCTGGGACAAAAGAAGATGGGTGTGGTGGTTGAAGGTCAATCATTCAGCCCCGGGACATTACTGCAGGAGTTCCTCAGAGCAGTGTCCTTGGCCCAACCATCTTCAGCTGTTTCATTAATGACCTTCTTTCCATCATCAGGTCAGATTACTGCACAATGTTCAGCATCATTCACGACTCTTCAGACACAGAAGCAGTCAATGTCCAAATGCAGCAAGACCTGTCCAATATCCATGCTTGGGTTGACATGTGGAAAGTAACATTCTAGGCAATGACCATCACCAACAAGAAATGACCTAACCATCAGCCCTTGACATTCAATAGCATTACCACTGCTGAATTCCCTCACTGTCAACATCCTGGAAGTTATCACTGACCAGAAATTGAACTGGACTAGCCATATAAATACCATAAATAAACAGCAGGTTAAAGGCTAGGAATCATGTGGTATTAAGGGAAATGTAGTTATACGGCAAGTTGGTTAACAGATGAGGCTGAGGTTGATTTTTGGACAGTAAGAAGTGATGTCCTCCAAGGTGGATTCATAGCCCTAGTCAGAAAATAGGTATAAAATCTTTAAACATGGAAGAACAATTTAATCATGGTGCAATAAGAAAGTTTAGGATTAACAACTTATTTATGTAGTGTCTTTAAAGTAGCAACAAGTCCCAAGGTGCTCTGAGTGCTACCGATACAAGCCATTTTTTGAGTCCACGGCAGAGAAGATTTCAGGACAGATGACTAAAAACTAGGTGAAAAGGTAGGTTTTAAGAACCATCCTTGAAGGGGGATAAAAACTTGCAGTTATACACAATCACCAAACATTGCAAAGTGCTTTATAGCCAATGAAATACTTTCTAAAGTGCAGTCACTGTCAAACAATAAAGTAAGAAGTTTCACAACATCCAGGTTAAAGTCCAACTTCTTACTGTGCCCACCCCAGTCCAACGCCAGCATCTCCACCTCAAACAATAAAGTGACAGTGACCTCAATTGCTTTTCCTGATGTTGATTGAGGGATAAATATTGTCCAGGCAACTAGGGATAACCCCCCCTGCTCTTTGAAATAAGTGCCATGGAATATTTTACATCCACCCGAACAGGTAGATGGGACCTCAGTTTAACATTTCATCCAAAACACACCTCCAACAGTGTCGTACTCCCTTGGTACTACACTGGACAGTCAGCCTTGATTTGTGTGCTCAAGTCTTGGAATGGGACTTGAACCTGGAACCTTGTGACTCAGAGGTTAGAGTGCTGACAACTGAATGCAACAGACAAAGTGAGGTGGAGAAGTTTAGGGAGGGAATTACCTTAGGAACCCTGAGAATAAAAGCACAGTTGCCAGTGAGATTAAAATCAGGGATCTTAGTCTGAATTGTGTAGAGATCTCAAAGGCTTGTAGGTCTGGAGGCGAGGGATGGAACAGGTGATGCCATACAAAGATTTTCAAACAAGGATGGGGATTTTAAGAATTGAGGCATTGCTTGACGAGAAATCAGCGCAGGTCAGCAAGCACGGGGTGATGGGTAAATAAGCCTAGTATCAAGAAACAGTAGATTTTTGGATGAGTACAAGTTTATGCAGGGTTATGGTTGGGAGGCAGCCTTGGACAACATTGGCACAGTTGAGTCTAGAGGTAACAACGGCATTGTGACGGGTTTCAGCAGCAGACAAGATGAGGCAGTGTCCTAGTCAGGCACTTTCCAGATGTAGTGGATAATTTTACAATTTGCTCCATAGAATACAAAAGCAAGCAACCGGAGACATGGTTAGAGGGGGGACAGGACTGGAAGCTTAACATTCCAGGATATTGTTGTTTTAGACAGAACAGAGGAGGAAACAAAAAGCGGTGGGGGAGTTGCATTGCTGATTAAGGAGCAAATCATAGCTATGTTGAGGGAGGACACAGTGGAGGGATTTTGTAGTGAGGCATTATGGGTGGAGCTCAGGAATTAAAAAAGGTGAAATCACAATGTTGGGAGTGTACTATAGACCTCCAAACAACCTGCAGAAGACAGAGGAGCAGCTGTGTAGTCAGATATTGAAAAGGTGTGAAAAAACAGGGTAATTGTGATGGGTGATTTTAACTTCCCCAATATTGGTCTGGCGATCCCTTATAGCCAGGGACTCGGATGGACAGCAATTTGTTAGATGTGTCCAGGAGGCTTTTTGATACAGTATGTTGACAGTCCAACCAAGATGTGGGCCATACTAGATTTGGTATTGGGGAATGAGCCAGGCCAGATGATCGATGTTTCAGTGGGGGAGTTTTGGGCTGAGTGACCATAATTCTGTAAGATTTCGGGTAGTCATGGATAAGGACAAAAATGGCACTCGGGTGAGGGTAATTGAGCAACGGCAATTACATCCAAACTAGACACGAACTGGGGAATGTGGCTTAGAAGCAGCTATTTGAGGGCAAACCACATGAGGTTTTTAAAAGGCCAGTTGATTGAGGTGCCAGACAAGCACGTCTCTGCAAAAATGAAGGATAGAAATGGCAGGATTCGGGAACCATGGATGACAAGGGAAATTGTAAGCTTAGTCAAAAGGAAAAAGGAAGCATACAATAGGTCCAGGCATCTAAAAACCGACGAAGCCCTATAGGAGTACAGTGAAAGTAGGAACGAACTTAAACGTGGAATTAGGAGGGCTAAAAGGGGCCATAATATCTTTAGCAAACAGGGTGACAGAGAATATATTAGGAGCAAGAGTGTAGCAAGAGAAAGTGTAGGCTCACTCAAGGACAATGGAGGGAAGTTATGCGTGGGTAAAGTGAGTGGAACTCTGAGTACTTTGTATCAGTACTCACTAAGGAGGACATGACAGATGTTGAAGTCAGGGATAGGTGTGTGTACACTCTTGAGAACAAAGGAGGAAGCATTGAGTATCCTAAATTGCATTAGTGTAGACATGTCCCCAGGGCCAGATGGGATCCATCCCAAGAGACTGCGGGTGGCAAGGGGAGAAATAGCTGGGGCCTTAACAGATATCTTCACATCCCTTTTGACCACAGGCGAGTTTTCGGAGACTGGAGAATAGCCAATGTTGTTCCCTTGTTTAAGGAAGGAAGCAGGGATAATCCAGCAAATTATAGGCCGGTGAGCCTAACATGAGTGGTGGGGAAACTTTTGGAGAAGATACTGAGGGACAGGAGAAGTGCACATTTGGAAGAAAATGGACTAGTTAGTGACAGGCAGTATTGTTTTGTACGGGGAAAGTCATGTCTCACCAATTTGATTGAGGTTTTTGAAGAAGTGACAAATAAAATTAATGAAGGATGGGCTGTGGATGTAGTTTATATGGACTTTAGTAAGGCATTTGACAAGGTCTTACATGGCAGACTGGTATAAAAACTATCATATGGGATTCAGGGTGGGCTGGCTAGATGGATACAGAACTGGTTTGGTTATAGAAGACAGAGTAGCAGTGGAAGGGTGTTTTTTCAGAACGGAGATCTGTAGCTAGTGGTGTTCCACAGGAATCAGTGCTGGGACCTGTTGTTTGTAGAATATATAAATGATGTGGAGGAAAATGTGGGTGATCTGTTAGTAAGTTTGCGGATGACACGAAGATTGGCGGATTTGCTGATTGATTGTCAGAGGATACAACAGGATATATAGATAGATTGGAGATTTGGGCACAGAAATGGCAGGTGGAGTTTAATCCGGACAAATGTGAAGTGATGCATTTTGAAGGATCAAATTTAGGTATGAATTATACTATAAACGGCAGAACCCTTAGGAACGTTAGCATACAGGGGGATCTGGGCGTGCAGGTCCATAGTTCCCTAAAAGTGGCAACATAGGTGGCCAAGGTGACTAAGGCGGCATATGGCATGCTTGCCTTAATCAGCTAGGGTACTGAGTACAAGAGTTGGGAAATCATGCTGCAGCTATATAAAACCTTGGTTAGGTCGCATTTGGAATATTGTGTGTAGTTCTGGTTACCACATTATCAGAAGGACGTGGAAGCTTTGAGTGCGTGCAGTGGTTAGCACTGCTGCCTCACAGCGCCAGGGGCCTGGGTTCAATTCCCGACTTGGGCCACTGTCTGTGTGGAGTTTGCACATTCTCCCTGTGTCTGCGTGGGTTTCCTCCGGATGCTTCGGGTTCCTCCCACACTCCAAAGATGTGCGGGTTAGGTGCATTGGCTATGCTAAATTGCCCCTTAGTGTACCCGAACAGGCGCCGGAATGTGGCGACATGGGGATTTTCACAGTAACTTCATTGCAGTGTGAATGTAAGCCTACTTGTGACTAATAAATAAACTTTACTGTACAAAGGAGGATCACCAGGATGTTACCTGGTCTTGAGGGTGTTGGCTATGAGGAGAAGTTGATAAACTAGGATTGTTTTCACTGCAAAGACAGAGGCTGAGGGGAGACCTGATATAGGTCAACAAAATTATAAGAGGCATAGACAGGATGGATAGTCAGAGACTTTTCCAAGGGTGGAAGTGTCAATTACAAGGGGGCACAGGTTCAAGGTGAGAGGGGGAAAGTTTAAGGGAGATGTGCGGGGGAAGTTTTTCACGCAGAGAGGGTGGGTGCCTGGAACGCGCTGCCAGAGAATGTGGTGGAAGCAGGCACATTAGCAACATTCAAGAGGAATCTAGATGTGTACATGAATGGGGAGGGAATAGAAGGATATGGACCGAATAAGGGCAGAAGGATTTTTTTAGTTTAGTTAGAACAATGATCAGCACAGGCTTGGGGGGCCGAGTGGGCTGTTCTTATGCTGTGCTTTTCTTTGTTCAAAGAGGGCAACTCAATACCCATACAAATTATTGATTGGGCAACAAGCAGAATCTGTATAAAAGACTGAGGTGCTGGAGATCTGAAATAAAAACAAAGTGCTGGCAAAACTCAGCAGGTCCAGCATCATCTGTGGAAAGACAGAAATGGAGTGTAAAGAGAGAAAAACAGAGAAATGTAAACAGTGTTTCTCTCTCCACAGATGCCGCTAAACATGCTGGGTTTTTCCAGCTCTCTGTTTTGATAAACAGAATCTTGTGCCCAGTTTTTGGCACCTTACTTTATGCATGATATTAAAATCAGATGGAGGATTTGTAATAAGGAACTTGACTTGGCATATGCTGATAGGATGTTTCCCCTCACGGGAGAAATCAAGAACAAGGGGTCAGTTTAAAAATATGGGGTCTCCCATTTATTTTCTCTGAAGGTTGTCAGTCTTTGGAATCCCCTTCCATAGAGAGCACAGTAGAGGCCAGATCATTGAATATAATCACAGATGAGTGAGGCAGATTTTGATCTACAAGGATTACAGGAGTCAGACTGGAAAGTGGCATTAAAGGCCACAAACAGAACAACCATGATCTTATTGAAACTCAGAGGAGGACTCCTGCTCTGATTTGAACAAGGCTCATGAGGCTTTGGCTAGGAGAGCAAATCAGGGGAACTGGAATTCTTTTCATTAGAATGAACAAGCCTCTGTGAGGGGTTCTGATAAGAGGTGTTCAAAATTATGATGAACTTTGCTAAGAAAAACTAATTCCACGGTTAGATGAGCCTGTAACTAGAGGTCAGAAATTTATCACCACCAAAGAAACAAAGGCTGAGGTTAAGAGAATGTTCAACTGATGACATGGTGGAACCATAATTCATAATATTTTTTTTAAAAAGAGAAATAGATGAATATTTTTAATATTGATACTGAGCTGTTCCTAAATCCTGGACGGAGCACCGACATTTTTATGCTCCAAGAATTGGTTGAGCATGCTGAAAATTTTGACCTCTACGTTTTTCCTTAATTCTCGGAATCTTGGCCTGGCGTTTCTGCTCAATTATGCTATTTTTCGGTGCAATTAACTTGTTATATGTAAACAGTACCAAAGGTCCCCGAAATTAAAGCACAAATTGCTTTCAGCTTTAACTCGAGTTTCTGCTATCTTTGTATTTGTTTTAAAAAACATTGCTTGAGAATCAAACCCCAACCACATAACTGGCCATTCCGAGAATGAATCAATCACCACTGGCAGTTTCCACTAACTGCAGACCTTTGATAAGGCTCCAAATATCAAGTTGGATCTTTTGAAATCAAGGACACTTAACAGGTAGGTTTTGAAAGGTTTAGAATTTTAAAACAATTACAAAAGGAACTGATTACTGCACCCAGTATAAAACTAGGGACAAAATGTAATTTTTAATTCATCATCAGTTAGAATGGCACTAATTTGGTGATAAACCAATGAAGTTATCAGCTGTATTAATCATGCGTGTCAAGGATTTTTTTTCCTGAAGTAATGTTTTTTAAAAATTATGTTTTAAAAATGCTGCCCGCATGCACTGGTTCATGGCAGATTTTGCATTTAGCAAAATGCAAATGATTTGAGTAGAAACTGGGGCTGGGATGCAGGAAAACACTCTACATGTGCAATTCTGGCCACTCGACTCAGAATTACCTACTTGGCCCAAAGGAAAAACTTACTTCATTCAAGGCTCCTAGAATTTGGCAAAATGTGGATTCTGACTGAATAATTTATCAGACTGCGCTACTGAGCATGAATGTTTGGAATTCAAAGCCATTTCATTCCATATCATATACATGTGCACAAAAATAGACATTTTTTGAGGATACGCTAGAAGTGAGAAACCAGCTTTCAATTGAAGCCGAAGTTAAAGGAAACCGGGTTGCCAACATGTTATTGTTCATTTTGTACCACCACTGAAGATCCATTTCACCCTTGTTACATTAATCCTGGCAGTACTTGATGTTGATAGTTTTAAAGTCTAGCATAGTATTATATTCAAATGATACAATAACCTCCCTATCTACCACTAGCAATCTAAACTACTATCAGAGAATATTACATACACTTGTTTTGTTCACGCATTCACAGCTTTCATTTTGTACATTTCTCCACTTGAGAAAGGCTATTTAGAATGTGATCAACATAACATTTCAAGGCCATACTTAACTTACAAATTATAGCTAGTAACACGTGCATACCTATATATTTAACACAATGGAGGTTCTCCCAGTCTCGTTCATTCATGTGAGGCAGCATCACTTTAATCCCTTTCATCACTTCACATTCCATCTCGGCAGAGAAAATACACACAATACTACGTTTTAATGCACAAAATTACAAACAACTAGAAGTATGTTGAAAGGCAACCATGTAAACTGGTACATGCAGAGACCACTTTGCCAACATAAACATAACCTTCTTACTTAAATCTAACCCTACATAACAAAAACTGCACTTCAAACACAATTCATTGTACTGAAGCAATTGAAGTTGCCCTGAGGATGTGATGAGGTCTTATATAAATGCAGGTTCACTCTTCCACGTTATGCCTACAAATTTCATGGACAGTTTAACGCAGTCAGCAGTAGAGGATGCTAGCCACTTATTCCTTTTTGTACCTGCACTATATTTTTCAGATTTTCCTTGTCCCACGTCCAGCCTGGTGCATGTACATTCCTTGGGTCATTGAATTTATTCAATTATCCCAACTTTATGATGCAAAGTATCATCCACTTCCAATAATAAGGCATCTTTCCAAGTCACGCAGCAAAACCTTGCATTTATATAGCACTGGTGGCGCAAGAGGGCAGCACAGTGAGCAGGAAAAGGACACACAAAGACCAGGGAAAAGGAATAGAAATTTCTCATTTTGTATGAAGAGTGCAAGATGCCACAGTAGGGATTCAGAGGGCAGGAGAACACTGGTTGAATGGCCTATAGACGTCAGGTATAGTTCCAAAACTGACAGCTTGTGATTTAATGATTACAAAAGGTTATTTGGCCCAAAGATTCATCCCTTTGGCAGATTGGCCTGACAATCCATTCTGTATACATGAGTGAGAAGAGTGCCATCATTCTGCTCAGTAGATGGGTAATTGATGAGGTCAGAGCAGACACACCAACATTAAAGTCGGGTTTCACCCTACTTTGCACTACAGCAACAACTTGCTTTTATTTAGCATCTTTACACAGGAACTAGAACTTAAGAGGAGGAGTAGGCCCTTTGAGCTTGCTCTGCCATTCAATAAGGTGATGGCTGATCTGACTGTGGTCTCAACTCCACTTTCCTGTCTGCTCCCCGCAACTTTCATCAAAACTTTTTCTAAATCAGCCTTGAATAAATTCAATGACCCAGCCTTCACTGCTTTCTGGGGAAGAGAATTCCACATACTACCAACCCTCAAAAAAAAACGTCATTTCCGTCTTAAAAAGGGAGACATTTTATTTTAAAACTGTATCCCTTAGTTCTAGCTGCTCCCACAAGAGAAAACATCCTCCCAGTATCCACCTGATCAAGTCCCCTTGGGATATTTTTCAATAAGATCTCTCTCACTCTTCTAACTCTAATGGATATAGGCCCAACCTGTTCAACCTTTCTTTACAAGATAAGCGCTCCATCCCAAAAGTGAGTCCAGTGAACCTTCTCTGCACTGCTTCGGATGCAATTATATCCTTTTTCAAATAAAAATACCTGCTCACAATATTCCAGATGTGGTCTCACCAAGCATAGGTAAAGTAAAACCTCCCTGTTTTTTTTTATTCAATTGCCCTTGCAATTGCAAACACCAATACTGCATTCCATAAAAACCTCAAGATGCTTCACAGGTCACTCTCACAGACAGTGGGCTATATGATCACCTCTGTTTCGCGTGTAAAATTCATCAAGAGCTACATATGGATGGACATAAGTCAAGTGATCAAAAATTCTCTCACTAAATTGGTTTTAAGCAACTCAAGTGAGAAAAATAGAGACAGAACAATAAGGCAGACAATTCCAAAAGGTTTAGGACCAAGGCAGCTGAAGGCACAGCAGGCAATGGCAGAGTCAATTAAAAATCAAGGATGTGCAAGAGGTCAGAATTGAAGGAACACACAGATCTCCAAGGATTGTAAGACTTGATGTGGTGGCAAGAGAACCAGAGGGGCAAGGCCATGAAGGGCTTCACAAAAAAGGATGAGAATTTTAAAATCAAGACATTGCCAGACAAGCAGCCAATGTAAGTAGGCTAGCAGAGGGTTGATTGGTGAATGGGACTTGATGCAAATTAGCATGTGGTCAGAGTTTCAGATGAATTTTCAAGTATATGTTAAACATTCCAGGGGGATAATATGAGTACCACAAGGTCCCATCTCCACTTGCTCCAAATGAGAAGATTAGCTTTTCAAGCTACAACTTGAATGAAAGAGTTTGGAGATGTGAAAAATCAGAATATTGCGTTATAACAGGTCAGAACTAAATCTGACAATTGCGGGGGATAAATTAATTGGGAAGATGGGTGTAGAATTTCAGACAATAGACAAGGAAAATAAATATCTGATGGATTTCATGCAGAGCGATGTGGTGATGTAAACTGAGAAGAATGCAGGGGACAACAACAGTAAAACTTTAGAAACGAGAAAATAGGATGATCAAGTGGTAAAGCTGAAAAAAGTGATCCCAAGTTTTATAACTATGAGAATAGTTTGCAAAAGCAAATTAAATGTTAAACAAATGCAAATCATTGTTTAGGCAACAATTGCGGGTAGGCTATCAAAGTCAAGGAGAAGATACCGAAAGGATTTTGAATGGGATGAGGGGCTTCATTTGTTTGGAGACGCGAGAGAAACCACCCCTCTTATTTTGGATTAATTAAGAGAAGAGCAGATCAAAATTGAGATGTGAAAAAGAAATGAGAAATATTTTATTGGGTTGTTAGAACATTAAATTTCCCTGTAAAACATTCATGGAAACAGAATGCATACAGTTTAAGGGAAAATTGATAATATTTGGGGAAAACAGGTGAAACAAAGTTACAATGAAACAATGTCAATGGTGATTAGGTGGATAGGTCTTCTAAAGAGTTGGCATGGATGCAAAGGTCCAAATGGCTGCCGTGTGCTGTCAATAGCTATTGTTTGCTAGATTCAATAAAACTTTATTTACAACATTCATTCAGGAAACTCTTCCACAGCACAGATGGACAAATTGAACTTCCCTTTCTCCTCTTTTAACCTTAATTTCCCAAATCATCCTTCTAACTGGTAGGGCAACGTAAATTAAGCCAGCTTAGTCCATGACTCTTGCACTTCATGAATCTATTGCAACCACATACGATTTATCATTGTCACTGGTGCCTGATGCTCAGCCGCTTTTCCAGTTAAGCTAAATGTGGACTAGACCTTAGTCAACTGACACCGTGGTTTTATTGGAACAGGAATAACTGGCAACTGAAATATATAACACACAATTTAAATTACCTAATGATTCACCTTTTAAAATGCTAAATTACCATTTTTGTGTTATGTTCTTAATCCATTTCAGTACCAATAACAACTTTGAATTCTCAGAATTACACTGTACTGCTGATCGATACAAACATCTACTAACAATGCTTTCTAGTATATAAGAGTGTAGGTGCAGTATGATATCAGCATTCAAACACAGAATGGCAGAGTAAACAAGTAAAGGCAGAGTACATTTGTGAAAAGCAGTTATGTGCAAATTGAGACAAGACAAATCCATCTGATGCAAAAAAATTCAGATGAACTCCCAACTCAATTTATTTCCTAGTTAAGTCAATATCGCAGCAAATATATCAGTTTTAGCACATGATTGTACTGAACCACAATGGAACCCAAAATGTTCAGTAAACAAGAAAACTTTGTTTTGATAAATTATCTACTATTCACACAAAAAAATCAGATTTTTAAAAATTAATTTGTGATCCTGGAGATAAAATAATGAGGCATTATACAAAGAGCACTTTCTCCAGTTATATAGAATCCAGGAATGCAGATCCTATTTTACACAGTAAACATTTTTGCCTAAATTAATTTAAAATATTTATATAACCGCATTTATGGCTGGAATGTGTGTGTGTGTGGTGGAGGAAGACAAACTTAATTGAAAGCACATTGTAAGTGCTAAACATTCTTTCAATTGATTTTTGTTTCTAAAAGTATATCTAGTTACTACCTCCCACCCACATGCAAATTTCTCTGCATTAAAAAAAAATCAAGGGACCATATCATCACTTCCTGCATACTGCCCACAAGTATCCATTCATGATCCCTGCATTCAGGTCTTCTACACAGCTTCATAGTAGGTTCACATAGAAGATGATGGATCGGGAAAAGGCCACGGTATCAATGCCTAGAGCAAACCTAGCCTAATTTAACCATTACATACCGATAGTCTTATTTAGTTGTGTCATGCATTTTTATTTTATGTTATTTCATTTATTTTGGATGTTTATACACAATTCATAACACTGGCATAAAGAGGTTCTCCTTCATACTTATGCGCACGCATGCATGCGTGACATTCTACTTACCACTCAAGTCAATTTAGGTCCTTACTTCAGATTTCGACATTACTAAAGAAAATACTACCCTCACAGTAACACTGCAGCTGTGGATTCAATGCACCCCAGGTCACTCTCCCAGTGCATAAGCTACTGCACAGCAATCTCAAAATATCCCGTTTCCACTTCTCTCAAACACTAGCTTCATATACTTGTGACCTCTCTCTCCTTTAGCAATTTCCATGGACCACCAAAAAAAATTCCACAACAATATACCCCTTCCCCTGGCATACAAGTTCATCCATTACTTCCATCACTGTCATGATCTTCATTCTTTTACTCATTATAGTATAGGTCTTTGGAAGCTTGCTTTCTTCTGCACCATCTCCTTAGCCATTATGCTGGTATCAAGATCAATGGCAATATCAACATGTTTATATTGCAGGTATTTTAAGCTCTGATACATAGTCAGACTATCGCCTTCCATTTCTATTCCCACTGACTGTTTTGTGAGAGGGTCCCTTATAATACAGAATGTGGTGGGTGACAATACACAGATCTTAATATCTTCATGAATTTTTGATTTTTTTTGTTTCAATCCTGAAACATCTTTCTACATCTTGTATAGCAATCTGGTAACTTTTCCAGATGTTTTATTGGCCTGCAGAAACGTCTGTGCGTCATTTCTCACAGATGAGTCACATATCTGCTTCAGTCTATGAAAAATTCAAAAACCTTTTTATATGCCCAACACTTCTGAATTACTTATTTCAGCAGAAAGATCCATCTGGTCTTTTCCCTCAGTCTTTCATTTAATTGTCTGCACCCTATTCCGTACACTAGAAAAATGTGTTCTGTAAAATATTAAAACAGATAAATGCCTTCATAATCCTTATATTTCTTCCCATCTCCTACATGTTACAGAATTATTGCTGCCAGCTTCCAAACCTTCTCCAGACATTCCCAGTCCAAAGATGTGCAGGTTATTGGCCATGCTTAATTGCCCCTTAGCTGCACATGGTAAATGTGCAGGGTTATAGGGACAGAGCGGAGGAGTGGGTGTAGCTAGAATGCTCCTTTGCTTAGTCAGTGCAGACTCAGTTGGCTGAATGGCTACCTCCTACACTGTAGGGCTTCTATGATTTGAATCAAAAATAAACTCTTCCACTGCTTCACCCTTCCAATAGTTAATCAGCATTTTATGCATTCCTCTCCATGATAATGCCTGTTCTAAATTTTACACTATAATTTCTTCTGCTAACTCATGCTGCTCTCCTGTTATTGTTTGCACTCTTCCATCATCTGTATCAAGATGATGTTTCCATGAGAAAATAGGTACCCAGCTCAAACAATTTCTGCTTTTTTAACTTCGTGATGGGCCTATCCTTCATTGCAGCAAATACTCAAAACATTGGTGTTATTTGCAACCTGCCTGCCATTTACTCATGTCCCACAGCAGACTTGATATTCCATGCATCTCTTTTCATAACCTAGCTGGGGGTTGTTAAGATAAGGGGGGAAAGCAGGTAAAGAAAAAGATCAAGCCAGGATTCAATGTTAATTTTGATTCAATTTCTCGCTCTCCACAAGAGGTGGTAAGGGAATAATTTCATTCAGCAGGAGAGTAATTAAAAGAATTGAGGCATTACATTTCTCCCCTCTCTCTCTTCTTGCAAGAAAGCATTGACTTTACTTAATGTCAGATCCCAACATTTGCTGGCAGACAACTGCGGACAGTACTCTTGGCAAACATTTAACACCAACCCTTTAAATGTCCCCTTTAAATGTCCGAAGTATCTTCATAGGGATCCCAAAGTCAGTCTACATTGTCAAATCAGTACTATGTATGAACTATGCTGCTCACACCCTCCCCACTCCCTGTGCAAATTGAAGATCACATTCCTATATTTTAATGTTTCTCTTTGCACTCTTTCCAAATTCCACCCACATTCCAACAAGATAATAGGCACATTTAGCTGCTGCTATTCTGTACACCTCCACCTTACACACAAAAAATCTACATGTCTACTTCTAATTAATCAGCAATCACAATAAAATTGCATCAAAAATGTTCAATCAAAATTGCTAAAGTTTACATCCATACCTGCCATTCTGGCCAATAAAGCATAAAAACATCCATGACCAAGAAAAACTTTCCAACGCACAAGTATAGGTAAAACAATTAACACCATACAAGTAATTTGTTCAAGGAAAAAATGCAGTACGAATGCCTTACTGTTATCACAGTTGCCACGGTTGAACACTCAAGTGGACAGTTATTGCCCAACATTACTGAAAACTTTAGTAGCTGGAACAAGTAAATTTATATTTGTACAATTGTTGACTGCACAGCAGAAATTATAGTCAGAATGGCACAGCACAGAAGGAGACCACTTGTCCCACTTGTCAGTGCTCTGAAAGAGTTGTCCAATTAGTCCGATTCCCAAATTCTTTCCCCATAGCCATGCATTTTTAAAGTATATATCCAATTAGTTTGTGAAAGTTACAGCTGAATCTTCTTCCATCACACTTGCAGACATTCCATTGCAGGTTGTCAAAACTCAGTAAAAAATGATGCTCTTCTCACTACTAGCTCTTCTGCCAATTACTGAACTCTGTCCTTTGGTTACAAACCCTCTGCCAACAGAAACAGTTTCTCCTCATCTATTCCATCAAGAGTGAGGAATCATCTCATTACGGTCAAAATAATACAAGTCCAGCAAGTTAAGAACCACCACATATGGATTGAGTTGGGCCTGCAATCCAGATACTTGTCATTTATGATGCACTGACTTCAAAAAGGAAACCTCAAAAGTTCTCCTACAATGCAGTTATGATTCCAGTGAACATCAGGTGCGTTTTTGTTCACAATTCTTTATGTCATGAGACCAGATTCTACCTGGTTAACAGGAATCACTTTATAATTGGTATAATTAACTGCCCAACACACATTTAGAACCAATGGTAACAATGGGGGCATAAGTAATTCCACAACCTGGAGTCGAAGATTTTAGCTGCACTTAACAGGCCCAAAATAAGGAAAGATGATTCAGAAATAAATTACAAATTAAATAATCAAATCGGCATTATTGTTCTTTAATTACTTAAATTTAGAAGGGTCCAATGGATAATGCAAATGCCAAAAATAAAAAAAGTTAATTTGCTCTTTCTCCTTCGCAACCAATCAAATCATCTGATCAACTAATTTTGCAGACTAAAACAAGGTGCTAGATTTGATTGCCTAGTCTGTTTACAGGGTAGGGGTTGGAAAAGTCCCTTGAATTTGCTTCAGACCCATCAATCGGAGAGACCCATTAGGCAGGTTTCCCACTTCAGCTTGAAGTGCATACATATGTATTAGATGGCTCTACTTCTGAATACACCCTTCATTAATATATTCTCAGTGCAGAACACTTCAGTATCTATAGGGATTTAGAGCAAGGATGGGGAATCTATAGGGATGTAGAGCAAAAGATTGGCACCTCATGTACAGGTTGACTATCAATGGCAGAACAAACTCAAGGGTATGAAAGGGCTAGTCTGTTGCTAAAATTCACAAACTTCAAATAAAATTGAAGTTAGCAGAATGGCACCAGGTGAATTGTTCAGAGACCTGTCTCAGACACGATTCTATGATTATTTTTCACCACAGCAGTTATGTGAAATAAATATGAAGCTTATGATGAATCAGTCCATAAATAAGTCAATAAAAAAATGCTAGAAAAACTCAGGTCTGGCAGCATCTGTGGAGAAAAGGGAGTTAACGTTTCGAGTCCATCTGACTCTTCAGAATCATGTGTACTCAAAACATTAACACTATTTTCTCTCACTGTAGATGCTGCCAGATCTGCTGAATTTTCCCAACATCTTTATTTTTGTTCCAAAATCCACAGTATTTTGCTTTTATTACATAAATATGTCAAGATATCCCAAGATGCTTCACCTCTAATCAGGTGCTGTTGCATAGGCAAACATGGCAGCCACAATGACTGAGCAAGCAGACATTGTCTCATCCAAAAGATAGTTCCTCAGAGAATTCAGTACTCCCTGGGTACTCAATTAGTCTCAATGTATTCAGATTAGCGCATGTCATGGTGCAAACTGTACATGGTCTATTGAACAAATAGGAATTATTTCAAGTTATGTTAAGACAGGAAAAGCAGCACGGTAGCACAGTGGTTAGCACTGCTGCTTCACAGCTTCCAGGGACCTGGGTTTGATTCCCGGCTTGGATCACTGTCTGTGTGGAGTTTGCACATTCTCCTTGTGTCTGCATGGGTTTCCTTCGGGTGCTCCGGTTTCCTCCCACAGTCCAAAGATGTGCGGGTTAGGTTGATTGGCCATGCTAAAATTGCCCCTTAGTGTCCTGAGATGCGTAGGTTAGAGGGATTAACGGGTAAATGTGTAGGGATAAGGGGGTAGGGCCTGGGTGGGATTGTGGTCGGTGCAGACCTGATGGCCTCTTTCTGCACTGTAGGGATTCTATGATTCTATTTCATTCAACTGTGATTCATTGGCTGATCACACATTTAGCCGAGAAATTTATCAATACAAGGTAATATTCTATCAAACCCACCTGAAAGCACAAAAGATTACCAGAATAAAACAAAGGCCTGGATTTGCAATAGAATTAACAGCAAGGCCAACAGCACTCAGCATTATGGAGAAAATCGAAGTGCAACTTTTGGATCCACATGAGGAAACCCAGAGGTTGCTGTTCAGTTTTGCTTTATTCCTCTGCTCACCGAAATCCAGTAAGAAGTTTAACGACACCAGGTTAAAGTCCAACAAGTTTATTTGGTAGCAAAAGCCACACAAGCTTTCGGAGCTCCAAGCCCCTTCTTCAGGGTTTATTTGTTTTGAAACTTCGGAACTCTGTTCCCCAGAGAGTTGTGGAGACAAGGTCAATTAATATTTTTAAGACCGAGATAGATTCTTGACTAACAAGGTTACCAGGGGTAAGTGGAATGTGGAGTTGAGATGACAATCAGATCAGCTCAGCCATGATCTTATTGAATGGCAGAGCAGACTGGAGGGGCTGAATGGCCTACTCCTGATCTTAATTTTTATGTTTGTAAAAGCTTAGTCCAAGAGGTAACTTTTAAGAAATATTCGAGGAGGACAAAGGAGAGATACGCAAGAGATTTAGTAGAAGGGAATACTGAGTTTAACATGCTGTGAAATGGTTTGAGCCTTAGACTCGTAGACTGAAAACCCGAAATGAACTTGGTGCAAAATATAGTGGAATTCCATTGAAGAAGTAGTCTCTCTCATGACTTCAAGAAGGTGGCTTGGAGCTCCGAAAGCTTGTGTGGCTTTTGCTACCAAATAAACCTGTTGGACTTTAACCTGGTGTTGTTAAACTTCTTACTGTGTTTACCCCAGTCCAACGCCGGCATCTCCACATCATGACTGAAATCCATGCAAGATCATGAAGTTGGTGGACTTCTAGTTACCCACTCAGCACCAGAAAAAAACCTCACTGTGCCAGTTAATTGAAAAAGAACACCTACTGGCTAATTCACCTCATTCTTCCAGTTAGACGATCGTACTGAATCACCAAGTTTGCAGTTGGAAAATTATTTTCCCCAGCATATGAAGGAAGAACAGAGTGATGGAAAAGTTCTGATGGGCAGATTTGTCAATTGCTGTCAATTTACTACAGATGTATTTCAGTAGATAACAAAGCTGTATCTTCATAGAATTATACAATCCCTACAGTGCAGGAGGCCACCATTCAGCCCATCGAGCCCGCATCGGCTCTCCGGCAGAGCATCTTACCCGGGCCTATCTGCGAAATCCAACAATAGTTATTCCATTAATCCTGCTACCTATACATCTTGGGATGCTAAGGGGCAATTTAGCATGGCCAATCAATCTAACATGGGCTTTGGGCAGAAACCAGAGCACCCAGAGGAAACCCATGCAGAAACAACTGTGGGCACAAACTCCACAGTCACCCAAGGCCGGAATTGAACCCAGGTCCCTGGCGCTGTGAGACAGCAGTGCTGAGGGGTTGAAGATCCATCATCATGATAGTCAAATTAAATTCTGTTCAGTTTTAATGTTTAGCCATGTAGATGGCTTTCTGGAGGCAATTCACTCAAGCTTCTGGGTTTAGATCAATGTCTCTCTCTTAAGCTCCATTTGCAACGCAGTCGAAGACAGGCAGCTGCAGTTCAGTTGAAAGCCAAGTCTGGCTGAAACTTCAGCAACTGTACCATTTAAAAGGAAGTTCTGTAAAGGCCTAGATGCATGCAGAGAGTTCTTCCAACAGTTTGAAATTTAAGTGCTTTGTGAGACAGGAAGAGAGAATTTCTGCTTGCTAAACATTTAATATTGGGTAGGTTTACAAAGTGCTATGGCAGTTCTGCAACACCACGCTAGATTTGCAGATCATATGTCATCAAATTGAAGTCATGAGAGAGACTACTTCCTCAAGGGAATTCCACTATATTTTGCACCAAGTTCATTTCGGGTTTTCAGTCTACGACTCAAACCATTTCACAGCACGTTAAACTCAGTATTCCCTTCTACTAAATCTCTTGCGTATCTCTCCTTTGTCCTCCTCGAATATTTCTTAAAAGTTACCTCTTGGACTAAGCTTTTACAAACATAAAAATTAAGATCAGGAGTAGGCCATTCAGCCCCTCCAGTCTGCTCTGCCATTCAATAAGATCATGGCTGAGCTGATCTGATTGTCGTCTCAACTCCACATTCCACTTACCCCTGGTAACCTTGTTAGTCAAGAATCTATCTCGGTCTTAAAAATATTAATTGACCTTGTCTCCACAACTCTCTGGGGAACAGAGTTCCGAAGTTTCACAACAAATAACCCCCCCCCCCTCATCTCAGTCTTAAATGAGACCCCCTTTATTTTTAAAACTGTGTCCCATTGTTCTAATCTCTTCCACAACAGAAACATCCTTTCAGCATCCAAAGTCCCCTCAGGATCTTGTGCTTCAATAAGATCAACTCTCAATTTTTCTAAGCTAAAATGGATAAAGGCTCAGCTGATCCATTTTTCTTCATAAGATAACGCCCACATCCAAGATCTCCTTTGAACTGCTTCTAACACATTCAAATCCTTCCTTAAATAGGGGAATCAAAACTATTCACTGTATTCTAGATGTGATCTCCAAAAACTGTTGGTCACCTGTTATATTGCCTCATGTCAATCTTGCATGATAATCATAGATCATAGAAACCCTACAGTGCAGAAGGAGGCCATTCGGCCCATCGAGTCTGCACCGACCACAATCCCACCCAGGCCCTACCCCCACATATTCTACCCGCTAATCCCTCTAACCTATGCATCCCAGGACTCCAAGGGGCAATTTTTAACCTGGCCAATCAACCTAACCTGCACATCTTTGGACTGTGGGAGGAAACCGGAGCACCCGGAGGAAACCCACGCAGACACGAGGAGAATGTGCAAACTCCACACAGATAGTGACCCGAGCCGGGAATCGAACCCGGGACCCTGGAGCTGTGAAGCAGCAGTGCCGCCCTACTGTGCTACCGTGCCGCCCATAATGCTCCTAAGAAATGTCTTAAGAAGTTTTACTATTTTATAGAAGCCACATAAATTGAAATTGCAGTTGTATAAATGCAGACTGGTTTACTTGCTATCTGGTTCACCTAATTCATTAGCAGACATTATTTTCCCCATGTAATTAATTTCAATTTATTTTCTCCTCCTTTAATCACAATCATCTAAAGCTCAAATGGATTAATTTCAATGATTGATTTCCTATCAATTACTCAATATGGACATTTAGTTGTATTCCACTTGCATATATGCATGTACACATAAGGTAGGTTTGTGTACCTACCAGCTTAATTATATTTAAATTGTCTGGAAATCTGAATGCACAAGAATTGTTTCAGCAATGAAATGCCCCGATTAATGTATTTCATGTGATATTTTAATACATCAAATTATCAAAAGTGGGAGAAGAGGAGTGCTTAGTTTGTTTTGCAAATAATCAGGATGTCCCTTCTCCAAAGCTAAATTACTATTTCAGACCTTCAAAACCAGTCCTCAATGAGTAACAAAATTATTTTTATCTTTGGCCTAATATAGTTGATGCATTGTTGAAGGTAACATCCAAGTGGTGAGATATTAAACCAAGTGTCTGTCCATACAGACAGAAGCTTAAAAATTCCCAACATTACTTGAGGAGCAGAGTTCTCCTGGCACCCTGGCCAAAATTCATCCCTCTATTAATACTATTCACCTCATTGATATATATGGTGCAATTGGTGTAGAATGACTACATAATATTCACCCCATTCCAAAAAGTAATTCATTATATGAAGCACTCTGAAATGATATATGGAGAAATGTAAGAATTTTATATTGTGCGATTAACACTTGACTAAATGCCTTGGCTGTACATCTATTCTTGACTATGAATATATGATGGCTATATCCTGTGAAAACTGTGATGTGTGTATAATATCCTCCATTCCAGAGTGAGTATTAGAGTAGCACGAGATACTTAATCCAATAATCAGATTACTAGAAGTAAAGGCAATTATTAACTCTTGAGTCACGCAACTCTGGTTACATAAAAACTCCTGTTTCTGGATTTCAAGGGATAAATTCTACTCATGAGAATTGCTGCTAGATCTTGGGCGGGGAGGTGGTGCAATAAGTCCCAAAAATCATAAAATATTTCTTTTTTTAACCAATTATTATTTTTGCAAAAAAAAATATTTTGGCTGAACTCAATAGAGAAAGATCTCAGAGGTACATTTCTCTCCCCCCCCCCCCCCACCCCAAAAAGATCCAATAGAGACTTAGTAAAATCTCATAATCTCTTTCTTAATTAGGATGGTGCATGTAGCTATGGAACCAGAGTGCAAAGCGATTAAAGTGGAAACAAGCTTTCAAAAAGCAATTTATTAGCATTCATAATTCCATTTTTAATCAAAACACTATTGTTCAATTTAAAATATTGGAAAGATAAAACATATATCCTTCTGTACATTCTGCTGTGTGCAACATTGTTAAGGGGACATCTGCAGTCTCGCATACTGAAATGGACAGAACCAAACAATAAAATATTGTAATTACACCAACAATCAAAGCAATTCTTTAAGATACACAGAGAACATTTAGAGCTCTTTGAAAGGAATGAAAGGTTAAATCGAGTACTGCTACACCTTCTAATTGCCCATTGCAAAATACTACTGAGAGTTTAAGTGGTTGTGGAAAATGAAAATATGATGGTTATTTTACTCTCACTGGAAATTAAAATTTACGAATTATCCACTGTACTGACATCTATACGGATATGAATAGTCACATTTCAACATTCCTCATAGGTTTACTTAATTTTAACACCAAGTGTGGAGTCTTTTAATACATATGTACATGCCTACATCACTGTAAACACTTGTTTTTGCACCAGTAGACTACCATCTTCATGGATTGGTGTATGAAATGCACTTGCTGGCTTAAAGAAACTATTGTAATCCATCAAACATATACTTGACCAGTTAAAAATCCAAATCCCACCAATCAATCTCAACATTTGCAACTACAATGTAAAAGACAGAATCCAGATTTTCTACACCAAACATGACACATTTATTTAATTGCGCTCTAAAGAGATTGTGTTCATTGCAAATTTAAAGTCTCAACCTGGTAAGACACTAGTAGCCAAATATAACATTTTTAATGACATTTTAAAGCTCAATAGATCATCTTGGTTTTAGCCATTTTTAAACTAATGCTCAAGGCAAAGACCTACCCAGTGAGGCAAGAGTCAATTAGCTCATTAGAATTCATGAACTTATAGTTCTTCAACCAATCTGCATAGCCCCCTATATATTCATACAAAACTGATTTTCTCGTCAGCAGCCATACAAATGACCAAAAAACTGTGTAGCAACTAAGTCACGTGGAATAAAACACTCATCAATAACTTCCTTCACATGTGTGGAAATTTAAACAGAAATTTACAGAGGGTGGTGGGTGCCTGGAACTCGTTGCCGGTGGAGGTAGTGGAAGCGGATATGGTAGTGACTTTTAAAGGGCGTCTTGACAAATACATGAATAGGATGGGAATAGAGGGATATGGTCCCCGGAAGGGTAGGGGGTTTTAGTTAAATCGAGCAGCATGATCGGTGCACGCTTGGAGGGTCAAAGGGCTTGTTCCTGTGCTGTAATTTTCTTTGTTCTTTGAATTTACCACCACTAGTACCTGGGATTTAACCTTGCTGCTATTCAAATGAAATGCAAAGGTGTTCAATAGGGCACTAGGCAATGACAACTGTGACAATACTCAAAAAATACATATCTAACAATAAGGGATCAACCTTGGCAATATTTATGCCTCAATTAACATCACAAAACAATGGACTCCATTGGTTGTGAAGTGTTTGAGACATCCGGTGATTATGAAAGATGTTACATGAATGGAAGGCCTTGTTTTTTTATTTACAGCTTTGTTAACATTTGCGGTTTTTTAAAATAATATGACTGTGTTCATCTTTCATGGAATTGCAAATAGGATAACATTTTTTTACAACATAAACGAGCCAAATTCAAATTAAACAATGACTTAGACATTTAACCTGTTCTTAGACCTAAAACAAAAAGATACACCTTCATAAATACCATTAGGGGGGGAAAAAAGTACTCTTAAATACAGTGTTATGCTGGAATGAGGTTTCTTTCCATTTGTTTTGAGCAGTACTGATGAGGAAAGCATTTAATGCCCATCTCCAACTGTCCTCGAGACGGTGGCAAGGAACCACCTGCCGGAACTGCTGTGGTGTAGGTGCTCCCAGTGCTGTCAAGGAGGTAGGTCCAGGATTTTATCCCACCCACAGTGAAGAAATGACAATATAGTTACAAATCAGGATAGTTTGTGGATTGGAGAGGAACTTGCAGGTAGGGTTTTCTGATGTGGATTCTGTCCTTGCCCTTCTAGGTGGTAGAGGTCACTGGTTTGGAAGGTGCTGTCAAAGAAGGCTTGGTGAGTTGCTGCTGTGCCTCTTGGAAATAGTACACAATGTTGCCACTGTGCAGCACTGATGGTGGTGGGAGTGAATGTTTAAGGTGGCGGATGGGGTGCCAATTAAGCAGGCTTCTTTGTTCCAGATGGGTCATGGTTCATCTTGTGCACTATTTTTAATTTCAGAGTTCCAAGCAGGCACACAACTGAGAAACAAATCTGCAAATAACTATCTTGCTCATCAACATCACAAGAATAATTGACAAAAGGAACTTTGCATTGCTATAACTAGTGATCTTCTGAGGCTACTGTCGAGCAGAAAACAATATTCTCTATGCAACTATATTACAGCACATCTCACCTGTGCTTCACGCAGAATGCCAAGTGGAATTTTCTTCATTATCCAGCACTAACACTACTCCAAGTTAAAATCCTTGCTTTAAGGCTATCCAAATATACATTTTCCAGCCTACATGCAGGTGTGCCAATCACATACCAATTGGAACACCCAAATGTTTCTATATTTTGCTTGTTCCATTATTTCATGGAACTGGACAGGCTATTTATCTCATTTCAAGCCAGCAATTAATGAAAAGAAAATTAAACTAAGGTTTAAAAAGGTGATTTATTTTGCTTCATCCTTCTTTCATAAGACAGTTAGAATTCTAACCAGATAACACTATTTAACATTATTCAGAATCTTTAATTTGACTTTTCTACAAAAACATCACAACAGACTTGGTTCATCAGTCAAGCATACTGGTGGGCATAAATCTGCAGTTCCTCCCGCCAAGGCCCAGAATAACTCAATATTTGTATATATTTGCAGAGTTCCCTTTGTTCAAGTACATTTTGTAGTCAGTTAAAACTTGCAGTGCTTTGATATGAAATTTTTTAAAAGCTTTGGTTTAAGAACAAGAACTATATTTAAATATATTTTTCTATGTTCAGGTACTGGGTCATCCTGCAAGTGCAAATCTGCAATTCAGCCTTCGTATACAGAACACAAAACCAAATGGGAACTAGGCCAAATTTAAATTGGAAAAAAATACAGCAGTGCAAGGATCAGTTCCATTTGAATTGGGCTATTGTGCTATTTAGAGGAGGTTTGCATACTTTTGCTAGATATACATACTGGGCTAATTTTCCCAAATCCCCAACAGGACAGCAGCTACAGTGAACCACTTTACTGTAAATACTTCCAACTGTAAAACTCACCCATGTCCAAGTCATTGACTTTTCAAAACAAGCTTTCAAAAATTGCTTAATAACATTAATGGAATAGTCAACTAAACAAAGGTCAGTTTTTAAAAAAATATGCTTCATCTTTTTATTAAATGCTTCAAAACACCCACTGTTTGCACTGGACAAGCCACAGACGTTCTATTCAACCAACTCCTGGATTCACTCCCTCTCCAAACTTGGACATCTCTAGCTGTAAACCACTCCCTCACGTCCACTTTATAGCCAATGAAACCTTTACTCCCTTCCATTCTCATTATTTCCGCTAGTATCGCTCAAACTCCTTCATCATCACTCCTTCAAGCCCAAGGAACATGGACTACGTGTTACACAACTGATTTAGCCATCCATCAGCAGATCCGGGCAGAACACATTCTCTTCTACCAGAACAGCCCATTCACTACATTATTATCCAAGATAGCAAGGATAACCATTGACTCCTTCCTCCCCCGCCCTCTCAATTATCTACCATCTCTTTCAACTCTCTCTGCTAATCCCTCCAACAGTGAGAGAACTTACTTGGACTTGTCACTGAGCTCAGTACACTAAGTCCCTGCTTTTTAAATTGCCAGGTTAAATTATTCTGCTTTAACGTCTGTCAGTTAATTGGGTACGCATCCATAGATAATGTCCGGGATTTGGTTTTGAAGTTGTTTCACACCGGGTCAGGCGTAGGACCACGTGGCCTGATCGATGCTTGTGCCACTCCCCGATTTCCCCCTCTCATGGCCAACCTTTTGCCTTGTGGTCTCTGTCATTTCCTCACCCTCCCTCTTCAAACAGGCTCTGGTTTACAGCCTCTGCCACTCCTGACCTTTTCACTCACTGTAGACCCTCTGCTTACTGGTTACCTTCTGTTACCTTCCTGCCTCTTGCCGCTCAGCTCCAATGCTCTCACTCAAGATTTCAGGAGAGGAAATTGGCGAGCAGGAGTGAGAGGTTCGGCAAGACAAACGTTTCGCAGTAACGGAGGTCAGGACTGGCAGAAGCCACAAGCTGGAGAGTCGGCAGCAAGAGGAGGGTCACAGAGCGGAACAGGACTCAAGCCGGAGGTTCATAGAACATAACAGCGCAGTACAGGCCCTTCAGCCCTTGATGTTGCGCCGACCAGTGGACCAATCTAAAGTCCCTCTAACCTACACTATTCCAATATCATCCATATGTTTATCCAATGACCATTTGAATGCCCTTAATGTTGGCGAGTCCACTACTGTTGCAGGCAGGGCATACCACGCCCTTACTACTCTGAGTAAAGAACCTACCTCTGACATCTGTCCTATATCTATCACCCCTCAATTTAAAGCCATGTCCCCTCGTGTTAGACATTCCCATCCAAGGAAAAAGGCTCTCACTATCCACCCTATCTAATCCTCTGATCATCTTGTATGCCTCTATTAAGTCACCTCTTAACCTTCTTCTCTCTAACGAAAACAACCTCAAGTCCCTCAGCCTTTCCTCATAAGACCGTCGCACCATACCAGGCAACATCCTGGTAAATCTCCTCTGCACCCTTTCTAATGCTTCCACATCCTTCCTATAATGCGGCGACCAGAACTGTACGCAATACTCCAAGTGCAGTCGCACCAGAGTTTTGTACAGCTGCAACATGACCTCCTGGCTCCGAAACTCAATCCCTCTACCAATAAAAGCCAACACACCGTATGCCTTCTTAACAACCCTATCAACCTGAATGCCAACTTTCAGGGATCTATGCACATAGACACCGAGATCTCTCTGCTCATCCATACTACCAAGTATCTTACCATTAATCCAGTACTCTGGAATCCTGTTACTCCTTCCAAAGTGAATCACCTCATACTTTTCCGCATTGAATTCCATTTGCCACCTCTCAGCCCAGCTCTGCAGCTTATCTATGTCACCTTCTCAAAGAACTCAATAAGGTTTGTGAGGCACGACCTACCCTTCACAAAACCATGTTGACTATCCCTAATCAAATTATTCCTTTCTAGATGATTATAAATCCTATCTCTTATAATCCTTTCCAAAACTTTGCCCACAACAGAAGTAAGGCTCACTGGTCTATAATTACCAGGGTTGTCTCTACTTCCCTTCTTGAACAAGGGGACAACATTTGCTATCCTCCAGTCTTCTGGCACTATTCCTGTAGACAATGATGGCATAAAGATCAAAGCCAAAGGTTCTGCAATCTCCTCCCTAGCCTCCCAGAAAATCCTAGGATAAATCCCATCCGGCCCAGGGGACTTATCTATTTTCACACTTTCCAGAATTGCTAACACCTCCTCCTTATGAACCTCAATCCCGTCTAGTCCAATAGCCTGTATCTCAGTATTCTCCTCGACAACATTGTCTTTTTCCTGTGTGAATACTGACGAAAAATATTCATTTCGTGCCTCTCCTCTTCAGACTCCACGCACAACTTCCCACTACTGTCCTTGACTGGCCCTAATCTTACCCTAGTCATTCTTTTATTCCTGACATACCTATAGAAAGCTTTAGGGTTTTCCTTGATCCTACCTGCCAAAGACTTCTCATGTCCCCTCCTGGCTCTTCTTAACTCTCTCTTTAGGTCCTTCCTGGCTAACTTGTAACTCTCAAGCGCCCTAACTGAGCCTTCACGTCTCATCTTTACATAAGTCTCCTTCTTCCTCTTCACAAGAGATTCAACCTCTTTAGTAAACTACGGTTCCCTCGCTCGACCACTTCCTCCCTGCCTGACAGGTACATATTTATCAAGGACACGCAGTAGCTGCTCCTTGAACAAGCTCCACATTTCAATTGTGCCCATCCCCTGCAGTTTCCTTCCCCAACCTATGCATCCTAAATCTCGCCTAATCGCATCATAATTTCCTTTCCCCCAGCTATAACTCTTGCCCTTCGGTATATACCTATCCCTTTCCATCGCTAAAGCAAACGTAACCAAATTCTGGTCACTATCACCAAAGTGCTCACCTACCTCCAAATCTAACACCTGGTCTGGTTCATTACCCAGTACCAAATCCAATGTGGCCTCGCCTCTTGTTGGCCTATCAACATACGGAGTCAGGAATCCCTCCTGCACACATTGGACAAAAACTGACCCCTCTAAAGTACTCGAACTATAGCTTTTCCAGTCAATATTTGCAAAGTTAAAGTCCCCCATAACTACTACCCTGTTACTTTCGCTCCTATCCAGAATCATCTTTGCAATCCTTTCCTCTACATCTCTGGAACTTTTCGGAGGCCTATAAAAAACTCCCAGCAGGGTGACCTCTCCTTTCCTGTTTCTAATCTCAGCCCATACTACCTCAGTGGACAGTAATGCTGTCCTTGACTAACAATGCCACACCTCCCCCTCTTTTACCACCTTCCCTGCTCTTACTGAAACATCTAAACCCCGGAACCTGCAACAACCATTCCTGTCCCTGCTCTATCCATGTCTCCGAGATGGCCACAACATCGAAGTCCCAGGTACCAACCCATGCTGCAAGTTCACCCACCTTATTCCGGATGCTCCTAGCGTCAAACCATCTTCCTGCCTGCCAGTACACTCCTGCGACCTTGAAACCTTATCCATGACCTCACTACGCCCAACCTCCTGTACAATGGAGCTACAATTCAGGTTCCCATCCCCCTGCTGAATTAGTTTAAACCCTCCCGAAGAGCATTAGCAAATTCCCCCCCCCCCCCCCCCAAGATATTGGTATCCCTCTGGTTCAGGTGTAGACCATCCTCTTTGTAGAGGTCTCACCTACCCCAGAATGAGCCCCAATTGTCCAGCTATCTGAAACCCTCCTTCCTGCACCATCCCTGTAGCCACGTGTTCAACTGCTCTCTCCCTATTCCTCTCCTCGCTATCATGTGGCACGGGTAACAAACCAGAGATAACAACTCTGTTTGTTTTAGCCCTGAGCTTCACCCTAACTCCCTGAATTTCTGCCTTACACCCCCATCCCCTTTTTCTACCTATGTCTTGGGTGCCTATGTGAACCACAACTTGGGGCTGGTCCCCCTCCCCCTTAAGGATCCCGAAAACACAATCCGAGACCGGTTCGGAGAGACAACAAGCAGGAGGCTTGATGCGCAGAAGCAAGAGATGCAAGTAGGAAGTCAGTATATTTCTTTTACATTTTTTATTTTTCAATATAGGACTTCAGCAATGTATTCCACTTACAGGGCTTAAAGTTTTAATATTTGTTTTTTGCTGAGAAAAAGATGGGAGGCAAGTGGAGCATGAACACCAGTGTGGACTGGTTGACTGAATGACCTGTTTTTGTACCATATTTGAAATCCAATATCAGTTTCAACAGCGATACTGAAATATACCTCTCCATCACCATGCTATTGGACTTTTTGTGTGATATCCTCCCTGGATGAGTTATAATTTCCTCCAGTTACACATAGGAAACACAAGGTAATCATTTTTAGTGCCAAAAATTCTCTGCCCTCCTCCCAATTTCAGCACTTTATTCAGCTACTGTTTCAGGTTGAACTGCATTGCTTGATGCAGTAGAATCCTAAGCAATCCTGAGGTGAATTTCCAACTCCATACCCTCTATCACGAAGAGCACCTATTTCAACACTGCCTGCCTCTATCTTCTTCTGAAAATGTAATCCATGTTTCTATCACCTCTAGACTAGATCAGAAAGCCTCCCATTCTCTATGCTCTGTTAAATTTAAAACTGTCTATTCTACTGACCCATCACCCATCTTTGCTAACCTACACTGGCTTTCACATCCTTCAAAGCCTCAAATATAAAATCTCCTCAACGGTTGAATTTCTTTATTGTCTTGGCCCTATCTAGCTATGTCCACTAGCCCATAACACATTCCAAGACCATAAGAATATTTATTCTTCTGACTCTTGACTTTGTACATCCAACCTTCCCTCTGCTCTACACCAACAGTCATGACTTCAGCAGTCTAAGTCCTATGTTCCAGAAATCAAGGAACTTGAGGATAAGAGAAAGGTCGGTATGTGATAAGGTGGAAGGCAGGAGAGACAACAGCACACATGCTTCAGGCGCATCTTTTGTTTCTTTGTTCTTTTACTTGCCCCATCACCATTCACTTTGGTCCTGGAAGACTAATTTATAGGTCATTCAATCTATCTTGTCTTCCACCCTATTACAGATCTTCCTTTACCCAGTCATAATTAAAGAGCACAGACCTGAAACATTATCTCTGTTTTTCTCCACAAATGCTGCGTAACACCCTGCGCATTTCCAGAATTTTCTATTTTTGTTTCAGGTTTTCAGCATTCACAATATTCTCAAGCAGCTTTAGCTCAATTCATTAATAAAATATATGCAGTTAACTTACAGATCTTACCATTTCAATTTTTAAAAAGGCACCAAATTCAGCTTTTGATGCATTTTATTAAAACTATGGAAGTAGAACGTAAACACTTTTTTACTGCCCTCATTAGCTCTGATTGGCAGAGATCCAGAACACCACAAAAAGAGTGCAAGTCAGTTTCACTTTTGAAACCACAGCACACCTACTAAATTAAATTTGGATTCACGCACGTTACATGACACCATGCTTCACCATTCAAATCCCAAATACAGTACATCTGATAGCACCAAAAGTAACAGAAAACAAGGGAACCCTTCATGCCTAACTCCATTTAATTTTAAACAGATGACAAAACTCAAACTATCAATGTTCTGGTGCTTCCATCTAAACAAATACGCTGATAACAGTGTTGAACTATGCTTCATAAAAAATGCATGAGGATCAAAAAAAAGAGGAAACAGTTCTGGGATATTCACTGCCTGATGCAGTGGCACAATATATATCAATATTGCATATCTGAACAAGCTTTAGCAACAGCAACAATTTATGCTATTAACTGATCACATAGCAAGTCAGCTTTTCTTTGACAATTATGTTTGAGATATGAATGCAGGAAGTGAATGCCAGGTAATGAAAATAGAAGAATGAAACAGGAAGGTGGATTGATCTGCTGCTTCCAATAGCTGGGAGGATGAGAATTGTGCTTCCACCTCCTACTTGGGTTCAAATCCAGCCAAATTGAAGGAATGAAAGTTTTCTTTTTCCTCCTGAAGCTAAGGGAAGCCAATTGAAATAGGTTTGAGCAATTAAATTCCAGTTTCTCATGGGTACATGCCCAGAGCACAAAACGATATTTCGTGCAGCACCTGTGGCCAAAACCAAGAACAAAATCATTATATGAGCACAAGCCACGGCTGGCACCAATGACCATTTCTAAAGTTTAGTAGAGTGAAATTATTGAAATCGAATGACAAAATCTTTAGTTTCTTCCGACATTTGCACAAATGCTGCAATATTAGAGATTAGCGGATGATTGAACAAATAATGTTACCTTTCATAGAGAAGACCTTCAATCAAAGCACTACCCAAAAATTCAAACATCCCACAAAAATTACTTTTCAAAAGAGACTCTGGAACCTTGAGGAAAATAAATGGATGCAACAGTCACATACTGCTTTTGGTGACACTACAATGTAAATGCAGTAATGTATTGTCAAAACTGTCTTACAAAATAAAATTTCCTCTGGGTACTTTGTAAACCCAGCTAACTTCAATTTTAAATGTTTAGAGAGAAGAGGTTCTCTCCTCCATTCTAAATGTTTGAATATACTAATTGTTGACAGCACTTTTTCCAAAACCTATGCCTAAGCATACACGTGGCCCTTTGTTGGGCAAGACGGTTAGAATTCCAACCAGGCAGGAGCCAGACAACACACATGTAGTTCTGCCCGACTAAAATCGAAAATAAAACTGCTGGCATTAAGCAAGCAGCTGCACTTTAAACAAATACTTCATAGTGCTTCCAGCCAAGGAATACAAACAAGCAGAGGTGGTTACAAACAGAAGTAGCGCTCATGTCTTTTTCTTAATGGAAATTTCTCTCCTGTTTGATTCAGAGATGTCTTCATCAACACTGAACATCTAGTTTATATGGTCCAATAAATAGCCAGTAACCACAGAAATAGAATGACCAGAATCTTCATACAGAAGGAGACCGTTCTTGCCACAACTAATACTAGGCCGACATGACAACTCATTTCATGCAGTCCATTTTCCTCCCTCCCACAAACTCATTTACCCTCCAAGTAATTATCTAGTATCTATTTTAAAGTTGTAATCGACTTAGTATTAACCACCATTTGTGGTAAAGCCATTCCAGTAATTTTGTGAAATAAATTCTTCCAATCTCCCCCTTTAAGCTGTTTGCTTAATGCCAGTATTGTTTATTTTAAGATTTATGGCTTCTTGTCTTTAATTTATCATCAATGGAAATGTCCATGCATACTTTTTCTACCTCTTATCTTAAATATCTCCATTTCCCATTCGGAACAAATACAATTCTAATTGTACATTTCTTTTGTAACTTGCAAGTCTCATCACAGTTCAGTAGGTATTGCATTAATTCAAGATATTTGTGACAGCTCAAAACTGCACAATATTCTGATGTGATTTAATCACTTTTTTTGCAGTCATTCTAAGTTCACGGAAGTTGATAGTCAGTTATTACAATCTGGAGTGCACAGCCTGAAAAGGTGGTTGAGGTACATTCCCAGAGCACAAAACAATAATTAAGCACATTCATTACTAACTTCCAAAAGGAATTGGATAAATAATTAAAGGACACAGATTGCAGGGCCATTTTTGTGTAGGAATAAATGGGTCTTTTTCAAAGTGACAGGTAATGGCTGGTGGGGTCCCAAAGGAATCAATGCTTGGGCTCCAGCTAATCACATTATCGATTATTTGGATGAGGGAACCAAAAGTAATATTTCCAAGTTTGCTGATGACACAAAACTTGGTGGAAATGCAAGTGATGAGGAGGATGCCAAGTGGCTTCAAGGTGATTTAGACAAGTTGAGCGAGTGGACAAATACATGACAGATGCACTATAATGTGAATAAATGTGAAGTTATCCACATCAGATGGAGAAACAGAATGGCAGAGTATTATTTAAATGGTGATAGATTGGGAAACATTGACATATAAAGCGGCCTGGGCGTCTGAGTATGTCAGTCACTGAAAGCAAGCATGCAGGTACAGTAATCAGCTAGGAAGGTAAATGGTATGTTAGCCTTCAACGCAAGAGGACTTGACTTCATGTACAAGGATGTCTTACTACAGTTGAACAGGGCCTTGGTAAAACTACACCTGGAGTAGTGTGTGTACTTTGGTCTCTTTATCTTAGAAAGGATATACTTGCCATAGGAGGAGGAGTGCAGCAAAGAATCACCAGACTCATTCTGACAGGTTAGTCTGGATGCAGGGATGTTGTTCCTTCTGGTATCAAGAGGTATGGGGAGAGTGTGGGAGCATGCTGTTGAGATAGAGGATGATCCATGATCATTTTAAATGGCGGAGCAGGCTCAAAGGGCCGAATGGCCTACTCCTGCTATTTTACATGGGATTGGAAGATTGTGGGTTCAAGCTCTACTCCAGAAACTGGAGAATATGAATTGAACACTCCTCATAAAACCAATGACATTCAAAACAAATTTGTGAAGTTAGAGTAGCTATCTGTTGATGAACAGGCACTAATTGCACTACATTTAGTAATTTAGTACAACAAAATTACTGTGGTACAAAGATTCTTCACAACATTATCCTGGCTGCATGTGATGGCAAACATTGCACCATCACACCAATGCAACAAATTTACAGTCTCCAGAGAATATAACTACTACATTAGCAGAGATATGCTGATTCAGACTTACTTGACAAACCTACCAGCAGTGCACGGCAAATCCTGGTGATCATTTTGGACTACTGCCGAAGTCCTTCAGCAATTTGCCCAAAGCAAATGGTGTAATGCTTGGAAGAACTGCAACATTTCAAATGAATTCCTTACATCGAGGACCCCACCTAAAGGACTAAACTTGCCTCACAAACAATGGATAAACATAAAGCACCTCAGAACTGGTCGTGGTAGATGCTGCCACGTTCTCTACTGTTGGAAGACTGAAGCACTCATGTCACGCTCTTAATCAGCTCTTGAAGCACTTCAAACACTGCCCTCAGAGGAAATTCACAGGCAGCCTACAAAACATCCACACTGCTACAGCGGAAGTTTTGGTCTGGATATCAGACTTAGGTATTTCAAAGCCAAGTTCATTATAACCAAAACACTAATTTGGTTATGCTGTTTTCAAAGTTTAGGAGCCTCAAATTACTGTAGTTTTAGATATTACATATATGCGCACACAAGTTATTAGAAAGCACAAATGTAAAATGTGGTGTACTACCCTAAAATCTTTAGCCATCTTTCTACTTCAAAAGTTCTTTCATCATTTAAGTTACTCTGACCCACACAGCACCAATTTAAGGAACTAAGGGTCTAATTATCAAAATCTAAAACCATGAAAAACACGTGATCATGGAAAAACACAGCAATTAATTATTTAAGCAAAATGAAAAACACATTGGCTGTAAGGAGTTTTCTGTGGAAGCAGTTTCCTGTATACCCAGAACATTGTAATGTAAAATTGATATTTAAAATTATATTGTCTGCCATTGTAGAACTAAACTTCGAACTCAATGCAAACCATATTGGTTTTTGGGGTATAATTTACTAGTTGAACAGTACTATAATATGTGTGTTTAAAACCAATAAAACCTGCACAGAGAATGTAAAGAAAGCCTTTTAAATTGTTTATCATAGTTATGTTTCACTAAATACCAAAATTTATAAAACACACAGGTAAAACTTCCTCGACATCTGACAAACACTTCTCGAAGGCAGTAGCCAAAAGATGAGCACTTGAAACACTATTCCAAATAAAAACTGCAATGGAGTTACATGTCTCATGGCGGGTTAGGTTGATTGGCCATGTTAAAATTGCCCTTAGTGTCCTGAGATGCATAGGTTAGCGGGATTAGTGGGTAAAATATGTAGGGAAATGGAGGTAGGGCCTGGGTGGGATTGTGGTCGGTGCAGACTCGATGGGCTGAATGGCCTCTTTCTGTACTGTAGGGTTTCTATGATTCTATGATCTTTTTGATAGACATTCCATAGACAATTTGCACAGTAAAAAAAGTTGAAATTCCTTTTTTAATAACTGTAATTAACCTCAAACTATTTCAAAGTCACAACTACCTGTGATTTTGTTGGTGGGTTAATTGCTCAGAAATAAGACACGTTCATTTTTCATTGCAAGAAAATTCAGATCCAGAATATGCTGTTGCACTGTTTTGCTTGAACTCTTAATTTTGTTCTTAAAATCTAATCTAGTCTGTCTACAGCAGTAACTGGAAAGCAGTGCCCAAGTAGACTATTTTGCTTTCCTGGGGCAGCATGGTGGCACACTGGTTAGCACTGCTGCCTCAGCGCCAGGGATCTGGGATCGATTCCCGGCTTAGGTGACTATGTGGGATTTACACGTTCGCCCCATATCTGTGTGGGTTTTCTCCAGGTGCTCTGGTTTCCTCCCAGAGTCCAAAAGACGTGCTGGATAGGTGCATTAACCACGCTAAATTCTCCCTCAGTGTACGCGAACAGGCGCTGGAGTGTGGTGACTAGGGGGTTTTCACAGTAACTTCATTGCAATGTTAATGCAAGCCTACTTGCGACACTAATAAATAAACTTTAAACTTTATTGCAGTTTAAACAAGATATACACACTCTTGCTGTGAGAGCTGAATAGCCAATTAGCTAACTGGTTAAATCTGGTTTCTATAGTCCCAGTTCAGTTGGCTACAAATTCAGGGTTCTTTAGTGCAGTCTTGGTAAATCGAATTTAGAAGAGTGAGGGGTGACTTGATTGAAGAGTACCAGATCCTGAATGGACTTGACCAGATGGATGTAAAAAGGATGTTTCCTTCGTGTAGACGAGTTCAAAACTAAAGGGCTCTTTTTAAAATTAGGGGTCACCCTTAAAGAACAGAGATGAGGAGAATTTTGGAAAACTCTGCCTCAGGAGGTGTTGGAAGTGGGGTATATGAATATTTTTAAGGGCGAGGTAGATAGATTGTTAGGCACGATAATCAAAGGGCTTAAGGGGTAGATGGGAATGTGGAACTCGAAACACAAACAGATCACCCATGACCTTATTGAATGGTGGAGCAGGCTCGAAGGGCCAAATGGCCTACTTTTGCTCCTATTTTGTATGTTCGTACTTGAAAGGGTTCTTAAATCTGATCACAAAGTCATTTGTCCCACATTGCAATAGCAATATCACATCAGCATAATTTCCTACAACAGGCAGACCTAAAATACTGACAACCAGAGCAAAGGAAGTTTAATAAACTATAATAGCAGCTCCATAGTGACATTTTCAATTGGCTATTTTAAGTGCTTACCATGAATACTTGCATTGCTTTTGAATCACAGATTAAAGATGACCAAATTTAGCCAGAGTTACAAACCATAACTATTTTGGTTTTAAGAAAAACTTGATGCTATGCTTCAAGCATTGTTAAACCCTATTCTAATTAAAATACAGTCACACTTTTGCCAATCAGCAATAAATATGTTCAAAGGGCTTGAACTATTAAATACAATACTTAAACTATCATATTTGTGCTCCCCTTCATTCTTAAAATCACAAATGAAGATGCTTGCAGAAGCATCCATAATATCATCCAAGGGGACAGACTGCATCAAGAAAAGGGAGTCATATCACGGATAAACTTGGACAAATTTTCAAAGTTCGGAAGAGAAGCATAACTGTGGATACATAAGGGGAGAAGTTAAGAGCGCTGCTATGTTATTCATGAAACTCGACCGGTTAATGGCCTACAATGAAGGACCTTTTGCACCTGTCCAAGCTGGCCTACACGTGACTCTCATCCTATACAACCTGATTGTCCTTAGATAACAGGTTACTGGTCACTCAATCACAGAATACTACAGTGCAGAAGAGGACCTTTGGCCCATCAAGTCTGCACTGATGCATGAAATGCCCTGACCTGCCCGTCTAATCCCACTTGCCAGCATTTGGCTCATAGCCTTGAATGCTATGGCGTGCCAAGTAGTCATCCAGGTACTTTTTAAAGGATGTGAGGCAACCTGCCTCAACCATCCTCCCAGGCAGTGCATTCTAGACCATCACCACCCTTGAGTAAAAAATGTTTTCCTCAAAATCCCCCCTAAAACTCCCCTCACTTTTAACTTGTGTTCCCTCATAACTGACCCTTCAACTAAGGGGAACAGCTGCTCCCTATCCACGCCCCTCAATCTTGAACACCTCAATCAGGTCACCCCTCGGTCTTCTCTGCTCCAACGAAAACAACCCAAGCCTATCCAACCTCTCTTTATAACTTAAATGTTCCATCCCAGGCAGCATCCTGGTGAATTTCCTCTGCACCCCCTCCAGTGCGTTCACATCCTTCCCATAATGTGGTGACCAGAAGTGCACACAGTACTCCAGCTGTGGCCTCAAAGTTCTATACAACTCCATCATGACCTCTCTGCTTTTGTAATCTATACCCCGATTGATCAAGGCGAGTATGCCATATGCCTTTTTCACTTGCATCACAAGAACAAATTTTTAAAAGCATATTTATTGGGGAGGTGGGGGTAGGGTGCCCACTATTTAAAAGTGCAGGCATTGGTGAAGAGTGCAATCAAACCAATTATACAGCCCAATGATATGCACTGCCCAGAATTACATCCGAAATCAGCAAAGGCGCCAGCCATAAATCTGTGGCGAAGTCAGAACTGAATAGAACATAGAACATAGAAAGCCACAGCACAAACAGGCCCTTCGGCCCACAAGTTGCGCTGATCATATCCCTACCTCTAGGCCTATCTATAGCCCTCAATCCCATTAAATCCCATGTACTCATCCAGAAGTCTCTTAAAAGACCCCAACGAGTTTGCCTCCACCACCACCGACGTCAGCCGATTCCACTCACCCACCACCCTCTGAATGAAAAACTTACCCCTGACATCTCCTCTGTACCTACCCCCCAGCACCTTAAACCTGTGCCCTCTCGTAGCAACCATTTCAGCCCTTGGAAATAGCCTCTGAGAGTCTACCCTATCCAGACCTCTCAACATCTTGTAAACCTCTATCAGGTCACCTCTCATCCTTCGTCTCTCCAGGGAGAAGAGACCAAGCTCCCTCAACCTATCCTCATAAGGCATGCCCCCCAATCCAGGCAACATCCTTGTAAATCTTCTCTGCACCCTTTCAATGGCTTCAACATCTTTCCTGTAATGAGGTGACCAGAACTGCGCGCAGTACTCCAAGTGGGGTCTAACCAGGGTCCTATAAAGCTGCAGCATTATCTCCCGACTCCTAAACTCAATCCCTCGATTAATGAAGGCTAGTACGCCGTACGCCTTCTTGACCGCATCCTCCACCTGCGAGGCCGATTTAAGAGTCCTATGGACCCGGACCCCAAGGTCCTTCTGATCCTCTACACTGCTAAGAATGGTACCCTTCATATTATACTGCTGCTTCATCCCATTGGATCTGCCAAAATGGATCACTACACACTTATCCGGGTTGAAGTCCATCTGCCACTTCTCCGCCCAGTCTTGCATTCTATCTATGTCTCGCTGCAACTTCTGACATCCCTCCAAACTATTCACAACACCACCTACCTTGGTGTCGTCAGCAAACTTACCAACCCATCCCTCCACTTCCTCATCCAGGTCATTTATGAAAATGACAAACAGCAAGGGTCCCAGAACAGATCCCTGGGGCACTCCACTCCAATATTTAGGTGCCCTTTCTTTTGAATCAATACTGCAAAACTTGGACTACCCAAAATAATTCCTTTCTTTTTGCTCATTATGGTCACACGTTCTTGAGCAATTACTTTGTTTCGAAATAAAGCAGACATTTTCCTCCACTCCTCAAACACAAATAAGGGGTCAGGAAGAAGGGAGTCAGAAAGGGAAAAAGTGAGCAGCAGCTTACTTCCCCTTAAGGAGCTTTTCCATGTTTGCATCTGATTCTCTATTCCATCGCTGCATTCACTTGCAGTTTTGAGAGATACTATTGAATGGCATCAACAGTATTTGATACTGCAATTTGGGTGGGCCGTCTCATTGGCTTTCAAGTACAAAGCCGCATCAGTATTCAATTAACTCTGCATCTGTGATGGTGCTACTACCCAGGGTCAAGTGTAATGTTTCTATCACCCTGAATATTCCTTTTTCTCAACATAGATTAGGAGATTCAAGAATTATGCAGGCCCCAGTGCCTTCTTTCGGCCCCAAGTTCATGCAGAAAGTATTTTTCAAGATCACTCACTTTGATCCCTGACAAGGACTCGACATTTTTTCAAACAAAGTTTGACCCATTTCTGTTGCAATGAACTGCATTAGGGCGATCTTAACAACAGGATGAGATGATCACAAATCTTTTTGCTGAATAGTGGACAAGCTTGTAGTGCAGGAAATTGTGCCACAACAAATGGTAGCAGTAACAGACATTATGGCGGTCATTAGCTGGGAAAGAGCTACAATGTTCAATAAAAATGTTGAAACTATGTCAACACTGATTGATGTTAACTCGATCAAGATGATAAATCAAGGTCAAGTTTTGTTCACCTGTAGTACAAGAGCATAATGTAAATATATACCATATGTCAACATTGTTAATGAGCAAACTGATTTAAATATTTCAACTTTCTAACTAGTGTGAGCCTTCTGTTACTATATGTCAAAGAATACCTGCTGATTGAAGACAGAGGTGCACTGAGGGTTGCTGACAAAAGAAAAGTGGCTGAGGATGAAATTCAAAATGGGCTAAGGAAGATAGTGAGGATTACCTGATAAAACCATGGCAAAGTTATTAAATTGCTAATATCCTGATATTTCCTTCCCTCTCGTGATTCCCTATTGGTATATCGAATGGCCCATTGCACTATTCTTTCAAAAAGGAAAAAAAAGACTGGTGAAAGGATATTTTCTAATGAGGTATTCCACCATATGTATTTACTTTCAAGTCTGAACCTGGGATTCGTGACCAGCTATCTTGCAATTTTTGTCACATATCTTCACTTATGGAGAGATGCCACTTCAGGCGTGCTCATACACCTGGATGTGTTCAAATTACAGGTTTTACCACAGAACTCAATCTGCATTACAGAGCAACGACATTAATTTATACAGAAGCCTCCATTTTGAATAGACTGAATACCCTATTACTGCCTATCCTTCTGCATCCAGGTAGTTCTCAACACAAACATTTATCTATAAACTCCTAATGTGCTATTATGCATTTGGCATTGTAACAGTAATTTTTTGAAACAGCAAAATTGTTCTGATCCTACTGTTTCATGACCCACCCTATACCCAAGACAAAAGTCTGACCTTAAAAGAGGCCAAGACAAACTTCTCTGAACAGTATTCCTCTCATGCAGGGTAAAACTGACCCAAGCCAGGAATCGAACCCTGGTCCTGGCGCTGTGATGCAGCAGTGCTAACCACTGTGCCACCATGCCACCTGACAATTGCACAGCTAATATTCTCTCTTTTGATCATAAACTGCATGGAATAGAATTTGATGTACAGTCAAAATATTATGGGTGAAAAACTGATTTCTACATCGGCCCATCATTCTGGAGCATTCACTTATTTAAATCCAAAATATCCTGTTACATACTTAAGTTTCACGCTATTGTATTGAATTTAAAGGGCTGATCTTTCAAATTATGGAGATACACAAACAGGACAAGACAATGATGTAAAAAATCCATAATCCTAATAAAAATGGAACTAGTGTAATTAGTTATGTTACAGCAGTAATCCAGAAGCCTGGTCTAATAATCCAGGAGAATTTAGTGGACAGCTTAGGTGCCCACACTGGAGCTTTGTGAGCCATCTGCAAATAATACAATGCAGAGTAACAGGAGTTTTCAAAGGAAACATAGTGTTTCTATTTTCAATAATGAGACAATAGGAGCAGCTCGCTCTTAATCACTAGATCCATAACATTCAAATCAGTTGGGAAATGAATCCAACAACAAATAAAATAGAGCTACCTGTGCTTAGCTGGATTTCCAAGGTCACAGGCTATATGGGGGTAAACTTGCGATCTATAAGGCTTCAAATGTGCACCTAAATTGCTCAAAAGGACAATTGTACATTGCCCCAAGTTTTATTTGTGTTACAAATAGGCTTACATTAACACTGCAATTAAGTTACTGTGAAAATCCCCTAGTCACCACACTCTGGCACCTGCTCGGGTACACTGAAGTAGAATTTAGCATGGTTAATGCATCTAACCACCATGCCTTTCAGACTGTGGGAGGAAACCGGAGTACCGGGAAGAAATCCATGCAGACACGGGGGAACGGGCAGACTCCGCATAGAATGGCCCAAGCCAGAAATCAAGTCCCTGGCACTGTGAGGCAGCAGTGTTAACCACTGTGCCACCATGCTACCCACTAACATGACTGAACCCCACACTTCTGGATAATGCCTTCCAGATCTGAACCACTCTGTGAAAAGGTTTTTTCCCCACATTTGTTTCTTTGCAAATCACTTTAAATAAAGCCCAGGATATTTATTGTATGCTTTATTAACTGCTCTCTCCACCTGTCCTACCTTCAGTGATATATGTATACATATGCCCAGGTCCCTCTGTTCCTGCACCACCTTATGAAATGTATTTTACATACACAATTTTAAAATATGGGCAAAGCCATTTGCATAAGAATTTTTGTTTATTCAAGCGGGTTGTGAAATTTTGGAATTCTCCACCTGAGGGCTGTGGAAGCAGAGTCATCGAGTATGTTTGACAGAGAACAACCAATTTCTAAATACCAACGACAAAGGGCTGTGGAGATTATGGGGAGGGCATTGAAGTGGATGATCAGCCATGGTATCTTGAATGGCAGAGTAGGTTCGATCGGCTGAATGGCCAACCCCTGTTCCTATGATATGAAAAACATTATTTTGAAGTGGATCTGTTTCAGCTAAAAATAAATTTGGCACATTTCAGCACCCTCCATGCATACAAATGAGCTGTTTTGCCAGTTACTGCCAGCCATGTCAAATATGACCAATTTTTATTGAATTCAGCTTTCTCTCATTGTTGAATAAACATGGTTGGTTACTGTCACCAACACTAAAGCTGTCCACATGCATAGCTCAATCAGTGGGATTTCCCATTTGATAATTCCACTGACTCTTGGTTCAGACACAAAATGTTGTTAACCATATCCAAACATGAAATAACTGATAGCATCATTTCAATTGCTGCCACAGAAAAGAGTTGTTCTTGGGATGTACGCGGAATCGAGAATTTCAGCATGTCATTTATCAATTAAATTGCACTTTCACATCCTGTTCTGGAAAAGTGAAAAATGCTAATTAAATATAGCAAACGTTTTGTCCTTTATGACAAAAACTTGCTATACTTGCCAGGCAGGTGTAGGAAGTTTCTCTTAGTTGGGACAGAGCCTCTAGAACCAGGAGTTAATGTCTCAAAATAAGAGTTAGGCCATTTAGGTGAAGAGGAATTTCTTCACTCAGAGGGTGGTGGTTCTTTGTAATTCTCTATCACTGAGTATATACAAGACAGGTCATTAGATTTCTAGATAATCAAGATAACAAGGGATATGGGGACAGTGCAGGAAGATGGTGTTGAGGTAGATCATCAGCATGATCTAATGATCTAGTATAGTGGAGCAGGCTCAAAGGACCCACTCCTGCTCCTACTTTATATGTACCGCATCTACAGCAAGGCACTGATGGCACAGTAACTAAAGTCACCACCAGGCATGAAGATTTGCAGTCCTGAAATGTTCCTGCTCAACTGTATCTGTACACCAAGTCAACTGGGAAGGGAAAGAGAACACAAGGGTGTATAGAGGAAGAGAATGTGTGTGTGAGAGAGTGAGAAAGTGAGAGACAGCGTGAGCACTTAATACTCTGCAGCATATTTCACATCACGTGAAATTTCACTATTACTATGAATTTAGAGGATTGAGGGGAAAAGGGAATTTAGAAAGGGAAAATTTCACTTGGTGCTAGCAACTGAATTGCTACTAATGATACGATTCTGACTGGCATACAATCAATTAAAATCCAATCTTAAGTGCAATGCAGCTTGCAATTTGTGCTAAGTAATCTGGGTAACATTTTAAAAGTTAGCTCAGATAACCTGTTACAACCCTACAATTAAACCCAATGTTAACCTACGGAATGTGTATCACACTCATCACTGGAGACAAAGGATTGCCCAGATCAGGAATTAACTCAGTCTAAAAACTCACTATATGCAACTCAAAACTAGGGACCCATGGGACACTGTGGACCATCAGACTGTGGTCAAATACAATTCTGTAATCTCATGGCCCTGCATAACCCCACCCTTCTACTTGCAAACTGTGGATCAATCCTGGTTCAAATGAAAAGCTTAGGAGGGAATGCCAGGAACAGCATCCGGCATACCTAAAAAAACGAGGTGTCAACCTGGTGAAGCTTCAACACAGGACTACCTGCATGACAAGCAGCAAAAATATCAAGTGATAGTCGGAGCACAGCAATCCCACAACCAACAGATCAGATCCAAGCTCTACAGTTCTGCCACACCCAGTCACATATGGTACTGGACAATCAAATAACAGAAAGAGGAGACTTCACAAATTTCCGATTTTTAATGAAGATTGGGAACCCAGCATATCAGCACAAAAGACAATGCTGAAGCATTTGCAGCCATCTTCAGCCAAAAGTGCTCAGTGGATGACCCAACTTGGCCTCTTCCTGAAATCCCCAGCATTACAGATGCCAGTTTTCATCTAATTTGATTCACTCCACATGGTATCAAGAAATGGCTGAAGACACTGGATATTACAAAGCTCTGGGCCCTGAAAATACTCCAGAAATGGTACTGAAAATTTGTGCTCCAGAATTAGCCATGTCCCTGGTCATGCTGTTCCAGTAAGAAGTCTCACAACACCAGGTTAAAGTCCAACAGGTTTATTTGGCAGCAAACGCCACTAGCTTTCGGAGCGTGCTGCTCCTTCATCAGGTGAGTGGGAGATCTGTTCACCTCATGCTGTTCCAGTACAGATACAACACTGGCATCTACCCAGCAATGTAGAAAATTGTCCAGTTATGTTTTGCCCACAAAAGCAGGACAAATTACCGCCCCATCACTCTACACTTGATTACCAACAAAGTGATGAATGTGTGGCTGACAGTGCTTTCAAGTGGCACTTACTCAGCAATGACCGGCTCACTGGCACTCAGTTCGGGCTCTGCTAGGGCCACTCCAGACCTCATTACAGTCAGAGTCCAAATATGGATAAAAAAGGTCAACTGCAAAGATGAGATGATATTGACTGCCCTTGATATCAAGGCAGCATTTGACAGAATAAGGCATCAAGGAACCCGAGCAAAAATGGAGTCTATGGGAAGGGGGGCTCCTGCACCATCACTGGGTCAAAATCCTGGAACTCTCTTCCAAACAGCACTGTGGGTGTAGCTGTACCACATGGACTCCAGTGGTTCAAGAAGGTGGCTCAAAACCACCTCCTAAAGACAATTCGAAATGAACAATAAATGCTCACCAAGATGACACGGTCCACATCCCGTAAAAGAATAAATTTTTAAAATTAAAACACAGTTCATGAAACAAGTTAGATGTGATAATCTGCCTTCTCAATTATTTCTTTTTTTTTACTGCTGGACACCTCCCAACTTTCATCAGTACTGTATCAAAAAGAACCTGCACAAGAAAAAAAAACTGTTAAACATCACAGAGCCAGATTTATTCCTATGTGCACAAATCTAGAAATAGCATCTGTTGATTCGAATGTAACAGAAGGCTTTTAGAAAGTCACTCACATTCTCTTTCTAACCTCGTGAGAGGAATAAGATTGAGAATGAATGTTTTCCAGTATCTTACATATTTCTCACCAGTACTGTTGTAACACAAAAGGGAGTGACCTCAAAAATCAACTGATGCAAAGCCACTACTTCAGCCAGATTACATTAGCTTGACAAAACATATTTGCCTGATAAAGACATGGATTTCCAATGGTTTAGTCTGCTAGGAGATTGTCAAGATTTTCTCTTTCTGGCAAAAAAAACTATACTTGCACTACAAATTTAACTATTCAATGAATTTGTCTAATGAAAGATAGTTCAAAGAAAAAAGTCCAACCTTACAGAACATATATGGAACGAAATTTGAGTTGCAAGTTATAATCCAGACAGGAGACAGATGTTCAAAACCGTGACTTCATGTATACAGCACGCTACAATTTAGATTGCTCTAGATTTGAAATGTTTTCTACTTCAAACTGTATTAACTGGTGCTAATTAATACCATTATGTATCTTAAGGTTAAGAAAGCCAAGTTTATAAACTTGGTATAAAATAGTTTTAAGCAGATTTAAACAAATATGATGTAAACAGATGCACCTTTCCCATCAGGGCTACATACATATTCAATCAGTGGCAAGGTAAGCGTGCTTTTGGGTAAGTATTACTGCTGTCAGCTCAACTGTTTTTAAACTGGGTTCGCCTGGTTACAGGGAGTCTGGTAGGTTTGCTCCATTATCGGTGTCACTAAGTTAGCAGTGTGGCAATATACAAGGCAAGTTGCATTGAAACTGACTGAACTGAAAAATATTTAGCCAATGATTTAGCCTGAATCAGCATTACCCAGGTTGTATCTAATCCACAGAGTAAACAGATGATTTGACTTTCTAACAAAGAAAGACTTTTACTATCAACAATCAGCTCTGTACTCAACCTCGCTTCCCAGTAACTTGGGAGTTTTTTCAGATACAATGCAAGCTTTCTGCTCAGCACTGAACACCTTTGCAAAAAAATACAAAAATAATTTCAAATAAATGCTTTAAGCACAGATGGGGTTGGTTGTCTTTCAATTTCAGCAGAACAGAATACAGGGGGTACTGTATAGACTGTTATATACCCTTTCTTCCTGCAGACTTCAGATTCATCCCCCAGCCCCCACACCATAACCAACGTCATGCAGGAAATCCTACCTTCCAACTAATCCATAATTTAAAACTATTATATGATTTTGCAAGCCCCACAGTTAAAATACAAAGCTTCCTGCTTCCTACCATTCCCACACTTTTTCACTGCTGCATTAGCTAACAACTCTTTAAAAATGACCATGGCTTTCTATAATAATCCTGAAAGCGGTCTAAATTCAAAATGCTTTTCTTAAAATGCAATGTTTTTAACAGGATGATATAAAACTAATAATATAAAACCCCCATGTATGCTGGAAAACTGAAATAAAAACAAATTGTTGGAAATATTCAGCAGGTTTTCCATCAGAATTGAAACCATAACTCACTCACTCTATCTCCACAGATGCTGCCTGACCTTGGAATAATATTTCCTATATTTTCTCTTTTTAAAAATAGGTTTATTGTAGTAAGTGCTGCTGAAGCATACCGAAAACAACACACTAAAAGATGAAGTCAGTTTAGGAAGGAATGTACATGGAGAAATTATTTGGTTCAGAGTTGGGCAGAGTTCTTCACAACCGTAAATCAGTGCATAAAAGTTAATCTTTGATATCCTTCCAAAAATTTGCCAACCCAGTTAAGTAGGATCAGAACGTTCCCCACAGTAATAAGCCGCATTCTTTGTGTCGGCCACTGGGGTGGCTATTCCACAAATTATCTATCTGCAACATCACTCCATCCTCATGCATCCAGCTGTTGCCATGGGCATGCACAAAATCTTCTGCAGAGAAATGAATTTTGGCATAGTTTTACATCGGAAAATTACCATAAGCTTTAATTTCATTGTCAATCATGCATGCTTATGCCATCTTATCTTCTCATGCGAGATGATTTACATTAGAACTATTCTTGAACCTTTCCACTCTACAGTTCGGCTACTGGGCATATTGAAATTCATTGGCATTTCTTCTGTTGCCGATGTGACAGAATGGGTACTCATGTTTTTGCCTGTACCTGATGATAAATCATCAGAATCTGGTAATTTTGGCAACAAGGTTTCTTGGTACTCAGTGATTATTAGTTTCCTGCTGCAACATTTGACATTTTTGTTCCATAAAGCAGTTAAGACAACTCACTGTTTCTCTGAAATCTTTGCTGGACTCAGGGTTTGATTCAGGCCATTTAAGAGTGCATATATACACACTGCGCTTCTGGTGACAATGTAACAATTCTGATGATTTTCCAGGGCCCATTCTAAAACATTCTTCTGAGATCAGGCCAGTGTTTGGTCCTTTTTCTTATGGCCTTGGGCATCTTCTTCGGGGCAGATTCCTCCACCTTCCATTCTCACACCACTTAATTGCACAAACACTGAATCGCCTCACCGAAGCAGTTACCTCTTGAGTTGGCAAATATTACGACTTTCAGCTTGAAATCAGCTTCATTCTTCACCTCTCCCACAGTCCGAAAGACATGCTGGATAGGTGCAGGCCATACTAAATTCTCCCCAGTGTACCCGAACAGGTGCTGGAGCGTGGCGACTAGGGGATTTTCACACTAATTTAATTGCAGTGTTAATGTAAGCCTACTTATGACACTATTAAATAAAACTCAAACTTGCTGGAAGACTCATTTCTCTTTGTTGTCTGTTCCTCATGGTCTTAAACTCCCACTCATCTTCACAACAGTCTGCATCATCTGCTTGATCCCAGTTATACGGTAATGGTATTTGTGGAGTGAAAAACTAAGGCTGACAGCTAATGAGAATAAAACACGTCATGGTTGAAGAGGTCAACTTGTATGCTGAATACATATAAAAACATGATCTTTTAGACCGATAAAATAGAGTTGTCTCATCCACCAGGTCGACTTGTACGCTGTAATCTATTATTCTTTTATATTAAATCTAACTGTCTTTTTCAGGTAACAAAACTGCAGATCCAGATTTTCTTCATTTTATGATTCTACTGCTGCAAAAGAGAGCTGGAATGTACTGGTATAAACCAAGTTTTCTTTCATTCCAAAACTGCTGTTAAAGCACTAATGTACTCTGAATCTTGGCAGAATCTGACATCAGAACAAAGCAGGGCAAGATTCCGTTAAGGAATGTGACTTTCATAAGCAAAATACACACACAAAAAGTCTAGAATCAACCCAAAGCTGAAACTGCTTTGCACCAGTAGTAAATTTGTATGAATGCACTACTAATGGGCAGTGATTAGCACTGCTGCCTCACAGCGCCAGGTACCCGGGGTTGATTCCCACCTTGGGTCACTGTATATGCAGAGTTTGCACGTTCTCCCCTTGTCTGCGCGAGTTGAGCACCCATTCCAAAACATTCTTCTAAAATCAGGCCAGTGTTTGGTCTTTTTTCTCATGGCACAGTGGCTAGCACTGCTGCCTCACAGTACCAGGGATCCGAGTTTGATTCTCGGCTTGGGTCGGTGTCTGTGTAGAGTTTGCACGTTCTCCCCGTGTCTGTGTGGGTTTCCTCCCACAGTCTGAAAGACGTGCTGGTTAGATGCATTGACCTGAACAGGTGCCGGACTGCGGCAACTAGGGGAATTTCACAGTAATTTCATTGCAGTGTTAGTGTAAGCCTTACTTGTGACTAATAAGTAAACTTTAAACAGTTGAGCTTGGGGATATTCTTCAGGGCAGATTCCTCCTTCCATTCTCACACCACTTAATTTCAGAAACACTGAATTCCCTCACCGAAGCAGTTATCTCTCGAGTTAGCAAATATTATCACTTGAAATCAGCTTCATACTTCACCTCTCCCACATCAACGGTGATGAAGTAGAAAGGGTCGAGAGCTTCATGTTTTTAGGCGTCCAGATCACCAACAACCTGCCCTGGTCCCCCCATGCCGACACTATAGTTAAGAAAGCCCACCAATGCCTCTACTTTCTCAGAAGACTAAGGAAAGTTGGCATGTCAGCTACGACTCTCTTACAGATGCAGCATAGAAAGTATTCTCTCTGGTTGTATCACAGCTTGGTATATGGCTCCTGCTCTGCCCAAGACCGCAAGAAACTACAAAAGGTCGTGAATGTAGCCCAAACCATCACGTAAACCAGCCTCCCATCCATTAACTCTGTCTACACTTCCCGCTGCCTCGGAAAAGCAGCCAGCATAATTAAGGACCCATGCACCCCGGACATTCTCTCTTCCACCTTCTTCCGTCAGGAAAAAGATACACAAGTCTGAGGTCATGTACCAACCGACTCAAGAACAGCTTCTTCCCTGCTGCTGTTAGACTTTTGAATGGACTTACCTTGCACCCTAGCCATGACTGTAACACTACATTCTTCACTCTCTCCTTTCCTTCTCTATGAACGGTATGCTTTGTCTGTATGGCGTGCAAGAAACAATACTTTTCACTGTATGTTAATACATGTGACAATAATAAATCAAATCAGTCTGAAAGACGTGCTGGTTTAGGTACATTGGCCATGCTAAGTACTCCCTCAGTGCACCCGAAAAGGCGCAATTAGGGGATTTTCACAGTAACTTCATTGCCATATGAATGTAAACCTACCTGTGGCAATAATAAACTTTTTTTAAAACTTTAAACGTCTTTCCACACCGTACATAGGGCATGGGACCACCAAACAGTTGCTTCGATGAATCAAACAGTTGCCTTAGAAATATGAACTTGCCAGATGCACAACAGTTTTTCATGCTACCATTCAAAAACAAAAGGACATCAATTCTGCAATGCAACTGCAACAACACATTACATCGACACACAAATGTAGAATGCACACTGCATAATACTCTCATAGAAGAGTACAAGAAAGTCCTTTAAATTTGTTTTTTGCAGTTAAACAAGATAGCCAAAGAGAATTTGCTCATCGCACCCTTACATTTTACCATTCAAAAAGATACCATCCTACTTGGCATATCTGTGCGCTATAAAGTTCACCTGTCGCACTGTTAAACAGAGATCAAACTGCAGACAATTATGCAAAAGTGAACTTTAATTTTAATCAGCAGCAAATGCCTCGAGCAGTTTATCTAACGAGATGAATGCAAGAGTATGCATCTTCAAAGGTTTGCGACTCTCCAATCATCTCATTAATTGGTGCATAACAGTTAACAGAACCTCAACTACATCACACCTAAATGACAATGCTGAGCACTGGCACTGAATGCAAAATAGACTTCATGCATCATGACAATTGTGACTCATATGTGCTGTCCATAAACAATATATTACTATTCTTCCGGCTTTGGCGTAAACCAGCAGTTCCAAACTTGTATCTCTATGTAAACAATTAACTACCATTAACAAAAGCTTCCACACACATGGAGGATCTTGTTTTTCTTGCCCCCTCGTCCCTTTCACTGGCTTAAAAACCTAAACATTTCTATCTTTCTTCAGTTCATTGACCAAAAACCTTAACTCTATTTTCCTCCATTGATGCTGCCTGACTTGTTGAGTTTCTCCAACTTACTTTGTTGTTATTACAGTGACTGATAACCTCAGGTTGAACATCACACTTTAAAGGATGTCACAATTGAAAAAGACACGCATTTACAAAGGATTGTGCAGTTCCACAGACACTAATTATGTGTGATTCAGTCAGAATGATCTTTGGAAATTTTGTCTTAATGTTCACTTCATAAATCATTTTTTTCCCTGCGGTTTACAGAAAGTACCTGCCATGTTTCCTCTTAGAGTTATAGAGGTTTACAGCATGGAAACAGACCCTCCGACCCAACTTGTCCATGCCGCCCAGTTTTTACCATTAAGCTATTCCCAATTGCTCGCGTTTGGCCAATATCCCTCTAGACCAATCTTACCTACGTAACTGTCGAAATGCATTTTAAAAGACAAAATTGTACCCACCTCTACTACTACCTCTGGCAACTTGTTCCAGACACTCACCATCCTGTGTGTGAAATAAATGCCCCTCTGGACCCTTTTGTATCTCTCCCCTCTCACCTTAAACCTATGCCTTTAGTTTTAGACTCACCAACCATTGAGAAAAGATGTTGACCATCTACCTCATCTATGCCCCTCATTATTTTATAGATCTCAGGAACATCACCCCTCAGCCCTCTACGCTCCAGGCTAGGCTGCTGAATGTCTGGTGAAAAGCTGAATTGCTTGTCTTTTGATATATTGAGGAAATGTAGAAAGGTACAAATGAATATCAGCAAATAAATGAGAATGATCTCAAACAGCAGCTCTTGACAAGGAAACAGCAACACCAACTGATAAAAACCAGCAACCCTGGTTATGTAGTGACAGGTAGGAACAACTCACCAAGGAAACTTGCAGAGATTAACTACAAAGAGATGAGAAAAATGATAATATGGATGGAGGAATCCATTGCAAACTAGTCAAGGGAGACCAGGAGAACTAGCAGCGATTTCAAATCAGTCCAGCTTTTCATTTGACATACAGCATGGTAAACAACTGTTGCAGTATTACTGTGAACAACTTTTAACTGTGGTTGAAGTCTTCAGTGTTACTTGCCTCTGGCTGCCCCACACCACAAGGTCCACAACTTAGAGGAAATGAAACTATATCCCAATGTGCAAAAAAAAGTTTAATCCATGTACACAAACGTTTGCCCTTTTTAAAAATGAAATGCATCACATCAAAGGCCATGCTGTCATTATATCATCGCCTGGGTAAAACATCATGGCACCAAAAACAAGCCCAACACTTCCTAATAACATGTTGTTTTAACACAACTGTGCAGTCCATCCATGTAAGCAGTTAAATCTGGTACTAATACCAGCTGTCTGTAAAACACTTTTTACAATATTAAAGTGCATTCTTTCAGGTTATAAACTTACAAAATAATAAACTTTTCAGAGATTGTAAAACATGTTTTTCATACAAGTAAAAACCATTTAGGCCTGAAGAATCTGTAGATTCCATAACCTGAACCCCCCACACAAGATTGAAATAGAAAAAGGCGGCACTTTTAAGCCCATAATCCTCAAAATACAATTCATGGTTACAACCAGTATTGAGGGCAGAATCGCAGTGTTGCAATTCTTCAGATTGCTTTATATTTTCACATCTCTTTATTCCCAAGATATGATATTACATACAGGTGACAGATAATATGTTTTTTATTTTTACTGACTCAGCATCAGTAACTTGTAAATAAGCTTAACCAAAGCCTTGAAATGGCCCAGACGAATTGTAAAACACAATAAAAGTAGAAGCTCTGTTCCTATGCAAATACGTGCAGTGTTATTTGTTTAGGACCAAATAATTAATCAAAGATCTACAAAACAATCAGTTGTTTCGAGAAAGTAAAGTTTGTGCAACACTTCCTGTGCTGATCTATTTAAAACCAAAACTGCTTTTGTTCAAAGTCTAACAATACAAGTTATAACTGTAACATAGACATTATGCCAACTTAGTTCTACCAATCATAACACAAATAACTACAATAATCAAATGAAGACAATCATATATTACAATTAGAACTCAAATACTTGCATATACTAAAGAACAATGTACTATTTTAGGCTTTGGGAAGGGTTTGCGTGGTGTACAAGTTTTATCCAGCATTTAAAGTTAACATCTTCCATTCAAAACCACGGCAACAACTTTTCCAATCATATTACATAGACCATAGATGACAGTCTGTGTATAACCCATGCAGTCCAACTCTGAAGGATAACCACCTTCACACAATGCAAAATAACAGACACATTCCAATAAGAACTGTAAACACAATGCACAAATTAGGTAAGTGCATGAACAACAGCACAGACGACTTGATGTAAATGTCAGATTACCAAATCTCTTTGCTTAGAAATCATAGAAACCCTACAGTGCAGAAGGAGGCCATTCGGCCCATCGAGTCTGCACGGACCACAATCCCACCCAGGCCCTACCCCCATATCCCTACATATTTACCCGCTAATCCCTCTAACCTACGCATCTCAGGACTCGAAGGGGCAATTTTTAGCATGGCCAATCAATCTAACCCGCACATCTCTGGACTGTGGGAGGAAGCCGGAGCACCCGGAGGAAACCCACGCAGACACGAGGAGAATGTGCAAACTCCACACAGACAGTGACCCAAGCCGGGAATCGAACCCAGGTCCCTGGAGCTGTGAAGCAACACGTAGCAAAATCAACAATGCATCTTTAATAGTAAACAACTAGCTTGTCCAAAGTTTAGATCATTTTATGTTTATACCCTCTGTATCAGAGGTGAACATGCCTTATCGCTAACAATAACTGCGAGACTGGCGTCTGCCATTTGAAATCACCTCGTCACCCAAAAGTGTGTGTTTGGTGTGCTTAAATGAACACATTCTGTTCCTAAACGCGATTGTGTTCAGAAGCAGACCATGCCCTTCTAAAAAAAAGCAGCCGGGGGAGGGGGGGGGGGGGGGAGAGACGTAACGGGTGGGGTTTTGTAATGAAATAATTACATTCCTCTCCATCCCGAGTAAATTGCTTCCTACTTTACAAGAAGAACATGGGTTAAATCGAGCTGAATATGTCACATTCTTGCACAAAGTATGGTTGTGTGTGGGGGATCGTAACTCTTGGATTAGAGAGAGACAACAAAAAGATCTGCCACGAGAAGAACCCTCCTTTAAAACAGAAGTTTGTTTTTTGTTTAAAAAAAGAGGATCTGGTTTTATAAAAGTCCCTGCAGCTTGTTGCTAATAAGAGGGGGGGGGGGGGGGAGAGAGAAGAGGTAAGGGTCTGGAGACTGAGTTTAGGGGGGCTGTTGAAGGGGGGCTGTTGAAGGGGGCTCCCTCCCCAACTCTTACCTGAGGTAAGGCGGTGTTGAGCTGCCGCTGCAGAGAGTCCCTCTCGTGGAAAGCCTCCTGCATCTTGGCCTGACACAGGGCCAGCGAGTCCTGGCTCTCCCGCAGGCTCTCCAGCAGCTTGTCGCGCTCGTCCAGCATGTTCACCATCAGCTGCTCGAAGTTGGCCTCGGTCTCGGCGCCGTACTGCGAGCCCCGCGGGCTCAGCGTGTCCTCGCTGATGGTCGGCATCACCTCGCACATCATCTTCGGCAGGAGGCCGGGAGGAGAAGAGGGGGTGGAGGCCCGGGGGGGGGGGGGGGGGAGAAGAGAGAGAGGAGGGGACTGGGGGCCGGTGTGCGGCCTAGACTCAAAAACCCCCCTCCCCGGGGGAGGGGTCGGTGAGTCTAGCAAATGTTTATAATGATTATAAAACAACACCCGGGGCTCAGAACGGCGACAGGCCGGGCCCCCGGCTCATCCCGGCCGGCAAAACACCGAGAGAGAAATTTAAATAATAAATAAATACACCCTCCCTTTTTTTTTGTCCTCCCCCGCTGCTGCTTCCTCCTCCTCCTCCGGTCTGCTGAATGCCCCCGGGACCGCTCGCACCGAGCTTTCTTTCCCTCACATCCCCTCTCTGCCTCTCCCGCTTTCTCCCTGGAGGGCGTCCGCGATCCCGACAAAATGTCCGCGCCTCCCCTTGCGCGCCCGCGTCGCCCGCCTACCCACAATCCCTCCCGCCGCGGGGGGGCGCGCGGGCGCGCGGCCCACACCGGCTGCGCGCGCACCTCACGGACTGCTCCGCCCCCCCGGAGGGGGGGTGCCGGCGAGGACACACGCGCATGCGCAGGCACCTCACCCACCGTGTTGGAGTCCCTCCTCCCTTCCCGCCCCCGTCTCCGCTTATTGTCAGCCCCGCCCCTTTCCACCCCTTTTTCAAGTGAGTGGGAATTCTGCTGAAGGGGCTTGGAGCTCCGAAAGCTCGTGTGGCTTTTGCTACCAAATAAACCTGTTGGACTTTAACCTGGTGTTGTTAAACTTCTTACTGTGTTTGGGTACACTCGGAGAATTTAGCATGGTCAAACCACCTTACCAGCACGTCTTTCAGATTCTGGGAGGAAACCCGAAGCATCTGGAAGAAACCCACGCAGACACGGGGAGAACATGCAGACTCCACACAGACAGTGAACCAAGCCAGGAATTGAACCCAGATCTCTGGCGCTGTGAGGCAGCCAGTGCCAACCACTGTGCCACCCCACCCTTGGCTCTATTCTCTCTACAGATGTTGCCAGACCGGCTGAAATTTTCTGGTAATTTCTGTTTTTGTTTTAAAAAGTTTTATTTATTAGAGTCACAAGTTTTAAAGTTTATTTATTAGTGTCACAAGTAGGCTTACATTCGCACTGCAATGAAATTACTGTGAAAATCCCCAAGTCGCCACACTCCAACACCTTTTTGAGTACACTGAGGGGGAATTTTAGCATGGCCAATGCACCTAACCAGCACGTCTTTTGGACTGTGGGACGAAACCAAGCACCCGGAGGAAACCAATGCAGACATGGGGAGAACGTGCAAACTCTGCACAGACAGTGACCCAAACTGGGAATCAAACCCGGGTCCCTGGCGCTGTGAGGCAGCAGTGCTAACCACTGTGCCACCGTGCCACCCGCACTGCAATGAAGTTACTGTGAAAATCCCCTAGTCGCCACACTCCAGGGCCTATTCAGGTGCATTGAGGGAGAATTTAGCATGGCCAATGCACCTAACCAGCATGTTTTTTGGACTGTGGGAGGAAACTGGAGCATCTGAAGGAAACCCATGTGGACATGGGCTGAACATGCAGACTCCGCACAGACAGTGACCCAAGCCAGGAATCGAATCCGTGTCCCTGGCGCTGTGAGGCAGCAGTGCTAACCACTGTGCCATGGTGCAACCCAAACTTTTCTAAAGTTTGGAATGTCTTACTACCGTCTGTGAAACAAATTTTAAAGTTAAAGTTTATTTATTAGTGTCACAAGTAGGCTGACATTAACACTGCAATGAATTTACTGTGAAAATCCCCTCATCGCCACACTCTGCCTGTACGGATAGACTGAAGGAGAATTTAGCATGGCCAATGCACTGAACCAGCACATCTTTCAGACTGTGGGAGGAAATCGGACCCACCTGAGGAATCCCATGCAGACACGGCGAGAACGTGCAGACTCTGCACAGACAGTGACTCAAGCTGGGACTCAGATTCCGGCATCCACAGTATTGTGCCTTAAACTTGGGTGGGTTTTGGGTATTGGTCCTAAAATGGTCTCATACATCAAGTTGCAGGCCGTTGCCAGTCACTTCCCAAGTTTCATTGTTTTTTTGCCCCCTCACCCCTGTTACGCTGAGGATGTGGAATAGAAACACAAGTGTGAGTGGAAATTGTAGAGGCACTAGCCATTGTTTTCCAGCCTTTCTGAGACTTATGAGTGGCATCAGAGGACTAGAGAATTATTTAAGATTATTCTGTGTAATGTGGCCGTCACTCGCAAGGAATTTGTTCCTCATCTCTATTTGTCCTTGGACTGAGTGGCTTGCTTGACCATTTCAGAGGGCAATTAAGAGTAGAATTTTTCAAAAGGTGAGCAATCAGCCCTCGTCATCCTGAGAGTCGGTGCCCAATGTGTAGTTGCCGACTTGTGAACTCCCACTGTCATTTAATGCTCACGTGAGCATTGATTGGCAGTGGACGGGATTTCCATCCACCCTTGGAAGGAAGTTGGCCAATCTGACAACTCTTCAACCCAGTGCAGGCACACCTCTGCAGTGGCTAGAAGTCCTGGGACCTTCAAAAACCTAAGTCCTTGGGTCGCGGATGCAACAAGATAGGGAATGTCAGGGTTGGCGGGGGGGGGGGGGGGGAGGGGGGGGAGGGGGGGGGGGGTAAATCACATTGTCAGTGTTGCAGGAGGGGTCGAGAGGCGGCAATTGTGACATCAGTGTCAGGCAGGTGGGAGGGGTCCCAGAGCTCCAATGTCCCGGGGAGGTGAGTTCCCCAACTCTGAGGGGGAGGGGAGGGCTTCAAAGTGAAGTGCCACCTATCTCCCCTTCCCACCCAGGATGGGAAAAAGTGCAAATGTCACTTTCCCTCCATATCCACATCCACTCCAACCAGCCTAAAAATTGAGGCTGGGCAGGTTAAGGCCTTTAAGTGTCCACTAAGTGACCATTTGGGGTGGGTTTCCTGTCAAAGGTCCTGTCCGCCCAAGTGTGAAATTGTGTTTGGGTTTGGGTGGAAAGGTTCCCAGGGAGAGTCTTGTCCATTCAATTTTATGCTCCACCCCACCATGCCTTAGAACTGTATTTCATGCAAGAAACATACTTTCCACTGAATCCCAATGCATGTGACAATAATAAATCAAATCAAAGTAGATTTCCATTGTCACAGGCAGTTTGGATTTCCTGTCTTAAGTTGATCCAGTGTTTATTTGCACAGTATCTTCCTTTTTTTGCATGGCTGCCTTGTCTCCTTTCAGGTCATGCTGTGTTTTAGCTGTTGAGTTTATGTTCTCCATCAGATTTTGTTTTTGCATCAATGACTGATTTCATCTCAGCTGAATATATCTCAAACCAGTCCTTGTTGCAGATTCCACCTTTATCAAATAATAGTGCTTAATAAATGATTGACCTTAGTAACTTCCAAGCTTCATTGATACCAGCATTGGCATTTCCTGGTAAACCTTTGTGGAAAGCAATCATTCTAGCAAAAGTGCAGTTTTGGTATTTGACATCATTGCTTGTGCAAGGGATGTTGATGTGTGGCAAGCTATCATGTTTGGAACTGTGAAACTGTCAGGGGTGCACCTTCACTCTGCTGCTGACAAGACAGTGGTACGTGTTGCAGTCTGTACTGTGGTAGATGTGGTTGTGTAGAACATTGGGCAGATAACACCTTAAGACAATAATCTCTCCCTCAATGTCAGTAAAATGAAGGAGATAGTCATCGACTTCAGGAAACATAGTGGAGAACATTCCCCAGTCTACATCAGTAAGAAATCTCACAACATCAGGTTAAAGTCCAACAGGTTTATTTGGTAGCACAAACCACAAGCTTTCGGAGCGCTGCTCCTTCAACAGGTGAGTGGGAGTTTGTTCACAAACAGGGCATATAAAGACATAAACTCAATTTACAAAATAATGGTTGGAATGCGAGTCTTTACAGGTAATCTTGCGCTAGCTTCTCCACATCCTGTCTACATCAACAGGGATGAAGTGGAAATGGTCGAAAGCTTCAAGTTTGTAGGTGTCCAGATCACCAACAACCTGTTCTGGTCCCTCAATGCTAACGCTATAGTTAAGAAAACCCACCAATGCCTCTATTTTCTCAGGAGGCTAAGTAAATTCAGCATGTCCACTACGACTCTCGTCAATTTTTACAGATGCACCACAGAAAGCATCTTTTTCAGATGTATCACAACTTGGTATAGCTCCTGCTCTAATCAAGACTGCAAGAAACTACAAAGGGTTATGAACAAAGCCCAGTCCATCACTGGGCTAGTTTCACCTGACGAAGGAGGCTTGTGATTTCAAACAAACCTGTTGACCTATAACCTGGTGTCGTGTGACCTCTCATCATGACTGTGCGGCCAAATTCCTCTCCAATTCGATTTTCAAGTTTGCTGACGACACCGCCGCAGTGGGTCGGATCTCATACAATGACGAGACAGAGTACAGGAATGAGATAGAGAATCTGGTGAACTGGTGCGGCAACAATAATCTCTCCCTCAATGTCAACAAAACAAAGGAGATTGTCATTGACTTCAGGAAGTGTAAAGGAGAACATGCCCCTGTCTATATCAATGGGGATGAAGTAGAAAGGGTCGAGAGCTTCAAGTTTTTAGGTGTCCAGATCACCATAATGGGGCGGCACGGTAGCACAGTGGTTAGCACTGCTGCTTCACAGCTCCAGGGACCTGGGTTCGATTCCCGGCTTGGGTCACTGTTTGTGTGGAATTTGCACATTCTCCTCGTATCTGCGTGGGTTTCCTCCGGGTGCTCCAGTTTCCTCCCACAGTCCAAAGATGTGCGGGTTAGATTGATTGGCCATGCTAAAATTGCCCTTCGTGTCCTGGGATGCGTAGGTTAGAGGGATTAGTGGGTAAATATGTAGGGATATGGGGATAGGGCCTGGGTGGGATTGTGGTCGGTGCAGACTCGATGGGCCGAATGGCCTCTTTCTGTGCTGTAGGGTTTCTAAGATTTTCTAAGATTCTAACCTGTCCAGGTCCCCCCATGCCGACACTATAGTTAAGAAAGCCCACCAACACCTCTACTTTCTCAGAAGACTAAGGAAATTTGGCATGTCAGCTACCACTCTCACCAACTTTTACAGATGCACCATAGAAAGCATTCTTTCCAGCTGTATCTCAGCTTGGTACGGTCCCTGCTCTGGCCAAGACTGCAAGGAACTACAAAAGGTCGTGAATACAGCCAATCCATCATGCAAACCAGCCTCCCATCCATTGACTCTGTCTACACTTCCCGCTACCTCGGCAAAACAGCCAGCATAATTAAGGAACCCCCCCGGACATTCTCTTTTCCACCTTCTTCCTTCGGGAAAAAGATACAAAAGTCAGAGGTCATGTACCAACCGAATCAAGAGCAGCTTCTTCCCTGCTGCTGTCAGACTTTTGAATGGACTTACCTTGCATTAAGTTGATCTTTCTCTACACTCTAGCTATGACTGTAACAATACATTCTGCACTCTCTCGTTTCCTTCTCTATGAATGGTATGTTTTGTTTGTATAGCGCGCAAGAAACAATATTTTTCACTGTATGTTAATACATGTGACAATAATAAATCAAATCAAATCATCTTGTTTGCTGTTAGCTGCAGGTAAAACTTGCCTAGCAAATGCATGCCATGTTTAGACATTTTCAAGTGGTGTTTATTCTCATCGTTACTACAGTACTATATATTTAAATTCAAAGACAGAAGCCAAAATACATGTTTGCTCAGGATGCCATATCCTTAAGGTTGCTTATGGGTATATTGATGGATTATCTAGAATACACATGCACCTCCATGGAGCAACCATGCAGAATATGCAACATTAAACTGCCAAAAATAGAACAATGGCTAATGGTGTACATTTTCCCACAATTGGTGACTTTCACTTACCATAATGCATACATGATATATTGTTTTCAATTGATTGGGTTACTACTTGTAATAAAAAAAGTTTATGTGAATACACCATCCTATCTCCGTACACTGTAGATGTATACACTGGGGAATATTCAGGGTCATTAACAGTGCTGTGTAGCAGCATTTCATAGAATCCCTACAGAAAGAGGCCATTTGGCCCATTGAGTCTATACCAACTCTCTCTGACAGAGCACATTACCTAGGCTCTTTTCCCCACCATATCCCCGTAGCTCCACACATTTACCATGGCTAATCGATCTAACCTACACATCTTGGCACACTAAGGGGCATTTTAGCATGGCCAAGCCACCTAACCTGCATATCTTTGCTTAGCAATAACTAGCTCAGTGACTCTCAGTTTGGTACAACCAGGGCAATTCATTACAGCTTTGGTTTAAATATGGATGAAAGAGCTGAACTATAGGGGTGAGGTGAGAGTCACTGTCCTTGACATCTAGGCACCTTTTGATCAAGTGGGCATCAAGGAGCTCTAGCAAAACTGGAGTCAATGGGAATCGGGGAAGAACTCTCCACTAGTTGGAGTCACATCTAGCACAAAGGCAGATCGTTATGATTGTTGGAGGTCAATCATCTCAGCTCTAGGACATCACTGCAGGAGTTCCTCAGGGTACTGTCCTAGATCCAACCATCTTTAACTGCTTCATCAATGAACTTCCTTCCATTGTAATGTCAGAAGTGGGGATGTTTGCAGGTGGTTGCACAAAGTTCAGAACCATTTGCCCCCCTCAGATACTGAAGGAGTCATGTCCAAATGCAGCAAGACCTGGACAATATTTAGGCTTGGGCAAGTAACATTCATGCCACACCAGTGCCATGCAATGACCATCTCCAATAAGAGTGAATCAAACCATCACCCCATGGCATTCAATGGCATTACCTTCACTGAATCTCCCACTATGAACATCGTGGGGGGTTATCATTGACCAGAAACTGAACTGGACAAACCATATAAATACATCCCAAAAATGATTTTTTCTAAAATAAAATACTTGTTAAAAACTTTCCTCTTTTGAGAAAGGCTCAGTAAAAGTCTGTGCACTAAATGCAGAGGCATAAACCAGTATACTTCTCCATATTTTATACGGATGACCTATTGTTTTTAAGTGTTTCATAAAACATGTTTTGTGCCTTGATCTTCCTCTCATTTTTTGAGACAGTGTTGTCCAAAACAGGCCTGTGATGAATTGATGCTGTTCATTTTTAAAGCCACACAATACTGACTTATGTTAAAGTTGTTGCAGTGGGTATGAATATAAGCGTCATTAACACACCACTATTTGTCATCCATCCTTAATTGAGCAAGGAAGAATCAACATGTTCCTGTTAGACAGGAGTCACACATTGATCAGATTGCAACTATCGGAATATAGTTCAGTCATCGGGTTTCTAGTGATTGGGAAGCTGAAGGACCACTTGCTCAATGAAACAAGAAAGATGGTCCGCCATTTGTTACCTCCTTTGTTCCTGTTCTCTATCAATGCCTCCAAGAGACAACACATTTAGATCTGCAGGACCGTCCTGTGAAGTGCTAAGAAAGCAGAGCCAGTTTGCTGAATGACAGTGGTCTGATTGCTCTTAAAATTTCCTGGGAAATTGAATGACACACTGGACATAGTAACTGAAGAACGTGGTTTTATTTAGCCGATAGTTGGTGGTTTTCACAAAACTGTTGGCTGCATGAGCGACAGACAGGATTGCATGTCTTCCAATGAGGGTTGAAATGTGCAATTTTGGCAAGCTGGAACAGTGCAGCAGTGTCCAAAGTGTTATGCCTTGATCTTAATACAACTGCTGAAATGAGAAATTGAAAGAAATGTGGCACTATTGGTCCAGAAAGAGCAATTGAAGTGACTCACCTGCTAGTGCTCTTGCCTCTGAATCATAAGGTTCCAGATTCAAATCCCACTCCAGGGCTTGAGCACAAAACTCAAACATTGACACTCCCATGCAGTACCAAGGGAGTACTACACCATTGGAGGTGCCATTTTTCAGATGAGATGTTAAACTGAGATCCTGCCTGCTTGCTCAAGTGGATGTAAAAGATGGAAATGTGATGTGAGAAAAAAACTTTTCACACAGCGAATGGTTTGAATCTGGAATGCTCTGCCTGGAAGTGTGATGGAAGCAGGTTCAATCAAAGCATTCAAGAGGGCATTGAATGATTATTTGAATAGAAACAATATGCAAAGGTACAGGGAAAAGGCTGGAGAATGGCAATAAGTCATAAAGCTAATTTGAAGAACCTGTGCAGACTGAATGGGCTGAATGGTTTCCATCTGAATTGTAACAATTCTGTGATGACACTATTTCAAAGATGAGCAGGGGAGTTATCCCTGATGTCCTGGCTAATACTTACTCCTCAATCAACCTCATAATGACAGATTTTACAGTCAATACTAGTTTGATGGTTATGGAAGCTTGTGTGAATATTGGCTGTTGTGTTTCCTATGTTACAGAAGTCACTACACTTAAAAAAGTACTATATTGACTGTAAAGTGCTTTGAGACATCCAGTAGTCATGCAAAACACTATGGGCTTTAACGTCCAAGTTTCCCAGCATGGATTAGGGGGGTAACCCAAAAATCACTGGGGAACCCTTCTTGGAACTTCGCATGGCAATTGCCCCAAAGTGCAAACTTCCCTGACCAATTGTCCCTCACTTGGAACCGCCCGAAAATGCGATTTGAATTGCAAACATCAGATGGTTTAAACAGGATTACAGCAATAGTTACCCCCCCAGAAAAGGTTAGAAGAATTAACACCTTTTCTAATGTCAGTAACCATTGTCCAGACTCAGACCAAACCCACTGGGGACTCCCCCACCTTCTTGCTAATATTAAATGTTAGTATATGATGGAGGAATAATACAGCAACTTGTCTTTAGTTTATTATGCATCCAACTTGGCAGAGATGTAAACTCCATATAAAATCTCCACCATAACTGTTCCAGCTGTGACCATTTATACTCTTTTGGAGGTTGAACCAAGAACCATCACCGGCCCCCAACAAAGTAAGTAGCTTAACAATGCAATTTGCTAAATCATGCACTTGCGGATACTTTGACACCCCTAACTACCCCTCTTCCCCCACCACAGAATTCCTCCACCCTCAAGAGACTCCCTCCACCGCCTCCCAGATCTGACCAGATTACCCAAAGCCCCATTCAACCCATTCCCTGACCTGACCCCACCCATTCCCTGATATGACCCCTCACCCAGACCCGAACCCCTCCACGCATATGCCTGACCAAACCTGACCGCCTTGCAAACCCACCCCGCAACCTCTGCCCACCCCACCGCAAGCCCAGGCCAACACCCACTCCCTGCAGGCCGAATCCAACACCCCTTCTGTAGGCCTGACCTAACACATCTCTATGCTCCCCTTGCACCAAAGCCCTGGCCTGCCAACATGAATATACACACAAACAAGGAGCAGGAGTAAGCCATTCAGCCCCTCAAGTCTGCTCTACCATTTAATAAGGGTGTGGCTCATCTGATTGTAACCTCAAATCTGTATTCTCCCTATCCCTGATAGCCTACCACCCTCTTGTTTACCAAGAAGCTAATCTGTTTACCGAGATTATAATTTTCCTGAAGTCCTCCCACTCTTCCATTTGCTGATTTAAAGATGATTCTGGATTGTTACTTGTATCCTCTCTAGTGAAAACTTATGCAAAATACCTTTCAATTCATCTGCCATCTCCTTGTTTTCCATTATTAATTTTCGAAACTCACTTTCTATAGGATAAATGCTCACTTTGTTAACTCATTTCTTTAAAAAATATTTATGGAAAGTCTTACTGTCTGTTGTATTATTTTTCTAGCTAGCTTTCCCTCATACTTTAATTTTTCCCTCCTTAATAATATTTTAATCATCCTTTGTTGTTTCTTATATTCTGTCCAATTTTCGGACCTGTTTGCCACTGCATTTCTATTGACCTATCTCTGAACCTATTTTCCCAATTCACTTTAATCAGCTCTACTTTCATGCCCTCATAATTGTCTATGTTTAAGTTTAAAAATATAGTCTCAGACCCGCTTCTCTCTCTCTCAAACTGAATGTAAAATTCAATCATATTATGTTCGCTGCTGCCGAGCGGTGTCTTCACTTTGAGGTAATTAATTAATCCCACCTTGTTGCACAATACCAGGTCTAGTATCACCTGCTGTTCTGAGAAAGTATCCTGAAAACATTCTAAAACATTGGGGCGGCATGGTAGCACAGTGGTTAGCACTGCTGCTTCACAGCTCCAGGGTCCCGGGTTCGATTCCCGGCTCGGGTCACTGTCTGTGTGGAGTTTGCACATTCTCCTCGTGTCTGCGAGGGTTTCCTCCGGGTGCTCCGGTTTCCTCCCACAGTCCAAAAATGTGCGGGTTAGGTTGATTGGCCAGGTTAAAAATTGCCCCTTCGAGTCCTGGGATGCGTAGGTTAGAGGGATTAGCGGGTAAATATGTGGGGGTAGGGCCTGGGTGGGCTTGTGGTCGGTGCAGACTCGATGGGCCGAATGGCCTCCTTCTGCACTGTAGGGATTCTATGATTTCTATGATTTCTATGAACTCCTCATCTCAGCTACATTTGCCCATCTGACTTTTCCAGTCTATATGTAGATTAAAATCTTCCATGGTTATCATCGTGCCTTTCTGACAAGCTCCCATTATTTCTTCCTTTTGCTCCATCCTACCATATGGTTACTGTTAAGGTGGTCTGTACACAATTCCCATCAGTGACTTTTTCCTTTGCCATTTCTCATCACTACCCAAACCACTTCTACATCCTGGTTTCCTGAACTTAGGTCATCCATCTCTCAGACTGTTAAATATCAATGGAACCTTTAACCTATCTGCTTTACAACAGCTGGTACCATAAAAAAGGGGCCATGACCTCCATCATTTCAACAGAGCTGGACTTTGATACTGAGCCTCAAGGATGAGCTACACTGCCTAGATCAGAAGGTTGTGCAGGATAGGACTGGAAGAAAAAGATCGCGTAGATAATTGGGCACATAATGACAATCTGACACTAATTGCCACTCCAAGGAAGTTACGGTCCTATATAAATGCAAGTCTTTGTTTTCCTTTTTATTACAGGAGATTGTCCATGAGTCAAAGAATTATTAACTGCCCAGACACTGGTGCTACAGTCACTTCGACCAACAAATATAAATACATGAATCTGTCATTCACTTCCTTACGTTTCTCAAATGCTGCTGGGAGAGAAACGCCTACTGTGTTTGTCTCTGTAACAGCTTCTCTTTCAAGAGTTATTCACTGTATGCAGCATTTTGAGAAACAAATCATTTGTCAAAATAATGAGGCACTAATGAGGTACAAATATTTCTTCTTCTTTCTAATAATTCTTAGCTGGTTATCTGAAACTATTACCACAATCTGGCATCACCATGAGCATACAAGAGTCCTTGTTTTATGAGGAAGATCTGTGATGCTTTTATTGATGCAATTGATCCATAGTATATCAAAGGTAGAAGGGGTGCAATTTTCTGTGATGACGAAGAATGCATGCATGGGACACAGCAGCTGCAGAGCTAAGTCAAAAAACTAATGTGATTGCTTCCTCATGTCAAGTAGTGGCATCCTGTTTTCTTTAAGATTCATCTAACTTATACGGGTGGACAGGGTGGGGGGGTCAAATTTAAGGTAGAAACCGCTGTTAACCCAAGACTTCCAAGACACGATCTGGATTACATTGTCAATGCTTTTCAGATCTTTGTTAGATTAGGAGACTCTGCAGGTAAAATCAGATCACCTGCTTGACAATGTCATAACAATGTTTGATTTGAGATTACCTTTGATTCCTTTTGTTCAGCACGAGTCAGATTCTTTGGCTCTTTGTATTGTCCATGACCCGCACTGCACTGTAACATTGGATTTCTTAAATAAGCAGCAAGACGAGAACCTTTCAGACAATGACTCAACTTGTTTAATCGTCAAATACTGCAAGCCCTTGTGTTTTGTCAAAAAGGCAAACCATGTTGCCTCTGCATCAGTTCCTCTGCAGAGAGGCTTGTACTGGTATAACTCATGAGGAAGCAACTGTACTGGAGCTGAGGAAGCATAAATCTCATGCCTACATATAATACTGCTAGTCAGACTGCATTACTCAGTCTCCACATCCAATGTGCAGAATGTTTATATGGTTCTTATTTCACAGTTCCCACTTGGAATAACAAAGTCTGCCTTTGTGATACTCTTTTCTCCTTTGTGACTTTTCAGATTTTAGTAGAAATAAATGTGTATTTTCATTTTTTTTACATTTACAAATGCCTTTATTGAATTTTTGTAACAAAGAAGCATACAGAGGAGGAAGGAACAGAGGGAAATGGGAAATCATAGAATAAATAAGAAGAAGGCAAGAAGGAAAAAAAGAAAAACCAAGCATTTTAGCTTAAGATGTATTCATCTTGGATAACTTATGCAGACAGCTCTTTTTACTCAATGACTTTTAAAAATAGCTTTTTTATTCATTGGATGTGGACACCATTGGCTGACAGTATTGACAGTATTTATTGCCCATCCCTAATTGCCCTTGTTGGACCATTTCAGGGGCATGTAAGAGTCAACCACATTGCTGTGGATTTGGAGCCGCATATAGGCCACACCAAGTAAAAATGGCAGATTTCCTTCCATAAATGATCCAGATTGGTTTTTACAACAGTGGTTTCATGGTCATCATTAGACTTTTAATTATGCAATTCAAATTTCACATCTGCTGTGGTGGGATTCAAACGTGGGTCCCCAGAGCATTACCCTCGGTGTCTGGATTACAAGTCCAGTGACAATACCACTACGCCACTGCCTCACTCCAATAAATTTAGGAAGCAAGGTTACCATTTCAGGGTGCCCTCCACCCCATCACAGACCTCCCCTTCTGTTGTGTATTTCCTGTACTCTTTTCCTGTCTCTGTACTTACAACCTATTACAACTCCAACTTTTTCCATTTCTGATGAAAGGTCATCAAGCTGAAACATTTAACCCTGTTTTCACTCTCCACAAATGCTGCCTGACCTGCTGAGTCTTTGTTGCATTTTGTGTTCATATTTCAAACTTCCAGCATCTGCAGTATTTTGTTTGGTGAATCATATAATACATTTAGTGTTCAAGCATGGATTCAGTAGAACCATTTGTGCTATGAAGACCAATTATTGTTTCCATCTGATTCTCATTATCCCTCTTATTCAGGCAATAGTTTCTGATAATAAAGGCAGGGCTGGATTTTATGAGACTCTGCAGTCCCCACCTGGCTAAAACGTAGGGTGGGGGGAGCCCAACTATAATTCCACCAACTGCCCAGCACCAATTTAACACTGGCAGAACGAAACCAGGAATTAGTTCAGGCTCCCTGAAAATAGGTTCCTTCTTCAGGGCAAAAATGTTCAACCTCGCTTTGTGGTTGAAAGAGAAAGCGTTGTGACCCCAAAAGTTGCTTTTTGAGTTTGTTTATATGCCCCGCACCTTTTATTAATTTCATATTTGACCTCCTTTTGGAATCCATAGACCAGACACTCATTTGGCATGAAGAGGGTTTTCTGCAGTCAGCTTATGGTGGCCCATGCAGGCAACCCAGAGTGACCTGTTGATCATTTCTCTCCATCACACTAACAAACAGGGATAGGTGAAGGATAGGTTGGGGAAGCTGGCTGTGAACTCTAGTGGCACCATTACGCAGGTGCCCTGATCACCCAGGGTACTGGGAGATCTCCTGCCATCGCCCCCCCCCCTCCCCCACTCACCACCATCCATAGACATCGAGACACCCTCCCCACGCACATCAGGACTCCCCCACAGACATCGGGAACCCCACTCTCCCCAACCAATCGCCCCCTCCCCCGGCAGAGTTTCCTATTTCGATTGCCATCTCTTCTGTACAGTTCTCTCTCTCCCATTCCCACCGATCACCACCACCTCCCCCCCACCCCACCCCCCCCATCCCCTCCCTGGCAGAGTTTCCGCTTTCTCTTTAAATTATGCCATTAATATTTAAATTAGCTTCCTGTGCATGAAGCCGATTCCACCGGCAAAACCGGGCCAGTATGATCAGGGGAGGCAAGAAACTGGGCACGTTTCTCGTTTTTCACCTCTCGCCCAATCGTGGCCCTCACACCTAAAGGGATCAAGGGATAAAGAGAGAAAGTGGGAGTGGGATACTGAAGTGCATGATCAGCCATGATCATATTTAATGGTGCTGCAGGCTCAAAGGGCCGAATGGCCTACTCCTGCACCTATATTCTACGTTTACCACCTCACCTCACCGAAAATCAGTGGGACGAGGTCGTAAGATCACACCCTGAGACCTAGGCTCTGGAATTCCCTCCCTAAATCTCTTTGCCTTTCTACTTCTCTTTACTCCTTAAGATACTCCTTATAACCTGGCTCTTTGATCAAGCTTTTGGTCACCCGTTATAATATCTCTTTATGGGCTCTGTGTCAAATGTTTCTGATAATATTCCTGTGTAGCAACTTGGAATGGTTTACTACATTAATAAGTATATAAATATAACAGTGATGTATTAACTAATGAGATATATTTTTTTTTAAACTACATATATAAATGGAAATTGTTGGAAACAACATTATTGAATGGAATAACATTTGCTACTGTGTATCTTCTGTTTATATATTCAATTTCGAGCAAGTTAAAATAAGATTTTTTTAAAACAAGTTTTAAACTAGTCAGTGCGAGTGACTGAGCAGATGAATCTGTTGATTTGTTTTTAACATGTCACTCTCAAATTCCCATTAATAGCTGTAAGAGAGCACACTTTCATAAATAAGAACTTGCCAAAAACGTGCTGGTTGTTTAATATACTGCAGGTTCCACATGAGTGCAGTTCCCCACATACTTTGCATTCCTTTGCAGTATTTGTGAAAGTATATCTGGCAGTGTTCACTGGTTACCTGTACAATCGAGCCAACACAGACTCTTTCCAGTTCCTTCGTGCAACATAGAACAAGAATACTGCTGCCTGCTTTATGAAGTGGAAAGCTGTATCCTTCAGTGTGTGTCTCTTGTCCTAACCCATTGTCACTCACCATGAAGCGTTTCCATCAGTATAATTTACTGTCGGCTTAAATCACTGTGCATGGTGCTCAGAGCTAAGGAAGAATTGCCCTGCAGAATCTCACAAATCAAGAGGATGCTCTGGACAAAAAAAATCTATGGTGCAATGCTTAATGTGGAAATAATAAATTCTAAACACTTGAATGTTCCTGTCTTTGTTTTGTTGCAGTACTAGTTTAGCCTTTTCAAACAAAAGTACCATGGTGCAGTAGTTATGCAACTTGATTAATAATCTAAAGATCTGGAGATCAATCATGTAAAATATAAATTCAAATCCGATCATTGCAGGTTCAGAATTTAAATTCAGTCTTGCTTAAATCTAGAAATAACAAGCTATAATGAATACAAATGACCATAAAGTTGTTAGATGAAGGCAAAATACTGCAGATGCTGGAATCTGAAACAAAAATAGAAAATGCTGGGATTTCAGCTGAGATTTTTCAGCATTTTCTGTTTTTCCATTTCCCTCCTGGTGTTTGGCAAGGTGTTTAGCAAAACTCACTTTCACAGCCATATTTCCTTCCTCAGCCACTGTCTCCATCTCTGACATACCCCATATGGACAGAGCCCTGACAAAGGGTCATCCAGACTCAAACATTGACTTCAATCCCTCTCCACAGATGCTGTCAGATCTGCTGAGATTTTTCAGCATTTTCTGTTTTTGATAGAAGTTGTTAGATTTTGGTAAAAACCCAACATGTGATTCCTGATCCATGAGGTTGACTCTTGGTTGCCACTGAAATCATTCAGTTGTATTCAACCTTTACCTGTGGTTTCAGAAGGCCCATCACTATCTTCTTTGGGCAATTAAGATTGAGCATTAAATGCCAACTTTGCCAGCAATGTCCACATCCCATGGATGGACAAATAAAACTTATTGGAATCAACCATTTTTCTGGCTTCATTTGAAATTAGAGCAAAGTTTGAAAGCCACCAGTGATTGAGGTAAGAAGTGAGATTTGCTGGTATTTCTTTAATTGCTATTGATGTTCAGATACAACAGTGCAGTAAAATAAATATTTAATCATGATTTTTCTGCAGTTCTAAAATCCAATTCTGCATTAACTCCTTCTCCTCATGGTTGAGTGTCTTAACCCATCACAAAATTAATTATGCCTTTTACTGGGATTCTTAAACCAATGGGGAAAATTATCCTGTAAGAATACACACACTCATCCCTCTCAACATAGCAGAGACTAGAGTAGAACATAGATTGGAAATAGGAAGACAAATTGAATGTCCATCTTTACGGCAAGGTGAATGGAGTGCAGAAGTAGAGCAGTCTTGATGCAACTGTACAGGGCATTGGCGATACAACAGCCAGAGTCCAGCATCCAGTTTTGGTCTCTTTATGAGGAAGAGTTGAGCAAGTTTAGCCTGTCTTAGTTTCAGGTTAGAAGAATGAGAGGTGACCTTTAGGAACATGTAAGATTCTCGGGGGGGGGGGGGGGGGGGGGGGGGGGGGCGAGCGGGAGGTGCACAGGGGCTTAACAGGGTATATATAGGCTGAGAGAACTTTTTCCTTCCTCTAGAACGAGGGAGTTTAAAATAGATTTTAAATATTTTAACTGTTTTAGAATATGGTGTCATCTATTTAAGATGGAGATGAGTTTATTTCTATAAAACATAATTTTTACAGAAAGTGGGCATCGCTGAACTAGGCTAGAATTTATTGCCCATCTCCAATTGCCCTTGAGACAGCATTTAAGAGCCAATAACATTGCTGTGGGTCTGGAGTAAGCCAAACAAGGACTGGCAGATTTTCTTCCCTAAAGGACACTCATGAAATGGATGGATTTTTAGAACAATCAATAATAGCTTCTGATCCCTAATAGTTTGTAATTCCAGATTTCTTTTGTTATTGAACTCAAATGCCACCAGCTGCCATGGTGGGATTTGAAATCCAGTGCCCAGAGCATTTGCCTCAGTCTCTGGGTTACTAGTCCAGCGATAATACCACTACACCATCACTTCCCCATTTCTTCTCTCAGAGGGTTATTAATCTTTGGAATTCCCTACCCCAGAGAATCTGGGTCATTGAATCCCCACAAATAGGGGATCTTGCTGTGTGCAATTTGAGTGCTGCAGTGAATATACTTCCAAAAGTATATAATTGGTGATGTGTTTCTTGGGACATCCTGAGGTTGATCCCTTCTTCACTTCATATCTTTCCATTAATGTCATTCAGTGGTTCCTGAGAAGTGATGTCTCCAACAATCTACCATATGTTTCCACCATCTTTTGTTCACAATGGAGACGAGGCAGCTTGATCCTCTGAAGTGCCCATTCATCTCAAGTGTCACATGATAAGATTGCTGCATGTCCAAGTGTCACATGCTCAAACCCCAGCAACTCAAAAGTCTCACCCTTCTCTCACAGGAGCCTACCGGTGAAATTCAATAATGTTTGAATGTGAAATTGGTTCAGGCCAGCGTCCTGACTTTGTGCCCATTTTGGGCTGAAATGCTTCCTGTGACTTACAGAATTTAAAACTATTGCCACAGTTTATTTCCAAATTTTGTAACATAAGAACGTAAGAAAAAGGAGTAGATAGTTTGGCCCTGCAAGCCTGCTCTGCCATTCAATAAGATCATGGTTGATCTGATTGTGGTCTCAATTCCAGTGTTCCCATCTGCCCCTCCCATAACCTTTGACTTATTTATCTATCAATCTGTCTATATCAGCCTGGAATAGATTTAATGACCCAGATTCTCTGGGGTAGGGAATTCCAAAGATTAATAACCCTCTGAGAGAAGAAACGGGGAAGTGATGGTGTAGCGGTATTATTGGTGGACTAGTAACCCAGAGACTGAGGCAAATGCTCTGGGCACTGGATTTCGAATCCCACCATGGCAGCTGGTGGCATTTGAGTTCAATAACAAAAGAAATAGGTAGAAAATGCATTGACTTCCAAATAGCCTGGATTTTATCGTTGGCCTTAGGCAGGAGTAATTCAATTTTCTACAAGAATTGGGGCAAGAAAAATTAAGATTCCAAATAATAATAAAATTCCTGGAAAATATTTCTGAAATGTATAGAAATTCCACATTTTCATTGAATACAGTGGTACAACTGCCCACTTGCTGGCTTTCTTGGCTTTGTTCCTTATCTCCAGAATACAGTAGCTGAAAACATTCAGAGCAACAGCCTCCTGCTAAACATTTATCAACAGTTCCCTTTGTAAATGAATCTCTATATTGTTATCATTTAAACACTTAAGGATCACCCCCTGTAAATACAGATGCTGTTTCCTACAAAAAAAATCTCATTGGAGCAAACCCTCAGAAATACCAAAGATCCAAAAATATCAGAATCATTGAGTCTCATTAATATTCTCTTCAAATTCTGCCAAGCGATATGTACAGCTGCATATGAAAGAAGAGGTTTGTCTATTATGTTCTGCTGAATTCCCAAGCCACAAGATTTAACGCTATGCTTGTGTCATGAATTACTCCAAAATAATTTGGCACACTTTGTTTTCTTAATGCGGCTTGTAATTATATCCTTTAGGATATGGACGGAGCACAATATTTACCTGCCAAATTTGACCCAAGCTATTTTCTCCATTTTATGGGTGCTTCAGTTTGATTTGCTCTGTTAACTACAATCTCTTGTTTAAAGTGGGTGGTGCGGGGGGGGGAGGGGGGCTGGGGGTGGAGGATACCTTGAAATAGTTACATAGAAGCCTTGTTTTTGGACTCTAACAATAAATTGAAAGGCCACAATGTGCCCTGTGTTTGACTGCTGTGGGTTTGCAGAAAAATCTACAGTTGCGTTTTCTGTTGAAAATGTTAAAGACATAAATTTCACAGTAACTAAAGAAATGTAGACTCCTCTGGGCATGACAAAAGAACTCGCATATTTGTTTACATAAGGATCTGTTCTTGTTGCCATTTTGATTTTCCAAAGCATCTTGCAACATACCCATTTGTTAGATAGCAACCCCCCCCCCCCCAACCCTTCAGCTTGAAAAGGGGGCACAGCAATAGATCACTTTAAGTATGAATTGTTATGGGGGAAAGGGGGGGGGGGGCGGAAAGTGGAACAGACAGGAAAGTGGAGTTGAGGCCACAATCAATGATCTTATTAAATGGCAGAGCAGACTCGGGGCGGCCAAATGGCATAAGTCTGCACATAGTTCTTGCATTCGTCTTTATATGTTTACTGTGTAGTGATGGCCAATGAGACATCTGGGAAATTGGTGAACGACAGGACTAACCAACAATTCTTTAACCATTTAAATTTGAGGGTTGAGAAATGATGGAAAGGGAAACAGGATTGATGGGTAAATGTGTAGCAGAGTTTTGAATTGCATCTAGTTTACAGGGGATGGAATATGAAAGGCCAGACAGGAATACATTGGAATAGTCAAGTCCAGAAATAGCAAGGCAATGCATGAGACTTTTGGCAATAATTGGGCTGAGGCAGGGGCGAAGTTAGGTGATGATACAAAGATGGAATTAGGTAGTCTTTATTGATGACACAGATATACCTCATCCTGTTCCTAATTCGTATGTTTGTATGTAGGGTCAGAAATTTATACTGGATCAAATGTGACAGCCTCAGACATTTGCCAGGAAGAGCAATGGTGTGAGTAACTAGCAAATGGAGTTTGTAGTGTATTTGTAGCAGCACCTCCAAGTTCCCCTCCAAGCCATTTTTCATACTGTCTTGGAAATATGTCACCATTCTTTTACTGTGGCTGGGTCAAAAACCTGGAACTCCCTTCCTAACAACACCTTAGGTGCACCTACAACAAATGGACTGCAACAAATCAAGGCGGCGGCTCACCCACTCAGGGGCAATAAAAAGGGCAACAAATGCTGGATTTGCTATCATGAGACACTCCTTGAACACAAAATATCTGGAATAAATTGCTCAGAATTCTATCTGTGATTTGATGGAACAAGTACTTACTCTTAATTATGTTCCAAGGAACTATATTTATTTTTTCAACAAAATGAAACAATGAAACATAATTTCCATTCTACTGTTGAAGATAAACATTTTCTGGGAACTAACAATACAGCATTCAACAGAAAGAATATACAAAATAAATCAATGTATCTTCATTAAAACATTCTAAATAAACTGGAAATAAACGTGACATATGTTTATTTGGAGTTAAGATTAGTTTTTTCTCAAAGAATTGCCACTCTTTGGTAAGTTTTATAAGCTTGGAAATGACCAACAGCAATGTTATTGGATCAGATTCCCCTTGCTGCTATTTCACTGGAGGTGTCAACTCATTAGTATTAGCAGGTCAGCACCTTCATTAAATACCAGCGAGAGAAAAAAAGATCTGCATTTATAACCAAAAGAGAAAATGCTGGAAAATCTCAGCTGGTCTGGCAGCATCTGTAAGGAGAGAAAAGAGCTGACATTTCGAGTCCAGATGACCCTTTATCAAAACCTTTTACCTGCATTTATAAAGTGTCTTTCATGGTCTCAAGATGTCCCCAGGACACTATACCTTATGTAAATGTAGTCACTTTTATAATGTGAAATCAATTTGCACACAGCAAGCTCTCACAAACAGCAATGCGATAATAATCAGTTAATTAATTTTGCTGATGTTGATTGAAGAACAAATATTGACCAAAGATTGACACTGGGATAACTCCCCTAATCTTCAAAATAGTCATGATGTGGAGATGCCGGCGTTGGACTGGGGTGAACACAGGAAGAAGTCTCACAACACCAGGTTAAAGTCCAACAGGTTTATTTGGTAGCAAATACCATATTGGTAATACCATTTGGTATGCAAATACCATGAAGCTTCAAAATAGTGCCATGGGTATCTTCACATCCACCTGTGAAGAAAAACAGGACTTCCATTTAATGTCTTACCTGAAAGAAGGCGCTTGGACAGTGCAGTACATCATCAGCACTGCACTGGAGTGTCAGCCTACATTTCTATACTTTAATTTCTGGTTTGGGATTTGAACCCACAACCTCTTACTCAGAAGCAAGAGTGCAACCAACTGAGTGGTAACTAGATATGGGACTATCTATGGGAATTAGCTATATGGGCTTCCAGAAGCAACGTAACATGGTGCACACAAGCAACTTAGAAAAAACAAATAAAGAGCATGGAATTGGCGGCAAGTTACTGACATGGATAAGGAATTGGTTAACAAATAGGAGACTGCCAATAGTTCATTAGTATGTACTCAAATTGACAAAATGTATCCACTGGTGTCCACCAAGGATCTATACTGGGGCTACAGCTTTTCACCATATTTCTAAAGGACTGAGAAGAAATAATTGAGTGTATCCAAGTTTATTGACAATGCTAAATCTGGTGATGCAGTGGGTGGAAGCTTGTTGAGACATCAGGGACCTTGCCTGCCAGCTTGAGAGCCAGCAAGAGGTGTACGCTGTTTTTTTTCAGGAACCACATGTCAATCAGGTAGTGGCAAGGGCAGCGCTGGACCTGGAATCAAGACCCTGGGGACTGAAGTCTTGCCTGCCAAAATCTCCCAGCCAATCAGCTCCCGGCAGCTCTTCTGTTCAGCAGTCCTTCTGGGGGAGGCAGTGCCTGCTGCGAGAATGATAGGCACTGGTTTCCCAGCATTGCAGAGCGACAAAGGCCACAGGTAAATGGTGTGGAGGTTCGTGGGAAGGGGCTAATAAGGAGAGGGGTGCAGGGGGATAGGCAGCAAGGGCAAGGTGGTGGCTCTCAGTGGGTCCCACCCCGCAATCTTCCGAATTTCCAGCCCTCTAATCAGGCCCTGAATGCCTTTGATCAAAGCATCCGCTCCCCCAAACTACCGGGAGGTGACAAGTTGGCCGCACAGTATTATCTGTTGTGCATGCTGCATGGCAACAGATGTGTCTGGGTTAATACCAGTAGAGGCAGGCTGAGGCCCTTAATTAGTCATTAATTGGACATGTGAGGGTCTTCATTGGCAGAGGAGTGATAAGGTTGGCCATTAGAGTTCCCACCATAGAGCTTAATTCTAATGGAGGCCGGAAGGCAACGATAGTCTGGTAAACCACCAATCTGCCTTCCCGCATCCAAGCTCACTACCAGAGAGAGCACCAAATTCCGGCCAGTAAGTAATGTAGATGTAAGTGAAAAGTTGCAAAGGGACATTTATTAATTGAGTAGGTAAAACCATGGCAGATGAAGTTCAGGGGGGAGAAATGGAAGTTTGCTGAGTGGAATTTTCTGGTCCCACCAGCAGTGCAAATCATGGTGGCAGGGGCACTTCATTTGCCAGCAGACAAAAAAATCTGTTTCCCAACGGCAAGATATACTCAAATTTTTGTCTCCCGGCTGTGAAGGCAGGATAAAGGTGGGGCAAGTTTTCCAACAAACAATGTTGGGAACCCAATTTGCATTTATTAGCATCTCATGCATGTTGATTAAAAGTTGATTACTAGCCCCTTCCCACGAACCTCCACACCATTTACCTGTGGCCTTTGTCGCTCTGCAATGCTGGGAAACCAGTGCCTATCATTCTCGCAGCAGGCACTGCCTCCCCCAGAAGGACTGCTGAACAGAAGAGCTGCCGGGAGCTGATTGGCTGGGAGATTTTGGCAGGCAAGACTTCAGTCCCCAGGGTCTTGATTCCAGGTCCAGCGCTGCCCTCACCACTACCTGATTGACATGTGGTTCCTGAAAAAAAACAGCGTACACCTCTTGCTGGCTCTCAAGCCGGCAGGCAAGGTCCCTCCAAATTAGGTTCCCTGCCAGCAAGAACTTAGAACATTCAGTTTTGCAGTGTGCACCTGCTGAGCTTCATTCCTTCCATGACTCTGAGGTCTGTAAATCTTGATTTCTCTTTCTTGAGGATCTTGCATAATTTCACTCAAGTGCTGTTAGCAAATGCTGCCCCAAGGCTGGACAAGAGAGGCAAGTGAAGGCTGGAACCTGGTGAGGGTAGAGTGAGAGTGCGGAGTGAAGGCAGAACAGGAGAGGCTGGCTCACGGGGGAAGGGTGGGGAGAGTGTCTGGTGACAATTTTTTGGGGGACTGTGTTTGGGGTAATGGGGAAGGGAATATCCAGGGAATTGGGATGGGGTTGGAGGTGGTGCCAGTGGGACCCTGGAGGAAGAACCCAGGGTGATAGGAGGTAACAATCAGAGTCAAAATGGGGAGTGGGATGTGGCAGCTCCAAGGTAAGAGTCTGGTAGGTGAAAATCTCATCCAGTGGGCCACAGGGGGGGACCGGACAGGTGGTTTGAACAACAGGAGAGGCAGGGTCAGGGTGAGCATGGGAATAATAACGGGTGTCAGTTTTGAGGGGAGGAAAGACATGTGGATGTGATAGGGTCCAGGGTAATGAGGGGAGATTCTAGAGTGACAATGGGGAAAAGAATGGTGATATTGGTTGGTCAAGGGTGATGACTCATGTGTCTCATAACATTGAGATCCCAGCAAGGTGTAGAGTTGCTGTTCATTCTGCATCATTTGCCATTGGCGATAGTCAGAGGCAGAGATAAAGAGAAGTGGATGCCTCCAAGGGGAACAGCTGGTGGAGGGCAGCCAACTTGCAACTCCAAACGTTCATCCTCCCTGGTTATGCCTGACAAGGCTCATGTGATTAATCTTTCTATGTTGCCAAGGAAATGGTCTCTCTATCGAGTTTCGAGGGTAGCGGAGACAAGCAGAACGGTGTCCTTGTGAGGCTTCTTGCACGTGGCTCTCATCACACTGGTCAAAGTGCAATGTCTCCATTGCACTTATACATACGAGTGGGAGGAACAACCATCTCTGATCCTCCAAGAAGTCTTTTATCTGAAAGGGATGGGGTGAGGATGCCATGTCTAGACAGATGCCAGGTAAAGGGCTTAGCACTGGCCTGCTGGCATTGAGATGACCTGTAAAGGACATGCTCGGTTAATTTATCACTTCAACTCATTGACACATTGACTGAGGCATCAATGGCACAGGCTGCATGCAACCCTGCCTTGGTAAAGGCTTACGGAAAACAAAAGGGGTAACATATTAATATGAATAGAAGATTGGCTCGCTAAAAGGAAACAGTAGGCATAAATAGTCTTGTTCAGGTTGGAAAAATGTAATGAGTGATGTGCCATAGATCAGTGCTGGGACCTCAACTGCTTACAATTTATTTAAATTACTTGGATGAAAGGATGGTTGTCAAATTTACTGATGACACAAAGATAGGTAGGAAAGTAACTTGTGAAAAGGACATAAGGAGGCTACAAAACAATATTGATAAGTGAGTGAAGTGGTTATAGTTAGTTAAGTGAGTAGGCAAATATCTGATAAATGGAGTATAATGTGGGCAAATGTGAAATGGTCCATTTTGGGAGCAAGGATAAAAAAGCATATAATCAAAATGGTGAGAGATTGCAGAGCTCGAAAGTGCAGAGTGATCTGGGTGCATGAATCAAAAATGGCTAGCATGTAGGTACAGTCAGTAATTAGGAAAGATAACAGGATATTATCATTTATTGTGAGGGAAATTGAATAGAAAACTAGGGAGGTTATGCTTCAGTTGTACAGGGCACTAGTGAGACCACATTTGGAGTTCTTGCCACCTCACGTCAGGAAAGAATAGTGTCCTTGGAGTTCACCACAATGCTACTGGGGTTAAAAGGGTTACAGTATGAGGAGGGTTTGCATAGTCTTTATCTATTATATTCCCTTGAGTATGCAAAAGTAGATTAAAGTGTGATCTAATTGAAGTATTTAAGATGATTGAAGGATTTGATAGGTCTTGTGGTGCAGTGGGTAGCATCCCTATCTATGAGCCTGAACCTTCAGGTTCTAGTCCCACTCCAGGACTTGATAGCCAAGGGAGAGGCATTCATAACCCAGCCAGTGGGAGAGCACCTTCGGGATAGCGATCATAACTCTATCTCCTTTATGCTTGCATTGGAAAAATAGAGGATCAGGCAAGCAAGGAAAGCGTTTATATGGAGTAAGGGGAAATATGAAGACATAAGGCAGCAAATTGGAGGAGTAAATTGGAAGCAGGTATTCTCGGGGAAATGTACTGAAGAGAGGTGGCAGTTTTTCAAGGAATGTCTGTCTAGGGTTCTACAGGACAATGTTCCGAGCAGACAGGGAGGAGTTGGTAGGTTAAAGGAACCTTCTTCTCGACTAAGTCCCGCAAAGCTTCCGTGGTGCACGAAAGCTGTGCGGAACTTAGTCGAGAAGAAAAGGAAAGCGTACAAAAGGTTCAGAGAGCTTGGCGAAGATAGGGATCTAGATGAGTATACGGCTTGTAGGAAGGGACTAAAGAAGGAAATTAGGAGAGCCAGAAGGGGTCACGAGAAGGCCTTGGCAAGTAGAATTAAGGAAAACCCTAAGGCGTTCTATAAATATGTGAAGAATAAAGGGTGAGACGTGAAGGAATAGGGCCTATAAAAGGTGAAGGCGGGAAAATCAGTACGGAACCAGTAGAAATGGCAGAGGTGCTTAATGAGTATTTTGCCTCGGTTTTCACAGAGGAGAAGGACCTGGGTGGATGTACTGTGGGCTTGCGGTGAACTGAAAAGATTGAGTATGTGGACTTTAACAAAGAGGTTGTGCTGGAATCTTTGAATGGCATCAAGATAGATAAGTCGCCGGGTCCGGATGGGATGTACCCCAGGTTACTGTGGGAGACGAGGGAAGAGATTGCAGAGCCTCTGGCGATGATCTTTGCATCGTCGATGGAGACGGGAGAGGTGCCGGAGGATTGGAGGATTGCGGATGTGGTTCCAATTTTCAAGAAGGGGAATAGGGATAGCCCAGGAAATTACCGACCGGTGAGTCTAACCTCAGTGGTTGGTCAGTTGATGGAGAAGATCCTGAGGGACAAGATTTATGAGCATTTAGAGAGGTTTAGTATGCTCAAGAACACTCAGCATGGCTTTGTCAAAGGCAGATCGTGCCTTACGAGCCTGGTGGAGTTCTTCGAAAATGTGACTAAACACATTGACGAAGGGAAAGCAGTAGATGTGGTTTATATGGATTTTAGCAAGGCGTTTGATAAGGTCCCCCATGCAAGGCTTCTAGAAAAAGTCAGAGGGTATGGGATCCAAGGTGCTGCTGCCCTGTGGATCCAGAACTGGCTTGCGCAAAGGAGACAGAGAGTGTGTATAGATGGATCTTTTTCTAAATGGAGGTCGGTCACCAGTGGTGTGCCCCAGGGATCTGTTCTGGGACCCCTTGCTGTTTGTCATTTTCATAAATGACCTGGATGAGGAAGTGGAGGGATGGGTTGGTAAGTTTGCCGACGACACGAAGGTTGGTGGGGTTGTGGATAGTCTGGAGGGATGTCAGAAGTTACAGAGGGACATAGATAGGATGCAAGACTGGGCGGAGAAGTGGCAGATGGACTTCAACCCAGATAAATGCGTAGTGGTCCATTTTGGCAGGTCAAATGGGATGAAGGAGTACAATATAAAGGGAAAGACTCTTAGTACTGTAGAGGATCAGAAGGACCTTGGGGTCCGGGTCCATAGGACTCTGAAATCGGCCCCGCAGGTGGAGGAGGTGGTTAAGAGGGCGTATGGTGTGCTGGCCTTTATCAATCGAGGAATTAATTTAGGAGTCCGGGGATAATGATGCAGCTATATAAGACCCTCGTCAGACCCCACTTGGAGTACTGTGCTCAGTTCTGGTCACCTCACTATAGGGAGGATGTGGAAAAGATTGAAAGGGTGCAGAGGAGATTTACAAGGATGTTGCCTGGATTGAGTGGCATGCCTTATGAGGATAGGCTGAGGGAGCTCGGTCTTTTCTCCTTGGAGAGACGTAGGATGAGAGGAGACCTAATAGAGGTATATAAGATGTTGAGAGGCATAGATCGGGTGGACTCTCAGAGGCTTTTTCCCAGGGTGAAAATGGCTGCTACAAGAGGACACAGGTGCTGGGGTGTAGGTATAGGGGAAATGTTAGGGGGAAGTTTTTCACACAGAGGGTGGTGGGCGAGTGGAATCGGCTGCTGTCAGTGGTGGTGGAGGCGAACTCAATAGGGTCTTTTAAGAGACTCCTGGATGAGTACATGGGACTTAATAGGATGGATGGTTATAAATAGCAGGGATATGTTCGGCACAACTTGTGGGGCTGAAGGGTCTGTTTTGTGCTGTAGTTTTCTATGTTTCTATGTTTCTAACAGGTTCAGTGTCAACTTACAAGTCCTTACAAACACACCAATGGCTGGCGGTAAGAGCGGGAGAGACTTATGGTCAGCCATGCTTGATGTGGAGTGGCGCCCCTCAAGCATTAAGCCCCTGGTGACAGACTACTGACCTGTTCTGGGAATTAATAGTGATGGAAACAGACAAACGTCTGCCTTAGTGCACCACTAGGTACAGGAAGAGAATTGTAAGGGAATGGAAAGGATTCTAAAGAGTAGAAGGAGAGAAGTTATTTCCTTTGGTGGGATAGTCCAGAACAAGAGAGCCTAACCTATCTTTAAATTAAGCTAAGCTGTTCAGGAGTAATGTTAGGAAGATCTTCTTCACATAAAGGATAGTGTGAATCTGGAACACTCTGGCCTACCTCATCCCACAAAGAAAATCTCTTGGGGTTGAGGATCAGGTGAAAATTTCCAAACTGAGATTGATAGATCTTTGCCATCAAGAGATAGAAAACTGAAGTGGGTAGATGGATCTAAGGTCAGTCATGATCGTGGAAGAGGCTTGATGGCCTCCTCTTGTTCCTATGTTTTAAAGGGATTCAGATAGTTTCTTTAAAGAAGGGAATGGTAAAAGGTGTGAGGAATGAACATGGGAAATGGGACTAGTAGAGGTGGCTCATTTACAGAAATGCACCAGCTGGATGGGTCAGGTGGCCTTTTATTTTACAAGAACATTCCATAGTTCTGCATTAATGACCAAATCACTTTCATCTCCCCACATATTGAACATTTTCACTATTGCTTCCAAGCAATGGGAAAATCTCGCTTAACCTTTTAATTAATTTTGTGCTTCTGTGACTCTGATCTAATGTAAGGCAAAGAAAATCAGGCATGACAAATGGTGAAATCTGGATTTTCTTTCATTAAAATAATAACCATAACTCACTGTCTCCGTTTAAGAAGTCAGGCATGGATCGAATCACATTGGTGATTTTCTTGCAAAGATTTGACTGGGAAATATATTACACAACGCTTGATTTTGGGGCACAGAGGCATCTCAGAAACTCATACAAATGGGTATTCAAGCGACTTTTGTACAGTAAAAATAGCAATGTACCACACTTGTCTCACAAAGCAGTGATAACTCATTCATTTGTGTTCTGTAACACCAGAAGTAATAAGACACACACATCACAATCAGTCTCAGGCACAGTTAAATAAAGAAGCAATGTCAGCTTGAAGCAGTCATTCACTTTTCATTGCCCTTGCTTGAATGTCAAAGTTGCTGGTATCTGACAGAAAAAGAGGTCATTGATTCACCTCTTGTCATAATCACGGGCAAATTGGTAAAAGCCTTAACTGTATTCATTGAGCAGGAGAGCCTTCATTTGACTTTAGAACAAGATGATTCATTTAGTTTTTACACCCTGACGGTACCAGGAAATTGTGCAACTTGAAATCTGTGAAGATGTTTGGGAGTCAGATTTTCTGACATGAATATTTTAACATGTTAACACTTCCTTTTCATCATTTTTTTGTGCGAAAAGTGGGGAATGATATCATGCTTTACTGAGGCTGCTGTCAGAAGCTGGCAGTTTGGTTGTCTCAGGAGGTTCTTTGAATTTGCCTGTGTTGATTTGATGCACGCTGCTTGCACAGGTTCAAAACAAAGTCTGGCATGATGGATCACAGGATCAGGTTGCATAGGAAATTGATTAGTTTAAAGGAACTTAGTCCTTTAGAGGTAAATTAGGACTTGTCTTTCATTTTTTATGTAACTACCTCTCGCCCTATGATCCTCTGAGATTTCTGCACTCCTCTTTTGCAACCCTGATTTTAAGGTGGCCTTATTGAAACTTTAAGTTCCTGAGGGGTCTTGACAGGGTGGATATGGATAAGATGTTTCCTCTTGTGGAAGAATCTAGAACTAGGGGTCACTGTTTAAAAGTAAGGGAGCGCCCAATCTCGACAGAGATGAGGAGAATGTTTTTCTCTCAGAAGGCCGTGTGACTTTGGAACTCCCTTTCTCAAAACACAATGGAAACAGAGGCCGGAATTCTCCGGCCATTCACGCCGGTGGGATTCTCTGGTCCAGGCAGCATACACCTGCCTGTGGAATTCCCATTGGCCTGGGGTGTTAATGGAAATTCCCATTGACAGTGCTGGGACCAGCTAATCCCACCACTAGCAAACAATACACCACCTCCTGCTGGTGGGAAACACGCAGTTAGTAGGCTGGGGAATCTCGCCCAGAGTCTTTGAATATTTTTCAGTCCAAGGTAGATTGATAAACAAGAGAGTGAAAGATTATCGTGGATAAGTGGGAGATTACAATCCGATCAGCCATAATCTTATTAAATGGTGGAGTAGGGCCGAGGGGCCGAGTGGCCTACTCCTGTATGTTCATTCTATAGGCAGCCGTACCTTCAGCTACCTGTGTCCTAAGCTCTGGAATTGAATTCCCAAATACTTCTTTATCTGACGCTCCTTTAAAATGTACTCTTTTGGTCACCTGCCTCACTCTCTCCTTATGTTGTTCAGTATTAAATCCCATTTGATAATAGCTCCTGTGAAGTGCCTTGAGGTGTTTTGTTATGTTAAAGGTGCTATATAAATGCTGTTGTTTATTGTTGAAAGTGAAGACGCTGTGCGATATAGAGTTGCAATGTGTTTTGTGAATTTTATTTCAATACTTCATCAGCATATTATTCAAAATCATGATAATATTTTGTCTTTTCATTTTGTATGCAGCTCATACATTTTCTCAGGAGGTGACTTGACACAAATCACATTCAAAAATACTAATCTAAAAATACATGCAGGAAATATGTGAAGGCACTAGAGACAGTGTAGAAAAGCTTCACAAAAATGGTTCTAGGGATGAGGAACTTCAGTTTCACAGATTGGAGATGTTGGGACTGTTTTCCCTTGAAAAGAGAAGGTTGAGAGGTGATTTGATAGCAAGAGGGCACGGATTTAAAGTAATTGGCAAAAGAAGCAATGGAGACATGAGGAGAAGCTTTATCACGCAGCAAGTGATTGGATTCTGCAATGCACTGACTCAGAGTGTGGTGGAGGCAGGTTTATTCGAGATTTTTAAGAGGAAATTGGATCGTTGCCGAGAGTAAAGAACGTGCAGGGCTACATGGAGAAGGCTGGGGACTGGCACAAGGTATATAGCTCTCTTGGACAGCCTGAGCAGATATGATGGGCCAAAGGGCCATCTTCTGTGCTGTAACCATTCTGTGATATGTACAATAAGTTTTTTTTTCATCTATATGTTCAGTAGCATGAAGAGGATGCCTGGTCAGGTCCAATGATGTTGCGGGAGGGATGGGGATATCGGTACCTGTAATTTGGCAACCAGTTGGCTCTGGTGAGCATCATGCAGAACTCATTGGTGCCCTTAATGTTATGCCCTGAATTAACTGGCACACAGATCCTTTGTCTAATGTGATAGCAGAGGCAAGTCCATCCAAGGATACCTTCAATGTGGCACAGACTTCCCTCCATTTTAAGCTTGTTTAGATGGAAGACAGCCACATCCAAAGTAATGGTTGGCCAATACAGCGTGCAGTCATTATAAATATTGGAATGTCAGTGCACAGATAATTGGAACACACATGTATGATAAAGAGCTCACATCAAATCCCAAAATGCTGCCATAATCCAGTTAAAGCTCATACAGTATTCACTGACACCCATTTTTATTTGTTTTGATGACTGGGCAATAGTAATTTTCTCACTCTATTTTATTTGTAATAACATTAACTAACTTCACCTTTATTTCTTAACTAAAGCTGCCAGCATCATTGCATTATTTAAAAAAATGAAAAGAGGGTAATATTAAAACTAAAAAATTATAGTTTTGTAATCTACAATGTCAAGTTGTGGCTCAATGGATAGACTTCTTGCCTGTGGTTGAGGAGGTTGTGGGCAATTAGTCTCACTCCAGACAACTGAAAACAAAAAAAAAAAATCCAGACTGATGCTTCAATGCAGTATTGAGGGAGTGTTACACTGCTAAAGGTGCTGCTTTTCAGATGAGATGTTAAGCCTTAGCCCTCTCTGCCATCTCAGGACATTAATGATCCCTAGACCTTATTCAAAGAAGAGTAATGGAGCTATCTCTGATGTCCTGGCCAATAATTATCCCTCAATCAACCTCACAAAACCAGATTACTTGAGCATTATCACTTTGCTGGTTGTGGAAGCTTGACATACACAACTTGGTTGCTGTGTTTTCTGCATTGCAATCGCAACTTCACTTCCAAGATGTTTCATTAGCTGTAAAGCACTTTGGGACAGGATGTGGTTGTCATAAGCACTTTATAAATGCAAGTCTTTCTTTCTTTATGAATGGACTTTTGCCTCACCAGAGCTCTTATCAAAGTGATTTTCTGATTGTATTGTACAGAATGTAAGATCACCCTTATTTAGCACATCCATTTACCTTCAGTTCAGCACTTCTCTTCATTCCCTGTGGTTTGTTCACATGGAAATAAATGATATAATTTTAATTTCTCCCTTGGTCACTAGCCAAGTTATCCATCCCATACTCATATAAAGTAAATCATCTACAACTTGCCTTCCTGTCTCTTTTTCCTGTTTTTTATCTTTCCAATGCCTTCCTACATTGCCTTCTCGCCTTATCTTTTGGATATGCTGTGTGCCATTTTGTGTGAGTGTCCAACATTAGAACCACTGTTGAGTGGCTGGGTGAGTCACGTTTCTTCTTATTACAGGAAAAGTGGCATTTTATGTTTGGAATCATCTCTGGTGATCCCACTTTTTTTTTTTATCTGCTAAGTACAATTTCTGGCCTTCATTGTTTCTGCTCTTGTGTCCTTTTCTTTCTTTCCCCCTTAAGGTGGTATCAATGCGACCAGGACATCTTCCACCCTCAATCAATCTGTAGCCCATTTAACCCATATATAGACATCCTTCCATTTAGCTTCTCTCTGGTTCTTTACAGCAACTTTACAGCAGACACAATTTGAAATTCAGTCAAGACTATTACGGATTACACATATAATTACACAGGCCTGAGCCTAATGAAATGAGGGGATTTGTAAATAGACAATGATGATGGGAGAAAAACTTGTGTTTATGTTGCACCTTTCATAACCGTATGATGTCCCATTGTGCTTTACAGTTAACAAAGTATCTTTCCAAATGTTGTAATATAGGAAACAAAGCTGTTAGGGGGAAGCGGTAGTAATATCACCGAACTAGTAATTCAGAGGCCCAAGCTAATGTGCTGGATACATGGGTTCGAATCCCACCACAGCAGCTGGTGGAATTGAAATTCAATTAATAAAACTGTACATATACAACCAAACTGTATGTATAAAGCCAAATGCAATATTTCCAAGTTTGCTGATGACACGAAACTGAGCGGAATTGTGAGTTGTGAGGAGGATTCAAGAAGCAATTCAAGATGACATAGACAAGTTGAGTGAGTGGGAAACACATGGTAGATTCAGTACAACAATGCTAAATGTGAAATTATATACTTTAGTGTGAAAATGACAAAGGAAAAATATTATTAAATTGTGATATATTGGGAAGTGTGAATGTACAAAGGGAGCTGGGTGTCTTCAATACTAGTCAATGAAAGTGGAGAGGTAGGTGCAGCAAGCAATTAGGAAGACAAATGGTATGGTGACCTTCATTCCAAGAGGATTTGAACGCAGATGTAGAAATGTCATACAGCAGTTATATAGGGCCCTGGTGAGACTACAACTGGAGTATTGTGTGCAGTTTTGGTCTCCCTACCTAAGAAAAGATATACTTGACACAGAGGGAGTGAAGCGGAGGATCACTAAGCTGATATTGGGGTTGATAGAATTGTTATGTGAGGAGAGATTGGTTTGACTGGCCGTGTATTCACTAGCATTTAGAAGAATGAGACGAGATCTGATTGAAACCCATAAAATTCTAACACGGCTGGACAGACTTGATGCAGGGAGGGTGATTGGGGAATCTAGAACTAGGGGACACAGTCGCAGGATATGGGGTAGACCAATTAGGACTGAGGTGAGGAAACATTTCTTCACGCAAAGGTCATGAACCTATGAAATTCTTTACCACTGAAGCTGTGGAGGCCGAGTCATTAAATGTATTCAAGAAAGATCATTTTTAGATTTTAGTGGGGATAAAGCGGGAATGTGGCATTGAGATTGAGGATCAGCCATGATCATATTGAATGGTGGAGCAGGCTCAAAAGGCTGAATGGCCTACTTCTGCTCCTAGTTTCTATGTTTCAGTGTAATTAAAAAGCTAGTCTCAGTAATTCTGACCATAAAACCATTGTCGTAAATATTCATCTGATTCACTACTGTCCAGCCATTCTTAGAGAGAAAACGCTGGAAAACCTCAACAGGTCTGGCAGCATCTGTAAGGAGAGAAAAGTGCTGCCGTTTCAAGTCCAGATGACCCTTTGTCAAAGGGTCATCTGGACTCAAAATGTCAGCTCTTTTCTCTCCTTACAGATGCTGCTAGACTTGCTGAGATTTTCCAGCATTTTCTCTTTTGGTTTCAGATTCCAGCATCCGCAGTAATTTACTTTTATCCAGCCATTCTTACTCGGTCTGGCCTACGTGTGACTCCAGACCCACAGCAATATGGTTGGCTCTTAAATACCCTCTGAAATTGTCTAACAAGCCACTCGGTTCTATCAAACCGCTATGAAGTCCAAAAGCAATAAAACCGGACGGATTGCCTGGCTTTGACCGAGGCACTGGAAACAATGGCACACCCAGCCCTGTAAATCCTGTAAAGTCCTCTTTATTAACATCTGTAGGCTTGTGCCAAAACTGGGAGAACTGTCTCACAGACTGACAAAATCATATTCATAGAATCATACTTCATAGACAAAATTCCAGACACCACCATCACCATTCTTGGGTCCTGTCCCACCAGTAGGGTAGACCCAGCAGAGGTGGCAGCACAGTGATATAGTCAGGAGGGCATTGTCATAAACATTAAACATTGACTCTGGACCCCATGAAGTCTCGTGGTTAAACATGGGCAAGGAAATCTCCTTCTGATTGCCACCTACCATAGACCCCTCCCTCAACTGATGAATCTGTACTCCTCCACATTGAACACAAATTGGAAAAACACTGAGGGTGGGAAGGGCATAAAATATTCTCTGGGTAGGGGATTTCAATGTCCGTCAGCAAGGGTGGCTCAGTAGCACACCTGCTGATACAGTTGGCTGGGTCCCAAAGGACACAACTGGTCGACTTAGGCCCTGATTTTACGGGCACGGCCACCCGAGGCTGGCCTCCATATCCTCCTCCCCCGAAAGAAGGTCTCCTCGCTGCTGCGCCAGGTTGTGTAAGGCACAGCACACCACCACAATGCGGGATGATATCAGGGGACTATATTGGAGGACCCCGCCAGAGCGGCCTAGGCACCTGAACTGCATAATGAGGAGCCCTATGCTCTGCTCCACTATTGAATAGATGGCAATGTGGGCCTCATTATATCGGCTCTCCGCATCAATCTCAGGCCTCCGCACAGGCGTCATCAGGCAAGTCCGAAGCAGGTACCCCATGTCCCCCATGAACCAATCCTGCACTCTGGGCTCCTCCTCAAAGACCTCCAGGATATCTGAACTCCTCAATATGAAGCTGTTATGCATGCTGCTGGGGTGTCTGGCACAGATATGCATAATGTTCAGCTGATGGTCACACACCAATTGCACACTTATTGAATGGAAGCCCTTTCTGTTCATGAACCTTCCTGGATTCTTCACCAGGGCCATGAGGGCGATGTGGGTGCAGTCTATAGCCCCCTGCACATTTGGCATCCCCGCGATGGCCGCGAATCCTGCAGCCCAGGATTCCTGCTGGGTCTGGTCCAGGTCAAATTTAATATACTGGCCAGCCGGGGCACCCATGGCCTCCTTGACACAATTGTGGATGGATGGGTGGGAAATACCACAAAGATCTCCACGGCGGTCTGGAAGGACCTGGTGGCGTAAAGGTTTAAGACGGCCATCACTTTCATATCCACCAGGAGTGAATGGCCTCCCGGTGCCCTGAGGTGCCAGGCCCTGCAACAACTGGCACAGGTGTTGCACTGTCACCTTTCGGAGCCAAAGCCGTCGGCGGCACGTGACGTCTGACAGTTGCTCGAGGGACACTTGCGTGCTTAACTGCCAGGGTCTCCGCTGCCTCCTTCTCCTGTCCCCCCGTCCCCTCTCCCCCCCACCTTGGGGTGAATGGTGGCCAAGTCCTGCCTCCGGCGTCCATCTCCCTCTATTCCTAAGTGGTAAGGCCTAGGCCTCCTATGCCCGGAATTCATCTTCTTGCTCCTCCTCCTCAGCTCCAGCAGCAACCAAAAGAACAACAAGAACCTAGATAACAAGGACACCTATGTCAGACTCCTATTTGTTGACGACAGCTCAGCCTTCAACACCATTATTCCCACGAAACTCATCTCCAAACTCCATGGCCTGGGCCTCGGCACCTCCGTCTGCGACTGGATCCTGAAATTCCTAACTCACAGACCACAATCAGTAAGGATAGGCAACACCTCCTCCACGATCATCCTCAACACCGGTGCCCCACAAGGCTGTGTTCTCAGCCGCCTACTATACTCCTTATACACCCATGATCGTGTGGCCAAATTCCCCTCCACTTCAATTTCCAATCCAATTCCATAGTGGGTTGGACCTCAAACAATGACGAGACAGAGTACAGGAATGAGATAGAGAATTTGGTGAACTGGTGCGGCAACAATAATCTCTCCCTCAATGTCAACAAAATGAAGGAGATTGTCATCGACTTCAGTAAGCGTAAAGGAGAACATGCCCCTGGCTACGTCAATGGGGACGAAATAGAAAGGGTCGAGAGCTTCAGGTTTTTAGGTGTCCAGATCACCAACAACCTGTCCTGTTCCCCCCATGTCAACACCATAGTTAAGAAAGCCCACCAATGCCTCTGCTTTCTCAGAAGACTAAGGAAATTTGGCATGTCAGCTACCACTCTCACCAACTTTTACAGATGCACCATAGAAAGCATTCTTTCTGGTTGTATCACAGCTTGGTATGACTCCTGCTCTGCCCAAGACCGTAAGGATCTACAAAAGAACGTGAATGTAGCCCAATCCATCATGCAAACCAGCCTCCCATCCATTGACTCTGTCTACACTTCCCGCTGCCTCGGCAAAGCAGCCAGCATAATTAAGGACCCCGTGCACCACGGACATTCTCTCTTCCACCTTCTTCCTTCAGGAAAAAGATGCAAAAGTCTGAGGTCACGTACCAACCGACTCAAGAACAGCTTCTTCCCTGCTGCTGTCAGACTTTTGAATGGACTTGCCTTGCATTAAGTTGACCTTTCTCTATACCCTAGCAATGACTGTAACGCTACATTCTGCACTCTTTTGTTTCCTTCTCTATGAACGGTATGTTTTGTCAGTATAGCGTGCAAAAAACAATACTTTTCACTGTATGTTAATACATGTGACAATAATAAATCAAATCAAATCAAAAAATCAATGGGATGCACTGCAAAAACCACCTCGTCAACATGAAGGGGAGGGGGAGTTTGGGGAAGGGGAATGACAAATGGAGAGGTTAAAGATCTCTGCTTGTCCCCAGCCCAGCAACACACACTCCCCATTCCCCCCCACAGCCTCCCAGCAACACAGGCCTCCCATTCCCCCACCCACATCCCTCTGCATTCCTCCCCCCCCCGCCACGGCCCCTCAGCAACACAGCCCCACATTCCCCCCCACAGCCCCCCGCAACACAGCACTGCCACTGCAAAGAGTTTCCAGCACATCCCCCACCTGCAACAGTGCTTCCTGTACTAGGACCCAGAAGCATCCCTAAGACCCGAGGTCAGCGCTCAGACTCGGGTCTGTGCTGAGAGTGCGAGGTTGGACTCTGTGATGTCTGAGGTTGGACTAGAGATGTCAGGCCATCAATGTGGGGAGGTGCGGGGTGGGGAGGTGGGGGGTAAACTGGAAAGACTGCAGCCCCCCAATCCCCCACACACTCGCAGGCCCCCCCCGACCTGAAACGCAATATGTCTGCCATGAAACAACCCGCTCTGAGCAGCATAGAGAAGTTTGAACACAGAGACTTACCTCCTTGCTCACCCTCACTGATTAAGCACCAGAATCCGGCTTTTATAGTGGAGATGTTTTCCAGACCAATCCAGGTGTGGCGAACAAGGTCATAAAGGCAGGTGAGCTGGAACAGTTGGGTGTGAAGTTTGCTAAAACATATAATTTGATGTCTCGCCCGTTTTGGGTGGGTTCCCAATCGTGCCGATTTCTTTTCCATGATAAGATGGGAAGAGGTGTGAAAACAGGCACCATTCTCACTAGCCGCTTCACACCTGATTTTACGGCATTTTCCCATGGCAAAACGGGTGCAACGAGGTTGTAACATTCCACCCACTCTCTTCCACCTTCTTCTGTCGGGAAAAAGATACAACAGTCTGAGGACGCTTACCAACCGATTCAATAACAGTTTCTTCCCTGTTGCCATCAGACTTTTGAATGGACCTACCTCACATTAAGTTGATCTTTCTCTACATTCTAGCTATGACTAACACTACATTCTGCACTCTCTCCTTTCCTCCTTTATGTACGGTATGCTTTGTCTGTATAGCCCGCAAGAAACAATACTTTTCACTGTATACTAATACATGTGACAATAATAGATCAAAATCAAACCTTATTACAGCCTTGATCCAAACAAGAGAGGCGTATGTTAGGTCCAAGCAGCTAAAAACGGAGGGAGCTCTGGAGGAGTACAAAGAAAGTAGGAAAATACTCAAACGGGGAATTAGAAGAGCAAAAAGGGGTCACGAAATGTTCTTGGCAGACAGGATTAAGGAGAATCCCAAGGCATTTTATTCATACGTTAGGAACAAAAGGGTTGTTAGGGAAAAAATCGGACCTCTCAGGGACAAAAGTGGGGACTTATGCTTGGAGCCCAAAGAAGTAGGGGAGATCCTAAATGAATACTTTGCGTCGGTATTCACAAAGGAGAGGGATGTGTTGACTGGGAGTGTCTCGGAGGGGAGTGTTGAACCGTTGGAGAAAATCTCCATTACAAAGGAGGAAGTGTTAGGTTTGTTAGAGAATATAAAGACTGACAAATCCCCAGGGGCTGATGGAATCTATCCAAGGCTGCTCAGGGAGACGAGAGGTGAAATCGTTGGGCCTCTGACGCAAATCTTTGTCTCGTCACTGGACGCAGGTGAGGTCCCAGAGGATTGGAGGATAGCTAATGTGGTCCCGTTATTTAAGAAGGGTAGGAAGGATAACCCGGGTAATTATAGGCCGGTGAGCTTGACGTCCGTGGTGGGGAAGTTGTTGGAGAAGATTCTTAGAGATAGGATGTATGCGCATTTATAAAGGAATAAACTCATTAACGATAGTCAGCATGGTTTTGTGAGAGGGAGGTCATGCCTCACTAACCTGGTGGTGTTTTTTGAAGAAGTGACCAGAATGGTTGACGAAGGAAGGGCCGTGGATGTTGTCTATATGGACTTTAGTAAAGCGTTTGACAAAGTCCCTCATGGTAGGCTAGTGAAAAAGGTTGGATCTCATGGGATAAAGGGGGAGGTGGCTAGATGGGTGGAGAACTGGCTTGGTCATAGAAGACAGAGGGTGGTAGTGGAAGGGTCTTTTTCCGGCTGGAGGCCTGTGACTAGTGGTGTTCCGCAGGGCTCTGTATTGGGACCTCTGCTGTTTGTGATTTATATAAATGATCTGGAAGAAGGAGTAACTGGGGTGATCAGTAAGTTTGCGGACGACACAAAACTGGCAGGACTTGCAGATAGTGAGGAACATTGTCAGAGGGTACAGAAGGATATAGATAGGCTGGAAATTTGGGCAAAGAAATGGCAGATGGAGTTCAATCCTGATAAATGCGAAGTGATGCATTTTGGTGGGAATAATGTAGGGAGGAGCTACACGATAAATGGAAGAACCATAAAGGGTGTAGAGACGCAGAGGGACCTGGGTGTGCAAGTCCACAGATCTTTGAAGGTGACGTCACAGGTGGAGAAGGTGGTGAAGAAGGCATATGGCATGCTTGCCTTTATAGGACGGGGCATAGAGTATAAAAGTTGGGGTCTGATGTTGCAGATGTATAGAACGTTGGTTCGGCCGCATTTGGAATACTGCGTCCAGTTCTGGTCGCCACACTACCAGAAGGACGTGGAGGCTTTGGAGAGAGTACAGAGGAGGTTTACCAGGATGTTGCCTGGTATGGAGGGGCTTGGTTATGAGGAGAGATTGGGGAAACTGGGGTTGTTCTCCTTGGAAAGACGGAGGATGAGGGGAGACTTAATAGAGGTGTATAAAATTATGAAAGGCATAGATAGGGTGAACGGTGGGAAGCTTTTCCCCGGGTCGGTGGTGACGTTCACGAGGGGTCATAGGTTCAAGGTGAAGGGGGGGAGGTTTAACACAGATATCAGAAGGACATATTTTACACAGAGGGTCGTGGGGGCCTGGAATGTGTTGCCGGGCAAGGTGGTGGAGGCGGACACACTGGGAACGTTTAAGACTTATCTAGACAGCTATATGAACGGAGTGGGAATGGAGGGATACAAAAGAGTGGTCTAGATTGGACCAGGGAGCGGCGCGGGCTAATTGTTCCTTGTTTCTCGTTTCAAGGCTTCATTCTATGATCATCTTGCTGGTGCCAGTACAGAGCGAGACTGCGGATAGTTGGGAACCTGTCTCGGGGGCAGGGAATTCAGATGGTGTTCGTAAAGCAGAAGTGGAAATGAATAGGGTTGGGAAGCATTTTCTGATCAGGGCCAGTGTGATCTCCTGGACTCGTTTCGATCGCCACAGGGGGTCGGAGAGGAATTTCCCAGATTTTTTTTTCCCCATATTGGCCCTGGGGTTTTCACTCTGGGTTTTCGCCTCTCCCTGGAGATCACATGGTCTGGAATGGGGGGCGTGGGGGTGAGTTAATAGGTTGTGATGAACAAAGCATCGTAGCTGTGAGGGACAGCTCGGTGGATAGGATATTAGGATGTAGATAGGCTGGAAAATTGGGCGGGGATCCTGGATTCAGGATTCAATCCTGGACCGGGGAGCGGCGCGGGCTTGGAGGGCCGAAGGGCCTGTTCCTGTGCTGTATTGTTCTTTGTTCTTTATGGACAGAAATACTGAACTCAAGTAGTGCAGTGAGAGTGACTGCCCTTGAAATCAAGGCAGCATTAGATTAAGTGTGACATCAAAGAACCCTGGTAAAACTAAAGTCAATTCAAATCAGGAGGAAAACTCTCCAATGGTTGGAATCATACCTGGCGCAAAGGAAGATGGTTGTGGTTGTTGGAGGTTTATCATTTCAGCCCCAGACATCAGTACAGGAATTCCTCAGATTAGAGTCATAGGCCCAACCATCTTCAGCTGCTTTTTCATTTACCTTCCTTCCATTGTAAGGTTGGAAGTGGGGATGTTTGTTGATGATTGCTCAATGTTCAGCAGCAATCACAACTCTTAATATATTGAAGCAGCACGTATCCATATGTGGCAAGTTCTGGACAATATTCAGGCTTTTGCTTATAAGTGGCAAGTAACATTCGCATCACACAAGTGTCAGGCAATGACCATTGCCAACAAGAGAGAATATAACCATTGCCCCTTGACATTCAATGTGATTACCATTGCTGAATCCCCCACTATCAACATCTGGGAGTTACCATTGACCAGAAACTGAACTGGCCATATAAATACTGTGGTTGAAAGAGCAGTTCAGAGGCTAAGCATTTTGCAGTGAGTAACTCACTTCCTGACTCCCCAAAGCTTGTCCATAATCTATAAGACACATATTAGGAGTGTGATGGAATATTCTCCACTTGTCTGAATGAGTGCAGTTCCAACAACACTCAAGAAGTTCGAAACCATCCAGGACAAAATAGTCTGCTTGACTGATACCCCGTCCACCACCTTGATGTTCATTACCTCCACCACCGACTCAAAGTGGCAGTATTGTGAACCATCAACAAGATGCAGTGCAGCAACTCACCCAGGCATCTTCGACTGTACTTTCCAAACCTATGACCTGTAGTACTTTGAAAGACAAGAGCAATAGATGCATGGGAACACCCCCAAGTGCAAGTTCCCCTCCAATCCACACATGATCCTGACATGGAAATATATCCTTGTTCCTTCAGTGTCGCTGGGTCAAAATCCTGTAACTCCCTTTCTAACAGCACTATGGGTGTACCTACACCACATGGACAGCAGCGGTTCAAGAAGGCAGCTCACCACCACTTTCTCAAGGGTGATTAGGGATGGGAAATAAATACTGGCCTTGCCAGTGATGCCCAAATAAATTGAAAGAGTAAAAAAATGTCAGTGTGTAGACAGCAATCTCCTAGACGATTTGTTTTATCGTTGCTGGTTGATTGTGAAATGCTGGCAGTATACAGGAAGATCTTCTTCGAATTCTGCTGTGGGATATGTTACGTCCGCCTCATGTGCAGGTGGTGTCGCAGTTTAAAATCTAATCTGAAAGGTACTCTGACAGTGTAGTCATCTCTCAGTAATACACTGGGAATGTAAACCTAGATTTTAAGTTCTCGTCTTGAAGTAGGTTTGAAACTTTTTGACTCAAGAACATAAGAACATAAGAAATAGGAGCAGGAGTAGGCCATCTAGCCCCGCCATTCAATAAGGTCATGGCTGATCTGAAGTGGATCAGTTCCACTTACCCGCCTGATCCCCATAACCCCTAATTCCCTTACCGATCAGGAATCCATCTATCCATGATTTAAACATATTCAACGAGGTAGCCTCCACCACTTCAGTGGGCAGAGAATTCCAGAGATTCACCACCCTCTGAGAGAAGAAGTTCCTCCTCAACTCTGTCCTAAACTGACCCCCTTTTATTTTGAGGCTGTGCCCTCTAGTTCTAGCTTCCTTTCTAAGTGGAAAGAATCTCTCCACCTCTACCCTATCCAGCCCCTTCATTATCTTATTGGTCTCTATAAGATCCCCCCTCAGCCTTCTAAATTCCAACGAGTACAAACCCAATCTGCTCAGTCTCTCCCCATAATCAACACCCCTCATCTCTGGTATCAACCTGGTGAACCTTCTCTGCACCCCCTCCAAGGCCAATATATCCTTCCGCAAATAAGGGGACCAATACTGCACATAGTATTCCAGCTGCGGCCTCACCAATGCCCTGTACAGATGCAGCAAGACATCTCTGCTTTTATATTCTATCCCCCTTGGCCAACATCCCATTTGCCTTCTTGATCACCTGTTGCACCTGCAGACTGGGTTTTTGCGTCTCATGCACAAGGACCCCCAGGTCACTTTGCACAGTAGCATGTTGTAATTTTTTTCCATTTAGATAATAATCCAATTTGCTATTATTTCCTCCAAAGTGAATAAACCTTGCATTTGTCAACGTTATACTCCATCTGCCAGATCCTCGCCCACTCACTCAGCCTGTCCAAATCTCTCTGCAGACCTTCTACGCCCTCCACACGATTCACTTTTCCACTTATCTTTGTGTCGTCTGCAAACTTTGTTACCGTACACTCAGTCCCCTCCTCCAGATCATCTATATAAATGGTAAATAGTTGAGGCCCCAGTACCGATCCCTGCGGCACGCCACTAGTTACCATCTGCCAACCAGAAAAGCACCCATTTATTCCGACTCTCTGCTTCCTGTCGGATAGCCAGTCCCCAATCCACGCTAACACCCTACCCCCAACAAGTTCGTCAAGCACGACTTTCCCCTCATGAATCCATGCTGCGTCTACTTAATCGAACCATTCTTATTCAAATGGCCTGCTATTTCTTCTTTAATGATGGATTCCAGCATTTTCCCAACTACAGACGTTAAGCTAACTAGCCTGTAGTTACCCGCCTTTTGTCTATTTCCCTTTTTAAACAGCGGCGTAACATTAGCCGTTTTCCAATCCGCCGGCACTACCCCAGAATCCAACGAATTTTGATAAATAACCACTAACGCATCCGCTATTACCTCTAACATTTCTTTCAGTACCCTGGGATGCATTCCATCCAGGCCCGGGGACTTGTCCACCTTCAGTCCCGTTAGTCTACCAAGCACTGCCTCCCTGGTAACATTAATTGTATTGAGTACCTCAATGCCTCAAGGACAAATGAGCTAGGTACAGCTGAAACTGAGCATGACAAAGTCTGGTTGTTTAGAAACATTTTAAAGTGATACCATGAAATCTTTATTATCCGGCATGTGCGGGGATTGGGTGTGACGGTTAATCTAAATGCCGGTTAACAGAGAGTTCCAATTACCATTGGAATGCAGAACAATATTTTAGCTAATATGCAAGTGTTCAGGAAGTAAAGAACAGAATTATTTTCACTTCTAATCTTCAGTAGTACGTAAAAACAAAATAAAAGTATTATACAGCACAGGTTCCAGATAACTTCATAATTGCTTCCGGTTGATAAAGTGATGGTTTATATTAGGGGAACATCAGAAATTCCAATTAGCAGAGAATTCTGGTTGAGAGAGTGCCAAATGAAATAAAGCTTTCCTTATTTGGGGCTGAATTTTCATTCAATAAAGGCGATAGGTTTTGAGGTAGACATGCTAACAATTTTGCAGAACGGGTACTGCTGGCATGTTTCTGTTTTTGGCTTATTTTCATTAAGGCTGTTCCTAGGGAGCATCGGCTACTTGTCTGACAGTGGTGGGTAGCCATCAAAGCTAGTGAGGGCACTCTTCACAGATTGGCCCTTGTTGAGGCAGAAGCCTGGTAGATGGATGAAGGTGGCCTCCCTGTGGCAGGCTGGTTGGTGGTGGTGGTGATGGAGGGCCTGCAATGCCTCCATTAATTCCAACCCCATTTGCACCATGGCTGCCAGTAGGTTATACGGTTATACTTGTGACTTGCACTCTTTCCTGTTCCCACACCCCCAACCCCGCACACCCCCCCACATCGATGGCCTGACATCTCTAGTCACTTTTTATTTTTAACTTTGAAAGTCTTCAGAGTGAGCTTCCATCTTGAGGTGCCCTCTTTTTCCCCAACCTGTAACAGTAGCAGTCATCACTCCTGGTGGGGGAATGGGGGTTGCCAGCCGCCCAGAGCCTCAGGTACTTTGTCTCTCTCAGATGCAGAGCCTGCCACCATTCTTCATTGGACGGGGCTCCCAGAGACAGCCCAGGATTACGGAGCTGTCATCTTCAGGTTCCTGACCTGCATTTCAACTCGACAGCGGGACCGGGAGCCAGGAACAAAAACCCAGCCCTTGATTTCAGTACCGGGTGTTTGTGTTAATACGATGTACACAAATGGTGTCCTCCATCAACTACAGGCCTCAGCACTTCATGCTCTCTCCATGTCCTTTATGTAACCTGTACCTATAGTACGGGGAGGCAGTGGTATAGTGGTAATGTCACTGGATTAGTTATCCAGAGACGCTGGGCAAGATCTGTGGATCCGAGTTCAAATCCCAACATGGCAGATGGTGAAATTTGAATGAAAATTATCAGAAAAAAACCCATCTGATTCACTAATGTCCTTTAGGGAAGGAAATCTGCTGTCTTTACCTGGTTTGGCCTACATGCCACAGCAATATGTTTGACTGTCAAATGCCGAGGATAGTTTGGGATAGGCAATAAATGCTAGCTCAGCCGGTGACACCCACATCTCATAAAAATTAATAATAAAAAAAGAACAGGAGCAATTGTTCAAAGTACAAGAATACCAAATTTGTTCAAAATTAGGTTGGAAGTCTATTTGTCCAGTTTAGTCTCGCTGACAGAACTGGAACATAACAATTACTAGATGAAGCATAGCTCAAGGTCCATCTGATTCACCTTCTAACATCAGGCTAGTCACATGATACAGTAATAATGGAGTTGTTGGCTGACCGTAGCAATCAATCTCAATCAATTAATCTACAGCAGACCCAGACATGATACATGGAAAACCCCAGGTGGGGAGCTTTGAGAACCGTCAGTCCAAAGTCACCTTTTTTCCTCTCCAACATATCACATTCACCCTCTTTTCTCAAATAACTGGAACACAAGCTGCACGATTAATGTAAAGGACTAAAATACAGCATTAAGTGGTGGTGGGAGTGAGGGGGTGTGGGAGGTGGAAGGGTGAGGGTGGTCGCGAATGAATAATTCTGATCTAATATCCGCAATCTTGTGCTCTGGTGGCACAGTAGACAGCCTTGATTAAATGGAACTGAGAGACTCAGTAACAGGCAGGCCAGACTGCAAGCTGTGTTCTTCTAAAGCGAGTCCCAGTTAGGATACATTTTTGAACAGTATTTTCTCAGAATCTGATATCTGAACAAATTCTTCCAATCATAAGCGTGTTGGCTTGAACCCAAATACTTCATTGCTCTGCCTCCAACCCGGTGTAACATGATTTGAGAGGTAGAATAATACTGGCAAGAAAACATTTCTGTAACTAAAACGGAAACAGTGAGCAAGCCAGGGAGCCTCCATTGGACGGAATGGATGAATTGTTGCTTCAGATGTGCACCCTGCACCCATTCCCCCCCCCCCCCCCCAAACTATCCTTGTCAGATGTGCAGTTTGTGTTTAAGACTTCCATGTTTTTCACAGTAACTTCACTGCAGTGTTACTGTTAGCCTACTTGTGATACTAAGAAATAAACATTAAAAACAGTCTCTACAGTTTTCTGTTTTCCAATACATTTTTGGAGCCTGAATTTTATGCAAAGTGACTTCAATTTTATTGTGCTGTTAACCAGATAAAACTCTCTACGTGCTTATAGTAGCAGCAGGGCAACTTTAGCCTCAATATCTGCAGCTAAATTCTGTGATCTGCCCGTGACCAGGCAGGAAATGTCCTTTGTTTTTGATACCTCCGTGTGCCAATAATTAATTTTCTCTCTGGCATTCTGAAACTATTCTTGTGTGGCAGTGGAAGCATATACTGGGAACACATTCAGTTCACATCAGATTGGGAGGAAGGAGGACTGGTGCAGAGCTTAGCTCCATCAGTGGGAAGCAATTAGATGTTTCTGATTAAAGCATTCAAATTGTGCTGAGGGCCAAATACAAGAAAACAATAGATAGAGAAATGTAAATAAGGGAAAAGGACATAGTAATTAAATTACTTAATTTTTTATACACGTGCATATCATAATTTAAATTGAAAAAACAATGAAACATGCTATGGCATTTGTAATGGTGCCTTTCTTAATCTAATGATCTAAATGGTACCGCACTCATTAGCCTTGCTGATTGCTGCTTAGTAATGACCAAACATACGAAGGTGATCACTTCCAGATTGCTTTTGACCTTTTCAACTCCTTCAACCTTGTCTAAGTAACTGTGTCTCGCACTTTTTCCAATATACATAACCTCACACTTATATCTGTATTGAGTTTATTTGCCACAGGCCTTCCTACATGTGCAGGTTTCATCTATTTGCTATGCCACCACCTGACCACAGCCATAATTAAAATGAAGATTGCTAAAAGTCAAGCAAACGTAATGGCAGAAGGTTGAAATCTCATTACAAGAGTTATTTTCCACGAGTGATTCAGGGTTGGTACAGACAATTCGGTCAAAACCTTGCCCCCTGGAAATTGAGGCTGGGATATTGCAATAATAAATTACTAATAAATGAGGTGAGAAGTGCAACAGCATAAAGCAGGCTGAATGGTCAGAATCATTATTGGAAATTTTTGCTGAGTGTCCCAATATAGAACTTCTGCAGGAGATTGGTAAGTTCCTCTTTTGAGAATGATGACTTTACCTTCAATGGAATCAAATACAGAAGACCTGTTAGAAGTAAGGTGAAACGGAATGTGTACATTGCCGAAACCACCAGAACAGGACGGACTATTTAAGATGCAGTCTGATTAGATCAATATAAACTTCGATCACCTAACTCCCCTTTCTTATATTTTACAAATTTGTTTTTTTTCTGTTTTAGCTATGTAAGAAGGAAGATAAAATTAAGATTTGCATTTATAAAGCACCTTTCATGACTTCAGAATGTCCAAAAGCACTTTACAGCAAATGAAGCAGTTTTGAATTCTTTCTGTTTCACTCTTTCCAGCAGTTCTTCAGCAGACACAACTCAAAACAATCTGCAGACCCAACAGTCATTTGTGGCAGGTGAAAACCTACCTGAGCCAAATGTGCAAGTAGGCAGTGACAATAAAGAAATGAAAGGCCTGCATTTCTATATAACCTTTGCGACCTTATTACGCTTACAGTCAATGGAATACTTTTAAAGTGTAGTCTTGATTGTAATGTGACAACCAATTTGCGCACAGGAAAGCCCCATCAACAGCGATGTGATAATGACCTGATAATCTATTTCTGTGATGTTGGTTCAAAGTGCTTTTGCGGTAATGACTTCAACGAGGCCCATGAGATTGGACTCTTGGAGTATGAGCTCCCTGATTGAGGTAATGATTGCCTGTTCAATCAGGGAGTCTCACCTGTATATATATTGGGGAGTATCAGGGCTACTGAGACTCCGGATTCTGACTTGGTACCTGAAGCACTCTTAGGAGTGGAGTTGAGTTTGTAAATAAAGGGAAGGGACACCAACCTCTAAAGAGTTATTTCAGTTGGGTTGGTTGACTGATGCTTTGCGTTAATTAGACATGGTTAGCCTCAAGTCTACTAAGGCTCCTAGATTTCTTTCACTTTCATCCATAACTGTTTCAACAATATTCATGAAATAATATCTGTTTTTCCTTATGTGTAGCATTTTATACTCACCTGCACGAATTTCCACCTAATTGTATTTAGTATAGCTTTGTTTGAGCAGGGCATGTTGTTCTGGTCTTCCCGTGTGAGTACATGGAGGAAATATTCAGAATATTCACTATTTTATACTCATCCTGACTTTTGAACATTATGCATCTTTTACGGTTCAGCTCTGTTGATAATGCGAGGGATGAAGAATATCAGTCATGTGGCGAGATATAAGGAAAGTCATAATAAGCCATTATAAATGACTGGTTAGTCTCAGCTGGAGTATTATATCCAACTCTACATCCAATAAAGTCCAACATTTTAGGAAGGATATCAAGATGTTGTGCAAGAGCGTGGAGAGGATTTACTAGACTGGTATCAGGAATAAAGGACTTCAGTTACATGGACTGGGATTTTTCTCCTTAGAGCAGAGAAGTTTAAGGAAAGATTTAATAGAGTTGTTTGAAACTATGGGCAGGATTTTCCGGCTGCGTTCGCCTCAAAACTGGAAAATCCCACCCGAGGTCAACAGATCTTTGCATGGTCCACGTTCTGCCTACTATGATTCCCATGGCGGCGGGACAGGAAAATTCCACCCTATGTGTGGTTTTGATAGAGTAAATAAGGAATAACTTATCCCAATAGTGAGAAACAGGAGGGTACTGATATAAGAAAATTGATATAGGTACCAGATGAGTGATTAAAAGATATTGACTGGAAGCTTATCACTGTTCAGTTTTCTCATCCCGCTGCAGTGAACAGAGATTTGGCTGCCTGCCTGCCAAATTCTCCAACTTCACTGCAGCAGGAGCATGGTGTAAATGGCAGGTAAGATCGCACCCCATTTGTTTTTTTACAAACCAAGTTGTCATGTTCTGGAATGCACTTCCTGGTAGAAGCAGCTGAGGGACTTCACTGGTGCATTCTGGGAGAAGTCGGCCCAGCAACATCTACTAAGAAGTGGGAAGCGGAAGATCTGGTGTCAAGGAGCGGTAAGCCCGAAACACTACATTAGCGTTTCCATCCCTCCCTCCTCCTCTAACCAAAAAAAAAGGCCACCGTGAGAAGGTGAAAGTGAAGGTAAGTGTTTTATAAATTTTCTTAAATAATTTAATTGGTGCTATAAATGTCAGTCAGTGGGGTTAAATGCTGTGCTTATGACATGTGGGAGATCCGTGATGCTTCCAGCATCTTGGACGACTACATCTGCAAGAAGTGCACCCAATTGCAGCTCCTTACAGACCACATGGATAGGTTGGAGCAGCATTTGGATGCACTTAGGAGCATGAAGATGGCAGAAAGCATCCATAGATGTGGTCACACCCAAGGTGTAGGCAGGTAGATGAGTGACCGCTAGAAAGGGCAGGCAATCAGTGCAGGAATCCCCTGTGGTCATCCCCCTCTCTAACAAGTATGCCATCTTGGTTACTGTTGGGGGGGATGGCCTATCAGGGGATAACAGCAGCAGCAGCCAGAGCAGTGGCACCATGGCTGGCTCTGTTGTTAAGCAGGGAGGGACAAAGAGCACTAGATCAATCGTTATTGGGGACTCTATAGTTAGGGGTGCAGAAAGGCGCTTCTGAGGATGTGAAAGAGACTCCAGGATGGTATGTTGCCTCCCTGGTACCAGGGTCCAGGATATCTCTGAATGGGCAGAAAGCATTCTGAAGGGAGAGGGTGAACAGCCAGTGGTACATACTGGTACTAAAGGCATAGGTAGGAAGAGTGACATGATCCTGCAGCAGCAGTTTAGGGAGTTAGGTAGAAAGTTAAAAAGCAGGACCCCTAGGGTTGTAATCTCAGGATTACTCCCTGTGCCATGTGCCAGTGAGGCTAGGAATAAGAAGATAGTGCAGCTCAACACGTGGCTAAACAGCTGGTGTAGGAGGGAGGGTTTCAGATATCAGACCCCATAGGGGTCTCTTCTGGGACAAGAAGGACGGGTTGCATTTAAACTGAAAAGGCATAAATATTCTGGCCGGGAGGTTTGCTAGTGTCACACGGGAGGATTTAAACTACTTTGGCAGGGGAGTGGGAACCAAAGCAAAGGTGAATTAACTGAAGGGGAGAGTAGGGCCAGTAAGACTCAGAGAAACAGGAGGCAGGGTGTGGTTGCTAATTAAAGAGGGTGTGGTGGACTGAAGTGCATTTGTTTCAACGCGAGAAGTGTAACAGGGAAGGCAGATGAACTTAGAGCTTGGATTAGTACTTGGAACTATGATGTTGTTGCTATTACAGAGACTTGGTTAAGGGAAGGACAGGATTGGCAGCTTAACGTTCCAGGATACAGATGTTTCAGGCGAGATAGAGGAGGATGTAAAAGGGGTGGGAGAGGACACCTCAGAGGACTCATACAGCGAGGCAATATGGGTAGAGCTCAGGAATAGGAAGGGTGTAGTCACAATGTTGGGGGTTTACTATAGGCAGCCCAACAGCCAGCGGGAGTTAGAGGAATAGATCTGTCGACAGATTTTGGCAAGGTATAAAAGTAACAGGATTGTTATAGTGGGAGATTTTAACTTCCCCTATATTGACTGGGGACTCACTTAGTGCTAGGGGCGTATGGGGCAGAGTTTGTAAGGAGCATCCAGGAGGGCTTCTTGAAACAGTATGTAGATAGTCCAACTAGGGAAGGGGCCATACTGGACCTGGTATTGGGGAATGACCCCGGCCAGGTGGTCGACGTTTCAGTAGGGGAGCAGCACGGGAACAGTGACCACAATTCAGTAAGCTTTAGGATACTGATGGATAAAGATAAGTGTAGTCCTCAAGTTAAGGTGCTAAATTGAGGGAAGGCTAATTACAACAATATTAGGCAAGAACTGAAGAATGTAGATTGGGGGCAGATGTTTGAGGGCAAATCATTATCTGGCATGTGGGAGGCTTTCATGTGTAAGTTGATAGGGATTCAGGACTGGCACATTCCATAAGGATGAAGGATAAGTATGGCAAGTTTTGGGAACCTTGAATAACGAGAGATATTGTGAGCCCAGTCAAAGAGGAAAAGGAAGCATTTGTCAAGGCCAGGAGGCTGGGAACACATGAAGCAAGTGTGGAATACAAGGAAAGTAGAAATAAACTTAAGCAAGGAATAAGGAGGTCTAAAAGGGGTCACAAAAAAATCATTGGCCAGCAGGATTAAGGAAAATCCCAAGGTTTTTTATACACATATAAAGAGCAAGAGGGTAGCCAGGGAGAAGGTTGGCCCATTCAAGGACAGGGGAGGGAATCTATTCATGGAGCCAGAGGAAATGGGCGAGGTATTAAATGAGTACTTTGTGTTAGTATTCACCAAAGAGAAGGAGCTGGGGGATGATGAGTCTGGGAAAGGGTCTGTAGATAGTTTGAGTCACGTTGAGATCAAAAAGGAGGAGGTATTGGGGTTCTTGTGAAACATTAAGGTAGACAAGTCCCCAGGGCCTGATGGGATATACCCCAGAATACTGAGAGAGGCAAGGGAGAAAATTGCTGGGCTTTGAGAGAAATCTTTGTATCCTCACTGGCTACAGGGGAGGTCATAATGTGGAGATGCCGGCGTTGGACTGGGGTAAACACAGTAAGAAGTTTAACAACACCAGGTTAAAGTCCAACAGGTTTATTTGGTAGCAAAAGCCACACAACAACTTGTGTGGCTTTTGCTACCAAATAAACCTGTTGGACTTTAACCTGGTGTTGTTACACTTCTTACAGGGGAGGTCCCAGAGGATTGGAGAATAGCCAATGTTGTTCCTTTGTTTAAGAAGGGTAGCAAGAATAATCCAGGTAATTACAGGCCAGTGAGCCTCACGTCAGTGGTAGGGAAATTATTGGAGAGGATTCTTCGAGACAGGATTTACTCCCACTTGGAAATAAGTGGACGTATTAGCGAGAGGCAACATGGTTTTGTGAAGGGGAGGTTGTGTCTCACTAATTTGATTGAGTTTTTTGAGGAAGTGACGAAGGTGATTCACGAGGGTAGGGCAGTGGATGTTGTCTACATGGACTTCAGTAAGGCCTTTAACAAGGTCCCTCATGGCAGACTGGTGCAGAAGGTGAAGTCACATGGGATCAGAGGTGAGCTGGCAAGATGGATACAGAACTGGCTCAGTCATAGAAGACAGAGGGTAGCAGTGGAAGGGTGTGTTTCTGAATGGAGGGCTGTGACAAGTGGTGTTCCTCAGGGATCAGTGCTGGGACCTTTGCTGTTTGTAATATATATAAATGATTTGGAGGAAAATGTAATGGGATTGATTCGTAAGTTTGCGGATGACACAAAGGTTGGTGGATTTGCAGATAGCGCTGAGGGCCATCAGAGGATACAGCAGGATATAGATCAGTTGGAGGCTTGGGCGGAGAGATGGCAGATGGAGTTTAATCCGGACAAATGTGAGGTAATGTTTTTTGGAAGGTCGAATACAGAGAGGAAATGTACAGGAAATGGCAGAACCCTTAGGAGTATTGATCGGCAGACGGATCTGAGTGTACAGGTACACAGGTCACTGAAAGTGGCAATGCAGGTGGAGAAGGTAGTCAATAAGACATATGGCATGCTTGCCTTCATCGGCCGGGGCATTGAGTTTAAAAATTGGCAAGTCATGTTGCAGCTTTATAGAACCTTAGTTAGGCCACACTTGGAATATAGTGTTCAATTCCGGTCGTCACACGACCAGAAAGATGTGGAGGCTTTGGAGAGGGTACAGAAAAGATTTACCAGGATGTTGCCTGGTATGGACGGCATTAGCTATGAGGTGAGGTTGGAGAAACTTGGTTTGTTCTCACTGGAACGATGGAGGTTGAGGGGCGACCTGATAGAAGTCTACAAGATTATGAGGGGCATGGACAGAGTGGATAGTCAGACGTTTTTCCCCAGGGTGGAAGAGTCAATTACTAGGGGGCATAGGTTTAAGGTGTGAGGGGCAAGGTTTAAAGGAGATGTACGAGGCAAGTTTTTTTACACAGAGGGTGGTGGGTGCCTGGAACCCGTTGCTGGGGGAGGTAGTGGAAGCAAAAACGATAGTGACTTTTGAGGGGCATCCGGACAAGTACATGAATAGGATGGGAATGGAAGGATATGGTCCCCGGAAGGGTAGGGGGTTTTAGTTCCGTCGGGCAGCATGGTCGGTGTAGGCTTAGAGGGCCGAAGGGCCTGTTCCTGTGCTGTAATTTTCTTTGTTCTTTGTAAAACATGGTGAAAAGAAGGTTCAATATGTAGGGATTTTGACTCTGTAAACTTAAGAAGAAGAAAATTCTTGCTGAGGAATAACTTTAGAGGCATAATCTAGAATTCGACCTAACAAGGTCTGTTGGAAAAACAAAGATTAACACTTAATCTTGCACTATTCAAGGCATGGCATCATTCACAAGATCAATGCCTGTCAGTCTGTTACTCTTTCGATCCTGGGACTTCTGGGATCTTCTTTCCTTTGTTCTTTGCACCTAGTCTCTTGATTCATGATGCCCTTCAAGATTTTAACTTAGTTAACTTTACTCCAACAGGCAGATGCATCCCTTCAATTAAAACGTACACTCTAATGGATCCCTTTCTCTCTGTCTGGTGGAGACAGATTTCTATCAAAGACTCTTCGCTTTCTCCTAAGGCCATATACCTTTAGCCCATATACTGGATTTTAATACTGATCTGGGTTCTTACAACAACCCCCAATATAAGACAGTTACTTTACCTGGCAATGTTCCATGCAAATGTTAACTTCCTCATGAGAGGGACTAAGATTTAGCTTGCATATCTTTTTATTAAATATATCTAGGGATATGCTCATTGCTATTTCTAAATATTTTGAACTGGACTAAAACTTAAAATGGCTGAATCTATGTTGGTCTATGAGCCTAAACTAACGAAGCAACTGGCAGTATCTGAGAAACTTATGCATTTTTATCCCTGAAGAGATATAAATGACCCTTTGTGGGCTGCACAGACCAATTTCAAAGAGAACTATAAAAAGGCCATCTGCATTTCATAACTCAGGCTAACCAACAGCTCATCCGCTAAGACAAAGGGCGTGTGACTTTCCTTTCAATTCTTAATGGTTGAGACATTCAACAATCTTGCGGACCCAGATAAGGGATACATGTCTTTTGTCAAAGACTGTATGCAGAGGTGGGAGCCATGTGACAAAGAACAAAGAACAAAGAACAAAGAACAGTACAGCACAGGAAACAGGCCCTTCGGCCCTCCAAGCCTGTGCCGCTCCTTGGTCCAACTAGACCAATCGTTTGTATCCCTCCATTCCCAGGCTGCTCATGTGACTATCCAGGTAAGTCTTAAATGATGTCAGCGTGCCTGCCTCCACCACCCTACTTGGCAGCGCATTCCAGGCCCCCACCACCCTCTGTGTAAAAAACGTCCCTCTGATGTCTGAGTTATACTTCGCCCCTCTCAGCTTGAGCCCATGACCCCTCGTGATCGTCACCTCCGACCTGGGAAAAAGCTTCCCACTGTTCACCCTATCTATACCCTTCATAATCTTGTACACCTCTATTAGATCTCCCCTCATTCTCCGTCTATCCAAGGAGAACAACCCCAGTCTACCCAATCTCTCCTCAGAGCTGGTTCCACAAGCCTCAGGCTTGTGGAACCAGCAATATTGCCTTGCTGAACTGCAAAATTGCAGTCTGTGCTTTACCATCTCACTAGCAGCCACACAATCGAGGGGTTCTAACCTAGGTTAAATTCCTGGTCCCATCTACTCTGCTTCCACGGGAAATTCTGTACCATTGCCTTCAAGACTGATTTACCACCGCATGCGTTCTTCATCATGTGAATTCACCACTGGAAAAGTGAATTACCCGGCACTGCTATGCAGCCCATCCACATCCATGATGAAATACCTCATTGGACAATGATTCTGGACTCTGGAATCCATGCGAAATGAATGGCAGGATCTTCTGCTCTTACCAAAGGCAACCTTCCACGGTGGCTTCCCTGGTGGTGAGGCGGGTGAGCCATACAAAATGCCGTAGTCTTTGGTGGAACTGGAAGATCCCACACCAGCGGCCAGTTGGCAAGCCACTTCTGCAGGGGGTGGAGTGTGTGTGTATGTGTGTGTTAAATCCTGACCAATATTTCTTTCCTCTGTGGTCTAACCACTGTAAATCATTCTTTTCTCTATCCCTTTTTAATTGTATTAATGTTGGGGGGGCGGTGTGGTGGACCTCAGTTGTGCCTTTGTCCTATATGGACCACCGTTGTGTGTTTGTCATCCTGGACACATCCCCTCCCGGTTTGGTTCCTCCCCTCGGCACCTAGTATAAAGGTGGCTGTCTCCTCCCCCTTTGTTCAGTCCAGGTCAGTTATTTGTTGGGATCTGCTCCTGATTCTGTTGTGAATAAAAGCCTACACTTGTATTGGCACACAGGTAGTCTTTCGCCTTATTGATAGCGCATCGGGGCGGGGGGGGGGGGGGGGGGGTGGGGAGGGAGCAACATTATGGCTTTCCTCCTGTATTTTGAGTATGGACAAATAAACTAACCCTTTGGCCAGAATTTTACTGGCATGCCCACCCTGATTCCGCGGCAGGCGAGGCTCGGAGAACGGCGTTCTCCGTTGGCCTCGGGTGGGATTGTATGAACTTCAGAAGGATGTGCCTAAAATTCTGCCCTTTGAGTTCATCCTGTCTCAAGTTTGCTGTGGGACCACACCAAAACACGGAGGTTGGGAAATATGCTGCTGCTAAAAAAGAGGAAAACAAATCAAAACACTTTTCTGTTTATCTGGAATTAAGAATCTACTGATGACCATGAAACCATTGTCAATTGTCAGAAAAACTCATCTGATTCACTAATGTCCTTTAGGGAAGGAAATCTGCCATCCTTACTTGGTCAGGTCTACATGTGACCCCAGAGCTACAGCAATGTGGTTGATTCTCAACTGGCCATGAGAAAGCGACGCCCATGTTTAATGAATAAAAAAAAATTACAGACAGGTGGTGGGAGGAGAAATTGGTGGTTGGTAAGTTAAATTAACCCCCTCTTGTCTGCAACACTCACAAGTACTCTACGACTTGCCCTTAACTTTGTCTTCTGACAAATGTCCCTCGCAAATGTCCTGAGATGAATGCGATCCCTGGGCAAGTGTAAAAACCTCTGCAATGCCTCCCTATCTTTATATACCTTTTGTATGCAGTTTTGGCAAAATCCATCCCAAGTCTGTGCACCTGTGTCAATGCAACTAACAACTTCTAACCAAATATTTGCAATTTTTGACCAATGGGAAGAATGCTCCTGGCTTTTTGACAACTTGTTTCTTTCGACTGGAGGTACATCTCAGGTCATTGTTTTAGCCAATCAGCATCAGAGCCTTAGCTTCTGTTTACTGATAATTCTAGACTCACTGGAGCCCCAATGTGTAAATGTGCCCCAGCTACTGCCTCAGTTCATTCCTTTTTTCCATTAAAGCTACAATCAAAGTGCAGGGGAGAAAGAACAGGGTAGGGGATTAATTAAATAGGTCATTCAAAGAGCCAGTGTCGGCATGATGGGCAGAACAGCCTTTAGTGTTGTAAGATTCTTTAATCCTTGTAGAATGTGGAATGCTGGAATTTTTCCGTTTGTACATCCCGCAAAAAGAACAAATGAGGCACTGTTACTTAACGGACAGGTGGAATTAGGTGGTTACTCAGCAATCAATCAGTTTAAAACATATTATTGTAAAAGAATAAGCCATTGTTTTTTTGAGAATGGAATTTGCTCCTTTAATCAGCAAGAATATTCATCTTGGCGTGAACTGTGCAATTAAGCAGACTTAAAGATTCCCGCAAAGCTCCTTATGCAACTCTGTGTTAACCAACCAGTCTCTTTGCAATGACTGGCCAGTTCATGTCAAGAGAGCCCTGCCTCACAATACCAACTAATTCTAGAATCTAATCATCAATATTTCAACATTTCAAAATGAGCACAAAAAGGCTTCTATTTGCCTCTGCAAACATTTGAAATATTCAGGTTTGTGGTCTTCAGAAGCACACAGCGATAGGCTCCATCCCTTGCACATTTAGATGGACATCCATGAAAAGTTTGAACGTCAGTCATTGGGCCGCTCAAAGACCTTTGAGAAATTCAGCGTTACATTTGATTTTACATCATGCCTGGAACCATAAAATATATGCAAACAACTGAATATTATCTTCTGGAGTTTATCAAGAGCACTATCAAAGGGAAAAGAATGAAATCTGACTTGTGAGATCAAGTGTTGGAGCACCCTTCCGTTAATGATCTGAACCGGATATTAAAATTACAGCAGCCCAAAAACATCTGCATGCATTTTTCATGCTATGCATTTTCAGGAAAAATGTCGTGCCTGTCCTCTTGTTTAGTCTCTGTGAGATGAACTTAATATATCCTTGGGGATATAAGCCTTACAGTTTACATCTGTACTAATTGTTGTAATTCTGTATTTCACACCATTCTTTAAAGCATGGTTGGCAGGCATAAAAGCTGGAGCACATCATCACAAAGGCAACTGAAGAAATAAATCATAGAATATCTTGTTAGTGTATAGTTTTGTGAAAGCTCGAGGTTGTCCTAACTGTTAATTATTGTGATAGAGAAAAGGAGATATACAATGTTTTTATTAAATCTTAGATGTCTTGCAGAAAGTATTAACCATTAAGTGGAGAGTGCCAATGACAGTGAATTGATTAATATCCACATAAACAAAACTGATTGCAGCTAAATACTCAATGCATCCCTTTCAATATATTGTATTACGAAGGATATAAGGCTAAGGAAAAGGCCATTTGGCCCAACCAACCATGCCACTCCACTTGGGCCTTCTCCCTTCTTTTCCCATCTAAATCTACCATCATAACCATTTATTTTCTTTCCTCTCAAATGCTTTTCTATCTTATTCTCTTCAATCATTTGCAGTGAAAGCGAGTGGACGGCATGATGGCACAGTGGTTAGCACTGCTGCCTAATAGCGCCAGGGACTTGGGTTCGATTCCCGGCTTAGGTCACTGTCTGTGCGGAATTGGCACGTTCTCCCTGTGTCTGCGTGCGCTTCCTCCGGGTGCTCCGGTTTCCCCACACAGTCCAAAAGACTGTGCTGGTTAGGTTAATTGGCCATACTAAATTCTCCCTCAGTGTACCCGAACAGGTGCCGTAATGTGGTGACTAGGGAATTTTCACAGTAACTGAATTACAGTGTTAATGTAAACCTACTTGTGACACTAATAAATAAACTTAAACTTCCACATACTCTGTATGATGTTTAACAAGATTGAATCTTGAGAAATTTCAACAAAGCACAGACAAAATATTCCGCTGCGTTAATGCAACCCAGATCCCACATCATACAAAAAAAAGGCCACAATTACCTCCCTGGATACACCTCCATGTTTCCTGTCTTGAAGACCACCACATATTGGAAGACTGATCCGGCATTTTGGGTGTAGCAGATGTGGTTCAGTAGGTAACACTCTGAATTCTAATTGAGAAATCCTCTTTCAGGGACTGAAGCACACACTCTAGGCTGACACTTCAACAGAGAACTGAGGGTGAATAGCTGCTGTCCAAAAGCAAAGAAAAAGAAATAAGATAGAAACAGCAGAGAAAAGAAACAAACCAGCTAAGAAATATAAAACAAAATGGGGCAGAGATTATGATCTAAAATTGTTCAACTCAGTGAGTCCAGAAGACTGTAAAGTGTTCAGTCAAATGTTGAGGTGCTATTTCTTGAATTTGCGCTGAGTTGATTGGAACACTGTACTGTGATGTTGGTGTACCTTTAAGAGTTTTTAAAAAAATCATGTTTTCTGCAGCTCTCAGCTCTCATTGTGGCACCGGGTTGTCTACCATGAGTCCTTTTACTGCTCCTTCAATGGTTTAAATGGGGTTTTGTGTATTTTTACTTTGGGAATTAGTTTTGTGACCCTGCATTGTCAAGAGGAAGAATGTTTGCAGGTTAGGTGACCGGACTTCTTTCATTTTCAGTTCTGAGCTGCAGGTTTTAGTTTTAGAAGGGACATCAAGCTGGAAAGAAGTGTCTCTCTCTCTCTCTCTCTCCCTGGTTTTGGAAAATCCTGCTGTTTAACTGAAAGCCTTCCTGGAGTAGAAAATCTGCTGTTGGTGGCTTGACCAGAGAGCCCCCCTGGTGTTCTGGGAAGCTGTTCTGACTTCAAACTATTCTGAATGTATCAACGGAACTGCAGCATTCATCCAAAGGACTCAGTTCCAGTATCGCGTGAGCATTAGTCTTTGCTGTGTTAAACCTGTAAAAAGGGTTTTGCCTGAAGGAAGTTGTGGTTTGATTGGAACATCTTAGATATATTTGTTAATGGTTATACATTATTGTGGTTGTACAATGGTATTTTTCTTTCCATACATGTTAACTATATTCTTAAATAAACTTAGTTTGATAAAAGCTCTCTAGTGGATCATTTGAATCAGGTCTGAAGTGAACCATATCATGCTTATCCTAGCCAAATTCAAGGTGCAAAACTTATAATCCAGCCAGGCTTCATAAAACATTGTGGAGTTGCTGACCTGAACCATAACAGTAGAAAGCCATGAACAGAAAGATCACAGTGGGAGCAAGGTGGAGAATTAAAATGTCAGGTGACTGGGATCTCAGGATAACGTTTACAGACTGAATGGAGGTATTCTGAAAAGCTGTAACCTAGTCTGTTTGGGGAGCAGACCACATCGTGAGCAGTGAATACAATATGCTAAATTGAACTAACTACGCAATTATTATGGTTTCACCTGGACACTTTGGGCTCGTGAGAAGGGAGGAGGTGAAAGGACAGGTTTTGCATCTCCTGCACTTGTATGAAAAGGTGCTGTGGGAAAGGGAAGGGGTGTTGACGGTGATAAAGGAGTGGACCACAGGCTCATGGAGGGAATGGTCTGGCTGGAATGCTGAAAGAGGAGGGGAAGTGGTGTCAAAAATAGCGGAGGAAGATCCGTTGCATATGGAAGCTGTTGGGGTGGAAGGTATACAGAACCCCAATCATGGTTCTAGGGGGGAGGAAAAGGTGTGAAAGCAGAAGTCCGTGAAGTAGAATGAACATGGGTGAGGGCCCCTCAAGCACAGATCAAAATAAACCCATCACTTTCATTGACACCGATCTGGTACGACCATCTGTTTTCTCTTATTTAAACAATGTGAGTCTCAAATCAAACTTTCCTGGCAGTTAAAAGTTTGTTATAAATACATTGTAAAGACATTCAAAAGTGCATAAATGATGCATAAATAATGAGATTCACAAAATTATTATTTGTGATAGCTGATTAAAAAAATGACATTAATTTTGAGCGAATATGTACAGAACACAACATGATTTTTTTCACTCATAATTTCAATCAATGTCCTGGTGCTACTTATTATCCAACGCATGCAAACATAATCCTAGTTTAAATTCTGTAGAATGGGAACAGCTGCTGAAATCATTCACTTTGATTTGAAACAGAACACAGATCATTGCTTTTGAGGGCTGCATAATTGCTGCTTAGACAGGAACCTGGGTTCATTGAGCACCTCATATAGCCACACTGGATCTAGGAACATTTTCCGTACATTCCTTTCTCCCTTGTGACTGCTGCGTTCACAAAGGATTTCTCTTTTACAAATTTGAAGTGAAATGAAACTTTCTTTGTCTTCATTCCCCACGGCTGTTTTCGCAAACCTTCTCAACATTTGGACTGATAAAACTCCTGTGCTTAGTTTAGAAATGTCAAGTTCTTTTAAAACTGCTGTTGTTACCGGGCTATGGAAAGAATGAGCTAAAATTGGTTAAGCGTTGCTCGGAAACAGCAAGTGGCAGAAAGACATTTGTGAATTTAAGCAAGCTGTGCAGTATTTATTTAGCTGCAGTATATTTCCCAGCATAACCCCCAGGCAATCTAGAAATACCATTCCCCCCTCCATTTCCCCAGTCTCTGACTCAGTTGTCGCCTGTCTCGTTACATAAGTTGAACCACGTTTTGCAGCTTAGAGGGGGGGTCAAATTTTCCCTGAAGGGCAATGGTGCACATATCATATACCCTGGGGAATAGGGAAAGTATGTTCTTGCACGAATACCTCTTCACCCCATACGCCTCTTACTAGTCTCTCATTTACTTCATTTTTTTACTCAATAAAATCTAAACTCAATAAAACTGAACCCCATTAAATCCTGATTATTTTCTTTCTATACATTTTTTTATAGTTGAAAGTTTTAAAATTTATTTATTAGTGTCACACGTAGGCTTACATTAATAGTGCAATGAAGTTACTGTGAAAATCCCCTAGCCGCCACACTTCAGCGCCTGTTCGGGTACACTGAGGGAGAATTTAGCATGGCCAATGCACCTAACCAGCACATCTTTCAGGGAGGAAACCAGGGCACCCAGAGGAAACCGACGCAGACACGGGGAGAACGTGCAGACTCCGCACAGACAGTGACGCTAAACTAGGAATTAAATTTGGGTCCCTGGCACTGTGAGGCAGCAGTGCTAACCACTGTGCCACCGTGCCACCCATGCTCGTTAATGTGAAGGATATAAACAAACTTTTCATTCTGGTCAGCATCAGGCACTGTATGGTTAGATATAGAGCAAAAGTTATGTTTACAGCTTTCAGGGTATGGATTGGAGACTGCAAAAACACGCAAGCTGATAGGCCGAATGCCTTGAGGCTAGGATCTATCTCTGCTTCTGAAAGTAAGCTCAATTGATATTGGGCCTCAGGCCTCAGCACAATTACACTAACAAGCTGTGGATATTCCTCAACTCAGTTTGTTTCAGGCATGGTTCCTGAATGCCTGCGTTTTTGCCATAATACCAACATGGAGGGTGCATACTTCAGGCTCACAATGAGTGTGTACTTCCTGTCTACAATTCCGGAGGCTGAGGAGGCTGTTAGTGCCTTAAAAAGGGGGGTGTCCTGCAGCCAAATATCTAGCGCCTTATCAGCCTTGTTGTTATAAGAATCCTGCGTCAACTGAACTTGGGGAGTTTCAATCTATTTGCTCCTAATCTATCTCAATACCTTGCCTCACAGCCCCAACCTCAGAAGCACGGAGCTCTGCTTTCCTTTCCACACCAGTTATGTGGTCACCCTGAGGGAGATTGGCAATTTTCCACCAAGTAGTAACACACATTTTTTCAGTTTTATGCCAGACACCTGATTAACTTGCAAATAGGTAAATAGTAGACAATATGCGCCTTTACAAATATTTACATCCAATTTGAATAATATTATAATATTAATATTATACTCTTTATTCTCTTCTTTTAGGACCTCCACTAGCTTTGCATGTTACACAATTGTGCCAAAGGGGAAGAAATTGATCCTTGTGGTGCTGATTTTCTGGGTAGAAAATGAGGGATAAATGATCAATTATTGGACGCAATGTTCAATGTGTGATTCATGCCAGCTTTAGGTGCTCCGAAGAGGAACAGGAGTGTTCCACAGCACTACCACAGGTTTAGGCAGCTATGCCTCGAACATCACCCATGAGCAATCTGTTTTCCTCACTCCCCTTTCCAAAACTATATTAAGGGTCACTACCGCTGAGACAACGGGCCCAAAACAGGTTGGCCAGTGAGCAGCCTCTGGGATCATCAGTTCACCACAATTGGCCTCCTCACATGTCGAGTGTTCTTCATCCAGAAGCTGGTAGGCACTCAGTTTTTACTCAAGTATTTTGTACAGTCCTGCGTTTGTCTCAACAGGAGGAAAATCTGCTGGTATCTTTAAACAAAATCTGTAGGACTTGTATACTTGGGGTGTGATCCACAACTGGCAGGATGCACCTGGAAATGGCTCTTTTGGGATGCTGTAAGGCAGAAGATGCATTCAAAGGGAAGCTGGATGAACACTTGAGGGAGAAAGAAATATAAGGAATATGCAGATCGGCTAAGAACTCATGTGGAGTATAAATGGCAGCATGGGCCAAATGGCCTGTTCTTGGACTGTAAATGAAATGGATCTCAAGTAGCACTTCTTACATCTCCAGTATATCCCAAAATGCTTCCCTGTCAATGTGGAATTCATTTGGAAGTGTAGTCATTGTGGTTTGCCCAGGTAAAGAAGAATGTGGCAAGAACAAGTGGAATTTGAAACTGGGCATTTATTTTAATACAGCCCGGGAAGTTGTTTGTTGTATTATAAAGTTCGGCTGTAAATGTTCCCAAACTTTAATTACTCAACAACAGCTTTTCCTAATGCATATCTGATAATATCCAGTCGCAAGCCAACTTAAAATGGACAATCTAAGTTCATGAAAACATTTTGATCTTCTGATAGATAGTGAGGATTGTGTTTTGTCACAGGCTTTATTTTGTATGAATTTAACCATACTGAATGATGTCAGCATTGTAAGTTTAGATTGCTAAAGGCCATGAAGAAAAGTGACACCTCCTGAAAGCTGCCCATGATAAATTAATTTAGAAACAGCGGATGTAGTACTCTGCTGGGCCCCCGATAAAAGCCTTTCAATCAAAATTTGATCTGGATGGCTTACAGTGTAAAAGAAATTAAGGTTTAATTCAAACTGTCTGTCAGACCCACTACCATGGAATACACTTTGCAAGCTACAGCCATGTCGGTAGACTGCTTGCTGAACAGTATTTGAGCCTTAACTTCCTCCAGCTAACCACTGCAAAGACCAAAGTGGTTGTCTGTGGCTCCTGCCACAAGCCCCACATGTCTGCGACCAATTTCAACTTCCTGCCCAGCCACTTGCTCAGAGTGTTCACAATCTTATCCTTCTGTTTGACTCTGAGCTGAGTTTTTCACCCCATAATGACAAAGACAGCCTGCCACCATCTCTTTACTCTCAAATGCCCCCCCAGTTACTGAAACCTTCACCCATGCCTGTGCACTTCCCCACTTGATTGCTCCAATGTTCCTGTAACTGGTTTCCCATTCTGCATTAACTTCAGCTCCAGGGGCGGAATTCAGGTGCCTGATGCATTTTGGTGGGAAGAACGGGAGACAATCCAACCTAAAGAATGCAATTTTAAAAGGATGCAGTATTGCCATGGCAGCAATAACCTGACTACATCTGCCACTGCACGTTATTTGAATATATTTGCTTGCAGTCGATGGCCACCTGGAAACTCCAGTTGGGAGGAAACCAATCAAAAGTGCTCCCAGCACCATTTTCCATCCTTGTCCAATGGAGTTTAAGCAGGAAAGGAAATTTGTCATTTTGTTTCTGCAGTCTGCTCCAGCCACATATTACTTCCAGAATTCTTCTTATTGCTGACTCTGGCCCTTTTTGTGCAACTGCCTTCCTTTGGGCCCGATTTTACCATTTTCATTCTAAGTGCTGAATTCTAATGCAGATTCGACTTGGAAATCTGGTTTCTGGCGCCCCCATACGCACTCAACCTGAAAAACAATTGCGGGTCTGAATCGTGCTGTGGGCGGTGCTTAGCGCAGCCGAAACGATCGGAGCTCTGAACTGCGCATGCGCAGTTAGAAAAAATTTGAAAACGCGCGCCCGTGTCAGATCGCTCCCAGGCCGCAGAAAGCAGAGAAAGCGGCCCGGGGGTGAAAAGCGGGAGCGATGGCCCCCATAGACATCACTGTCCCCCTTATCCACCCACCCCTCCGCTACCCACACACATCGCTGTCTTCCTTATCCACCCACCCATTACCCACACACATCACTGTCCTCCTTATCCGTCCGCCCCCCACTACCCACACACATCACTGTCCCCCTTATCCACCCTCACCTGTTACCCAGACCAATCGCCACCCCTGCCCCCCTCCACCCCACAACTGATCGCCCGCAGAGTGGCAGCAGACCCCCCTGCCCCCCCTCCCATGCCCCCACCAGAGATCCATCTGCCAGCCCCCCTCCCCACAAGTGAGCGATCCACTTGTGCTTGCCACATTCTTCTTTACCTGGGCAAACCACAATGACTACAATTCCAAATGAATTCCACATTTATGGGGAAGCATTTTGGGATATCCTGGAGATGTAAGAAGTGCTATTTGAGATCTGTTTCATTTACAGCCCAGGAACAGGCCATTTGTCCCAACTAGTCCATGCTGCCATTTATACTCCACATGAGTTCTTACCCGATCTGCATATTCCTTACACCCCCACCAGAGATATATCTTACTCACCTCCCTCCTCCCACCCCCCCCCCCAACAACGATCTGACCCCCTCCAGACAATGATCTGGCCTCACTCATCCCCCCCCCCTAGAGAATGGTCTGGCCTCACTCACCCCCCCCCCCCCCCCCATCTCCTCCAGACAATGATCTGGCCTCACTCACCTCCCCCCCAGAGAATGGTCTGGCCTCACTCACCCCCCCCCCCCAACCAGAGAATGATCTGACCCGCCTCCCTCCTTCCCCCCACCACTGATCTGAGTCAGGGAGCCGTTGGAGCTCTGAACGCGCTCTTCAGAAGCTGGAGCGCCCGATTCAGGCTTTTATTTAGCAGGCCCATTACGGCGCGGTTCCGGATTGGCAAACGCGGTGTTAAAGGGGGAAATGCTGAAAAAGTCGGGCAAGCAGTTCATTAATTCAATTTAAATGCATGGGCGCGAATCGAATCGCCGCCATTCCCGGGTTTCGGTAAAGTGGCGATCTGCACGGACGCGGGCGCGGATCGCGTTAACGCCCTCATACCCGACTTTACCACGTTTGGGCGCGATGCAATGGTAAAATCAGGCCCTTTGTCTTTCCCGGTATTGATGGCTTTTTCCACCTCATTCCTATTCAACATCTCAGCTTCCCACACCTCTTGTGCCCTGGTTTGAGACCAGCTGCCTTGCAGCTTTATGGTACATCTTGACATAGCAATAAAATATAATTCTCTTCAATTATTGTCTTCTGAGAGTACACACCCTGAATCTAGAGCCTCCAGTATGGCCTACACATTGAGAATAAATTTCTACATTGCATGTGCAGCTATTATACTTGATCATATTAATAATTAGTAGCATCATTTAACAATATGTAGTGAAATAAATGATTTCTCGCATTGGGTACATGACTACAAGTAAGCAATTATGACTTTACTCATACATGCTTAGAAATATAATAATGAATTATAATTTCATGACAGATATGCGTAAGCATATATTACTATTCTATGTTGAAAGTATTTATAAATAAAATAGTAATAGAAATGTACACATTGTAGATACTATTTAAAATGCCTGCTCACTTACTGACAGTGTTAAACACAGACTTTATGCTTAGTCTGCACAGCATGCTGTTAAATTAAAAGCCCAGCCAAATTAACAGTGACAACTTAATCCTCAATGAACAATTTGTGCTAACATTTGAACATGTTATTATACTTCACAGATAATCAAAGGGTGTTACTGTACTGCTAAGCTTAATTATTAATTTGCTCAGGTCTATGTAAACACTGCAAATTGATTCGTTGATAAGGCTGTTTCAAACTTTGAAATGACCTTGTTTTTTCATACTCCAGAAAGCTGATTATTTCTTAAATTGCATTTGCAGCTGTTGAAGGTGGGTTGAATAAGAATGCTCTTCAGCATGTTGAATTTGCTTCATATATCCAAATTTAAATCTGATGGTGTCGAATGTGTTTTCTCACACTGGCTTTGGTGATTAATTATGTGTATGTTTCTTGGTGGGTGGTTGCATGAGAAGTAAACCATGAGTTGTGTCGGAACTAAGAGTTTGAAATTGAAGCATGCACGCATGGATTATAGGCTCAAATCACAAATTACGTTTATTACTTCAGAAACACTGCTGAGTCATCTGTGTTATTTTAAGCACATTCACAGTTTTTAAAACTATATTTACTCCACTTCTCAGATGAAGAACTGGAGACAAATTGGCAATGTGGCCGGGATAGGTCATTTGATCTGTAAGTTAGCCAGAATGCGGAAGCTTAGATAGTAGCAAACTACTGGAGATGTTGGAAATCTGAATTATTAACTGAAAATGTTGGTAATACTCAAAAGTTCGGGCAGCATCTGTGGAGAAAGTAACAGTTAATAGGGGTGGAATATTCTCATATTCTGCCCATTGACCCTGTGTCGGGGGTCTCACCTCCTTCACCCTGGTGACCATTCCATCTGCCCTGTGGAGAGGCCATGTGTCTGAGGAGAAGGCATCTGGAGCCTCTGCCGGTGTTGTTCCTGCCGCTGCTGGAACTGATGCTAGTGGTATGGCCTTTGCTCTTGTCCCTCAAGAAGGGTGGAAAGTGGAGCTCCATAAACTTCTCCCATGCCGCGGTGAATGAAGGTTGTCAGCAGGGAAATGCAGCTGAGGGAGAGTGAAACAGGTGAAGTGTCTTCGAAGAAGTTGGTAATCACCTGTCGAGCAGTGGAAGTACTCTCTAAGAGAAATACTTTAAGTAGCAGGCTCCATGACTGGCTGGCTGGAACTCTTCAGTGTAACTGCACTAACTTGTCACTTTCACTGAAGAAGCTCTCCCACGGTATACTTGCCTCAGTGACCCTGGCGAGTTGCCGACCGGTCAGTAAATAGGTCCCTTGGCTGGGAAATCCAAGATTGAGGACTAAAGCAGGTTTCAATTGCTGTCTTAACAGCCTCAATCACCTCATTCATTAGCTGAGAAATCCAAGGGAGATCCTCGTTCCCCTTCAGTCCCCCCCCCCACAGAAAACTGGAAGAGGGTGAAATGATGATCTCAACCTGATGGTAATTTCCAAAACCTTTCCACCCCACAAGCACTGGAACTTGCCTGCAATGGGCTGGGAAAATTCTGCCCAATGTTTCAAGTCAATGACTTCCTGTCATTCAACCTAAAACATGAACTGTCTCCCTCCAAGATGCTGCCAGACCTGCTGAGTATTTCCAGCTGTGACGCTACTGTGCCTTTAAGTATTTGAGCCATGTTCTTGTGCAGGACATTTCTAGCAGTCCCTGCCATTTTATTGGTGCTGTTCTGTCTACAACCATAGCCTGTATTGTTGCTACAGCAGCACAATTGTTTCTAATGGCTAGAATGTTGGTTTTAATCTGAACTAATGCTGTTATGCTGTTTCCCCCTGGGATTTTGCAGAGTGGGGCTTTATTGGGATGATTGGCAGGTGTGGTCATGTGATGGGCTTTTCACAGAATATTCAAGCTTAGATGCTGCTTTTGAGTTAAGCGAGAGAAGTCTCTCTCTTCACCCCTCTCTGAAATTGGAGACTGGAATCTGCCAGGAGATGTCTTTTTTTGAGATTCTGCTGTATGAGAGAAGCTGCTTGAATCTGGGAGAAACAGCGGTGTTTTACCTCCCCTCTGGAGTTGCAGTTTTTTGTTATTTAAGTGTTGATGTGTTGGAAGCTGCCAGAGACTGTGTTTATCTCTCTGAGGTTTTGCTGTTTTGAGGATATATCCTTCACTTAAAACTGCTGGCTTGGACTTCTGTCCATAGATGTTAGAAAGCTGAAAATCCAGCATCATATGAGCATACTTATTTTTGTGCTAATTCTGAAGAAGGGTATATCTCTGTGGGATGTTGTTTTACCTTGGAACAACAGAGATAGCTAGCTGTTAAAAGTTATACAAGTCTTGTAATTGATAAAGGTTATGCTAATTCTTTTTGTTTTATTCTAGCTGTGTTCTTAAATAAACATTGTTTGATAAAAGTTTCCTAGTGGGTCACTTGAATCATACCTAGAGTGAAACACATTATGCTCACCAATGCCAAAAACAAATGTAAAACTTAGGGTCTAGGCTTTCTGGCCTGGGTCATAACACAGCATTTTCTGTTATTATTGCAGAATCTTTGTTGGAGGTGATAATCTAATGATAAAAGTCTAAAGATTAATAGACATGCAAGACTCCGACAAAGAGTGACTTATTATGTGATTCACTGCACAGGATAACTTACTCAATTTGAATGGGTTCTTTACTCTGGTACCTTTGGGCTGGAATATATACTGAGGAATGCCTTATGGCTCTAATATTAGTCAAGTTAAATATACATTAGGGCTCTGTGCAGTGGGTGAAAATTTCATATCACCCACATCTAACTAATGTACTGTGAAGCTCCATATCCTTTTCATTCAAAACTCTTATTCGTGCATAGATACTTTTATTATCTGTTCTTGGGAAGCGAATATCAGTAGCAATGCCAGCATTTAATGGTCATCCTTAACTGCGCTTGACAAGGTGGCGAGCTACATTCTTGAACTGCTGCAACTGCAATCAATGTGGGTGTAGGTATACTCACAGCGCTGTCAGGGAGTGAAGGAATGGTGATATAGTGCCAGTTCAAGATAGTATTTGGCTTGGGAGGGGACTTACAGGTGGTGGTGTTCCAGTTGCCGGTGTCCTTCTAGGTGTTCGAGGTTGTGGGTTTGGAACGTACTGCCAAAGGGGCCATTGCTGCAGTGCATCATGTAGGTGCTATAGACTGCTGCCACTGTGGACTAATGATGGTAGATGGAGTACCATTCAAGTATACCACTTTGTCCTGGATGGTGTGAGCTTTTTAATGTGTTGTTGGAACTGCACTCATTCAGCCAAATTGAGAATATTCCAACACACTCCTGCCTCGTGTCTTGGGAAGTTACTCATTGCAGAGTATCCAACCTCTGATCTCCTCTTCGAGTCATTGAGGTTTACAGCATGGAAACAGACCCTTTGACCCAACTTGTCCATGCCGCCCAGTTTTTACCACGAAGCTAGTCCCAATTACCCGCATTTGGTCCATATCCCTCTATACTCACCTTATCCATGTAACTGCCTAAATGCTTTTTAAAAGACAAAATTGTGCCTGCCTCTACTACTACCTCTGGCAGCTCATTCCAGACACTCAACACCCTCTATGTGAAAATATTGCCACTCTGGACCCTTTTATATCTCTCCCCTCTCATCTTGAACCTATGCCCTCTAGTTTTAGACTCCCCCACTTTTAGGAAAAGATATTGACTATCTACCTTATCAATGCTCCTCATTATTTTATAGACCTCTATAAGTTCACCCCTAAGCTTCCTACACTCCACGGAAAAAAGTCCCAGTCTATCCAGCCTCTCCTTAAACTCAAACCATCAAGTCCCGGTAGCATCCTAGTAAATCTTTTCTGCATTCTTTCTAGTTTAATAATGTCCTTTCTATAATACGGTGACCAGAACTGTACACAGTATTCCAAGTGTGGCCTTACAAATGTCTTGTACAACTTCAACAAGACATCCCAACTCCTGTATTCAATGTTCTGACCAATGAAACCAAGCATGCCGAATGCCTTCTTCACCACCCTGTCCACCTGTGACACCACTTTCAAGGAGCTATGAACCTGCACCCCTAGATCGCTTTGTTCTATAACTCTCCCCAACGCCCTACCATTAACTGAATAAGTCCTGCTCTGGTTGGATCTACCAAAATGTATCACCTCACAGTTACCTAAATTAAACTCCATCTGCCATTCATCAGCCTACTGGCCCAATTGATCAAGATCCCGTTGCAATTCTAGATAACTTTCTCCACTGTCCACTATGCCACCAATCTTGGTGTCATCTGCAAACTTACTAACCATGCCTCCTAAATTTTGATCCAAATCATTAATATAAGTGACAAGTAACAATGGACCCAGCACCAATCCCTGAGGCACACCATTGGTAATAGGCCTCCAGTTTGAAAAACAACCTTCTACAACCACCCTCTGTCTTCTGTTGTCAAGCCTATTTTGTATCCAATTGGCTACCTCACCCTGGATCTCGTGAGATTTAACCTTATGCAACAACCTATCATGCGGTACCTTGTTAAAGGCCTTGCTAAAGTCCATGTAGACAATGTTGACTGCATTGCCCTCATCTACCTTCTTGGTTACCCCTTCAAAAAACCCAAATTCGTGAGACATGATTTTCCACTCACAAAGCCATGCTGATTGTCTCTAATCAGTCCTTGCCTTTCTAAATGCTTGTAGATCCTGTCTTTCAGAATATCTTCTAACAACTTATCCATTACAGACGTTAGGCTCACCGGCCTGTAGTTCCCAGGCCTTTCCCTGCAGCCCTTCTTAAACAAAGGCACAACATTTGCCACTGTCCAATCTTCAAGCACCTCACCTGTGGCTGTTGAAGATTCAAAATCTCTGCTAGAGGACCCGCAATTTCCTCCCTAGCCACCCACAACACCTTGGGATACACTTCATCAGTTCCCGGGGATTTATTTACCTTGATGCACTTTAAGACTTCCAAGACTTCTTGTAGCCACAGTATCTATATGGTTTGTCCAGTTAAGTTACTGGTCAATGGTAATTCCGTGGAAGTTGATGGTGGGGGTCTCAGCAATAGTAATGCCATTGAACGTCAAGGAGAATGGCTGGATTTTCTTTTGCTGGAGAGATCATAACCTGGCATGAGCATCAATTGCCATTTATTCAGTCTAAGCCTGAAAACAGTTCAGGCCTTACTGTATGAAAGCACAGACTGCTTCAATATCTGATGAGTTGTGAACAGCACGGAGCATTGTGCAATATCAGTCAACATCTACACTTGTGGCCTTGCGATGGAGGAAAAGTTATTGATAGTGTAGCTGAAGATCTCTCAGGAAGGAATACGTAGAAACATAGAAACTAGAAGCAGGAGTAGGCCATTTGGCTTTTTGAGCCAGCATCGCCATTCATTTTGATCATGGCTGATCATCGAATTCAATGTCCTGATTGCGCTCCTCCCCCCTCCCCCCCCCCAATATTCCTTGATCCCTTTAGCCCCAAGAGGTATATCTAATTTCTTCTTGAAATCAGACAACATTTTGGCCTCAATTACATTCTGTGCCTGTGAATTCCACACATTCACCACCCTCTGGGTGAAGAAATTTCTCCTCACCTCAGTTCTAAAAGATTTACCCCCTTATCGTAGAACAGTACAGCACAGAACAGGCCCTTTGGTCCACGATGTTGTGCCGAGCTTTATCTGAAACCAAGATCAAGCTATCCCACTCCTTATCATCCTGGTGTGCTCCATGTGCCTATCCAATAACCGCTTAAATATTCCTAAAGTGTCTGACTCCACTATCACTGCAGGCAAAGAACAAAGAACAGTACAGCACAGGAAACAGCCCCTTCGGCCCTCCAAGCCTGTGCCGCTCCTTGGTCCAACTAGACCAATCGTTTGTGTCCCTCCATTCCCAGGCTGCTCATGTGACTATCCAGGTAAGTCTTAAACGATGTCAGCGTGCCTGCCTCCACCACCCTACTTGGCAGCGCATTCCAGGCCCCCACCACCCTCTGTGTAAAAAACGTCCCTCTGATGTCTGAGTTATACTTCGCCCCTCTCAGCTTGAGCCCGTGACCCCTCGTGATCGTCACCTCCGACCTGGGAAAAAGCTTCCCACTGTTCACCCTATCTATACCCTTCATAATCTTGTATGCCTCTATTAGATCTCCCCTCATTCTCCGTCTTTCCAAGGAGAACAACCCCAGTCTACCCAATCTCTCCTCATAGCTAAGACCCTCCATACCAGGCAACATCCTGGTAAACCTTCTCTGCACTCTCTCCAATGCCTCCACGTCCTTCTGGTAGTGCGGCGACCAGAACTGGACGCAGTACTCCAAATGTGGCCTAACCAGCGTTCTATACAGCTGCATCATCAGACTCCAGCTTTTATACTCTATACCCTGTCCTATAAAGGCAAGCATACCATATGCCTTCTTCACCACCTTCTCCACCTGTGTTGCCACCTTCAAGGATTTGTGGACTTGCACACCTCGGTCCCTCTGTGTTTCTATACTCCTGATGACTCTGCCATTTATTGTATAACTCCTCCCTACATTATTTCTTCCAAAATGCATCACTTCGCATTTATCCGGATTAAACTCCATCTGCCACCTCTCCGCCCAATTTTCCAGCCTATCTATATCCTGCTGTATTGCCCGACAATGCTCTTCGCTATCCGCAATTCCAGCCATCTTCGTGTCATCCGCAAACTTGCTGATTACACCAGTTACACCTTCTTCCAAATCATTTATATATATCACAAATAGCAGAGGTCCCAGTACAGAGCCCTGCGGAACACCACTGGTCACAGACCTCCAGCCGGAAAAAGACCCTTCGACCACTACCCTCTGTCTCCTATGGCCAAGCCAGTTCTCCACCCATCGAGCCACTTCTCCTTGTATCCCATGAGCCTTAACCTTCTTAACCAACCTGCCATGTGGGACTTTGTCAAATGCCTTACTGAAATCCATATAGACGACATCCACGGCCCTTCCTTCATCAACCGTTTTTGTCACTTCCTCAAAAAACTCCACCAAATTTGTAAGGCACGACCTCCCTCTTACAAAACCATGCTGTCTGTCACTAATGAGATTGTTTCGTTCTAAATGCACATACATCCTGTCTCTAAGAATCCTCTCCAACAACTTCCCTACCATGGACGTCAAGCTCACTGGCCTATAATTTCCTGGGTTATCCCTGCTACCCTTCTTAAACAACGGGACCACATTCGCTATCCTCCAATCCTCAGGGACCTCACCCGTGTCCAAAGAAGCGACAAAGATTTCCGTCAGAGGCCCAGCAATTTCACCTCTCGTCTCCCTGAGCAGTCGAGGATAGATGCCATCAGGCCCTGGGGCTTTGTCAGTTTTAATGTTCCCTAAAAAACCTAACACTTCCTCTCTTATAATGGAGATTTTCTCTAACGGGTCAACACCTCCCTCCGAGACACTCCCGGTTAACACGCCCCTCTCCTTCGTGAATACCGATGCAGTCCATTCCACACCCCAACCACTCTCTGCGTAAAGAACCTACCTCTGATATCCTTCCTGTATCTCCCACCACGAACCCTATAGTTATGCCCCCTTGTAATAGCTCCATCCACCCGAGGAAATAGTCTTTGAACGTTCACTCTATCTATCCCCTTCATCATTTTATAAACCTCTATTAAGTCTCCCCTCAGCCTCCTCCGCTCCAGAGAGAACAGCCCTAGCTCCCTCAACCTTTCCTCATAAGACCTACCCTCCAAACCAGGCAGCATCCTGGTAAATCTCCTCTGCACTCTTTCCAGCGCTTCCACATCCTTCTTATAGTGAGGTGACCAGAACTGCACACAATATTCCAAATGTGGTCTCACCAAGGTCCTGTACAGTTGCAGCATAACCCCACGGCTCTTAAACTCCAACCCCCTGTTAATAAAAGCTAACACGCTATAGGCCTTCTTCACAGCTCTATCCACTTGAGTGGCAACCTTTAGAGATCTGTGGATATGGACCCCAAGATCTCTCTGTTCCTCCACACTCTTCAGAACCCTACCTTTGACCCTGTAATCCACATTTAAATTAGTCCTACCAAAATGAATCACCTCACATTTATCAGGGTTAAACTCCATTTGCCATTTTTCAGCCCAGCTTTGCATCCTATCTATGTTTCTTTGCAGCCTAGCACAGCCCTCCACCTCATCCACTACTCCACCAACCTTGGTGTCATCAGCAAATTTACTGATCCACCCTTCAGCCCCCTCCTCTAAGTCATTAATAAAAATCACAAAGAGCAGAGGACCAAGCACTGATCCCTGTGGCACTCCGCTAGCAACCTGCCTCCAATCCGAAAATGTTCCATCCACCACCACCCTCTGTCTTCGATCAGATAGCCAGTTACCTATCCAATCGGCCAACTTTCCCTCTATCCCACACCTCCTCACTTTCATCATAAGCCGACCATGGGGGACCTTATCAAACGCCTTACTAAAATCCATGTATATGACATCAACTGCCCTACCTTCATCAACACACTTGGTTACCTCCCCAAAAAATTCAATCAAATTTGTGAGGCATGACTTGCCCTTCACGAATCCGTGCTGACTATCCCGAATTAATCCGCATCTTTCTAAATGGTCGTAAATCCCATCCCTAAGGACCTTTTCCATCAATTTACCAACCACCGAAGTAAGACTAACCGGTCTATAATTACCAGGGTCATTTCTATTCCCTTTCTTAAACAGAGGAACAACATTCGCCATTCTTCAGTCCTCTGGCACTATCCCCGTGGACAGTGAGGACCCAAAGATCAAAGCCAAAGGCTCTGCAATCTCATCCCTTGCCTCCCAAAGAATCCTAGGATATATTTCATCAGGCCCAGGGGACTTATCGACCTTCAGTTTATTCAAAACTGCCAGGACATCCTCCCTCCGAACATCTATTTCCTCCAGCCTATTAGCCTGTAACACCTTCTCTTCCTCAAAAACATGGCCCCTCTCCTTGGTGAACACTGAATAAAAGTATTCATTCATCACCTCGCCTATCTCTACTGACTCCATACACAAGTTCCCACTACTGTCCTTGACCGGCCCTAACCTCACCCTGGTCATTCTTTTATTCCTCACATAAGAGTAAAAAGCCTTGGGGTTTTCCTTGATCCGACCCGCCAAGAACTTCTCATGTCCCCTCCTAGCTCTCCTAAGCCCCTTTTTCAGCTCATTCCTTGCTAACTTGTAACCCTCAATCGAGCCATCAGAACCTTGTTTCCTCATCCCTACATAAGCTTCCCTCTTCCTTTTCACAAGACATTCCACCTCTTTCGTGAACCATGGTTCCCTCACTCGGCCATTTCCTCCCTGCCTGACAGGGACATACCTATCAAGGACACCCAGTATTTGTTCCTTGAAAAAGTTCCACTTTTCATTAGTTCGTTTCTCTGACAGTTTCTGTTCCCAACTTGTGCCCCCTAATTCTTGCCTAATCGCATCATAATTACCTCTCCCCCAATTGTAAACCTTGCCCTGCCGTACGGCCCTATCCCTCTCCATTGCAATAACAAAAGACACTGAATTGTGGTCACTATCTCCAAAGTGCTCTCCCACAACCAAATCTAACACTTGGCCCGGTTCATTTCCCAGTACCAAATCCAATGTGGCCTCACCTCTTGTCGGCCTATCCACATATTGTGTCAGGAAACCCTCCTGCACACACTGCACAAAAACTGCCCCATCCGAACTATTTGACCTACAAAGGTTCCAATCAATATTTGGAAAGTTAAAGTCCCCCATGACAGCTACCCTGTGACCCCCACACATATCCATAATCTGCTTAGCAATTTCTTTCTCCACATCTCTATTACTATTTGGGGGCCTATAGTAAACTCCTAACAACGTGACCGCTCCTTTCCTATTTCTAACCTCAGCCCATATTACCTCAGTGTGCAGATCCCCCTCGAAGTGCCTTTCCGCAGCCGTTAAACTATCCTTGATTAACAATGCCACTCCTCCACCTCTTTTACCAGCTTCCCTACACTTACTGAAACATCTATACCCCGGAACGTCCAACAACCATTCCTGTCCTTGTTCTACCCATGTCTCCATAATGGCCACAACATCATAATCCCAAGTACCAATCCACGCCCCAAGTTCATCTACCTCAAACTATGACCTCTAGTTCTGGACTCCCCCACCATTGGGAACATTCTTTCTGAGTCTACCCTGTCTAACCCTGTTAGAATTTTATAAGTTCCTATGAGATCTCCTCTCACTCTTCTAAACTCCAGTGAATATAAACCTAATCGACTTAGTCTCTCCTCATATGATAGACCTGCCATCCCAGGAATCAGCCTGGTAAACCTTCGCTGAACTCTCGCTATAGCAAGGACATCCTTCCTCAGATAAGGACACCAAGACTGCACACAATACTCCAGGTGTGGTCTCACCAACACCCTATACAATTGCAGCAAAACATCCCTATCCCTATACTCAAATCCTCTTGCTATGAAGGCCAACATACCATTTGCCTTCTTTACTGCCTGCTGTACCTGCGCTTACTTTCAGCCACTGATACACAAGGATTCTCAGGTCTCATTGAGTATCCACCTCTCTCAACTTATACCCATTCAAGTAATAATCTGTCTTCCTATTATTGCTACCAAAGTTGATAAACCTCACATTTATCCACATTAAACTGCATCTGCCATGCAGGTGCCCACACACGCACAGCCTGAAGCATCTCTGCATCTTCCTCACAGCTCATCCTCCCACCTATTTTGGAAAAGATGATTTAGTTCCTTGTGAACTAATACCATCTTAATTACTTTCTAAATGTTTGTACAATTAATAGCTTTGCATGTTATAATCCTTCTGTGCAATTAACTCACCTGTAAATAAATCTACTTACTTCAGTGTGAACCTAATGGCCTGATGTTGCAGCAGTTATCGCATTTTTCGAGAAGACTGGAGAAAGTAGCAGACATCTCATTTAACAGTTTCTACCATGAAGGGGGAATTGTAAAGCCAGGGACACATTAGCCCACTCAAGATATGTACAAAGGTGCAAATATTAATTGGTAGTCAGCACACTCAGTCTGCCAAAAGAAACTGCCTCTGCTGCAAGCCCAAGATAAAAATGTTAGGAGAAAGCCTAACCTTAATAATGAGCGCTGAATGGAGCCAAGACCAGCATTGTATGTACAGTAGTGGCATTTAATCATTGATATATACATGGCATATTGGATGAGTTAATCTGTGGCCAGTGTCAATTGAAAAATAAACCACAGGAAGAAACAACCCATGATAAACCTACGCATGGGACCCAAGTTACATATCAAAATAATTCAGGCAAGCAGAAATTTTTTTTTTTGAAAAGAGGATAATAACAACCTGCCTGTAATGTAGTAAAATGCTCCAAGTCACTTCACAGGATTATCAAACAAATATCGACACCGAGTCATATATGGGATAGTAGGACAGGTAAGATGGTTTTTAAAAAGCATCTTAAAGGAGATGGGGAGGTGTGGGGAGAGATTTCCAGAGCCTGGAATATACACTGGATTATCAATTCACCTGCAGAAATTGAATTTTAATCTAATTGGATGAATATGTATATGTTTTAACCATGAAACCGAATGGCCTCGTTCTGCACTGTAGGATTCTACGCGCTATGAAAACAGTGTCAGAAATTAACCTATAGAGCTTCGTCCCTGTTGCGGGCGGTGGATAGTGCAAGGTTACTTTTAATTCAACACTAATTGACAGAAAATGGTGAACGTCATTCAAATAGATGACAGGATGGCTGGTGCAGGGCAAGACAGTGTCATTGTGATGTAGGACATGCTCAATTCTAACATTTGCAGCCAAAGTAATAAAAGTGTTATCTCAATCACTGACATCCTTCACTTACAAGACCAAAAGATACAAAATATGTGGAAAACAGTTCCATGCTCCGGGATGAACATTGCTTCATTGTGAGTACAAAATCTTTATCATCCGAGAAAAAAAACAATGCCGAGGATGGAGTGTCTGCCCTTCTGACAGCTGGGCCAGTTAATAGTGATTGGCTGAGCATTCAGTCCCAGAAGAGAACTTGTCTGTGCTGAATCAACTGATCTGACTGGAGTGGGCTGTAGGTTTGTGACAGTTGGCCTCTAGGCATTTGGGTTCCAAGATCTGTCAAATAACATGAACGGAACCCATTGTTGTGGTGACACTGCTCAGGCACATGCCTAGTTATTAGTGTCCCAATGGCAGAAATGCCACACACCAGGTAACGAGTCAGTGATATTCCAGCACAGTATCGCCAGCAAACCACAGAGAGGCAGGGAAAAGTCTTGAAACATTCAGCAGCTGTGCTCTGAACGATGGAGAAAAGTAAAGTTTATTTATAAGTCACAAGGCTTGCATTAACACTGCAATGAAGTTACTGTGAACTTCCCCTAGTTGCCACAGTCCTGCGTTTGTTCGGGTCAATGCACCTAACCAGCACATCTTTCAGAATGTGAGAGGAAACCAGAGCACCCAGAGGAAACGCACGCAGACACGGGGAGAACTCGCAAACTCCACACAGTGACCCAAGCCGGGAATGGAACCCGGGTCCCTGGCACTGTGAAGCAGCAGTGCTAACCACTGTGCTACCGTTCTGCCACCTGACACATTGCTTGTGCTCCTAGTTACAGCCACTGAACCTAGTTCCATTCTAGGAGGCATAGGAAGGTGCGTAGTGTAGTGAAAGTCACCAGGGATGTTGCTGAACCTGTAGGGTTACCCTTCAGCTGAAGGGAAGCAAGTTTACATATCACCACCCTGACAAAATTTGATGCAAGCTTATTTAACACAATACGAACGAACTTTACATTCAGTAATATAAATGTGCGATGTTTATTGTATTATAATTTAAATGGGGGTCTATTATGTCTAATCCATTTAATCATGGGCCCATCAACCAAAACATATGAGAATCACTGAGTTAGATTGAATGGAAGCAACAAAAAAGTTAGTATTTACATGGCGCTTTCAATAGAAGATAACATCACCAGGCACTTTACAACTGCAAACAGGCATTGAGCCTGCAAGAGGATTGACCAAAAACCTTGACAAAAATATAGATTTGGAGAATGTTTTTACTTGGAGACAGGAGGATTTTGGAATGAGATCCAGAAATCGTGGTCTTGAAAACATTGAGGATGCAGAAAGGATTGGAGCTAGAGGACTGAAGAGTATGGGTGGGGAAATATAAGGCTGGAGGATGTTGCAGAAATATAGAGGGGCAAATATATAGAACAACCTGTTTCTCTGGCCAATCCATGTAACAGTAATTCCTCCTCCCTGGAGCTATTCTGGTAAATCCCTTTTGTACCCTCTTCAAAAACTTCATCTCCTTCCTAAAGTGCAGAGCCAAGAATTGGACACAATATTACAGCTGCAACTGAACCAATGTACTATAGAGATTTAGCATATATACTGTGAAAGAATTTGAATGCTTTAATGTGTAGATGGTTGGGGAGTGATGGGCATGAAGGACAAGATGCAAATATTGCATATTGGTTTCAACTGTCAAGGCACTGATCAAATCTTGTGTAATAAAAATAAAGCGTGTGTTTATCTTAGGCTTGTAACTTAGTCATAAGGACCTCAGTTTTGCAACTGTAATGCCAAAGGTAACACTCACTCTTGGTTCTTACATTTCATGAAAAGTACTTACTTGGCTGTAAAACCCTCTGAAACATCCAGAGACTGTGAAAAGCACAATTTAAATGCTAGCCTTAGTTAGAGTTTCTGTTATGATCAGAAAAATCTAGGCCAGAGTTTATTTGGACGTAAATGCATTTATTGTCCCCCTCCAAAGCTTGCAGAGGACCCAGGCCACATTCTAACAAACACATGACGTGTGATTTGCCTGTGTGTGACTGGCTACTGAAGTCCAGAGAGACCAGGCAACTGTTTTCACGGATATTTAACAATCCCAACCAGTTTAGTTGCATCAAATCAGTAGAAAACTGCAGGAAACTCAGTGTGATCACTTTAGCTTGGGAGGATACCAAGTAATGAATACTGTATTTGTAAAATGTTATGCTCAGTAAAGGCATATCATATTCATAACTGTAAACAGGGACTGCATTCAGTACAGCATTTTCTAAAACTGCCTCTTCTTTTAAGAAATTAACATTAAAAAGTGGTTAAGATGGCTGCCGATGATCAGGTGACTCTTGCGATTTCTGCCTGGACTAGCTCAAGTCACTGAAAAGTTCCTAATTGAATGTCTATGCATGCAGAGCCTCTGCCTTTACTGCATGTACCAAAACAAAAAAAAACTTGTGGAATTTACACCTGCTATTGTTTGTGCTTACCCAAAACTCAAAAATCCATCTGAGCTTGATATTTAACAAAAGAAAACTGTAGAAGCCAGTCCATTATAAGTAGGTATGAACAGATCCCCATCTATTCTCCATTCTTTAGCAATGCTCCGAGCTTTAAACCATTCTAGGTGGACAAAACAAGTATTGATCATGTGACTGAGATCCAGACCCAACCCAGGATCCAGATAGTCAGTTGTCCACACAGAACATCAACTGCAGAAACAGCAGCAGCAGAAAAAGGCAGGAACACCTTTAAAGAAACCTCGAGAGTACAATATCTTGTAGTCTCCCAGGCTGTTCCCTGTTCAAGTCCACCAATTCAGAAACTTGGCTTCCTGGTAAGAATACTATAACTAACTCTGAGACCAGCTAACAATTAATCTCTTTGAGGCAATCCTGCAATAATCCTGATACACAACTCCAGATATCTGAATCCACCAAGACTTACCCTTTTAGAGCAAAACCACTTCAATGGACCTGCAATGTGTGCTTCCCAAGAAGAATCAAACCTGTGAAATGCGAATTGCCCTATGTTTACAACTGGTAAAATTGCACTATCCTCTAACTGTATTTTCCTTGTGTCTATGAGTGTGAATGACACCATATTAAGACTCTCAGGATGAAGGTGTGAATAATCTTCTTCAGACCCTCAGAAAGCTGGTTACTCATATTGGCCATACGGCCAGGGGTTAACAAAAATACTGATTACGGACAGCCAGGGGAGAAATCAAGGGTTCCAGCAATGTTCTCTCATTCAGGTCCGAACAAAAGAGTAATTTAACAAGATGTGATTTAACTGTGAAGAATTTAGGTTACGATGGAAGGTCAAGGAAGTTGAACTTGGTATCCTTGGAAAAGATTTCAAGGTAACTTACTTAAACTGAAGTTTTCACGATCATGAACAATAGTTAACAAAAACAAGTTATTTGTTGTGGAGGACTTTAATACCACAGAGGAACATTTTATAAAAATCAAACAATTATATGCCTGGAGAGAAACCAGGCAGAAACTTTTCACCCAAACTAATAGATTTCAGCAATAGCCCACCAGGGAAGTCCTCTGCTGCAGATAACATAACAGGTTCAAGAGGCATTCAAGAGGCAACGAAGTAGATTGTCATCGACTTCAGGAAGCGTAAAGAAGAACATGCCCCCTGTCTGCATCAATGGGGACGAAATAGAAAGGGTCGAGAGCTTCAAGTTTTTAGGTGTCCAGATCACCAACAACCTGTCCTGGTCCCCCCATGCTGACACTATAGTTAAGAAAGCTCACCAACGCCTCTACTTTCTCAGAAGACTAAGGAAATTTGGCATGTCAGCTACAACTCTCACCACCTTTTACAGATGCACCATAGAAAGCATTCTTTCTGGTTGTATCACAGCTTGGTATGGCTCCTGCTCTGCCCAAGACTGCAAGGATCTACAAAAGGTCGTGAATATAGCCCAATCCATCACGCGAACCAGCCTCCCATCCATTGACACTGTCTACACTTCCCACTGCTTCGGCAAAGCAACCAGCATAATTAAGGACCCCGTGCACCACGGACATTCTCCCTTCCACCTTCTTCCGTCGGGAAAAAGATGCAAAGAGGTTATGTACCAACTGACTCAAGAACAGCTTCTTCCCTGCTGCTGTCAGACTTTTGAATGGACTTATCTCGCATTAAGTTGATCTTTCTCTACACTCTAGCTATGACTGTAACACTACATTCTGAACTCTCTCATTTCCTTCTCTATGAACGGTATGTTTTGTCTGTATAGCGCGCAAGAAACAATACTTTTCACTGTATGATAATACATGTGACAATAATAAATCAAATCATTTTTAAAGAATCGAAGAGTATGTGAGAATGTAAATAGATAGGTCAAGCATTCAATAATGGCCGGATTTGTTAGGTCTGTGGGGGGGGGGGGGGGGGTTCTTTTCCTAAGAGTGATGCTTGGGAATTAAAGACAAAATGACTATTCAAAATTAGAAAATCATGTAGAGCTCACCATTCCAGGATCATCACATCATGTGTTATATATTTGAACTTGGCCAAGAAATCAAGAAAACAGTCTCTTTTGTTCATGCATGGCAAACTATGTCACACTTTAGAACGCATCCATCAGACCTTAGACTTGGTCATCCTGTGCAGCAAGCAGACAGAAAATAAACACTGAAGGGCCCCATGATCGGTTCCTCAACAATGAAGAAACAGGTGCCTCGCACATACGCTTGCAATGCAGAAAGTCACTTGCTTTAAAATAGCTATGCAGCAGAAATGCATTCAATGTTCCCTCTCAGCCAGGTAGGTGGCTATGCAGCAGCCTGAAACTTCATATGCAGGCTGTGCACCAGTCAGCCATTTACTGTAAATGCATGGCATCTCAAAAGTGTAACGGATCTGTGCGCTACAAAACGAAAATTAGAGTACACAGGTGGCATTAGCCTCGACTTAGTGGCTATATTCTCATCTGAGTTAAAAGATCAGTTCCTCTTGCTGCAAAACCTGGGCATATTCTATCATAACCACTGCCACCATTTGTTTCCAGATAGCAGGTGTTGGTAACAATTGTGCTGTTGCCATTTACATCTCCTCTGGATCTCTATTTTGTTTCTTTACCTGTCCCTTTACATCAAATGAATACCGCGTATATTAAATGTCATGCTCAATAAAGCCACGTTATATTCATAATTTTAAACAGGGACTGTATCCAGTTTCCTGGAATTGTCTCCTCTTCCTTTAAGAAATTAACATTAAAAGGTGGCCACAACATCTGCCAAAGGTCAATTTCTGCCCAGGCTACCTTAAGTCTCTGAAAAAGTTCCTAATTGAACGCGTGTGTGGGGTGCCAATGGACATACCAAGACAAAAGCCATCTGTGGAATTTACACCTGCTATTTGTGGATTTGCTCAAAATTGAACATTTATAGACTCCATCTCTGAATTTGATATTGACCAAAAGAAAGCCAGTCCATTATAAATTGGTGTGACTTGTCTGATTATCCCTTTTGACATTTAATTGCACTTGCCTTCTACCTGATGACAGATCTTCTCTTTCATTTTTCCCTCCCTTTTCCTTGCTTCTGTACTTACCTAAAAACCAGTAACATCTGCAACATTTTCCAGATCGGAGGGTCATCAATCTGAAATTTTAATTCTGTTTCTCTCTCTCCACAGATGGTGCTTTGACCTGCTGAGTATTTCCAGTTTATATAATCTAGACTGCATCATCTGAAATACGTCTTTTGGATGAGGTAAATGTTCTTCTGACTCTTGCGCTCTCACATAAATTTGAAAACACCTGCGCCACTCTTTGAAAAAGAGCAGGCGAGTTCTCCAAATGTCTTGGCCAATATTTATCTATTAATTAACACTCCGAATCGGATTAGTTGGATGCGTTACCTCATAGTGGTTTTCAAAAACTCGCCATACACAAATCAGCTGTTGCATTTGCCTACATAAAAGCAGGGACTATGTTTCAAAAGTAACTCAAATGCTGTAAAGCAATTTTGGACGCCTTGATATCATGAGAGGTGCTATGCACACAAATTTCCTCTTGTCTGCAAAACAAACCACACGTTTTTTGGAATTCACTGTACCACTCCCCTCCACGTTACTTGGGGACCAGGAGAGAAAGGATGAATGCAAAGCTTTTCAATAGAAACAGCCTTGCTCAGACCCGCATCTACAGGTCAATCCTGACTGGAAAGGAACACAGGCAGATCAGGAGATATGGAGAGAAAAGATAGCTATTGAGTACTTGTGCATCTGATCTTGGAAGAGGGGTGGTGTGTGCCACAGTCCTGGAAGAGGGGTGGTGTGTGGGGAACGAGCAATCAATATCATTTTTGAAGTCATCGGAAGGCGGCAAGGTACAGGCAGCACAGAATTGATCTTGAATTTGCTGGCAATTTGTGCCGGACCCTGTTTAAGAGATCTTGCAGTCAACAACTGCTAAAACCAGAATGCCTCATGATTCAACCCTTTCAATTCATCACCTTAGTAATCTGGTACAAATAGTTTGTTCTATCAGTTTATCTTCATGGAGTCACATGGCTCCAGTCAACAGGGATAAGAACAAACTGAAATAGTTCAATGTTTTATAGTTGGTGATTTATCAAGGAAATAAAATCTGTGATTTATTTAAAAATGTGATTAATAATTTGGTTTGAAAAAGATAAATTGTGAAGGATCTTAAGACAATCTCAAAGTTTTTCAGTGCTATTTTTGTCCACAATATTCCAAAACAGCCGTAGAAACATTGGTCCAAATGTAGTTTAAAACCCGAAAGAGGTACATTCACACTACCACCCTACGATGAAATGGTTTTGCCTTTCACCAATCTTGCAGTTAGTGGTGCTCAAGCCTGAACATGCAGGTGAGAGCATGGCCTGGAGAAGGCAGGCACTCTGATTTGCACCAGAGACGCTTTGGGTCCTATTTGTATTCCACCAGGTTAACACTGCTGTCAAGTCTAAACCACTGCAACAAGGCTCGAGTGAATGCACCTCTCTTCAGATGAATACACAGCAATCTGAATGCCACTGGCAAACCAAAATATTCAATCATTTTCAATGAAACGCTAACACTCTGAAGCCTGACAAAAGCTCAACAGTGATTACTGAATTCAGAAAAGGTCGCCAGAGAGAAGCAGCAACTTTACATTTCAAAAGGGACTGAAATATTTGCTGTGGAATTTTGTGCCATACAATGAGATAATAGTCTGTGTTCTCAGATTGAAAGTCAACCAATTTTTACACCCTTTCTTCCACAGAATCTGCTACCATGTTAAGTTTGCAGCTCCTTAGGGCTGTTATCAATGTGTCCACAGTAGCTTCTTTTCCTTTTGTTTTCTGCCATTCTATCAGAGCCTGCATGATCTGCTCCCGCATGTTGCATGGATATTTATATTCAATCTGCTGAAGCAGTGCATCTTTGTGCCCGAGCTTCCTTGCAAGCATCCGCCAATCTCTTCCAATCTCATTACAAATGATGTCGAAAGCAATGTCCAAAGGCGCTAGAAAAAAAAGCGAAAAAGTTAAAATAAAGCTCAGCTTTGAATAAAAAGTCATGAATTCAAACTCAGCACCAGGTGACAGCTTCTTATTCATCTGCAAGATTAACATTGGTGCAAAACAATAGAAATTGAGAGCAAGGCCCAAACTAACTTCACAACCAAATACAGTCAGAATCCCTCCTCTTATAGAATGCCTACAGTACAGAAGGAGGCCATTTGGCCCATCTAGTCTGTACCGACCACAATCCCACCCAGGCCCTATTCCCATAACCTCACATTGCCCTGCAATGCTCCTGACACGAGGGTCAATTTAGCATGGCCAATCAACCTAACCCGCACATCTTTGGACTGGGAGAGGAAGTCGGAGCACCCGGAGGAAACCCACGCAGACACGAGGAGAATGTGCAGACTCCACACAGTGACCCGAGGCCGGTATTGAACCTGGATCCCTGGCACTGTGAGGCAGCACCACTAACTACTGTATCACCGTGCCGCCCTCTCAAAAGGCTCATCCTGCTCACCACTACAACTTGCAGTTATACATTAGTAAAATGCCCAAAGTTACTTCACAGGATATGAACAAAATAATGACAATGAATGACGTAAAGAAAAAAAAGTCTTGCATTTATGTAGTGCTTTCCATAACCACTGGGTGTCTCAAGCATTTTACAGTCAATAACGTGCAGTCACTGTTATAATATAGGAAATGCAACAGTCAATTTACGCACAGCAAATCTCCACAAATAGCAATCTGTTTGAGGTGTTGATTGAGGGATAATTATTAGCCAGGACACCAGGGGTAACTCTCCTGACTCTTCTTCAAAATAGCACCACAGCATCTTTTACATGGACCCGAGCAAGCAACACCATGAGATGTGGGTTTAATATCTCACCCAGAAGATAGCACCTCCTAAGTGCAGCACTCCCTCTGCACTGTACTGGAGAGTGTCAGCCTTGATTTTTGTGTTTAAATCCCGGAATGAGACTTGAATTCAGAATGTTATGATTTTGAGCTGACATACGCTCCAAATGAGTGACTTACTAATCTTGTTTCCTTTGGAAAGCATCTAAACTACAGCCAAATGCTGCAGTGGTATGCTCCATATTCTAACCACTCTCTGAATAAGGACATATGTCGTTATTTCCCTGTTGGATTTATTAATAACTGTCTTATTAATAACTGAATTTTGGATTCTCCCACAAATAGAAACTTTCTCTCCCAAATCATCCTGTCCAATTCATTCATAATTCTGACACCTTTATTGAAATTTATTTTCTGTAGAATAAAAGCTCCAATCTGCTCAATCTTTCTGTACTTGGAAAAACATTCTTGTAAGGCTGGAGGAGGTTACAAGGATGGTCAAGGCCTTGGAGGGATTTGCAATGAAGGATAAGAATTTTAAGAGGCATTTCTGGACCAGGAGCTAATGTAGATCAGTAAGCACAGAGCGTGATGGTGTGGCTATTCTGGATTCACATTGTAAAGAAACTTCAGCATCAATGCAAAGCTGTTTGTAACAAAGCTACAGTTAAGTTGTAAATACACCCAGAATTACTCCCCCCATCGAGTCTGCACCAACCACAATCCCACCCAGGCCCTAATACCCATAACCCCACATATTTACCTTGCTAATCTCCCTGACGCGAGGGTCTATTTAGCATGGCCAATCAGCCTAACCCGCACATCTTTGGTCTGTGGGAGGAAACCGGAGCAGCGGAGGAAACCCATGCAGACATAGGGAGAATGTGCAAACTCGACACAGTCACCCGAGGCCGGAGTTGAACCCGGGTCCCTGGCGATGTGAGGCAGCAGTGCTAACCACTGTGCCACCATGTCGTCCCTCAAACCTTTGCCTCACAGATTGATTCCACCTTGCTCATCTAACCTTCAGAGACCTGGCCATTTACTACCTTGTTTCAAAAGATAAACCAAACCACCATTCTGTAGCCTGATCGGTATCTGTGAAGACATCAGCAAAGCCTATTAGTTAAAAGGCAAACTCAGTATCAGTGAAACTGTTGTGATCTGCAGCAAAAAACAGGCTTGGAGTGAGCGCAGTAGCTGATTGGATAGTCACCTATTCCAAGACATGGCTGTTGCTATGCCTTGGCTGGACAGTGACTGAACACAGACCGCTCTGAGTGGAAGTGCTCAGAAACATGACCTCCTGAGATAAACACAACTTCCTGAGCAGTTGTGACCTAGAGACAGTGACCGATCAGTGCCTGTCCTGCGAATATGTGGCGGAGAGCATGATCAGTGCCAGATGAAAAGCAGAGACAAAGGAATATCAGGAGCGACAACCTGCAGGAACAGCCATCATAAAGGAGCAGTGTCCTAGGTCTGGGACACAGAGAGGACATCGGAACCCATGGAGAGAGAGAGACACTGATCACCTCGCCTCTTAACAGGTGACGTTTAGGTCCAAGCTGTGAGTTTTAATACTTTTTATAGAACAGAGTTTTAATATTTTGTGTAATAGAGCTTTTGATTCCCTTTATAGTGGAATTTTGATGCTCTTGTGGAGACCTGCTAAGGTACAATAAGGAAGATTGTTGTATGATAACTTAAGAGTTTGTGTGTTTTTGTCTGGTACGTCAGTTGATCCTCTGAGGTGCAACAAACCTAACATTTGTATTGGATGGGTACCATCCATGGATGACATTTTGAATCCAACTAACATGGAAGAATACTCTTTGCCTATACCGTATCCTATAATGGTCAAATTTTTGCCATATCGGATTTCTATCCAATCCTTTTACTTTTGAAAGTGTTAAAAAAAAAATCACTGCAGTTATCACTTCTGCAGGTAGTCTGATCCACTACTCTGAGGGGACAAACTGGCTGGAATTAATTCATTTATTACTGACATTTCTTATTTGTGCACCAAATTATGTACTTTACTTACATAAACATTATCAATGCTTCTCTGAATTGACAAGGTTTGGATTGTTTATACTTTTCCCTGACACCCAATCACCAATCTTGTATTCAGCTTTTTGGCTTAAGAAACTGTACCTTTTAGAACAACGCAAAGTGGTTTATGGCCAATAAAATACTTCGAGAATTTAGGAAATTGCAATAGCCCATTTGCAGACAACAAGGTCTTATAAATAACAATGAAAAAAATACTCAGATAATGTGTCTTAGTGGTCAGTTGTGGGATAAATATTGAAACATTTGCTGGGAGAACTCCCCTGCTCTCCTTTGATAGAATCATGGGAATCTCACACTGAAGGCAGGCAAGCTTAATGTCCCGTCCAAAAATGAAAATGCCAGTGTAGTGTGTCTCTGAGTGAGACATGAACTCTCAACATTCTGACCTTGGCATGTGCTAGTTCCAAATCCCAAAACTATCCAATCTGGCCCTCTCCAAAACCCCTCTACTTGCAATTAGCAGAATCATTGAATGTTACATTCTTTGGAGGGGGAGTTGGGTTTAGCTCAGTTAGCTGGGTAGCTGATTAGTGATGCAGAGTGACGCCAACACCACAGGTTCAATTCCTATACCGGCTGAGGTTATTCATGAACACCCTGCCTTCTCAACCTTGACCCTCACCTGATTTACCCTCAGGTTAATTCACCACCACTCAGCTCTCCCCCTCAAAGGGTCTCCCTTTATGGCAACTTTAACCTAAATGTTACAGCACAGAAGGAGACCATTCAGTCCACTGTGCCTTTGTCACTTCTCCAAAAGTCTTTAATAAAACATTTAGGAAAACATTCCAAGGTGCTTCACAGGGACAATTCCAACTAGCATGATGGTCTCTTGAATGTAGGATGCCCCAAACACAGTACTTGAAAATGAGGCCTCAACGTGATTCAACTAGTTTGACCTGGCCAGTAGATGCATCTCTTTGCTTGATCAACCTTGTCAATAAGTTGTCTCGTACCATTGATGCATCAATCGAGCAAAAACTAGTTTGTATGCAAGAACAAATAAGCTTTTATTAGCAAAAGACTTGGAGCACACCCATGCCGATTAACTGGTCCAGACTGAGGCAGGGGGGTGGGGAGCAGTCACCTTTATACCTGGATCGGGGGGGGGGGGAATCTCGGGTAGGGCCGGCAGGGATCTGTCCAGGCATGTCACATATACAGGTAATAAGCTAACAGTGGTTTACCACAACCATATTTTGCAATTCTATGAAACAGGGTTGGGTAGTGTTTCATTATGGAGATGTCCCCCCCCCATTGCCCCCTCCTCTTCCAAAGTTAGGTCAAACCCCCTTTACCTGTGTCAGCTCCCACTTCAGACACAGGTGGCTGCAGGTTTCCATTCTCCTCCTGGAAAGCAAAGAGTATCTTCTGGAGGTCAGGCCGTTGGATCTCCCCCAACATCGCGGCCAGGATGCTGGCGTTTTCCGGGGAGAGCATGTTCAGCTCCTCCAGCTGCTGGAACAGCTTGATCCCGCTGTCAATGTTTTCCAGCTTCCTCTTCCCAATGTCGTCCTTACACAGATACTTCAGGGACTCCAGGTTGTCCCTGGACAGTTTCTGAGCGATGTCGTTCAGCATAATGTTGAACCTCATCCTCACATCAGCCGATGTCTCCCCGAGCCGGAGAAACCTTCCAGATCACAGCTCCCAGGGGCCGTGGAAGCGGCCGAATGCTCAGAGGGCCCGACTCCCAAATCTGCGAAGAAATGGCGGCCAGCCACCTCTTCCCGCTCACTTCCGGTGGCCGCGGCTCCCGCGGGCGCCCAACCTAGCGACCGGGAGGTCACATTGCCCCTAGCAACCAGCCAGTCTTATTGCCCCCTACCGGCTGGGAGGTCACATTGCCCCTAGCAGCCAGCTGGTCCTATTGCCCCATACCGCCAGAGTGGAACATTGCCCCCTACCGGCCAAGAGGTCACATTGCTCATGTTACTGGGAGTAACATTTCCACCAAGCGACCGGGAGGTCCCATTGTCCGAGCAGCGAGCCAGACCCCTTACCCCCGCGTACCGGCCGGTAAGTCACATTGCTTCCTGCTGCCCGGAAGTAACATTTCCACCTAGCGGCCGGGAGGTCACATTGTCCCCAGCAGCCAGCCAGTCACATTGCCACCTACCGGCCGGGAGGTTACATTGCTCCTCACACTTTGCAGAAAAGGGGGAAGTTTAAGTTTTAGGAAGAAAACATAGAAAGTAGGAATAGGGTGAGGCCATTCGGCCCTTCGAGCCTGCTCCACTATTCAATATGATCAAGTTGAGCCTCGACCTCAATGGGTGGCCCAGTGGTTAGCACTGCTGCCTCACAGCACCAGGAACCCGGGTTCAATTCCCGGCTTGGGTCACTGTCTGTGTGGAGTTTGCACATTCTCCCCGTGTCTGTGTGGGTTTCCTCCGGGTGCTCCGGTTTCCTCCCACAGTCTGAAAGATATGTGGGTTAGGTGAATTGGCCATGCTAAATTGACCCTCGGTGTCAGGGGATTAGCAGTGTAAATATTGGAGTTACAGGAGTAGGGCCTGGGTGAGTTTGTGGGTTGGTGCAGACTAGGTGGGCCAAATGGACACCTTCTGTACTGTAGGGATTCAATGATCTATGGTTATATTCCTGCTTCCTCCCCAAACCCCTTGATGCAATTAAAATCTAAAGAATTATATGTCTCTTTCTTGAATACATTAAATGAATTGGCCTTTACAACCTTTTGTGGTAGAGAATTCCACAGGTTCACTACCTTTTGAGTGAAGAAAATTTTCCTCATCTCATTCGTTTATGCTGAGACTGTGTCCCCTGGTTCTAGATTTCCCGATGTGGAGATGCCGGCGTTGGACTGGGGTAAACACAGTAAGAAGTTTAACAACACCAGGTTAAAGTCCAACAGGTTTATTTGGTATCAAAAGCCACACAAGCTTTCGGAGCTCTAAGCCCCTTCTTCAGGTGAGTGGGAATTCTGTTCACAAACAGAGCTTATAAAGACACAGACTCAATGTACATGAATAATGGTTGGAATGCGAATACTTACAACTAATCAAGTCTTTAAGAAACAAAACAATGTGAGTGGAGAGAGCATCAAGACAGGCTAAAAAGATGTGTATTGTCTCCAGACAAGACAGCCAGTGAAACTCTGCAGGTCCACCTAGATTTCCCAACCATCCTTCCTGCATCTAGTTTGTCCAGCTTTGTTAGAATTTTATGTGCTTTAATCAGATCTCTTATCCTTCTAAACTCTAGTGAATACAGGCATTGTCGAATCAATCTCTACTCATAGGACTCTCCCGCCAATTCAGGTATCAGCCTAGTGAACCTCTGCTGCACTCCTCTCTATGGCAAGTATATCCTTTCTTAGATAGGGAGACCAAAACTGCACACAATACTACAGTTGTGTTCACACCAAGGTCCTATATAACTGCTGTAAGACATCTCTGCTCCTGAATTCAAATCCTATTTGTAATGAAGACCAGCATACAATTTGTCTTCCTAATTGTTTGTTGCACCTGCCTCCCCACCTTTATTGGCTTGTGTACGAGGACCCCTTTTGTATATCCACACCTCCCAATATATCATTATTTAAATAACACTCTTCCTTTCTGTTTTTCACATGAAAGTGTATAACTTCACATTCAGCTACTTTGTAATGCATCTGACATGAGTTTGGCCACTCTCTCAACTTGTCTAAATCACCTTGACTCACAACTCATAATTTCACCCAGTTTTGTGTTGTCAGCAAACTTGGAAATGTTACATTTGGTTCCCTCATCCAGGTCATTTCTATATATATCGTGAACAGCTGAGGCCCAAGTACTGATCCCCACTGCCACTTAAAAAAAATGTTTGTTCCCACTCTCTGTTTCCTATCTGTCAACCAATTCTGAATCCATGCTAATACATTACCCCTATCCTATGTGCTTTGAATTTGCTCACTAAACTCTTGTGGAATACCTTATCAAAAGCCTTCTGAAAGTTAATTACACCACATCCACTGGTTCTCCCTTATTTGTTTCTACTAGCTACATCCTCATAAAACTCCAGTAGATTTGTTAAGCTTGATTTGCCCTTCATAAACCCATGCTGACTTTGTCCAATCCCGTTAATGCTTTCCATTTGTCAATCTTCTAAAGTTATCACTTATTTCCTCTCAATGTTATGCACTTAAAAAAAGACATCACACTTCCAGCATTGTGCTTCATTCTTCCTGTATTTGGCTTTTCACACTGGTAAGCAGCAAATTTAATCTCTCATTTTGTCAAAGTGCACAACAGAAGAGTTCTCCCTAATTTCCTGGTTTTCTCTAATCCACATCACAAAAACAGATTATTTGATCATTATCACATTCCAGTTTGTGGGAGCTTGCTGTGTACAACAAATATTTGGATGTCACAGGGGATCGTTTGCATTCCAACATGACCATCACTTTCACAAAAACTCTATCTCCTGGCTTTGGTGGTTTAGCTCACTTATGTCTTTAGGGAAGGAAATCTGCCGTTCTTACCTGGTCTGGCTTATAGCAATGTGGTTGTCTCTCAACTATCCTGAAATGGCTTAGCAAGCCACTCAATTCAAGAGCGACTAAGGATGTGCAATAAATGCTTGCCAGCCAGCAGCGCCCATATCCTACGAGTGAATTAAAAAAGAATTACATGTTTTGCTCTGTATTAACTTTCATGTAATCGTTCTGTTCTCAATTGCACTTGTATACATGTTGATCATTAGCTCCGCAAGGGAGCTCAGGAGGATATATGACAGCAATCATATGCAGATCTGTTGCTGCGAGCAATCTGATAAGCATGTCACATCGTCCATACATGACATGAAATACAGCCTTCATTCTTTGAATGTGATTGGCGTTTCAAATGTCCAGGGAATTTTCAATTGTTCATCACTGTTGTAAGGGAAACTTTTCTTATTCCCTGGTTTGCAGAGAGAGGGGCAATCCTGAAATTTCTTCAACATTTTGGATGGGATTTTCCACCCGTCCCAAAACCGAAAAATCCTGCCCGAGGTCAATGGACCTTTGCATGTTAACCGCCCCCCGGCCTCCTCCACCCCATCTGCTATGATTCCTGTGGCGGGCTGGACGGAAAGACTCCCCCCCCCCTTTTGTCTCCCATGACATTGACCAATGCTCCTGTGTCTGAGAACATTTCTGTCAGAGGAGCCAATGGTCAAGGTTACAAGTAGTAGGTTGCTCTGTCTGAAAGAGGGCACAAAATTATGTTCAGGGTCATCTGCCTCTAATTTGGCTACATTCCCTTGCCCTCTTTTGCTGTGGTATGCATATGCTTCTGCTGGTAATGGTTTGAGTACTTGACTTTGCTGACGTATGACAAACATAAGCAAAGTGGTTAGGTTTTCCACAGGCTGTGCACAGTGGAAACCCATAGCTGGACAATCTGTCCACTGTGGGTAAGCACCAATACAGTAGAGACATTGTTTGGATGTGTCGGGACTCTGTGAGACCACTGTGGCTGCATATGAGAACAGTCTTCGCAGGAGTCGAACCTAGAGTATGGTTTCTGGCATTTTTCTATAACTCTGGACTCAGAAAGCAATGGTAGCTAGCCTCACTAGCTCCAACTGCCCTGACAGCTTTCTGCCACTCTCGGTCTAGTTGGCTGAAAGGACAACCTTTGATTATTTGTCTTTTAATTTCCATCCCTACCGGTTCAGTATCACAAATGTCACATTTGGTCACCAGTTGCCTCACGTGTGTGCAATTGTCTTGTTTGCTTTTTGATTTGTGTACCCAAAGATGATTCCATAAATTGTATTATTCTTGGGTGCAAAATAGGATGCAGGTGAATTGCAGCAATTTTGCTCAGGTGTAAGTATTTCAAAAAGATTTTCTAATTCTTCAGCGCTGTAATCGTTTTTACTTTTGTCCCTTGGCAAAACCTGCCATTGCCCCTGTGAAATGTCGCAGCTCATTTTACCAGTGTGGGAATCCAGAAATGGCTCCAAATGGACTGCAAAAGGTGGTATGTTGGGTATGGACAATGATATTTTCATATGAAATAAATAGAGATGAAACCTGCCTGTTAAAGCTTTCCTGCTTGGTTGATTCAAGCTTGTCTGCCTTTGAAACAGCCCGAGACTTCCTCTGCAATTTTCTACAACATAAAATACTGTTTTCTCTGCAGAGAGTAGGCAGAATCCTCTAAAAAGATTCATTACATCTTATTTTGCATCACCCTTGTTGTCAGTAAGAGGTTCTTGAAATTAGAAACATCCAGAGAAGGTCTTGAATTAAAAATGCATGAACAACATGACTCCTTTCATTAAACAGCTTCTTCAGACACCGGCTTCTGCTTGAAGACTCCCTCTGCTGGTACAATTCTGTACAGAATCATAGAATTTCTACAGTGCAGATATGCATTGCACTTTCAAAGCACTATTACACCACAATGCCTTTAGTTGCCTGGGCCCTAAGTTCTGAAATACCCTCCCTAAACTCTTTTACCTTTCTAATGTGCTTTCTTCCTTTTTTCCTTTCTTTCAACCTCTTTGACAAAACTTTGGGCCATCTGACCTAATAACACCTCATGTGGCTCAGAGTCATATTTTGTCTTGTAATGCTCCAGCAAAGTGCCTTGGAACACTATTATGTTAAGGGCTCCACATAAATAAAAGTTGTTGCTGTTAAACAATGAAATTTCACTGAACACGGCAAAATATCATATGATATGGTCTGAATGATCTTCTGAATTGTGTGTCTGAGAACAGGAGTAAAGGAAATTTAAGCTTTGAAGATGGTGGTGCACAGCTTGTCACTCAAGATCATTCCTGTGCACGCACCAGTGGTTAGTGATAGAAAGGAACTGATGCCTGAGGGCAGTCTGTCTCCGCAAGTGGGATATATGCTGCACAACAAAGGAAAGAACAAAGGAAAATAAACTCTCTCTCATACAGGAGATTACACAGCAACTACCAGCCAGATTCATGCAAATATAAGAGTGAGACTTAGCATGATAGCAATTTCCCAGAGAATAAAGGAAAGGAGGTTAATGGTTAATATTCGTATTCCACCAACATTTAACTGGGTAGCACCAGCTGTGTTTAATGTTCCCTCCAACCACATTATCTGTACCTTTTAAGACCTGGCTGGCTGTAGAGATTTGCATTCTAATTAGTATTCTGTAACTTGATTTCTGTGTCTGTGCACTGTTGGAGAACAGAGACCACTCCATCTGACGAAGGAGCAGCAAGCTCCGAAAGCTTATGGTATTTGCTACCAAATAAACCTGTTGGACTTTAACCTGGTGTTGTGAGACTTCTTACTGTGCTTACCCCAGTCCAACGCCGGCATCTCCACATCATTAGCACCAGCTAAACCAGGACCCGCTGAAACGGTGGGTCGTGAAAATGAGAACTTTTAAGTGGAAGATTTTGAGTGTTGGGGCTGTGACTGCGTGACCACAGCCCCATTCAACACAGCATCCACAGATCTTGGGCAAGATTCTCTGGAATCCCAGCCGTGCGCTTCCCGCCGGCAGGATTCTCTGGTCCCGCCGCTGTCAGTGGGAATTCCCATTGACGTCACCCCAGGCGGGGTTGCACTGGCAGTGGGACTGGAGAATCCCACCGGTGTGAATGGCTGGAGAACTCTGGCCCTTATCTTTGCTGGTTCAGGATAAGGGCAGTAGTTTTTTACAAGGAGCTTTGACTGAAGAATGGTTTCCAGGTGAAGTATTAACATTTTTAATAATATATTGATATTTCTCAACATGCGAAGGAGAAACATTTCATTACCCTCACTCCCCAGCTGTTCTTTTCGGGATGTTTTTCCATCAACCGTGGCAAGTACCACAGCAACAACAATTTGCAGCTATACCGTGGGACGTAACTTCTCTGGAACGCCAATCACGGTCGGATTGCCACTTCGTTCCTGGTTATTTACCCTGAAATGCAGCCGCACCTTTCTCACGGGACCTTCCGACTCAGGCCAGGTGAGAAAGTGGCAGTACAACTGATTCCCGAAGCCTGTGTCAAACAGCTGATGTGGAGATGCCGACTCAAACTGCTGACTCAGAGGTCAGGCAGACAGCTTTTTACAGCGCTGGCTGCCATAAAGCAGATCCAGCCACATTGAGAAGTCTGGGAGAAGGTTAATGAATAAGATAACTGAGCATCAAGGCTCCTTTGACAGCACCTTCCAGACTTGGGGGGGGGTGGGGGGTGGGGGGCGATTCTCTCAAAAGTGCTCAATTGGTGGGGAAACTGGTCTAGATCACGACTGTTTTTTCAGTGTAACTTCAGACCTGAATCTCCCCACTCTGTGCAGTGCAGAGGTCACAATCGTGCATCTCATTAAAAACCAGGGGGCAGGACCTATTTGCACTCCTCCCGGAGTCTGACAGTTCTGGAACTCTGCGCATGCGCAGTGGCCCCGATCTGTCAGTCTCCCCGTTTGCTGGCCAGCTCGATCACTGGCCAGCCCGGGTCCGCCACAGTGCTACCTCTCCAACCACCCCCCACCCCCCCCCCCCCCCCCGTCAACGGCCTGATCGCGGCCCCCACAACAATTCCCGGGCCGGCCCTGACCCCTCCCTCCCAGAGTGCCCCGATGTCCAGCCTCCCCCCTGCCCCCGAGCAGTGGCGATCCCCACCCCCCCAATCCCGGCAGAGCCCCACCCCCCCCCCCCCTGCTGACCCCACCTGGACTCCAGACCCGCCCCCGGGAGGCAGACCCCCCCGGCGGACCACCACCCCACCCAGCCCGCCTGAATCGCTAGCCTCCCTCCAGCCCAGAGTGATCCTCATGCAGAGTGGCAGCGGGACCCCCCACCGATCACCCCTAGGCCCTGCCCACAATAGGCCCTGCCCATTTGGCACTGCCCAATGCCCGGTGGGCAATGCCAAGGTTCCCCCTGGGCATGGGCACTTTGCCCCTTGGACCAGACTGGGGGCACAGGCTGGCACTGCCAGGGTGCCCATGCCCAGGGGGCACCACTCTCCCACCGCCCGACCCCCTGAGGGGCCCTGATTACCCCCCCCCCCTTCACTCCAGCGGGGTCCCTGAATGTTGGGAGCTACTCTAAACCCCACCGGAATGAAGTACTCCTGGTGGAGTGGGAGATGCTATCGGGCCCGGCAAGTTCTGTGCCAGACCCGATAATTACATGTAAACTACATTTAAAATACATTAAAAATACATTAAAATCACTTACCTCTCTTCCCGTCGGTTTCCAGCGTGGTCCCGATTGTGACTGTTCCCTGGCTCTGGGAGACACGCATGCGTCGGGAACGCATGCGCGAATCCCCGTGAAATGGGCGACACGCGATTCTCCTGACCGGATCTGCCAGAAAATCTGCAGGTTGCAATAGAAACCCCCCCCCTGCCTGCCCGCCCGCCAGATCTCTACCACCTAAAGGACAAAAACAGCAGATACATCAGAACACCACCATCTGCAAGTTCCCCTCCAAGCCACATGCCACCCTGACTTGGAACTATCTCACTCTTCCTTCTATATAGAAACATAGAAACCCTACAGTGCAGAAGGAGGCCATTCAGCCCATCGAGTCTGCACCGACCACAATCCCACCCAGGCCCTACCCCCACATATTTACCCACTAATCCCTCTAACCTATGCATCCCATGACTCTAAGGGGCAATTTTTAACCTGGCCAACCAACCTAACCCGCACATCTTTGGACTGTGGGAGGAAACCGGAGCACCCGGAGGAAACCCACGCAGACAATGTGCAAACTCCACACAGACAGTGACCCGAGCCGGGAATCGAACCCAGGACCCTGGAGCTGTGAAGCAGCAGTGCTAACCACTGTGCTACCGTGCCGTCCTTAAGGACAATTAGAAATGGGCAATAAATGCTGGTCTAGCCAGTGAAGTCCGTACCCTGTGAACCAACAAATAAGAAAAACTAGTGGTGAGAGATAGGTCACCGTTGATCTAACTATATGATGGAACAGGTTTGAGGTGCACAATGGCCTGCTTCTCTCCTATCCACTGTCCTTCTCTCTACCCTCTGATTTGGTCCACTCTGTAGATGTAGCTCTCATGTCCCTGGTCAATCCTGAAGGCAAAGGTTTCAACCTTGAGATACTGAGGTTTATTTATCCTACTTTATTAGCCGCTGCGGGTTTATCGATGCAAACTTGTAAAAGTTTTAAAACTCTCCAGCAGATGGTGGAGGTGGCCCAGAAATGCAGAAGGAGATTTGCAAATTTATAATTCACCACTGATGCACTTGGCAAGTCCAGCGCTTCCTTTTTGGATGCTGCCTGTGTCATTCCAAGAATTAGAGCTAATTTTCAGATCATCCTGGATCTGTGCTTTGGAAAATGAATTCTGCAGATGCCAGAAATTGTGAGGCAGAGTTTTATTTCCCCTGAGCCAAACGTGCTTCCAATTCCAGCTGTCTATGACAGCTGGCAAGAGTGTGTTAGGTCAAATTTGGTAAAGGCTGTTTAAAGCCACTATATTCTACATTACACACAGTTCTGCTCACACTCTATTTCATTAATGTAATTTATGGTATAAACATGACAAGCTAAATCACCTCCTTCTGTGTTGTATACATTCTATTATTCTGTGACATCAATGATTTATATTTATTTGAACAGAATGGACGACAACATTTAGCAACATATTGTTGCATTAAAATGAATATTTGCTCAGTTGTGTGAGTTACATCTTCAACAGCTGTGTATATATTTTTATTCCTTCCAGATTTTCCTCTTCTCCTTGGAAATTGTTAATTCCTAGCTGGAGCGCAGATACCAGTTACCCCTTTTGTACATTATTCGAATGGCTATCATTCACACCTGAGTCAGATAATGTCCATAGGTGAGTATGACAATGAAAAGTTGTGCATTTGTAATTTTGCAATGCTTGTTTATTTTCCAAATACTCTGAGTGATTGGAGGTGATATAGAACTGCCCATGGGGTTGAGGTTGTACTCTGAAAACAGAAATGTCAGCCTTTTAACGTCTCTGTTACACGGAGATGCTTTTTGAAGATGCAATTTCTAATTTTTAATTTTCCGGCGGGACTTTAAATCACTGAGACTCGATCCACACAATGACAAAACTGCCCAGACTGCTGCAATGGACACAATTTGGCATTCCATCAAGTGATATGAAGACAGACATTCAATCCCTTGGAAGCGTGAAAGACCCCCACCCCCTGTCTATTCACCCCATCCTGAGACTTTTCAAATGTTTCTGAGATGAGACATCAAAATGCACTGATGTGTTCTGAAACAATAACTGCAGCAGGTATGAACAAATAGACTAATAGTATTTTGCTGGAATATACAACCAGTGAGGTACGTCAAAGGCCTTACCAAGCAGGAGAGGAGAGTGAAGCAGGAAATACTAAACTGAGCACAGCCTGATTGAAGCTGTGCGCTCTCTCTCTCTCTCTCTCTATTGAATGTGCTGTGCCCAGTTTGCAAAGTAATCAACCTGAGAACAAAAACTGTCCATGAACCACAATTGTTTAAAGAAAACATATAAATCTGCTCCATACAACTGCACCCAGGAGGACAGCTGAATAAAACTGCTGCAAAATGGAATCATCATGTTGAGACCAGCCATGGACTAGGTAATACTATATTCCTGTGTGTGTGTGCGCGCAATTGTGATGCTAGGAAAGTTCAAGATGTCAGGAGGAGGCCCACATACATTATCCACTTGGCACTTCTGGCTGAAGGTGTTTGCAAATGCAGCAGTCTTGTCTATTGTACTGACGCGCTGAGTTCCACCCTCATGGAGAATGTGGATGCTTTGTGGAGCCTTCATCTCTGAGCAGTTGTTTAATTATCCACCACATTTCACGAATGGATTTGGCAGCACTGTAGAGCTTTGATCTGATCAGTTGGCTCTGGGATTGCATATTGCTTCCACTGTTTCATATGTTTGTAGCCCTGTAGTTCACCACATTGGCACCTCATTGTTAGGTATTCCTGGTGCTGCACCTAGCACGTTTTCTTGCACTGCTTATTGAACTAGGATTGTTCCCCTGCCTTGCTGACAATGGTGGAGAGAGGGATATCAGGTTACAGATTGTGGTTGAATACAATTCTGCTGGTGTTGTCTCACAGTCCCTCATGGATGTTGAGTTTTGAGCTGTTAGATCTGTTCTGAATCTATCCTAATAACAAGCAGAAGGTATATTCAGTGTGAGGATGGGATTTCTCCATAAGGACTGTGCGGGGCTCCTACCAACATGGTTATGGCATATGCAATACTTTAGCCAATGAGGATAAGGTCAGGTAGGTTTGCCCCTATTGTTGATTCTCTCACCACCTGCCATAGGCCCAGCTTGTCAGCTATGTCCTTTAGGGCTTGGCTAGCTTGGTCATTGGTGGTACCACCGAGCCACTCCTGGTGATGAATATGGAATATCAAGTGTATTGTGGTAACGTGGTCCCTTTAAGGGGTGGTTGTTTATGGGTCATATGACCTTCCTGGGGCCAAGCAGGAAGAAGCGCATGAACTGTCACCTATTGGGTGTTAGGGTGTGAGCCTGGGAGTCAATGGGAACCAGACGTGTATCTGTACTGAGCTTGTTTGTATAGCGTTTTAATTATCCTTCCATAAATCATCGCTGTGATCCTTGCACTGCAATAAATCAATTATGTACTCTTGCTACCCTCAATGCTTCTTCTAAGTGATGTTCAATATGGAGGAGCAGTGACTTTCAGCTGAGGGAGGGTGGTAATCGGCAGAAGGTTTCCTTGTCTGTGATGAACCTGTTGCCTTGAAACTTCATTGTGTCCATCAGAGTCAATGTTGTGTACTCCCAGGACCATTGCTTACAGACTGCATCTCTGGTGGTTATGTCCACGCATGGTCAAGGAGGAATCTGGAGTATTGGTTGTAAGGTATGATTCAGTAAGTCTGAATATATCAGGCTGTTGCTTAGCTCATATGTGGGACACAGACTGGGGATTTTGTTCCTCTGGAACAGAGCAGGAGTTTTGGACCTTGTGAACAGAATAGGGGCTTCAGGCCTCAGAAATGGAGGGGTGTGGTGGAGGAGTGAGGTGAGTGTGTGTTTGTGTGTGAGGATGTGAAGGTGTGTGTGTGAATGTGTGTGAGAGAGAGAGAGACATGAGTGTGTATGTGAATGTGTGTGTGTGAGAGAGACACACGAGTGTGCGTGTGAATGTGAGAGATGTGTGTCTGTATATGTGAATGTGTGTGTGTAAGAGAGAGAGACACGAGTGTGGGTGTGAATGTGAGAGATGTATGTATGTATGTATGTGTGTGTGTGTGAATGTGTGTGTGTAAGAGAGAGAGACATGAGTGTGTGTGAATGTGAGACAGAGGCATGTGTGTGGGAGAGAGAAATGCACGTGTCCGATATTAGAATCAGCTTTCCAGCATCATTGCTTTGATTAAAAATGACAAAACTTATAGGTTTTATCAGAGAACTTATTAATTATTTCCAAATTAATATATATGTAGATATAGCTAAAAAAAACTTGTTTTCTGTGTTTGCACTTATTTCACAACAGAAAATGTGGTGTCGTTATCAGGAGAATGTTTAGGGTTTCCGATGCTCTTGGGAGGTCACTAGGGGTTCCATCGCTCAGAAAGTTTAGAGGACCCTGATCTCCAAGATGCTCTGCAGGAACTCACCAAGGCTCCTTAGGCAGCATGATCAAATGCATGATTGCTATCATCTAGGAGGACAAGGGATGCGGACACATGTGACACCACCACTTGGAGTTTCCTCTCCAAGTCACTCACCATCCTGACCTGGAAATATAATCATCGTTCTTTCCCTGTTGCTGGGTCAAAATCCTGGAACTCACTCCCTAATAGCACTTCAGGAACTGCAATGGTTCAAGAAAACAGCTCACTACTACCTTCTCAAGGGCAACTGGGGATGGGCAATAAATGGTGGCCTCGCCAGCGATGCCCACATCCCATAAACAAATTTAATAAAAGTTCATGAGGAGGACTTTGCACAATCATCTGGGCAAGGTGTGCCTTCATCATTTCCAGCCCTAGATCAATAGTCCATTCAGTTTATTCTAACTCTGAGATAATCAATCACACTCAAATTCAGCCAGCATCATAAGTATTTGGACAAAGTGGCATCCAAATGTACACTTTTTTATTTGCCTTAGATATCGGCTGTTATTCATGAAATATGTTTAATGAACAGGATACTGGGTACTATTGAACTACAATCATTACAACAGATGTAGAATTTCTTTGACTCTGGTATTATCCATGCAGAAAGTGAAAGAAAGTGTTACAAAACATAAATTTAGCCCCTTTTTATATTGTTTTAAAGAAACTTCATCAGGCGCCAGGGTTGACAATGAGTAAGGAGTCTGAAACACATTAGGTACAAGTATTATTGTTCAATCAAGACAGATCTTTGATGGAATTCAAATTATTAGCGACTCTGTGAAACTTCAGAGAGCTCTGCCTAATGTTACTCGTCAACTTGCTATTGTATTGTAAATTTTAGCTCAACTTGTTCTAAATATGTAATGACAAAGAGCACGCATACTGGGGGAGGGGATAGGCAAACACCAGGATCTGCCAGAAGTAACTGTAATGTTGTAAAAAAGTCTTGTTTCTTAAACTGTGGCAGCTTCAAAGCATTGACTTCAAAAGCGGAAGCTGATTCAAAACTGCTATACAAAAGATGAATTATTATAAACAAGGAGGAAATCTGAGACAGCAAAAGAAATTGCCCTGCAGAGTTTTGTTCTATCACAAGCAGTGCTGCTTTATTTCATAAACCCTTAGGTATGTTATGATTTGGGTTGCCCTGGTGGCTCAGTTGTTAGATACACCACCCTGTGTAGACCAATTGTTCTGACCAAATTTTACAGCACACGTTTTACAGAAGCAGGCCATTTGGCCCAGTTGGCTTATGCCAGTATTTGTATCCCGCATTGGGTTAGATGAAAAAGAGTGGGAGGAAGTCTATCAGCATTTCCTTCGATCCTTTCCACTCACAAGTCCTTATTTAGGTTCCCTTTAAATGTATTTAATGCCATATACCTCAGTTACTACTTCATAAAATGATATAAAGCCTCCAGTGCAGAAGGAGGCCATTCAGCCAATCAAGTCTGCATCAACTGTCCCAAAGAGCATCTTACCCACCCTATGCCAGTAACCCCACACATTTACCCTGCTAATCCCCCTAACCGATACATCTTGGGACATTAAGAGGTAATTTAGCGTGACCAATCCACCTAACCTGCTCATCTTTGGACTGTGGGAGATAACTGGAGCACCCGGAGTAAATCTGCAGACACGGGGAGAATGTGCAAACTCAGTCACAGACAGTCACCCCAGGCGGAATCGAAGCCGGGTCCCTGGCACTGTGAGGCAGCAGTGCTAACCACTGTGCCGCCGTGCTGCCTGTAGTCCTGGGAGCAAGTTAAACATTTTAATCTTCCTTTTGGTAAAGACGTTTGTCCTGAATTCCTATTTGATTTATCAGTGGCGATCTTATTTTTATGACCCCTAGTTTTGGATTTCCCAACAATTGGAAACATTTTCCTGTGTTGGCCCTCTCAAATTCCTTCATTGTTTAAAAATCTTCCAGATCATCTGCTGAATTGTACTTCTCCAAAGAAAAGAGTCACAAGCGGTTTAATCTTTCCAGAGAGTTATAACCTCTCAAAATTGGAACGATCCTTCTAAATAGTTTTTGCATCTTCTCTGATCTTTTATATCCTTTATATCCTTCTTGTGAAATGGAGACCAGGACAGTGCATAATCTCCAGGTTTGAATCCTCGCCTGTGCCGAGCTGTCTGCATGTCAACTGAGGACATTGTCAGAGGTGCTGCATTTAGGCTTAGAGCCTTTGAGCCAGAAAGAGAAGAAACTCAGAAATAATGGATTTTGAATTGCATTGAATATACTGCAGATAGGTAGGCCATTTGGTCCACTGTGCCTGTGCTGGGGTTTATACTCAACACAAGTCTCCTCCTTTTCTACCTCATTGTAGTCTTTCAATTCGGTTTTCACTCATGTAATCATAGAATCCCTACAGTGCAGAAGGAGGCTATTCAGCCCATCAAGCCTGCACTGACAACAATCCCAACCAGGCCCTATCCTCGTAATCCTGCTAATCTCCCTGACAGTAAGGGGCAATTTAAATGGCCAATTAACCTAAGTTCACATCTTTGGACTGAGAGAGGAAACTGGAGCACCCAGAGGAAACCCACGCAGACACGGGGAGAACGTGCAAACTCCACACAGACAGTGACCCGAGGCTGGAATTGAACCCGGATGTCTGGAGCTGTGAGGCAGCAGTGCTAACCACTGTGCCACCGTGCTGCCTGCTTTTGAAAGCATCTGAGCTATTTACTTCAACCTTATGCCGTGGTAGCGAGCTCCACATTCTAACCACACTGTAAGTGTTCTCCTTATTTTCCTATTGGATTCATTAGTGACTACCCTGTATTTATGGTCCTGAGTTTTGGATTCTCCCACAAATAGACATCTCATCCACCCTGTCCAGGACCTGAGACCTCTATAATGTCACCTCTAAGTCTCTCCTCCAAGTAAAAAGTTCTAATCTGTCCTACAATTTCCGATAGATATAATCTGTCAGTTGCCAGCTCCTGTTTCTTTTTAATTCTTGCTAAAATAAATAAACTCCTGCCTGAACTGTGCAAAAGCTGTGCAGGGAGTTCCATGTATGAATTTGTGTCCTAGGATTGGTAGGAATGGACAGGCTTGGGGGATTGGTAACCCCAGTGTGTTATTGTTTGAAACTGGAGAATTCCCTGAATGCCCAATTTCAAATCTGGTTTGCCTCCACTATACATTATTGTAAAACACACAAGTGTATTATTTTCAGAATCAAAATAAAACAGGAGAAACAGAAAAGAAATGTGAAATAGTTGACTATAGCTTCAGGGAATTATACTGGCTCTGAATAAATGTTGTTAGGGGCTGTTACAATGGTTTTCTTGTTGTATTTAAAACTTTTGTTCCCCTTAAGTAGCCTGACAAAGTAATGGAGTGGTTTCAAGGTGTACTTTACTAAAGCTATAGGACCCTGAGTGACCATTCAGAGTGAAAAATTCAGAAATACAAAGGCAATTAAAGTCTCAGCTTCGATTACAAGTAATTAGCATATCCCAATAAAAAGAATAGGAGTTATCTCCATCCAATCATAAATGGTTACATCATATAAAAGTACAGTGTTTAAAACCAAACACAATCACCTTACACTTGCTTAATTATAATATCCAATTGATGTAAGGTTTTTACTTGTCTCAATTGAGTATTGTTTTCCCTTTAGGCTTTTGAACTGTCCCTGGTTATTAGAACATGGATCACTCCCGTGTCCAATGCAGATATCTGATGTAATGATCTATGCCCAGACCAATGACCTTGTTGCCTGTGAAGGCTCTTATAAGAAGATCTTTGTTTTTCATAGCAGCTTGTGTGATTCTTAAACTTGTGTGATTATTAACCCTATCAAATGTGCTCCAAGTGTTCTGCTTGCCTGATCCAAGTCTCTCAATATGTTTATAATTATGTTGTGGTAATGATGCACTTTCAGAGACTCTGGGTGGGTTTCTCCCAAAAAAGTGTCGAATTCGCATAAAAACTGGAATAAAACCTGCTGGTTTTTTAAGTAGGATTTTCAAAATGAATCTTCCACTCTCTGTGCACTCGCATCGCTGCCCCTCCGACCCCCCTACAAAATGGGCCCCCTCCCAGGCGTGTCCGGGCCAGCCTTGACCCCACCCCCACCTCGATCTCCTGCCCCCTCCACCCCACCCCACCCCGGACAGTCCCGATTCCACACCCCCCAGGCAGGTCCACCTCTCCCCTCCCCCCGCTCACCACCCCGATCGCTGGCCTCCCTCCCTCTATCATCGCCAACTGCAGAGTGGTAGCGTGACCCCCTATCCCCACCGATTACTCCCAGAAGCCCGACTCCCTTTGGCCTCGCCCCCTTGGCATTGCCTGTTGCATAGTGGGCAGTGCCAAGATGCCCCCTGGACATCGTCACTTTGTCCCTAGGGCAGTGCCAGAGGCCCAGGCTGGCACTGCCAAGCTTACAATGCCTGGGGACACCACGCTTACCCCAATCTCCTGGGGGGCCTTGATGGCCCCCCTTCACTCCAGCAGGGTCAGGCCGCCAGCTCCCCACCAGCGGGGAGCTATTGTAAACCCCGCTGAAGTGAAGTACTCCATCTGCATACTTTTTTCAGCTCCGCACCAATTTCTGGCAGGGAGCTGATGGCGCCGGAAATCCGGTGGCCAGAGACTTGTAGAGGCCGTGGCGCCCAGCGAGGAGCCCACAAAATGGCCTCTGCTTGAGTCTCCCGTCCTGGCTGGGAGAATAACCTCCTTCATTAGTGAACAATAAAGGATTTATTAACAAGAATCTATAGGAGCAGCAGCATGTCGGTAGTTCATTCGAGAATGACTCTTGCTGAAGAGAAGTCCTCCATCTGGGGTGATACCCTGTTCTGAGTCCCGATTGGAAACCCAGGTCAGATGACCTATACTCTGCTGTGTTGTCCTTAAAGGGACAATCACCATAGTGTATTCTGAGGCTACTCACTTCCATCTTGACAGAATGGCTGCCCACCATATTGGAAGGGCAAAAACAGAAATGAAATGAATACTTGACCTCAAGGCACTGATGTCTCAGTAGTCAACTAAAGAACAGTGAGATGCAGGAGTGGACTATCTTCCTGCGATTTGAGGCAAGGTAACACTGGATGCAAGAATCCTGCTGAATGTCCAACCAGGATGTGGAGCTGGAAATCTGGTCTCTGGTCACCAGAACTGCCCGAAGGTTTCGAATCCTACAGCTTCTGAATCAGATGTAGGAATGCACCTCTCAGCCAAAGGAAAGGCGCACTTCTTTGCTTATTTTAAAGCAGTTATAGCAATGACACACTATTACTCTACAGTTCAGCCGGTACTTCATGTAATATGTTACAATTTAGGGAGGTCTGAATACTCTAAACAGATAACATCCTAAAATTAGACAGTAATTTCCTCTGCATGTTGGTAGATGGGTTTAGCCAATTTTGAAAGAAATCAACATCATCTTCTCAAAGGACAGTTACGGATAGCCTCACCAGCAACCTCTACATCCCATGAATGAAGTAAAAAAACCCTCTCTCATTACAGTTTCCCCCCTTGATTTAACTCTTTAATTGAAATAAATAATTTGCTAATTATGAAGTAGAATGGATATGGGGTTTTCAGCATTCGATAAAAGATGTGCAAGTATTTTCACGACAGAATATTGAAATAAATACCATTGCTTAGTAAAAATTACAGAATATATGCATTGTTGAGGTATGGTGGCACAGTGGTTAGCACTGCTGCCTCACAGCGCCAGGGACCCAGGTTCAATTCCAGTCTTCGGTGACTACATGGAATTTGCACATTCTCCCCGTGTCTACGTGGGTTTCCTCCGGTACTCCAGTTTCCTCCCACAAAGATGTGCAGGTTAGGTGGATGGGCTATGCTAAATTGTCCCTCAGTGTCCCAAGATGTGTAGGTCAAGGTGATTAGTGGGGTAAATACATGGATTAGGGAGATAAGGTGGGATGGTCTCAGAGAGTCAGTGTAGACTCGATGGGCTGAATGGCTCCCTTCTGCACTGTAGGAATTTTATGATCCTAAGTAACATGTCAGGCTGCTCCCAGGTCAGATAAAAAAGAGCAGGAACTGATTGACTATTCAAAATATCCCTCTAGATTGTTTTGAACCCGAGTAATCTGTAGTTGTGCAAATGTATTAACATAAAGCTTTAGCACACATGCTCTGTTCCATAATATTACATATTACAGAAGGTAAAATGGCTAACATTATAAATGCAATTCCTCAGTGTGTGTACAACAACTGGCAGCATAAAAAAGAACAGATCAAGTTTAATTTATAGCACAGGAAATAGAAAGTAAAATAAAAATGTGACTGTGCAGCCAAGGAGAGACTGTGTGAAAGAAAGTCAGACAAATGTCATGCTAGCAGTCTTAACAAAATAAATTTAGGCAAAGTGTTTAGGTAATGTAAACCTTCTAACCACGGTATCGCATCTCCCACACAGCCTATTAATCGGGGCACAGATCTGACCCACTCTTGCTCAGTGAAGCACATTTATTAGATGTTCTGTGAAGTTTAAATAAACAGCTAACTCCAAAAGGAATCAGAAATCATCCAATTCTCCTCACTTGATTTAACCATAATTTAAATAAATTATTTGCTAATTGGAATGTACATATCATTATTAATTTTGAATAAAAGATGTTTAATTAATTACACTGAGGGACAATTCAAGACAGATAATTGTCACAGGAAATAATGCTTAGGAAATTTTAAAATGCATGTGCACAGTTGAATATGTTCTGGGAAACAACCATGAAGTCAAAGTGATCAAGACAGATTTCAGAATTAACTTTGGAGATGTTTCGTCGCTTTACCCTTTCCAATAGACGTCCTTCCCTCAGTCACCTTTGTAGCAATGCCAGGAGAACAAAGTGGGGTTGATATTGCTAGAATACAAGTGCCAGACATCTAAAAGTGGCCATTACTTTTCCTCCATAAACTCAGAGGTGTGGCTTTGATGTTAATTCAAACTATCTGAGGTCTAACATCCCTGTCCTGGAGGCCAGGGAGAATCCACCCAGGCTGCAACCTTAGATCAACACTTCCCAAGAATTTTCATATTGGTTGCATTTCTCTATTTTTCCTTTTCTTCCTCCTCTCAAAAATACTGACTTCTTGCTGGGCTATGATTCTGTGCCTTTTTGCTACTTCTTCATAGATCAATGCTTGGATCTGAAGGCAATGAGCACCAGTGTCAATCGTCTGTGCACATGTGCACACATCACATGTGTCCAGTAAGGGTCATTGGAGAGCAATCAGCGATGGGAATCTTGCTGGCTTTTACTCCTGGTTAATGAAGGTAATGCAGTGTCCCAGGCCCAGAGAACGGACAAATCATCAGCATGCTTTAGTTGGTAACTCTTATGAGCACTGTGAGAAAACTGGCAAATTTCCCAGTAGATTTTGTTGCAAAGGTTTGTTTTGCCTCTCACTATGAGGTTTTGAGACTTGTATGTTTAAAGAGAAACCATTGATTGTAAAGCCATAATTATGTACATATCCCAGGTTCTGCCACGCATGGTGCTTGTTCCTTCTAGACTCTGCTCCCCAAGTCAACCATCATGTGACTCTATACATAACCATGGGCGATACTATGCGCCAGTCCCACATTAACCCTTGCTCTGCTGATAACCTTTATATTACAATGGCATGCGGCTACCATATGCAACAAATTGTAGGTGCGTGCGTCTTGATATTCGTGACCGATGGTCTTCTTACCTTAACTTTGAATGCAGTCTCAACAATTACCTTAAGGTCAATCGCTGGCTCCAGACCTCCCCCAAAGTCCAGATTTGCTGTAAAATGTTGTGCCTTTTGCCCAACATCGCTGGTAGAATTCCATTAAAACTGTAACATTCGCATGCTGCAAGTCCTCCACATGATGGAGTGTCACCCCACTGATAAATTTCATAATGAACAATCAGAAAGAAAACCGTCCTCTGTTGAGCGTGGCCTTCACTTGGTCACTATTAACAGGTAGAAATCTGCTCTCAAAATCACTGTTTCATTGGTTTTAATATATGACAAGCCCAAATTTTTAAGAACTGCTCTACACAAAATACTCCTGTGGCTTGTGAGAGGTTAACATTTAACCGATGTGAAGGGGAGAGTCCTAGGCTGTGGACATAACAGGTTGCCGAATGCGTCTAAATTGGTAAACCAGAAGATGGAAGCAAAGATTATTTGTGAAGAAACATTTCTTCTTTTTTTCTGAAGGTGAAGCTGTCATATCGGACTCAAAATGTTAACTCTGTTTCTCTCTCCACGGCTGCTGCCAGAACTGCTGTGTTTTCCAGCACTTTCTGTTTTTATTCCAGATAACAACATCAATAGTTACTTAGCCATCATCTCTACCTGCGCAGGAAGAAACCATTTTATGGGTTGCCCTCATTATTTGATTGGAAGCAGTATAGTACATTGGGGAAAAAGTCAGGTGTGATTACACATGCGATTTCAAACTAAGATCTCTTTTTCCTATTACTCTTTGTGACAACTACTACGAGGATTTTTCAAATTGAGTGGAGGAACGAATGCTGGTCTATAAACTATTGAATCCTGTAGCTGGACAGGGAGGAAAATGTGCATCTTGGAATACAGTGAGAAGGCCATTTTGATTAGGATTAAGCTTGGCTCAGTAGTAGCATGCTACTGGGTCCTGTGTTCAAACTCTAGGACTTGAGGTCATAATCTGGGCCGAAGCTTGAGTGCAATACTGGGAGGGTGCTGTATAGTCAGAAGTGCTGTCTTTCAGGTGAGGCTTAATTACCCTCTCAAGTGGATGAAATGAATGTGATGCCACTAGTGGAATAGCAACACAGGAGGTGTACTGGTCAACATTCATCCTGTAACCAGCACTGCTGGGACAACCACAAATTATTTGATCATTTATCTTATTCCTGTCTGATGGACCATACTTGCCTGGATTGCGACAGAATCCACACTTAAGTGCTTCAATACCTTTTAAACGGTAGAATGCAGAGTAAGTGAAAAGACCTCTATTAGAATTAAATGTATGACCGACCTAGAGGATCAGACGCTCCTTAGAATTCAATTTCTTTTGTGTTGAGACTATTGAAACATCAACTGCAAAAAGCAGCCTGATTGTGTTGAATAACGTAGATCAAAAGGTTAAGTCATACCATTCAGGTAAAGCAAGACAATATGAAGAACTTACCCCTGAGCTTAAATAAATGAGATAAACGATGATAAGTATTTGTGTGATGCAATTAATGTGATGAAACCTCAAAAGATGCTTCACAGCAATCATCTAAAACAGAAGTTGACCACCAAGCAACTGAAAGTGATTGAGATGGCACAGTGGTTAGCACTGTTACCTCTCAGCGCCCAGGGACCTGGGTTTGATTCCTAGCTTGGGTCACAGTCTGTGTGAAGTCTGCATGTTCTCCCCGTGTCTTTCCTCGGGGTGCTCTGGTTTCTTCCCACAGTCTGAAAGATGTGCTGGTTCGATGCATTGGCGATGCTAAATTCTCCCTCAATGTACTCGAACAGGCGACTAAGAGATTTTCACAGCAACTTCATTGCAGTGTTAATGTAAACCTACTTGTGACACTAATAAACAAACTTAAACAGGGCAGAATGTCTTAAAAATGAAATGTCTTAAATGGAGGAAAGGTGGCGAGGTTGAGGGAGGGAATTCCAGAGCTGAAGGCCGAAGACCATGAATTTCCACCCCTCCCTCAGCTTATCTGCTGCTGAAATCCTTATCCATTCTTTTGTTACTTTGAAACCTGACTATTCCAATACTATTTGACCAGCCCTCCCATGTTCTACCCTTTGTAAACTAATATTATTGGATGTCATCAATGGCCATCAATGGTGGATGATTTAAAATTGGGGATGCTCAGAGGCTAGAATTAGATGAACATAGATCTCGGAGGATTGTGAGGCTGCAGGAGATTACAGACGTAGGGAGGAATGAGGCTATGGAGGGATTTGAAAACAAGGGTTAGGATCAGGGCATAGATTTACTAGAAGCCTACATAGGTCAATGAGTAGAGGTGATGGGCGTAGAGGCGTGAAGTAGGACAAGGGCAGCAGTATTTGGATGACATCCAAAGATATTAGTTTACAAAGGGTAGAATATGGGAGGGCTGGTCAAAATAGTATTGGAATAGTCTCAAAGTAACAAAAGAATGGATAAGGATTTCAGCAGCAGATGAGCTGAGGGAGGGGTGGAAATACATGGTCTTAATAATGGCACGGACATGGTTAGAAATGTATCTCTCAGCAAAATATGATCCCAAAGTTGTGATCAGTTTAGTTCAGCTTTGGTCAGTGGACAAGGTGAAAGATAGAGTCGAGTCAGTAATTAGGGAGCAGAGTTTGTGGCAGGGACTAAAAACAATGGTTCTAGTCTTTCCAATATTTAGAGAGGGGAAGTTTCTGCTCATCTCGAACTGGATGCTGACAAAGCAATCTGACAACTTTAAAACACTGAAGAGGTCGAGAGAAGTGGTGGTGAGGTAAAGCTGGTTGCCTGTCCTCAGTATTCATGCTGTAGTGAATGTTGTGTTTTTGGATGATATCACCGAGGGGCAGATGAGAACTAAAAGACGGCAAAGGAAAGTCTTTGGGAAACTGGAGATAAGTGCGGAAAAGGAAGGGAGTCTATGGATGGTGATTCTATAGCTACAATTAGATAGATAAGAATGGAACTGAGCAACTGTAGTTCTACCTGACTGGATGACGCTGGAGAGGTGTTGGAGAAGGATTGTGTAGTCAACTGACAAAGATTATAGCCAGGTCAAGTGCAATGAGGAGGGATAGTTTCACAATTGTGATTAAAAGCCGGTTATTGGAATATTTGTTGTTAGGTTAATAACTTCCTGTTGGTTTTTGGTTATAGCGGTGTGACCTCACATGACAGTCCATTTATAACTAGTTATATAACTGAATTAGTAATACTGTGAAAGTGCTGTATTACCTCTAGTGTATTTTTTTCCATTTAATTATTGGGATGTAGATATCACTGGCAATGCCAGCTTTTACAACCCATCACTGCCTTTGGGAAAGTGGTGATGGTCCTTCTTCATAAACTAAAGCAATTTAATTCCATTTCAGGGAGCAATAGAGAACCAACCACATTTGTATTGGGCTAAAGTCACAGAGACTAGACCAGGTAAGGATAATTTTTTTTCCCCCAAAAGGGCAATTAGTGAACTAATCATATTCCAACAGCTTCACGGTCATTTTTATTTGTTGCCGATTTCCAGTTTAAAAACAAGGAATTCAAATTCTCAAACTGAAGATGTTTGAATGTGCATTCTCTGGCTTGTTAGAGTAGGCCTCCATTTTTGTCAATTTATCACCACTACTCTATCACATGGTGTAAGGCAATGTTGCATGTTCATTGTTTTTATAAAAACAATTTGTACTTGCTGTATGTTGATGCTTTATGAAATAAAGCAGCTTAATTATCTGCTTTCAACCTTGGTGCACCATGGGTGGAATTTTCCAGTCCTGCTAACCACGGAAATCATAGCAGGTGGGACAGGAAATTCAGCGACCATGCAAAGGTCCGTTGACCTCAGGTGGGAATTTCGAGCCTGGGGCGAGTGTGGCTAGAAAATCCCACCCCATTGTGTTGGCCAGCTCCATTCTAAAGAAATGTTTCTATTTTGAAGTAATTAGAACAGAACATTACAGCGCAGTACAGGCCCTTTGGCCCTCGATGTTGCGCCGACCAGTGAAACCAATCTAAAGCCCATCTAACCTACACTATTCCAATATCATCCATATGTTTATCCAATGACCATTTAAATGCCCTTAATGTTGGCGAGTCCACTACTGTTGCAGGCAGGACATTCCACACCCTTACTACTCTGAGTGAAGAACCTACCTCTGACATCTGTCCTATATCTATCACCCCTCAATTTAAAGCCATGTCCCCTCGTGCTAGCTATCACCATCCGAGGAAAAAGGCTCTCACTATCCACCCTATCTAATCCTCTGATCATCTTGTATGCCTCTATTAAGTCACCTCTTAACCTTCTTCTCTTTAACGAAAACAACCTCAAGTCCCTCAGCCTTTCCTCATAAGACCTTCCCACCATACCAGGCAACATCCTAGTAAATCTCCTCTGCACCCTTTCCAATGCTTCCACATCCTTCCTATAATGTGGCGACCAGAACTGTACGCAATACTCCAAGTGCGGCCGCACCAGAGTTTTGTACAGTTGCAGCATGACCTCCTGGCTCCGAAACTCAATCCCTCTACCAATAAAAGCTAACACTCCATACGCCTTCTTAACAACCTTATCAACCTGAATGCCAACTTTCAGGGATCTATGCACATGTACACCGAGATCTCTCTGTTCATCCACACTACCAAGTATCTTACCATTAGCCCAGTACTCTGTAATCCTGTTACTCATTCCAAAGTGAATCACCTCACACTTTTCTGCATTGAATTCCATTTGCCACCTCTCAGCCCAGCTTTGCAACTTATCTATGTCCCTCTGTAACCTGCAACAACCTTCCGCACTGTCCACAACTTCACCGACTTTAGTGTCATCTGCAAATTTACTAACCCATCCTTCTACACCCTCATCCAGGTCATTTATAAAAATGACAAATAGCAGTGGCCCCAAAACAGATCCTTGTGGTACACCACTAGTAACTGAACTCCAGGATGAACATTTCCCATCAACCACCACCCTCAGTCTTCTTACAGCTGGCCAATTTCTGATCCAAACCGCTAAATCACCCTCAATCCCATGCCTCTGTATCTTCTGCAATAGCTTACCATGGGGAACCTTATCAAACGCTTCGCTGAAATCCATATACACCACATTAACTGCTTTACCCTCATCCACCTCTTTGGTCACCTTCTCAAAGAACTCAATAAGGTTTGTGAGGCACGACCTACCCTTCACAAAACCGTGTTGACTATCCCTAATCAAATTATTCCTTTCTAGATGATTATAAGAACATAAGAACATAAGAACATAAGAAATAGGAGCAGGAGTAGGCCATCTAGCCCCTCGAGCCTGCCCTGCCATTCAATAAGATCATGGCTGATCTGACGTGGATCAGTACCACTTACCCGCCTGATCCCCATAACCCTTAATACCCTTACCGATCAGGAATCCATCCATCCGCGCTTTAAACATATTCAGCGAGGTAGCCTCCACCACCTCAGTGGGCAGAGAATTCCAGAGATTCACCACCCTCTGGGAGAAGAAGTTCCTCCTCAACTCTGTCTTAAACCGACCCCCCTTTATTTTGAGGCTGTGTCCTCTAGTTTTAACTTCCTTACTAAGTGGAAAGAATCTCTCCGCCTCCACCCTATCCAGCCCCCGCATTATCTTATAAGTCTCCATAAGATCCCCCCTCATCCTTCTAAACTCCAACGAGTACAAACCCAATCTCCTCAGCCTCTCCTCATAATCCAAACCCCTCATCTCCGGTATCAACCTGGTGAACCTTCTCTGCACTCCCTCCAATGCCAATATATCCTTCCTCATATAAGGGGACCAATACTGCACACAGTATTCCAGCTGCGGCCTCACCAATGCCCTGTACAGGTGCATCAAGACATCCCTGCTTTTATATTCTATCCCCTTCGCAATATAGGCCAACATCCCATTTGCCTTCTTGATCACCTGTTGTACCTGCAGACTGGGCTTTTGCGTCTCATGCACAAGGACCCCCAGGTCCCTTTGCACGGTAGCATGTTTTAATTTGTTTCCATTGAGATAGTAATCCCATTTGTTATTATTTCCTCCAAAGTGTATAACCTCGCATTTCTCAACGTTGTACTCCATTTGCCATATCCTCGCCCACTCACTCAGCCTGTCCAAATCTCTCTGCAGATCTTCTCCGTCCTCCACACGATTCACTTTTCCACTTATCTTTGTGTCGTCTGCAAACTTCGTTACCCTACACTCCGTCCCCTCCTCCAGATCATCTATATAAATGGTAAATAGTTGCGGCCCGAGTACCGATCCCTGCGGCACGCCACTAGTTACCTTCCTCCAACCGGAAAAACACCCATTTATTCCGACTCTTTGCTTCCTGTCGGATAGCCAGTCCCCAATCCACTTTAACACACTACCCCCAACTCCGTGTGCCCTAATCTTCTTCAGTAGCCTTTTATGGGGCACCTTATCAAACGCCTTTTGGAAATCCAAAAACACCGCATCCACCGGTTCTCCTCCATCAACCGCCCTCGTCACATCTTCATAAAAATCCAACATGTTCGTCAAGCACGACTTTCCCCTCATGAATCCATGCTGCGTCTGATTGATCGAACCATTTCTATCCAGATGCCCTGCTATCTCCTCTTTAATAATGGATTCCAGCATTTTCCCTACTACAGACGTTAAGCTGACCGGCCTATAGTTACCCGCCTTTTGTCTCCTTCCTTTTTTAAACAGCGGCGTAACATTAGCCGTTTTCCAATCAACCGGCACTACCCCAGAATGCAACGAGTTTTGATAAATAATCACTAACGCATCCACTATTACCTCTGACATTTCTTTCAATACCCTGGGATGCATTCCATCCGGACCCGGGGACTTATCCACCTTCAGTCCCATTAGTCTACCCAGCACTGCCTCTCTGGTAACATTAATTGTATTAAGTATTTCTCCTGCTGCCAACCCTCTATCGTTAATATTTGGCAAACTATTTGTGTCCTCCACCGTGAAGACCGACACAAAAAACTTATTTAAAGACTCAGCCATATCCTCATTTCCCACTATTAACTCCCCCCTCTCGTCCTCCAAGGGTCCAACATTCACTCTAGCCACTCTATTCCTTTTTATATATTTATAAAAACTTTTACTATCATTTTTTATATTAATTGCTAGCCTAGCTTCATAGTCTATCCTTCCTTTCTTTATCGCTTTCTTAGTCTCTCTTTGTTGTTTCTTAAATTTTTCCCAATCACTTGTTTCTCCACTATTTTTGGCCACTCTGTACGCAGCTGTTTTTATTTTAATACTCTCCTTTATTTCCTTCGTTATCCACGGCTGGTTCTCCCTTTTCTTACAATCCTTGTTTTTTGCTGGAATATATTTTTGCTGAGAACTGAAAAGGATCTCCTTAAAAATCCTCCACTGTTCCTCAGCTATCCTACCTGCCAGCCTGTTCTCCCAGTCTACCTTAGCCAATTCATCCCTCATCCTATCATATTTCCCTCTGTTCAAACAGAGGACACTGGTTTGGGACCAAACTTTCTCCTCTTCCATCTGAATCAGAAATTCGACCATATTGTGGTCACTAGACCCAAGAGGGTCCTTCACAATAAGATCCTTAATTCTACCTACCTCGTTACACAATACCAGATCCAAAATAGCTCGTTCCCTCGTCGGTTCCGTAACATGCTGTTCAAGGAAACTATCCCGACAGCATTCTAAGAACTCTTCCTCCATTCCACCCTTACCGACTTGAGTCTGCCAGTCAATGTGCATGTTGAAGTCCCCCATGATTATTGCCGTTCCGTTTTTACACGCATCCCTTATCTGCTTGTTTATAGCCCTCCCTACCTCAACATTATTATTTGGGGGCCTATATACCACACCTACTAGTGTCTTTCTCCCTCTACTATTCCTCATCTCTACCCATAATGATTCCACGTTTTGTTCCTCAGAGCCTATGTCATCCCTCAGTACTACCCTGATATTATCTCTTATTAATAGCGCGACCCCACCACCTTTTCCTTCCTGTCTATTCTTCCTAAACGCCTGATACCCCTGGATATTCATCTCCCAGTCCTGGTCACCTTTCAGCCACGTTTCTGTAATGGCCACTAGATCGTACCCACTCGTGCTGATTTGCACCATCAACTCATTTACCTTGTTCCGAATGCTTCGTGCATTCAGGCAAAGTGTCCTTATTCCAGCTTTTATCTGGACCCGCTTTGATGAGTCGCGAACACCCTCTCCCTCTACTCCCTTATCTAAATTACCGCCTTCATTCACTTGCACCCTCTCCTCTACCATTAATTTTGTAATTCCCCTTACCCCTGCATCCTCCACCCCATCAATTAGTTCCTTGATCCTAGTCAACTCTTCTAGCTCCCCTCCCCCCAACCTATCTAGTTTAAATTCTCCCCAGTAACCTTAGCCAACCTACCGGCCAGGATATTGGTCCCCGTATAAATCCTATCTCTTATAATCCTTTCCAAAACTTTGCCCACAACAGAAGGCTCACTGGTCTATAATTACCAGGGTTGTCTCTACTTCCTTTCTTGAACAAAGATTTGAACAATTAGGTGGGACTTTCCAGCCGCGCTCACCCCAAAACTGGAAAATCCTGCCCGAGGTCAACAGACCTTTCCATGGTCAGCCCTTGCCCGCTCCGATTCCCGTGGCAGGCGGAACAGTAAAATCGATCCCATTGTTTCTGTAAGAACATCCATTTCATACCACAACCAAGAACCCCCTGGATAATGGTACCATGCAGTTATCTATTGGGCAGCACAGGCAGTTTCTGACATGTCCAATGCTGATGAGAGTGTCTGGTGCAATTGTGTGAAAAACTCTCTCAGCAAAATGGAAGCTCATTATATATGTAATGCAGGTAATCCGCTATCCTTAACCAGTCTGATATGTGCCTCTTTCAACTGTTATCTTCCATTCAAGTCAAAATCAATGTCAAATAAGACAGGTTTACAGCTTGATAAGAGAGGAAGCTCCACTTCAGTGTTCACCTCTTAAGTCACACACCACCCTGAGCGACTTGGAACAATAACTTCCATTTCTTCATTGTCATTGGATCAAAATTCTGGAACTCCTTCCGTTATTGAACTGTGTTGTACCTACAGCAGTTCAAGGCAGCAGCCACCGCCACCTTCTCAAGGAAATGAATGGTAGGCCTTGCCCTCAATCACATAGCCCATATATAAAAAAAGTGCTGTGGAATAGCATATTGCTTAGACACTGGCACCAGAGGGACTGCAAGTCTGTCAAGTCCTACATTATCAGTATTGGCCAAAAGAAAAATTTGCCCTTGCTGAGGTAGCACCACCATCAGCACTATTCAAAGAGCTGAGCACATCAGTGGGTATATCAAGTGTTGTCATCCAATTTTGTAATGATGACAGAAGGATGCAACCCGGAGGATTCTTGCACAAAGGAGAAGGTAAAGGAGAAGCTAAAGAGCTTCTTAAAATAGATAAAGGGCAAAAAAGTAACCAGGGAGAGAGTAGGGCCTTTTAAAGATCAACAAGGTCACCTATGTGCAGATGGGCGAGATCCTAAATGAATATTTCTCATCAGCATTTACTGTTGAGAAAAGCATGGATGTTAGGGAGCTTGGAGAAATAAATAGCGATGACTTGGAGTGTACATATTACAGCGAAGGTGGTGCTAGCAATCTTAAAGCGCATCAAGGTAGATAAATCCCCAGGATCTGAAGTGTATCCCAGGCCACTGTGGGAGGCTAGGAAGGAAATTGCAGGTCCCCTAGCAGAGATATTTGAATCATTGACAGCCACAAGTGAGGTGCCTGAAGATTGGAGGGTGGCAAATGTGCCCTTGTTTGAAAAGGGCTGCAGGGAAAAGCCTGGGAACTACAGGCCGATGAACCTCACATCTGTAATGGGTAAGTTGTTAGAAGGTATTCTGAGAGACAGGATCCACATCATTTAGAGATGCAAGGATGAATTAGAGACAATCAGCATGGCTTTGAGAGTGGAAAATTATGTCTCTCAAATTTGATTGAGTTTTTTGAAGGGGTAACCAAGAAGGTAGATGAGGGCAGTGGAGTTGATGTTGTCTACATGGACTTTAGCAAGGCCTTTGACATGGTAGGTTGTTGCATAAGGTTAAATCTCACGGAATCCAGGGCAAGATAGCCAAATGGATACAAAATTGGCTTGAAGAAGACAGAGTGGTTATAGAGGGTTGTTTTTCAAACCGGAGGCCTGTGACCAGCAGTGTGCCTTAGGGATCAATGCTGGACCCACTGTTATTTGTCTTTCATATGAATGATTGGATCAGAATTTAGGAGGCACGGTTAGTAAGTTTGCAAATGACACCAAAATTGGTGGCATAGTGTACAGTGAAGTCATCTAGGATTGCAACAGGATCTTGATCAATTGGGCCAGTGAGCTGATGAATGACAGATGGAGTTTAATTTAGGTAAATTTGAGGTGATGCATTTTGGTAGATCGAACCAGGGCAAGACTTACTCAGTTAATGGTCGAGCAAAGTTATAGAGATCTAGGGCTACAGGTTCATAGCTCCTTGAAAGCAGAGTCACAGATAGACAGAATGGTGAAGGCGGCATTTGGCATGCTTGGTTTCATTGGTCAAAACATTGAATATAGGAGTAGGGACGTCTTGTTGAAGTTGTACAAGACATTGGTAAGGCCACACTTGGAATACTGTGTACAGTTCTGGTCACCCTATTATAGAAAGGATATTATTAAACTAGAAAAAGAGTGCAGAAAAGATTTACTAGGTTGCTACCAGGACTTGATGGTTTGAGTTATAAGGAGAGGCTGAATAGACTGGGACTTTTTTCTCTGGAGTGTAGAAGGCTGAGGGGTGATCTTAGAGGTCTATAAAATAATGCGGGGCATAAATCAGCTAGATAGTCAATATCTTTTCCCAAATGTAGGGGAGTCTAAAACGAGAGGCCATAGGTTTAAGGTGAGAGGAGAGAGATACAAAAGGGTCCAGAGGGTGGTGAGTTTTTGGAACAAATTGCCAGAGTTAGTAGTAGAGGCAGGTACAATTTTGTCTTTTTAAAAGTGTTTAGACAGTTACATGGGTAAGATGGGTATAGAGGGATATAGGCCAAACATGGGCAATTGAGACTAGCTTAGTGGTTTAAAAAAAGGGGCAGCATGGACAAGTTGGGCCAAAGGGCCTGTTTCCATGCTGTAAACCTCTATGACTAAGTTGCAGTCATCAGTACTCCTAATGCCACGGAAAACACTCAACCTTTTAAATGTGGAATGTCAGATTGGTCAGTGGGGGATAGACCCATGCGCAGACTTCAGTTGAAGCAAAATTGCTCTTCCTGGAAAACTTAGTAAAAATCTTTTCAGAAAATCTAATCATCACATCACACTTATTTATTTTGCTGTAAACTTCACACCTCTAGAGGGTGAAAAAGACATCCATTCCTTGAGCATTTATTGATATGATATTCAGCATAACCTTTGAAAGGGAGAGCCAGCATAGGTGAGAGAAAGAACTAGCTGATCGAAGCAAATCAGCGTGGCTCAAGACTCCATAATCATTGCCCACAGCAAAAATAGGGAGAAAGGTTTTGTGAAGCTTTCATTACTAGCCCCTCCCAAATATTGTGGAGAAAGTAAGACGACCTGGACACCATTAGAATATTACCAAATAAAGTTAAATCTTAATCAGGACTAAATCCTCTTGAATAGGATTGTGCTGACCAGGAGAGAAATGCAAGAATGTGACCAGAAGAACTTCTTGATTGACTATGAAATGGAGAGGGGTCATTCACAAACAAAGAATTAAATCCTTGAAGGTACAATGATTTTCCCTTGTTGTAATAACAATGGTTGATTCTATTTGTAGGTGAGGATTGACGGGCAGAGACGGATAAACATTTAAGGATTAACAAATTATAACTGGAGAATAAGTCAAGACATCTTGGGTGGAATTTAACATGTGGGATACCAGTGTCATGTCTGTGGGCCAAGATCCACTTAACTGGGATCTCTACCTCAAAGTTGCTGAACAATCGGAGGCTGGCAGCTCACCCCATTGTCCTCAGCTCCGTGGGAATGGTGGCTGTTGCTGGCAGTACTCCAAGTTCTTCACCAGGGATCCCTGCACTCAGGCACGCAAGGGTAGGATGGTTGTTTTTGAAGGGGGGGGGGGGGGGGAGAAATTAGGAAGAGAAAGAAATGTTACGGAGAGGGGCTTGCAGCAGAGGGGTGTGCAGTCAGGTCGGAGACAAGTTGACAAGGGTGACTTTCAGTGATCACCTCCACCGCCCCCCACCCCACTGCCCTTGATCAGGCACTAATATCTTTGAAAGAGGAATCCTACCTAGAAGGCCACAGGCAAGCCTTCCAAACAGGCACAGAAAAGCCATGGTATTCTCATTTAAATTCCTAAACTAACACAAAATTACAGCGGGTGCTGTGATAACTAGTGTTAATTGGCTCAATAATAAGCCTAGACATCCTGCCACCAGTGGGTAAGTTCCCACAATTGCCTGTTCCAACCTCTAGCTTAATCCTAGGAGATCTTCCCACCACTAGGAGTCTGACATGCGGTCTTTTCCATTATTAAATGGGCCTACCTGCCATATTTCCAGCTGTGATGGGCTGGAATACAAGCCACCTATTGTCACATTATTAAGCACATGTCGTATTGAAGGGACAAAGTTTTTTTAAAAATTCATTCATGGGACATGGGCATCGCTAGCTGGCCAGCATTTATTGCTCATCCCTCGTCTCCCTTGGAGGCAGTTGAGATTCAACCACATTGGTGTGGCTCTGGAGTCACATGTAGGCTAGACCAGGTAAGGACGGCGGATTTCCTTCCCTAAAGGACGTTAGTGAACCAGATGGGTTTTTCCCGACAATTGACAATGGTTTCATGGTCATCAGTAGATTCTTAATTCCAGATATTTTTTATTGAATTCAAATTCCATCATCTGCCGTGACGGGATTCAAACTCAGGTCCCCAGAACATTCGCTGAGTTTCTAGGTTAATAGTCTCGCAATAATCCCACTAGGCAATGACCTAGTGGTATTATCGCTGGACTATTAACCTAGAATATGGAGTGTTTGTACAAGATGTACACAATACAGAATAGGATTAAGGACATCTTGGATTAAAAACCCTAAAACTGAACTTTATTTGTTCTAGCATATTTTCATTATTCATATTATTGTTTTGTATAGCTGTATAAAGATAAAATTATATGTCAACATCATTAGAGTACCACTACAGTGGAATCCTGCCAAATAGTACGGACCAGGATCAAAAAGTATTTGCTCATAAGCAGACTGCCTTACAATAGAATTGGTTACATCATGAGTACACTGATTATGTAAGGAACAATTTTGGGACATGGTGACAAGATGAACACAATATTGCCGGGTATCAATGTATATTGGGTGAATTGACGTATATTTGTGCTTTTGTAACAGGATATTATTTCAAACTATCAAATTTAGAATTACAGTTAAGATGCAAAAGAAAGTGCTAAATAAGCTTTTCAGGACCACAAATAGTTTTACACAAAAATATTTGAACAGAATGAGACATGTTCAGAACTCTGTTGTTAGCTGGACCCCTCCATTTCTACAAATTTGCTATATGCATTTGTACAGGCTGTACAGCCGACACACGCGTGCAAACTGGATACAAAATTTCAGTACACAAATTGTTTCGATTTTTGTTTAAAGAATGACGAGATTTATTTCTTTTCCCTCCAAAGTCTGTTGTGGGTACGGAGGAACGAATCCAAATTGTATGCAAAAGAGTAACTTTGTATGAGCAAAATATGAAAGGCATACATTTCAATAACCATGTCCCAACTATAGTCCTTAATAAACAGAAATGTGTTAGAACAAAACATGACTGATAACTTCACTTTCAGAAGGATGGTCTAGAAATTAATGAGGAAGGGCTCTCTGGTCTCAGTTCTGTGTTTTATGAACTATAGAAGTGAGTTTACAAGGGAATATGTTCCAGCAGAATGTAAATCAGAATCTACAGCCTGTATCAGAACAGTAAACTGGCATCCAAACTTCTTGTTCTAAGTTATACACTTAATGAGCAGTTACTGTGATCACAGTACATTCATCCTCCCCTTTTGCAGTTCTCCGCAGAACCTTTGAAGTCCCCCTCTTTCTTAACAATGTGCGTCAGAATATTGCTTAAAAAGGAGAACTTAAATCTATTTAAAAAACAGTAAATTGTTAACCATTTACTTGCAAACAGTCCTTCAAACTGTGAACCAAAATGCAGAAGAGAAATGCTGCTTATAACATCACTTACTCAGTACATGCTCAAACAGATCACACCGATCACACAACCCCCAGTTGACTTGTCACATTGAACTTCTTGGATAGTAATTTGGCAATTTCAATCAAAAAACAATAAAATTAATTTAAGGGAATTTATTTTCTTTTCTAGAATAGAAATTATGCCAATTGCTAGATTTCACTGCTTTGAACACTGTTCATCATTCACTTTGGACTTGGTGGTTTTGGGGGGGAGGGGGGGGGGAAGGGAGGAGAAGAAAGAAAGCAAATTGACAAACTTGTGCAATTAGACAAAAGAATATACAGATGAACAGATCAAATAGAGAGAAACAGTAAATGAAAAGTAAAAAACAGCTCCATTTTCTGATGTAGAGACATTCAAGGCACGTTTGTAGCTTTGTTCAAAATGATGTCTGCAACAGTACAAAATAAATGGATCTTCTGTCATTGTTAGACTAAAAGTGGGTGGCAGGCTGGTTGCATCTACATTGTACCCAACAGTAGGCAATAAAAGCTGATGCCATGGCAAACATTCAAGATGGGCAAAGCCCAAGTAGGTGGTCTTGGACAGCAAAGGCTATCTGGCGTGGAATTGAAACTGCTAACAGTTGCACGATGCACAAGTTGTCTCAGTCTATTTTGCATGGCTGCCAGCTAAACTCAAAACCAAAGCTGTCATTCTTCGCCTTCCACTTTTATTTCAATTTTCAGCCTGCCTGCCAGTGATAGGCCATGTCTTGTGCTTGGAAATCAATGGAGATTCAATCACTTTACTGGGACGACTGAAATGAATGCATTGCAAACAAATCAATGACAGATGGACATGTGATTTATAACTTGTGAGCAGGTTTGAAGTACGTGCTCTGGGACATACAAAAGGAAGCCACAGTTTCCAACCATTCCCTCTCTTGTCCAGTTTTGTATAAAATCTGTCTTTGTTAACCCTAATCCTTAAGACTGTTTTGATCCAAGAGAACATATTCCAATAATCCAGAGATCACCCCAGGGAAATCTTCCATGACCCATTCCCTTTTGTGGTGGGAAAATTGAATTCTAATACCAGAAGTTCTTCCCAAAAGATGAGCTGAGAAGCTACAAGAGTTATGGAAGCAGTCAATCCATTTGGTGCAAATCTGATTTTTATGCCGAATTCCATCTCGTCTTTTCTTTTGATTATATGTATATATAATTTTACCTATTACTTTTAAAATCTGGAAGATGCAGTGAGCTATTTACCACGTTTCTAGGTCTGGACTAGCTTGATACATTAATAATTATGGTTCATAAGGGACTCTCTGCTTATGAAAATCTCAGAATCTGAGCAGGAGAAAGGCATTGGAAAAGACCAAATTGTGCATTCATTTAGAATGATATTTATTAATTTCAAGGTGTTGTTTATCTGGAAGGAAAAGCAGGGGTGTTAAATGTTGCAATGTACCTCTAGTGGTTGGCATTGTGGGGAACTCAATATGGTGGCTATATCACCAAGATTTACAACGGTAAAATGTAACTGGTCATTCTAATGACCAATTAGAAATTACACTATAGAAGTGGATCACAGATAATAGCGACACCAAATCAGCAAACCTCTGCATGAGACTCCAGACAAAAAAGATGTACAAACATGGAAAATAAGAGTTGGAGCAAAACATCTGTAGACTATGCAGGACACCATTGTGGGTGATTGCTCAGCTGGAATTAAATGAAGGAAACTCCATACAGCTCAAGTAGTGTTACAAGTGGCAATCCTCTACATAGTGAAAATCACTGCCAAGATGAATAATGTTCTGCTTTGAAGCCATATTTTTACTTTCTATCCAATTACGAGACGAGAGTTAAAACAAAGTGCTCGATACTTCGAAGTTGTTAATTTTCTAAATTAAAATGTGTGTTGAATTCAAACACTGACAATAAAGCAGCTTTTATGGGATTTGAAATTACACTGAACTAATTCGGTGCCTACAGCATTACCTTACAATGGTGGGAGGCAGGGAGGCAACAGCACTGTCAATGGCACCATCCTAAACATAATAACTAAGAGAAAAAATTGCAACTATAGTGTGTGCTATATTAGTGATCTGCAGGAGAGAGAGAGAGAAAGGTTGAAGGAAAGAAAGACAAAGTTGAGGGAAAGGGAGAGATAGACCTTCCATCATTTTGTTTATTAAAGGAAGCATTTTTTGCTTTAAACAGTTAAGTTTTCTGCATCAGAACAGCAACATCCAGGAAGTCTACTGGATGAAGTTCTGTCTCAGTTTGAAATGGGATCCTAAAACGTGTCCCCACTATTTTTTTTTGAAGAAACAATTCCTAGAATTTGAGGCTCCACCAAGAATTAATCCCCTTTATTCAGCCAATCACATCATTAAAGGCTAGTAACCTATCTACTCGTACATCAATCAGGCATTTATAAAAGTTAAGGTGCATCATTTGAAGCTAACTACATAACTGAATTATCCCAACCCTATGCGAAAATCATCAGATGGAAAGTTTCATTACACAAAAAAGTAAATAGTGTTTCTAAAATATCCTGACATTGGTGAGCAGGACCACCAATCTAGCTGGCTCCTTTGTACAACTAGCTAGAGTGGGGCTGCTTCCATATGCCCTGTTTAAGGTGCTCAAGTGGGTGAAGCCTAAAGGACAAGTGTTGTTGTGGAAGGTATTCCAGGATTTTCCATTGATTACGGAAATGCTCAAACTACCAGTAGGATAATGTGTACAGATTAGCTGATATTGCAAGTGCATGGCTGCTGTTTTGGATCAATGTAATCCGCTACTACAGCGAGTTCACAAATTCCTGATTGCTATTGCTTTGCCCACATTTGCTTCCCTCGAAACCACATTATCCTACACAGATATCCCTTTCATAATGCAAGCGGTGTGTTCTTAACTGATGGCAACCTTGGGTTTGAAGTGAATTTGTTTTGCTTGTTCAAATTTTAACTAGAACATAGCATAATAGACTAAAACATTTTAAATTGCATCGGTAGTGGGGGGAAAAGAGGGTGAAATCTGCCTTTACCCAAATACCTAAGAAAACAAAAAGGGAGACCCAGGTAATTACTAATTAAACCATGAATATTTATAATTTAAAAAAAGTTCATTCAAATTGTGGCAAAAAAGCTCAAAAAGGAAACAGTTGCCATCACTATGAATTATTTCCCAAGCTAACAACTAAGCTTGCTTGTACTGTCACTTCAGAAATGGAAGATATCTGAAAAAAGCATTCCTGTGGAATACAAAACAGTGACACTCCCTGCATTACGCTGTGTAAAAATATAACTATCTTTAACAGTCAAATCATGGTCCACCTCATCTGTAAAGGAAGTAGTTCTTGCATCAACATTTTCAAAATGGCAACACGAACAGCAGCAAAACTGGAGCTGTCCGCCAAAGGTGCTACTAGTACAGATCAGATATTTGCTGCTCCTTCTATGTGACACCTTGCCATATTGTGGAATGCCCCAACTAAAGAAACTTAAGCATCAGTTCCTAAATAACTTCCGGCCCTGAATTTATAAGCTGGGAGCGGGAAGAATCTGCGCCGTCCGTGCAGTTTGCCACTGGCTCCTCGTCATTCTCCTTGGGGTTTTCATCAATGTTTTCCTCTGTCCTCTCTTTCTCTTGGGAGGAAAGTACCTCCACTATGTGCAGTTTGGTCTGCTCTTCTTTCAAGAAGTGATCCACCAACAATGACTTTTCTTTGGACATGCGCTCACTGATTTCCTTTGGAATGTCTGGGATCATCCAGTCCACAAAGTCACTCATAAACATAACTAGATTCTGTAAAGACACAAGAGGCTTGGTTAGTGAAACTGTGCAAGAAGAGAGCTGACACCAAGTTCAGGAATGTTACGCGGCTTGAGGAGATCAAAGAGATTGGAAAATAGGCTCATACATCTCCCTTAAATTTCAGCTGAAAAATTGAGAATTTGCAGCAAAGACCATGGCACCAATATTTGAAAAACATGATGATACAGGGCTATAGGTAGAGAGTAGGGTTAGTTTTGGATTACTCTGGCAGTGTCAGCAGAAAGGCAAATACATCTTTTGCTTCATTCTAAATTTCTAAAATTTTCTCTCTCCTTCCCTCTGTGGCTCATCTCCAGCTGGAATCTTCATACTAGCCACATCCATCACCACATTACTCAAAATCACAGAACCGTTAGTGCAGGAGGTGGCTATTTGGCCCATCACATCTGCACCAGCTCTCCAAACGAGCATCATGACTTAGTGCCATTCCCTTGCCTTTTCCCCATACCCCTGCACATGGTTTCTATTCAAATTATAGAACCTTAGTTCTATTCAAATTATAGAACCTTAGTTAGGCCGCACTTGGAATATAGTGTTCAATTCTGGTCACCACACTACCACAAGGCTTTGGAGAGGGTACAGAAAGATTTACCAGGATGTTGCCTGGTATGGAGGGCATTAGGTATGAGGAGAGGTTGGCGAAACTTGGTTTGTTCTCACTGGAACGACGGAGGTTGAGGGGTGACCTGATAGAAGTCTACAAGATTATGAGGGGCATGGACAGAGTGGATAGTCAGAAGCTTTTTCCCAGGATGGAAGAGCCAATTATTAGGGGGCACAGGTTTAAGGTGCGAGGGGCAAGGTTTAAAGGAGATGTACAAGGCAGATTTGTTTTTTAAAAACCAGAGGGTGGTGGGTGCCTGGAACTCATTGCTGGGGCAGATAGTGGAAGCGGATACAGTACTGACTTTTAAAGGGGCGTCTTGACAAATACATGAATAGGATGGGAATAGAGGGATATGGTCCCCGGAAGGGTTGGGGGTTTTAGTTCAGTCGGGCAGCATGGTCGGTGCAGGCTTGGAGGGCCAAAGGGCTTGTTCCTGTGCTGTAATTTTCTTTGTTCTAATTATCTAATCCCTTTGAATGCCTCGATTGAACCGGCCTCCACCACACTTTCAGGCAGTGCATTCCAGATCTGAACCACTCGTCCTATGAAAAAGCTCTCTCACATCACATTTGCTTCTTTTGCAAATTACTGTAATTCTCAATCCTTTTACAAGCAGTAACAGTTTCTCCCCATTTACTCTATCCAGCCACCTCATGATTTTTGAACATCTCTTTATCTTCTTCTCTCCAAGGAAAACAGTCCCAACCTATCTCCACAACTGAAGTTTCTCATCCCTGGAAACATCTGCACTCTCGCAATGTGTTCACATCCTTTGTGAAGTGTGGCACCCAGAACTCCAGCTGAGGTCTAACCAGCGTTTTGTATGAATTCAGCATAACCTCCTTGCTCTTGTACTCCATGCCCCTTGTAATAAACCCAGAATACTATATGCTTTATTAACTGCTCTCTCCAATGATCTATCTGCATGTATACACCCAGGTCCCTCTGCTCCTGCATCCCTTTAAGAATTTTACCCTTATTTTACATTGTCGCTCCATGTTTAACGTACCATTACTTCATATTTCTCTGCACTGAACTTCAGTCACCTAAGTGCCCACTCCACCAACTTGTCAATGTCCTTTTGAAGTTCTACACTGTCCTTTTAACAATTTACAATACTTCCAGGTTTATCATCTGCAAACTTTGAAATTGCCCTCTGCATACCAAGATCTAGATCATTAATGTGTAAAGCAAGAGTCCCAATACTTGCCCACAAGTAACACCACTAAAAACCTTTCTCCAGCCTGAACAATATCCATTGACCATTACTTTCTGCTTCCTATTATACGGCCAATTTTGTAACCTTGTGACTGTCCCATTTATTCCATGAGTTATAACTTTTCACAAATCTGTTGTGTGATCTTGCATAGAATACCTTCTGAAAGTCCATGTGCACCACATCAACAGTATTATCTTCATTTGACCTTTTCTGTTACCTCCTTAAAAAAACTCCTGCAAGTTAGTTAAACACAATTTCCCTTTTAGAAATCCATGCTGGCTCTACTTAATCAACCCACATTTTTCATTTGACTACCAATTCTATCCTGAATAATTGCTTCTCGAATCTTGACCACCACTGATGTTAAATTGACTGGTCTGTAATTGCTGGGACTATCCTTCCAAGCTTTTTTGAACAAGGGCGTAGCACTTGCAAATCTCCAGTCCTGACACCTCCCGAGTCCAGAGCAGACTAGAAGATTATGGCCAGTGCCCCTGCAATTTCTAGTCACACTTCCTTCAATAACCTTGGATGCATCTCATTGGATCCTGGTGCCTTGCCAACTTTCAGTACCAACAATCTATTCAACAATAATAAAAGCAAACAACTGCAGATGCTGGAATCTGAAACCAAAAAGAGAAAATGCTAGAAAATCTCAGCAGGTCTGGCAGCATCTGTAAGGAGAGAAAAGAGCTAACGTCGAGTCCAGATGACCCTTTGACAAAGACCTGCTGAGATTTTCCAATCTAGTCAACAATTCCTCCTCATCAACGATGAGCCTTTTTAAGGACAGAATTGCCTAGTCTGTCACCATCGCCTGGGTGGCGGGGGGGGCATCTATCTCCTTGGTAAAGGTGGATGCAAAGTATTCATTTAATACCTCAGCCATGCCCCAGCCTCCATTTGCAAATCTCCTTTTAGGTCCCTAATCAGCCCTACTCCTCGCCCTACTTTACTATTCATTCTGGTAAAAACACAGATTCCTCGGCTTGAATGTGGGTATGCCAGCCTTAAATGGACAAAATGCCCAATGAAATTTTAAACACACCATATCCCTCCGCTTCTTCGTAAATGAAAGGCATAACTCATTTCAATGGCTTGTTACCAAAAGTGCAAACTGGACCTAGCCTCTTTCCTTTCATTATGGAAGGAAAAGTACAGGCCCATCCTTTAGGAATCCAACACCGATAGCCATCAGCCAACAGGGACCATGTTTCAAAGCACTTACCTGGAAGATGATGACAAAAGCCAGTCTGGCTGCCAAGACAGACCAGAATGCCTTTGACAGATCATATGCTTGAGAAGACCATGGAGGTTCTCTGTAGTCTATGTACCTATGAAGATGTGATTTTAAATGTTAATTACTGGAACAGTAAGGAGGTATGTTGAGAACATTCCTTAACAACTACATTCTTGATAGCAGTAAAAGTCTAAGTTAACTGTTTGAAGAATATATTGGGATCTTATTAATAAAGGAACTCATTTACATGCGAGCAAATCTTCCAGTATATATTCTCTTAGAATACATTGCAAAATTGAGTTTGGAGAGGAAGGATAAAAGTGATTTAGGAAATCAATCTGTAAATCATTTACAAATATCACTTTCTTTGAACTTCACACCCAAGCCTTAAACTAGGACCTTGGTGGAGTTGGAACATGCATCTTTTCAATCAGACAGAATGTATTAGCCCACCTGTGTCAAACAGATAATTGAATTGGTCTCTTTTGATTCAGTGCTTTGGATTAAAAAGGTCAAATGGGACTAAACAACTGGAAATCTGTTATAACAGTGACAAAACTGTACATCCCAGTTGCTTGGAGACGGCAGTGAGCAACTGCCTGGCTTGATAGATCACATTAGCGAAATCAAGAGACATTCACTTAAAATATATGACACAGTATAGACAGGAATCACAAGTAGGCTAGCTGTTCCTGATGCCCTTAAAGACCATCAGTGAACCAGTTTTCAAACTGGGCTGCAGCAGATTTATCAACATCAATTTCACAGATTGACTGAGAATTACTAGTCAAGTATCATAAATCAGTATTCTAACATAATTGTTTCATAACCCCTTATACATTCCATAGAAATAGTCAAAGCTGTGAGCCAAGTTACAATAAAATAAAATTTCAGCTGTTTTAATTGCATATACCCAGGAAGAAATCCCACAACACCAGGTTAAAGTCCAACAGGTTTATTTGGAATCACAAGGATGAAAGAGCAGCGCTCCAAAAGCTCGTGATTTCAAATAAACCTGTTGGACTTTAACCTGGCATTGAGACTTCTTACTGTGCCCACCCCAGTCCAACGCCAGCATCCCACAACATATATACCCAGCACACAGCTAATATTTAAAAACAAGAAGTGCCTTTGACCACATAACCAAAAAGGATGGTTCAGATGGACTCAACTCAATGCATATTGCTTTAACTTTGCTTTATTATATTTAGTATTAAGATCTGTTTCGAGATGCAAATTGCAAAAGGAAACCTTTGCTCTGAAGCAGTTCAAGTAACAAGAGAGAAATTCTACCTGCAGATCTCAACTTTGTGTCCAAGTGCCATTGGTTCAAGTGGCTCTGATCCTGGCTCGAGGTGGCTGACATTGAAGTAGGACAATGTATTATTGGTGAACCCGTGCAATGTGTTGTCTGGGCTGTACAAGTACATGAAGACGAGACGTGGAATGAAGCCAGAGGTGAAAGAGATCACAAATGCCTGCACAATGAAAATGAACAATTGACTGCTTTGTTTTGTGATGATCAAATAAAAAATGTGAATGAAAACTGAAGGAATGAAGATAGACTGAAGAAAAACTCTCAAGTTAATGAACTAGGTATAATATGGAAATAACAAAATGACAGAATACTTAAACATAAGTTGTCAATCTAGATTCCAGACACTACAGGTAAACTACATGTGAAATCTAGAACATGATGGCACACTCAGGAGAAGAGGTTAATCAATTAGGACTGAGATGAGGAGAATCTTCTACACTCAGTTGTGAATCCTCTCCACCTCCGATTGTTGTAAATGCGCCATTCGTGAGCACATTCAAGGTTGAGGTACATTGATGGTTGGCCCCTCAGGGAAGCCAGGGATACGAGGAATGGGTGGGAGAAGTGGAATCGGGCAAAATATCAGCCACAATAATATTGAATGGCAGAGCAAGTTTAAGAAAGCCTCATGGTCCACTTCTGTTCCTATTCCTTATAGTTTGTGCAATTTCTAGCCAAACGTGAGCAAACAACTCGGTACAGAGGCTATCAAATCAAAAGGAAGAATAAACTAACAACACTATGGATGCAACCATACTACATGGAATGCAATGGTTCAAGGCAGCAGCTCACCACCACCTGCTCAAGGGCAATAAATGCTGGCCTAGCCAAAGTCAACATCCCTTGACTGAATAAAAGTGAATTATTTAAACTCGACATTCAGCCAGATTTAGAGGGCGGCACGGTAGCACAGTGGTTAGCGCTGCTGCTTCACAGCTCCAGGGACCTGGGTTTGATTCCCAGCTTGGGTCGCTGTCTGTGTGGAGTTTGCACATTCTCCTCGTGTCTGCGTGGGTTTCCTCCCACAGTCCAAAGATGGGTGGGTTAGGTTGATTGGCCATGCTAAAATTGCCCTTAGTGTCCTGAGATGCGTAGATTAGAGGGATTAATGGATAAATATGTAGGGATATGGGGGTCGGGCCTGGGTGGGATTGTGGTCAGTGCAGACTCGATGGGCCGAATGGCCTCTTTCTGTGCTGTAGGGTTTCTATGATTCTTTCTATATCTTTTAGTCACCAAATTTGGTGACTAAATATCAGCCTATCCAGGTAGTCAAAAGGTTTAACTTCACCAGAAAGATCAGAGCATTTACAGAACAGTCCCATCAGAAGGAAATAGACAGAGCCCATACCCAAAGATACCACTGAAAAATCAAAGACTTTGGTCGGGATTTTAAAAAAACCTAAGTGCCCAACAAGCAGGAAAATGGGAGAATTTCCTGCCCATTGTTTGGGTGTACTTAGTGGAATGAATCTCCGGCACTCTGTGCTCCAGAGTGCCTCAGAGATCCACGCCAGAAAGTGGGGGATGGGGCTTCATCCCACTGGAGAGGCTGGCAACATAGTGCTCAGCAGCTACTGCACATGGTGATCTGTCAGTGGGGAGAACACCACATGCACTGGCTAACCTTCCCCAATGGCTTCCCAACACCCCTCCCCACACCCTGATCGCTGGCCCTCCTTGTGCAGTCCCGATTTCCCCCCCCCACCTACCCACAACGTGCAGCCCTGATCACCACCTCCCTCCACCACCGATCCCGCAGAGTGCACAACGGGTTCCCCCCTCCCCCCCAACTCTACAAAAAAGGATAAAATAATTTACAATATTTATCTTATACTCCAACTTTCAGGGCAGGTAGGAGGCACTGGTGAAATAACAGGCAAACTGTGGTCAAAACACATCTCACTGCACAATAAATGGCAGATGCAGCCATGACAGAGTCCATGGGGTTCTCAACAATTCCGTACACAGTCAACCAATCTCATAAACTCAGGGTCTCTCACTAGAGATTCCGGTCTTCACCTTCGAAAATCTGACTTAGGAATTCTCCCCAAAAGTCACTCCAGCTTGCACAACATCAACAATAGCCCACCCGTGTTGTCTCTTGAGATTCCATCTCTTGGATTCGAGTATGCACTCAAGCACCAACTCAATCACAACTTTAACACATTGACTTTCCTGCCCCAAAAGGGTAGTTTTGCCCAAACAACACTCAGCATGGAGTCACCAACTTTTGGATGCCTCAAGTCTTCAGGGCTTCTTCTGGGCTCTCTTCACTTAAGGTCTACTACCCACAGCCCTTTTATTGTTTGGAACTCATTTTTTTGGCTCCTGTCCTTCTGACTGAACTGGGATCTTTCCTTACACCATCTCTGGACTCATCTTTTGGAACCTCTCCATTACCTACCTGGGTCATTTGAAGTGCTATGGTACTCTGCATGACCCAGGTTTTTGCACGGTTTCTTTTCCTGCACAGGGGTGCTATAAAAATTGTAGAACTGCGCATGTGCAGTGCGTTCCTGGTCTGGGCATACACAAAAGCTCTGAGGTCCATCGGGATTTCCTCCAATCTCAATGAGGCAATTATAGTTTTCATTACAAAACATCGTCACTGGCTGTCTCTCAATGATGTCTACTCTGCCGTGGGTCTTCATGTGGGGCGAGGATAGGCTCCAATTAACAATTGGGAGGGGGGAGCGGGGCTCTGAAGGTTTCTTTTCATTAGTCGAAAGCTGTCATTTCATGGACCACAGCCGCTTTCCTCTGTGCTAGTGTTTCTGTTCCTCTGAGGAGCTGTCTGCTCTACTGAGCGAGGTGATGGCAGGCACAGTGGCTAGCACTGCTGCCTCACAGCATCAGGGATGCTGTTTCAATTCTGTCTGTGCGGAGTTTGCACATTCTCCCCGTACTTGCATGGGTTTCCTCCCACACTCAAGATGTACAGGTTTGGTCGATTGGCTGTGCTCAATTGTCCCTTAGTATCATGGGGGACTAGCAGGGTAAATATGTGGGGCGACGAGGATAGAGCCTGGGTGGGATTGTTGTCGGCGCAGACTCGAAGGGCCAAATGGCCTCCTTCTGCTCTGTCGGGATTCTATGATCATGGCTGTTGCCTGTCTTTGCTGGTGGCACCAAGCAGGCAGCTCCTCCTTCCTGGAGGAATTGGGTGCCAAGTTTGCTTCCTGCCCCAAATTAGAGCATTTACATTTCAAAATGTGAATGAGCGTGACAGTAGAATTGAAGAGTTGGGACTGCAGAATTCGCCGGGTATTTGGTTCCCAACCTTGCTCTGAAAACCCTGCCCAACATCTCATCCTGAAGTTGGCATCAGTGTCAGCGTAGAGCATTCTCAGTACCAGATGGAAGCACCAAACTAGATTTTGTGCTTAAAGACTCTGGAGTGGAATTTGAACCAACAACCTTTCAACTCAAGAGTTAAGAGAATTGCAGAGGCTGGCATCTTTTCTTGTAGCCACAAAGCAAAGATACATTTTGAGTAGCTGAGTTTCCAGCTTAATTAACAGATATTACACATTCAGAAACACATACTTATGTCTTTATAGTTAGGCTGCCGAGGCTTGCTGTGCCAGTATGATATTGTGACTAGATACATATTCCTTCACAGCCTGAATTAAAGGCACTCCTATTTAACATCTGAGGTTCGTGTGTCAGGTTAAGAGAATCAAAGAATCACATGATATTTGAGCAAAGCGGTAGATCATTTTTAATGCTCGTTTGAATGACAGGAGGGGCCGTATCTTCAGGAGAGCTTCTGGCAGCTGAATGGAACATTAGCAAGAAATTCAATCACATGCCCAAGGCATAGGAACTGCAGGACAAGAAACAGAACTAGCCAAGGACTCTCGTTTATCTTCTACTATCCTGGCAGTTGCACGATACAGCAATACTGGAGTCGCTGACTAACAGCAATGAATGTCTGCCGATTAGTTTGCAACTGATCTAGAAATGGAAAAGAAAACTCCCAGTTGTGAAGAGCTTTGACAACCACAGATCCAAAGTCACTTGCTCCTCCCAAATGTGCTGCACTCATCACATACCAGTTTCAAATTACTCATACACAGCACCCCAAAATAAACCTACCTAATTTAGTTCTAACCTGATTAGCTCAAATGTGTTAGCGAAGCCCTCAATTTTAGATGAGGCTCAAGCCTAGCGATGTATCCAGCACATTTCAACGTAGGTGACAAAAGCAGAGAGTTGGGAGCTGGTGCCCACTGGTTGAAGGTGCCCACTCTAACGGTTGTGCATTAAACCATCACTGACTTACCTGTAATTTGGAAAGGCAGCCTGTAGTGTAGCTGAATTTACCAAGCAATGCTCCAGCGACACAGGGTCCATTTTGAACTAGGCACTGAAGGGGATGCTACCAGTTTTTTCTGGATTAGAAAACCCACTGGCACATAACCGTCAGGCACATAGTCTAATACAGACTTCTCATGTGCAATACCCGGCAACTAATGGACATTGTTCCAAGTGCATCACTCACTCAGCTACACTGATCTTGTGGTACCTGGTGATGTGGACTCGTTTGTGCTCCAGCATGCTGTTACAGAGTGGGGCATATTACCTTCCCCATCAGAAACTGGCTCTTTCACATGTAACCTTGGAGGAATTTTCCAGATTTTATTCTCCCAAATTGTTGTTTTTTTGCTTCTTCCAGATAAAGGTTTTTAGGTGGGATTGGGTCATATTAATTGTGAGGATGTACTGAGTTACCAGTACCATTTGGCAGGTTGGCCAGATGGTCAGAGCTCCTTTTCCAGTCTGCTATTTTTTAATGCTTTATCTTCCAATAGCTTCCCATTCAAACTATTCAACTGAGCTGTTTGTCCAAGGGATGTGCATGTTGCGGGCAAGGTCAGCATTTGTTGCCCATTCTCAAATTTTCTTTTGGTGGTGGTGATGAGCTACCTCCTTCAGCCCACATAGAGCAAGTACACCCACAAAGCTGTGTGGGAGGGAGTTGCAAGATTTTAACTTGGAGACAGTGAAGGAAGAACGATATAGATACATAGAAAATAGTCCCAAGTCAGGATGGCGTGGGATTTGGATGAGCGCGCTATGGAAAACTTATTGGCAGTGGTGTTCCTATGAATCTACCACCCTTGTTCTTCTTGGTGGCAGAGGTCACGGTTTTGGATTGCTTGCACCCATCAACTGCTACATCCAAGCTTATAGCTCAGTGTGGATTGACTACTGCACATTGTAAAGGGTGGCATCCCTTTACTCATTGTCACCCTATTTTAGTGTACTCTCTGCCCTGTCACATGGGTCCCACTGAGCTCAGTTGGATTGGAGGTCTGGAGATAGGCACTCTGCTAAGGTTCTGATGTCTTATGAATGCATTGTTAAATACAATTGTGCGACGACTTTCAGTCTTGAATATGCAACAGCTCAAATCATTTCTGCTTAAAAATGGAGTCTAATTTAAGGGGTGATCAAAATGACCTTGAAATGTGCTGTCTTTACTCAATTCTCTGAAACCTAGGTATGGGAAAACTTACTCAGCTTTTCCTGTAAAGGCTGGGAGTGAACTGATAAGGGGAGTTTTGTAGGATCGGTCAAAGATTGGTCCGATCAGCATAACTCTTCCACCTTCTTTCGTCGGGAAAAATATACAAAAGTTTGAGGTCACGTACCAACTGACTCAAGACAACTTCTTCCCTGCTGCCATCAGACTTTTGAATGGACTTACCTCCTATTAAGTTGATCTTTCTCTCCACCCTAGCTGTTACACTACGTTCTGCATTCTCTCCTTTCCTTCTCCCCTATGTACTCAATGGTATGTTTTGTGTGTATAGCGCACAAAAAAACAATACTTTTCACTGTATCCCAATACATGTGACAATAATAAAATCAAAAACTTCGTGGCCGTGGACCTGCCAGTTGGAGAGCGACACCTTTCATTAAAGCTCTTTAAAAAAAAAAGGATATTTAATACAACCCACTAGGTTCACAGAATTCTAGACTTCCCATATTGAATGCAAATAAAGGATCGACTCTGCATTGAAAGTTACTTTGAATAAGTCTATGACAAAAAGCCAATGGTTGCAGCACTGCTTCCTTTCATCTTTTATCTCTTATTCTTGGATTCTTAAATGTAATTGAATACTACATTGTTTTGCCAATTTTTTTTTCCATTTAATGGAAATAAATGCAGCGTAACATTTTACAACGGATACATGGCCCACAACAGGCCATTTGATCCATGCCAGTGTTTTTACTCCATTTGAGCCTCCTCCTGTATTCCATCCTGTAACACTATTTCCTCTGTTCTCAGATGCTGATCTAGCCTCCATTTAAATGCCTCTATACTATTTGCCTTAGTCTCACAATGGTCTTGAACTTCATGTCCTCATCACTCTAGGTAAAGACGTTTCTCCCAGTTCCCAGTTGAACTTTTTGGTGACTATCTTACATTGACGGCTTCTCCTTTCCTTCAAGTGGAAGCAGACTCCATCTCCACTCTGTCAAAAAGTGAAAGTAATAGGGCAATTGTTATGGGGGATTTTAACTTGACTAATATTGACTGGAATTGTTATAGCTCTAGCTCGTTAGAGGGGTCAGTTTTTGTTCAAAGCGTGCAGGAAGGTTTTTTGACTCAGTATGTAGACAGGCCAACTAGAGGTGAGGCTATATTGGATCTGGTGCTGGGAAATGAGCCAGACCAGGTGCTAGACTTGGAAGTTGGTGTGCATTTTGGTGATAGTGACCACAATTCGGTTACGTTCACCTTAGTGATGGAAAGGGATAGGCATGAACCTCGGGCCAGTGGTTTTAGCTGGGGGAAGGGTAATTATGAGGCTATTAGGAGAGAATTAGGAAACATAGGTTGGACTAGGAGATTACAGGGACTGGGAACGTCCGACATGTGGAGTTTTTTCAAGGAGCAGCTACTGCGAGTCTGTGATAGGTATGTCCCTGTCAGGCAAGGAGGAATTGGTAGGGCTAGGGAACCGTGGTGCACCAAAAAAGTTTCTTTGTTGGTTAAAAAGAAAAAGGAGGCTTATGTTCGGATGAGACGTGAGCACTCGGGTAGTGCACTAGAAAGCTTTAGATTGGCTAAGAGGGAGTTGAAGAGCGAGCTTAGAAGGGCTAAAAGGGGACATGAGAAGACTTTGGCGGATAGGGTTAAAGAGAATCCTAAGGCGTTCTATAGGTATGTCAAGAACAGAAGGTTGGTTAGGGCAAGTTTAGGGCCAGTTATAGATGGCAGAGGGAAGTTATGTGTGGAACCGGAGGAGATTGGTGAAGCATTGAACCAATATTTCTCTTCGGTGTTCACGCAAGGGGACATGAATATAGCTGAGGAGGACACTGGGTTGCAAGGGAGTAGAATAGACAGTATTACAGTTGATAAGGAGGATGTGCAGGATATTCTGGAGGGTCTGAAAATAGATAAATCCCCTGGTCCGGATGGGATTTATCCAAGGATTCTCTGGGAGGCAAGAGAAGTGATTGCAGCGCCTCTGGCTCTGATCTTCAGGTCGTCGTTGGCCTCTGGTATAGTACCAGAAGATTGGAGGTTAGCGAATGTTGTCCCATTGTTTAAGAAGGGGAACAGAGACTTCCCCGGGAATTATAGACCGGTGAGTCTCACTTCTGTTGTCGGCAAGATGTTGGAAAAAATTATAAGGGATAGGATTTATAGTTATTTGGAGAGTAATGAATTGATAGGTGATAGTCAGCATGGTTTTGTGGCAGGTAGGTCGTGCCTTACTAACCTTATTGAGTTTTTTGAGAAAGTGACCAAGGAGGTGGATGGGGGCAAGGCAGTGGACGTGGTATATATGGATTTTAGTAAGGCGTTTGATAAGGTTCACCATGGTAGGCTTCTGCAGAAAATGCAGATGTATGGGATTGGGGGTGATCTAGGAAATTGGATCAGGAATTGGCTAGCGGATAGGAAACAGAGGGTGGTGGTTGATAGTAAATATTCATCATGGAGTGCGGTTACAAGTGGTGTACCTCAGGGATCTGTTTTGGGGCCACTGCTGTTTGTAATATTTATTAATGATCTGGATGAGGGTATAGTTGGGTGGATTAGCAAATTTGCTGATGACACCAAAGTCGGTGGTGTGGTAGACAGTGAGGAAGGGTGTCGTAGTTTGCAGGAAGACTTAGACAGGTTGCAAAGTTGGGCCGAGAGGTGGCGGATGGAGTTTAATGCGGAGAAGTGTGAGGTAATTCACTTTGGTAGGAATAACAGATGTGTTGAGTATAGGGCTAACGGGAGGACTTTGAATAGTGTGGAGGAGCAGAGGGATCTAGGTGTATGTGTGCATAGATCCCTGAAAGTTGGGAATCAAGTAGATAAGGTTGTTAAGAAGGCATATGGTGTCTTGGCGTTTATTGGTAGGGGGATTGAATTTAGGAGTCGTAGCGTTATGTTGCAACTGTACACAACTCTGGTGCGGCCGCACTTGGAGTACTGTGTGCAGTTCTGGTCCCCACATTACAGGAAGGATGTGGAGGCTTTGGAGAGGGTGCAGAGGAGGTTTACCAGGATGTTGCCTGGTATGGAGGGGAGATCCTATGAGGAGAGGCTGAGGGATTTGGGATTGTTTTCGCTGGAAAGGCGGCGGCTAAGAGGGGATCTTATTGAAACATATAAGATGATTAGAGGTTTAGATAGGGTGGATAGTGATAGCCTTTTTCCTCTGATGGAGAAATCCAGCACGAGGGGGCATGGCTTTAAATTGAGGGGGGGTAGTTATAGAACCGATGTCAGGGGTAGGTTCTTTACCCAGAGGGTGGTGAGGGATTGGAATGCCCTGCCAGCATCAGTAGTAAATGCGCCTAGTTTGGGGGCGTTTAAGAGATCCGTAGATAGGTTCATGGACGAAAAGAAATTGGTTTAGGTTGGAGGGTCACAGTTTTTTTTTTAACTGGTCGGTGCAACATCGTGGGCCGAAGGGCCTGTTCTGCGCTGTAATGTTCTATGTTCTATGTTCTATGTTCTAAAACCTTTTGTAATTTTGATGGCCTCTATTAGGTCATACTCAGCCTTCCCTTTCCAAGAGACCCAGACCTATCCTCTCCTGATAGTAAAAGATCCTTTAGGTCGGAGTGATTATAACATGTAACAGATTCATTTGCAAGGTAAGAAATGTGGACCCATTACTAGAGTCTTAAAAACTTAAATAAAGACAATTACAAGGATATGAATAATGAGTTGGCTAAAGTTGACTGGGAAAAGAGGCAAGATGATAGAGAAGCAGTGAAGGCATTTAAGGAGATATTTCACAACACAAGTGAAAGACTCTAAGAAAAGGATGTACCATCCATGGTTAACTATAGAAGGTGAGGGTGCACAAGAAGAGTTGTTCAATGCTGCAAAAGGTGAGTGGTAGCCCAGACGAAAGTGAACATTTTAGAAATCAGCAAAAAAAAACAAGGGAAGAGAAATTGGAGTTTGAGAAAACAAGCACGGAATAGAAAAACAGAGTGCCCCAGTAAAAATATCACCCATATCACTACCCCCTAATGCAAGCAATGGAATATTAGGAAAGTGACTGCAACTCAAGCTCTGATGAGCCCCTGTCTTCACTGCATTTTTAGTGTAATTACTTGCCTCCACATGCAGGTCCTATTTTGGAGTCTTCAGCTTTATTTTGTGTATGTGTATGCGTGAGTGAGTGCATGTGTGGTATGCACGGGGGCAGTGAGTGGGTTGGGGGGGGGGGGGGGGGTGAAGTGGGGAGAGGAGGTGCTGTGCCAGGTTTTGTAGGTTGTATTCACTTGGTATGCAGAGACTGATTAAGCAGATTGCAAATTGCTACCAGGATGACTTGACGGTCATTAAACAACTGCTTGCACTTGATCGCGATCCCTTCAAGTGATTTTGTACAATTTAACTGTTCAGCGGATTTAAACTCATAAATCAACCAACAATGTTTTGCCCACAACATGAGCAAGATAAACAAACAGTTATCCATTTCTTGGTCACCTCGTCAAATGCAGAGTGTTTTCCATAACTATTGCTCAGGGTTCAGTTAGTAATCAGACCTACCAGGGAATGTTGGGGAGAGAGTTTTTAAAAATTTGTTTATGGGATGTGGGCATTGCTGGCTGGACCAGCATTTGTTGTGCATCCCTAACTGCCCTCCATTTCAGGAGGCATTTGAGAGTCAACCACAGTGCTGTGTTTCTGGAATCACATGTAGGCCAGACCAGGTAAGGATGGCAGATTTCCTTTTACAAAAAGGACATTAGTGAATCAGATGGGTCTTTATGACAATCAACAATGGTTTCATGATCATAATTAGACTTTTAATTCCAATTTGTTATGTTGAATTCAAATTTCACCATCTGCCGTGGTGGGATTTGAACCCAGGTCTTGCCTTGGGTCTCTGGATTACTAGCTATTATAACTATGCAAATCCCCTAACATCTCCCTCAAAAATCAAGCAAACTATATTTTAACAAGTATCTTTTGGGTACTGTGTAGAAAAGGTGAATCAAAATTGAGGAGAGAAACAGAAAGGAAATGACAACAAAAAGAAATGTTGACAGGAAGATTTTAATTTTCCATATTTCTGAGCTACTCCTGCCTTTACTGAACCTTCTTTCCTGGGCCTCTGATCATTTTGGTATTTTTGATCTGTGGCTACCCTGGCTTGGCTCGGATCTAAAGACCTACATTTTGAGACAGCAAGCAGAGACAGATGCAAAACAAGGAAAAGAGGGAACCAACAATATTCCAAAAGTTTTGGCACTTTTCCCCAAAGGAAGAGAAAAGGTCAGAAAGCCGTCTTTGTTCCATTCCCAGTAGAAATTTTGATTTAGAAGAAAAATGATACAACTGTACAAAGCCAATTTCCTTGGAAACATTTCCCTTGTCCAGGAGTATTTTGCGGTTAAGAATTATACAGTGAATCATTACTCAGTTCCAAGACAACAAACATCTCGAGCGATCATCCAAGCACTGAAGCTATAAAGGAAAGAATCAGGTACAAACATTGTACACACGCTGCCCTCCATTCCTATTCCAAATTTTCCATACACTGAGATAACATTACAATTTTCACCATTGTCATTCCTCACAGAAATGGCTCAAGGAGTTCTTGTTTCTAAACTTGTCTGTCCTCACCTGTCTTAATGGGATATTTTGCCAGAACGAGGTGACTTCTCACAAATGAACCACTTGCAAGCTGACCAATAACAAAGATATCTTGCCTGCAGTGCAATTTGGCTGGGATGGGCTGCTGGTGCCCAAGATATTGAACTGTTCAAGATTGTAAACTGGCTGCAACTTCAAATCAACAATAACACCAGCTCAAAGTGGTACATAATGAGACAGCTCTCCATCGTCCTTTGCTATGTCACATGTCCAGTTTCACATTCTCCTATAATACACAAAACCCCAGAAAATTCAGAATTGCTTCAGTGAGCTTTACTATGTTGAACATTTAAAAATAAAACAAAGCCAACAGCAGCACTTTCAGGTGCTAACTTCTACCTACAAAATACAAATTTAGTATGGCACACTGAACTTACACGCAGGTTCATACCGGATGTGGTTTCAAAACCTACTACCAGCAACTGATGCCTCTTCTGTCTGCCATGCCTACAGGCCATGAAGACCCAACAGGCATGAAACTAGCAGCTATGTGCAACAATATTTTACTTATGAACACAAATAAGGCAGATTCTCAATTTTATTGAACCATCCAGTCAGGTAACTGTCCGTTAAATGAACAGATGACCACATGGCCTGCTCTATATATTTATACAATCTTCGTATCCATTCATTCACATAACACAAGTTGTGCTGTTGAGCCCATTATTTTTCATTACACCCCCCAGATCGTGGTCTACTTCCAATGTATACATTGTTCCTATTTTTAAACTACATTCAAGAACTGCCTAGGAGGGCAAAATTGACTTGACTTTGACCAACAGCTGCAAGGTACTTGTTGTATATATGGATGATAACAACTACTACAGGGTGGACATGGAAACTGACCATAGTTCAGAATACCATTCAACTGGAGAGAGGGAAAAGGAATATGATAATGATAAGGGACTGTGTTCAGTGGATAGACATGTCTCTGCATTCTTAACCAGGAGTTCTGAAGGTTGCATTGCCTGTCTAGTGCCAGGGTTAAGGACACCCCCCTGCAGCTGGAGATGAATTTGGACAGGGAAGGGGAGGATCCAGTTGTCCAATGGACCATGCAGAAACCAATGACAAGGGGTAGAACTAGGAATGATGTTTCACCGAGTGAGATTGAGGGGTTAAAACACAATCTCAAAAATAATCATCCTTGGATTGTTAACTGGACCAGTTGACAAGAGTCACACAGATTAGAGAATTAAACATGTGACTCAACTGGTGGTAGGAGAAAGTGTTTTGATTCATGGGACATAGGCATCAGAACCAGGGAAAGAGAAAACTGTTTCTCTTGGGATATGCTCCACCTCAATAGGCCTGGGATCAACATCCTGTCAAACTGTAAAACAAGAGGATGTCAGTCAGACTTTAAACTGACAGTGGGAAGGGTGGGACAGAAGAGGGTTCAGTTGAAGGTAGATTTATAAATTTAAAGAGTAGTGTGTGTAATAGAGTAGTGTAATGGCTCTCTGGATGTGTATTCACAAGAAGTTGGACAAATTAGTGGCACAAATAAAATTTAATGGTTTAGATCTGATTGTCATTGCAGAGGCATGGTTACAAGGTGACCAAGATTGGGAAATGATTCCATGACACAGCATTTCAAAAAGGCATACAGAATGGAAAAGAGAGGGGAGTAGCACCAATAAGATGACATAAGGATATTAGTGAGAAATGATTTTAGCTTAGACGATCAAGAAGTAGAATCAGTAAAGGTGCAAATAAGGATGGATGAGGGTCGGAGTGATGGTTTAGAGGACAACAGCAGCTACTGTTGGATAAATATTAAGAAATAATTAGAGTTTGCAACAAAGGTATTATAAGAATGATAGGAAATTTCTTCATGCAGTGCAGAGGTGCACGATTCACAAAAAGCTAGCAAATAGGTCCAACAATTAGTTAAGGCGGCAAATAGCATTTTGGCCTTAATTGCAAAGGGGTTAGAGTTTAAAAATAGGGAGGTTTTGTTGCAATTGTACAGGGTGATGTTGAGGCCTCAACCAGAATAGTATGTACAGTTCTGGTGCCCTTACCCTAAAAAAGGATAAAAGTAACATTGGAGACAGTCCAAAGGAGATTCACCAGGCTAATTCCTGGGATGAGAGGGTTGTTCTATCAAGAGAGACTAAATAGTCTGGATTCCTTGGAGTTAAGAGTGAGGGGGTGATCTTATTCAAACATGAAAAGGTCCTGAGGGGGCTTGACAGGGTAGACGAGAAGTTTTCAAACAAGGAGACATAGCTACAAGATAAAAGGCCGGTCATTTAAAACTGCGGCATGTAGAAATTTATTCTCAGAGGGTGGTGAATCTCTGGAGTTCTCTACCCCAAAGCATAATGGAGGCTGGATCAACAGAAGCATTTAAAGTGGAGGCGAATAAATATGTGATAGATCACGGAATAGAGAGCTATGGGAAAATGGCACAGAAAAAGAGTGGAGGCCGGCATAGATCAGCCATGATCGTAGGGTTATTTTCACTGGAAAGACAGAAGCTGAGGGGAGACTTAGAACATAGAAAAGCTACAGCACAAACAGGCCCTTCAGCACACAAGTTGCGCCGAACAATTTCCTTACCTTCGAGGCTCATCTATAACCCTCTATCTTACTAACCTCCATGAACCTATCCAAAAGTCTCTTAAAAGACTCAATCGAATCCGCTTCCACCACCATTACCGGCAGCCGATTCCACGCACCCACCACCCTCTGAGTGAAAAACTTACCCCTATACCTACTCCCCAGCACCCTAAACCTGTGGCCTCTCGTGACAACCATTTCAGCCCTGGGTAAAAGCCTCTGAGAATCCACTCTATCAATACCTCTCAACATCTTATACACCTCCATCAGGTCACCTCTCATCCTTCACCACTCCAAGGAGAATAGACCTAGCTCTCTCAACCTATCCTCATAAGGCATACCACTTAATCCCGACAACATCTTCGTAAATCTCCTCTGCACCCGTTCTATGGCTTCCACATCCTTTCTGTAATGAGGCGACCAGAACTGGGCACAGTACTCCAGGTGGGATCTGACCAGGGTCCTATACAGCTGCAGCATTATCTCCCGATTTCTAAACTCAATTCCTCTATTGAAGGCGGCCAGTATTCCATACGCCTTCTTAACCACAGCCTCTACCTGCGATGCCGCTTTGAGCATCCTATGAACCCGGACCCCAAGATCCCTCTGTTCTTCCACACCGCCAAGCATCTTACCCTTATTATATTCTGCCATCCTATTCGACCTGCCAAAATGAACCACCACACACTTATCTGGGTTGAAGTCCATCTGCCACTTCTGCGCCCAGTCTTGCATCTTATCTATGTCTCGTTGCAACTGCTGACATCCCTCTACACTATCCACAACACCAACCTTTGTGTCATCAGCAAACTTGCCAACCCATCCTTCCACTTCCTCATCCAGGTCATTTATAAAAATCACAAAGAGCAAGGGTCCCAGAACAGATCCCTGCGGCACTCCACTGGTGACCGACCTCCATGCTGAAAAAGACCCATCTACAACCACTCTTTGCCTTCTGTGGGTAAGCCAGTTCTGAATCCACAAAGCAATGTCCCCTTGTATCCCATGCCCCTTCACTTTCTCCATTAGCCTTGCATGGGGCACCTTATCAAACACCTTAATGAAATCCACCTAAACCACATCTACCGCTCTTCCCCCGTCTAAGTGTCTCGTCACATCTTCAAAAAACTCACTCGTAAGGCATGATCTGCCTCGGACAAAGCCGTGCTGGCTACTTCTGATCATACTATTCCTTTCCAAATGTTCATAAATCCTGCCTCTCAGGATCTTCTCCATCAACTTACCTACCACTGAGGTTAGACTCACCGGTCTATAATTTCCTGGGCTCTCTCTTCTCTCTTTCTTGATAGAGGTCTACAGAATTACGAGGGGCATAGACAGGGTGGATAGTCAGAAGCTTTTTCCAAGGGTGGAACTGTCAATTACAAGGGGGCACAGGTTCAATTGAGAGGGGGAAAGTTTAAGGGAGATGCGCAATGTAAGTTTTTCAAGCAGCAAGTCGTGTGTGCCTGGAAGGTGCTGCTAGAGGTGGTTGTGGAAGAAAGCACATTAGCAACATTTAAGAGGCAGCTGGATGGGTACGTCAATAGGGAGGCAATAGAGAGATGCATACCGAGTAAGGGCAGAAGTTTTTTTTTAAAAAAGTTTTTTAAAAGTTTAGTTAGGGCATCATGATCAGCACAGGCTTGGAGGGCCGAAGGGAGTGTTCCCGTACTGTACTTTTCTTTGTATTGAATGGCAGGGCAGGATAAAGGCCTGATGGCCTACTCCTGCTTCTATTTCTCATGTTTGTGTGTTCATATTGATAGAACCAATCAAACTGGTAAAAGGTGTCTATAATGTTTTCATGCATTTTAGAACAATATATTGGGGAACCAACTAGGAATAAAATCAATTTAAATCTACAATCATGCAGTGATATTGATACCTGGAATAAGTGGATTGTCTTGTGAGGATGGGATGGACAGGCTGGGTTTGTTTCCACTGGAGCTTAATAGAGAGAGGGATGACTTGATTGAAGTATAGAAGATCCTGAATGGTCTTAGCAAGGTGCATGTGGAAAGGAAGTTTCCTCTTGTGGAATGATTCATCATGTCCAAAATGCTGTTTTAAAAGTAGGGGGGTCACTTTTTTTTTTAGGACAGAGTTGAGGAAACACTTTTTATTCAAGGGTTGAGACACTTTGGAACTCTGCCTCAGCAGGCAGTGAGGGCGGGATCATTGAATTTTTAAGGTGGAGGTGGATTTTTGCTCTGCTCCTATTTATCATCTTACGTTATGAAAGCATACTCATAAATCGCAGAACTGTTCAGGTGCAGAAGGCCATTCAGCCCATCATGTTGGCACCAGCTCTTGAAATGAGCATCATGACTTGGTGCCATTCTCCTGCCTTTACCCCATAACCCCTGCACATCGTTTATCTAATCCCTTCTTGAATACCTCGATTAAACCTGCCTCCACCACACTCCCAGACAGTAAATTCCAGATCTAAACCACTCGCTGTGAAAAAAGTTATCAGGTTTGCGTCTTGTACAAATCACTTTAAATCTGTGCCCACTCATTCTTGATCGTTTTGAGAATAGTTTCTCCCCAACTACTTTGTCCAGGCCCATGATTTTGAACACCTCTATCAAATCTCCTCTTAGCATTCTTCACTCCAAGGAAAACAGTCCCAACCTCTCCAATCTATCTCTATAACTGAAGTCTCTCACCCCTGGAACCACTTGTAATTCTCTTCTGCACTCTTTCCAATACATTCACAAGTTTGATTGGGTGGGGTAGCAGAAGAGAGCGAGAGAGCATGCGCGATCCTGAATGGATGAACACGGCAGGAGGGAGGATAATATGATTAAATGTTATATTAAAGATACAAGACGGCATTTATTTTGAGATAAACATTTAAATAAAAAAAGGGTGGTAAGGTGGTACAGTGGTTAGCACTGCTGCCTAACAGCACCAGGGACCCGAGTTCAATTCCGGCCTTGGGTGACTGTGTGGAGTCCACACATTCTCCCAGTATCCGCGTGGGTTTCCTCCCGTAATCCAAAGATGGACAGGTTAGGTCGATTAGCCTTGCTAAATTGTCCCTTAGTGTCCCATGATGTGTAGGTTAGGGGAAAGGGTCTGGGTAAGATACTCTGTTGGAGAGTTGGTGCTGACTTGATGGGTCGAATGGCCTGCTTCTGCACCGTAGGGATTCTATGATATTAATTCTATCCCAAATAATTGTTTCTAGAAGCTTCCTCACCACTGAAATTAAACTGGTCTGTAATTACTGGGCTCATCCTTATAACCTTTTTTGAACAGAGGTGCAATGGTTGCAATTTTGCAGTCGTCCAGCACCTCTCCTGGGACATGGGAAGACTGCAAGATTATGGCCTCTGCCCCTGCAATTTCCACTCTCACCCCCGTCAATATTCTTGGATGCATCACATCAGGTTCTGGTACCTTGTCAGCTTTCAATACCAACAGTTTATCCAGTGCCACCTCCTCATCAATTCTTTTGTACTCAGCTAGTTTAGATTTTTCCTCCTCTTACAATTTATGTCTTCATCCTTTTATTTATGTACCTACAGAAGACATTGGGATTGCCCTTTATGTTGGAAGCCAGTCTTTCCTCATAGTCCCTCTTTGCTTCTTGTATTTGCTTTTTCACCTTCCTTCTGTATTCGGCCTGGTCCTCAATTGCATTTTGCATCTGATACTCGTCAAAAGCACACTTTCTTCTTCAGCTTCATTCTTAAAAATTATTTCATGGGCAGTGGGTGTCACTGGCTGGCCCAGCATTTATTGCCCATTCCCAATTGTCCTTGAAGGGGCATTTAATCACATTGCTGTGGCTCTGAAGTCACATGGGGCCAGACCAGTTAAGGACAGCAGGTTTCCTTCCCTAAAGCATATTAGTGAACGAGATGTGTTTTTATGATAATCGATAATGGTTTCATAATCACTAGACTTTTAATTCCAGATTTTTATTGAATTCAAATGTCACCATCTGCCATGGTGGGATTCAAACCTGTATCCCCACAGCATTACCCTGAGTATCTGGAATACTAGTCCAGTGACAATACTACTACACCATTGCCTCATTTTTAATCCAGGAAACTCTGAATTAATTTGTCCTACATTCCCGTTCTCTCCCCATTCAATTCATGGGCCCCCAACCCTCTTATTCAATGACCCTTTGATAACTTATGATAACACAAGCAAAGTCATGAACTTGCTACACAAGATATGGCATGAGCATGTATCCCACCAGCATGCTGGGGCATCAATGGCCTGTGCCACCAATGATGTTTTTCATAATACAACTACAGTGAACTAACTTCCCCTAGACCCAACAGCCGAAGATGCATTTTTATTAGACTCAAGTATTGTTTCCAAGTAAGGTAAAACTATCACTTTCAAACTAGTCAAACCCAAGCTAAAGTTGGATCATAAAGATGCATGAACTGACTGGCTCCGGTTCATAAATCTAATTTAACAAAAGCACCATCAATCTTGGTTGTGTATACAAAAAGTGCCATTATTTATACAAAAGGTATTTTTTGTTCTGCATAAATCACGTTGAAAACTTTAAAGCAAGTCTAAAAGGCAATAAGACATGTGGTGGCCATCCCATTACCTTTGGAACAATAGAATGAACCATGCACAAACTTGGGTCAATAAACTGGTTTCAAATCTCTCACATTGCTTTGTGCAAGTGGAACCAATGTGGAGTTTATAGAACTGATATTTTAGCTAATTTTCCCTTGGTGAATGTTTTATCGGGTGTTATTTGAACAGGCTGCTGATTGCAGTTGAACAATTCTTCATGGTTTAGCAGGGCATTGGAGTGCCCATGAGCTCTGGGGAGTAAGGAAGAGAGTTTGGACATCCACTATTGAGCACTCGATCTCAGCCATATTTTTCTCGGAAAGCATCGCATTTGGAGCATTGCGTGCAATTCTGGTCGCCACGCTACCAGAAGAATGTGGAAGCTTTGGAGAGCGCGCAAAGAAAGTTCCCCAGAATGTTGCCTGGTTTCAAGGGTGTTGAATACGAGGAGAGGTTGAATAAACTGATTGTTTTCACTGCAAAGACAGAGGCTGATGGGAGGCCTGATAAAGGTCTACAAAATTGTGAGGGGCAAAGACAGGGTGGATAGTCAGAGGCTTTTCCCAGGGTGGAAGTGTCAATTACAAAAGGGCACAGGTTCAAGGTGAGGGGGAAGTTTAAGGGAGGTGTGTGGGCAAGTTTTTCACGTAGAGTGTGGTGGGTACCTGGAATGCACTACCAGAGGATGTGGTGGAAGCAGGCACATTAGCAACAGTTAAGAGTCATCTGAATGGGTACATAAATAGGGAGGGAATAGAGGGATATGGACCGAGTAAGGAAATAAGTTTTGATCGACAGGGGCTTGGAGGGCCAAAGGGCCTGTTGCTGTGCTGTACGTCTTTGTTCTCGAGACCAGATTGCTCTTCACTGGAGATGAATTTGGAAATGCACTTGAATGCTTTTTAGAAGCCAGTACAGGATGGCCACAAATGGAAGCCAGTGCCAGCTCCTATGCCATTATTAATGTTGCACTATGACCTCATGTCATCAGGGTCATTGGTAGTATTTGATTTTACACACAAACAGAACTGCTGGAGGCAATTTTCGTGGAGCAATAATCACTGCAGCTCTCGTCTCTGTGGCAGGGTTACGAAAACACAGCTTGCCGAATGCTGATCAACAGTTCAGTTTTACTGGGAAAGTTCACTGTGCTAGTTTCTGTCCATCCACAAACTCCTCTTGGGAAAAGTTACTCCAGAAAGCTTCGAGAAAGGTTAACTGAGTAATAGGCACATTGCGCTCTCACCGTCAGTTTTATAGATCATCAGCAATTAATTTTCACTCAAAACTTCATCTGCTCATTTTTGGGCATTATCTTGCCCCAGTTTTGTTGTCAATTCTGCAAATAGTATTCTCAGGAATGCCTTGAAGTTTTTTTTAAAATAAAAAGGTAACCAAATGTGTTAAGGCACTTGGATCGAACGCACACATTCATAATTAGTTGTTTCCATATTCATGTATTGAATATGGTGGGATGAAAATTCTTGAAGTAAGGGACACTTCTTTTAAATAAATAACATATACTTACATTAATAATGACTGCCAACTTCCCAATCCCTCGGAGGATGTCGTACCAGATTCCTAAATGCAACAGGAAAACCATTATTCTCTTTTGTATCATTTTGGGTATTGTCAAACTAGCTTCATATTACTCCCCTACATAGCTGCTATATCTTCAAATTATTAAAAAGAGGACAAATCCAACCCACACTGAATTTCTCTCAAGTTTTCATTCATTCAGACGTAGTTACAAACACTGAAAAATGACTCAGTGGGATCAAGGGAGGCGATGGCCTAGTGGTATTATTGCTAGATTATTAATTCAGAAACTCAGCTAATGTTCTGGGATCCCGGGTCCAAATCCCACTGTGGCAGATGGTGGAATTCGAATTAAATAAAGTATCTGAATGAAGAATCTACTGATGACCATGAAACCATTGCCGATTGTCGGAAAAACCCATCTGGCTCACTAATGTCCTTTAGGGAAGGAAATCTGTCGTTCTTACCTGGTCCAGCCTACATGTGACTCCAGAGACACAGCAATGTGGTTGACTCTCAACTGCCCTCTGAAATGGCTTAGCAAGCCACTCATTTTCTAGGGTGGCTAGGGATGGGCGATAAATGCTGGCCAGTCAGCGACGCCCATGTCCCATGAATGAATTTTTAAAAATCTTAGAACAGACAAAACCATAACTACCAATAGAACTGCGACAGAAAGACAGACAACTGAAGCACCACTGCTGCATTATCTATATATTTGGAAGGATTCCAATTCAATGGTCTAGGTGACATAGTAGAGTTGTACAATGATGCACAGACATCGTCATCTGAATACTTTACATAAAAAGCTAAAGGCCAGTCTTCGGGCTTCCTCCATTAGGTGACACAATAATGAAGGTCAGATGTCTCACAGCATTGGACACCGATAGGGTTGAACAACTATTCTGACTTCCAAATAGTAGAAATTTTGTTTGTTGCCCAAAGTATTCCTCAACAGCACCCGCTTTGCAAGTAATGGTTGACTGCTTGAACATTTCCGAGTCAGCACTGAGAGGCGCGGGGGGATATCACTGACACTGTTTGTGTGAAGCTGCATTTGATGCAGAAACACGGGAATGATATGGAATGTGGAGGTCTAACAATAGCTAGTACATCCCGAAAAGTGATACAAAAGGGTGGAAGTCAAGATGAAGAGCAAGTACTTAAGAGTCGTTTCAGTCCCAATCCTGTGCAGGATTAATAGAGTGCTCAGCTCCAAGTGTGAAAAAGATTGACCATCATAAACGAGAGAGGGGGTGTGGGCAAGAACGCATGGTGAGAAAGAGGGCATGGGCGTGAGCAGAGACAGAGAGCGGGGGAGAGAGTGCGTGGAAGTATGAGAGTGCGCGCAAATTTAAATTTGGAGCTGTGTCAATCAGGGTTAATGGGAAGTACTTTTTCCACACAAAACGATCATGTAAATCTGATATCCATGTCATCAAAAAACTCAATTTGATCATTTGAAATTTTCAAAACTAACATTGATAGATTTTTGTTAATTTAAGGGTACTGAATCTAAAGTGGGGAGATGGAGTTAAGATGGAGATCAGCTATGGTTTAACGATGGCAGAACAGTCTTTGGGCCCGGGGGGGGGGTTGGGGGTGGGTGCAGAATGGCAGAGTCCTTTTAATACGTTCCTTGGCCTAACTTACAAGACCATGATTTTCTATTTTATGAACTGAGTCAGCATTGCTAACGCTGGTAACTAATCTATGGACCCCTTAATTTAAGGAAATTTAATTTAATTCTTTTATTCCCATGAAGATTTTTCATTTTAACAATTCAGGGCATTCGCAGATAGATTGTGTCAACTCTACAGTTGGTTTAAGTAAGGATACTGTAATGATTCTAGCCAAGTTAGATAAGAGTTAATGTTTTGTTGACCAACCTTGGAATATTGGCTATTTCTGGAGCTTCCCAACATATGGTGTGTATATAAAATGAAGCCAGAAAACCTGATGGTTGCTATCTCCCACAAAATAAAATCTGGGAATTAGCTTAATGACTAGTTTCCATGATTTTACAGATGCTACTGAAATTTAAAAAGCTACTTTCTATTTTTAAATATGTTAACTCATTGTTTACCGTGAGTGCATCCCAACTTCAGAACTTGAGGATTTCAGTGGTGCAAACTCAAATAAAACAGAAAGCAAATGCTGCCAATGCCTCTCATTCAAGTATTGATTTTTGTAGGAATATTTCTTGAACGTCATTGTTTCCCCCTCCCCTTGAATGTTATTTATATATGTATTTTTACTAACTTTGTGGAACTAAGTCCTTTCTTTACCACGGCGGCATGGTGGCACAGTGGTTAGCACTGCTGCTTATAAGCACCAGGGACCCGGGTTTGATTCCTGGCTTGGGTCATTGTCTGCGTTGAGTTTGCACGTTCTCCTCGTGTCTGCGTGGGTTTAGTCCAGGTGCTCCAGTTTCCTCCCACATTCTGAAAGATGTGCTGGTGAGGTGCATTGACCCGAACAGGCGCCAGAGTGTGGCAACTAGGGGAATTCCACAGTAACTTCATTGCAGCGTTAATGTAAGCCTTACTTGTGACTAATAAATAAACGTTTGGGGCGGCACGGTAGCACAGTGGTTAGCACTGCTGCTTCACAGCTCCAGGGTCCTGGGTTCGATTCCCAGCTCGGGTCACTGTCTGTGTGGAGTTTGCACATTCTCCTCGTGTCTGCGTGGGTTTCCTCCGGGTGCTCCGGTTTCCTCCCACAGTCCAAAGATGTGCAGGTTAGGTTGATTGGCCAGGTTAAAAATTGCCCCTTAGAGTCCTGAGATGTGTAGGTTAGAGGGATTAGTGGGTAAATATGTGGGGGTAGGGCCTGGGTGGGATTGTGGTCGGTGCAGACTCGATGGGCCAAATGGCCTCCTTCTGCACTGTAGGGTTTCTATGATTCTATGATATAGCTAACAAACTTGAAGAATGGGAAGGTTAGATCAACTCTCTTCCTGACAATCTTAAATGAGCCGTGCATGAATGTCCAGTCCATAATGATATGTTTTAACTGCAGAGAATTCTGGTAGAATTGTCCCTTTGTCTTTACTTTACAAAGTGTATACTTTGAACCATGAGTCAGTGCTTCCCTTTCACCTGATAGTGGGTACGCAAAGATATTTTGCATATTATTCCAGTCAGACCAACTTTAAAGATTTGTTCACAGGATGTAAACATCGCTGGCCAGGCCAGCATTAAATGCCCTCAGGGATGGGCAATAAAGAGTCAACCACATTGCTGTGGCTCTGAAGTCACATGTAGACCAGACTGGGTAAGGATAGCAGATTTCCTTCCCAAAAAAAAATACATTAAAGTTAATTTATTAGTCACAAGTAAGGCTTACATTAACACTGCAATGAAGTTACTGTGAAATTCCCCTCGTCGCCACACTCTGGCGCCGGTTCGGGTCAATGCACCTAACCAGCATGTCTTTTCAGAATGTGGGAGGAAACTGAGCACCCGGAGGAAACCCACGCAGACACAGGGAGAACATGCAAACTCCACACAGACAGTGACCCAAGCCAGGAATCGAACCTGGGTCCCTGGCAGTGTGAAGCAGTAGTGCTAACCACTGTGCCACCCCCCAGTGAACCAGACGGGTTTTTTTTTTAAAAACATGACAATCGACAATGGTTTCATGGCCATTAGACTTTTAATTCCACTTTTCTTTTAATTCAATTCAAATTTCACCATCTGCCATAATGGGCTTTGAACCCGGGCCCCCAGAGAATTATCCTGGGTCTCTGGATTACTAGTTTAGCGACAATACCACTGCACCACCACCTCCCTCTATTGGTGACCACATCTCTTCAAATCAAAGGCCCAAATATTTAAGCAACAAAAGAGTCACCTTCATCCGTGTTTTGATTAAGTTACATAATTCGCTGTGCCACAGTCCAGATTAGTTTAGTTAGCAGGGACTTGGCCACAAACTTAAAGGTTTCAAATATCTCTTAATTGAACAGCAACTACAAACAATGAAATTCTAAAAGTGAAGCAGAAGTACTGGAAATAAAAGTAAAATCACACTTTTCAGAACTTTATTATTAAAAGACTGATCATTTGCACTTTTTGAAGGGACTTTCCCCCCAACCTTTGATCCCAGGTTAGATGACCTGTTGATGGGCATTTTATTTAGCCTCCAGAATGAATTTTCTTCAGGAAAATAACGTGGGCCGGAAGTCTCTGACCTTGCCCACGGCTGGGATTCTCCAGTCCCGCTGCTGTGAATAGAAACTGGGCTGTGCGCCAAATTCACCACTCTCTCTGGCAGCGGCAGTGGGGCAGGTGAGATCGGAGAATCCCAGCCCTAGTTCCTGGACAGTTCCAAACAAAAGGAATGACTTCAAAGCACCGTCCCATGTAACATTCCAGGTTGCACTGTGATAGGGTTCACAAATACAACATAGCCACACAGGGCTAGCCCGTGTGTTGGTCATGAGTTCATAAGAACATGTTGGTAAACACAAATGGAAAAATGTTCTTGAAGAGTGAATGCTGATGAGTTGAAAGTAAAGTGGAGGTTTTGCTGAGCATTTGACAGTCAAAGTGTGCTAAAGGAACACCAGACATGAATCAAACTTGATTCTGTGAATGTAAATGATCATTGCAATTGCATCTGTTCATCTCACATGGGCATGGCACTATAACTCCAGTTTGTAAAATCAAATATCCTGTTAGCAGACTACTTGCATTGAAATTGAGTGAACGTGAACAATGGCTTAACAGGATAAAATGTCCAGTATACCTGGAATTCTTTGCCTGTTTAAAGGGGTGTTAAACACAAATATTTTAGTTGGAGTGTATAGTAGGGACTGGTTTGTTTGTGAAGATGGGACGGCACAGTGGCACAGTGGTTAGCACTGCTGCCTCACAGCACGAAGGACCCGGGTTCGATTCCCAGCTTAGGTCACTGGAGTTTGCATGTTCTCCCCTTGTCTGCATGCATGTCTTCCGGGTGCTCTGGTTTCCTCCTGCAGTCTGCAAGAGGTGCTGGTTAGTTGGTTTGACCATGCTAAATTCTCCCTCAGTGCACCCAAACAGGCGCCGGAATGCGGCGATTAGGGAATTTTCACAGTAACTTCATTGCAGTGTCAATGTAGGCTTACTTGTGACACTAATAAATAAACTTTAAAAATAATTTTTGATTTATAAAGTAAGTTCTTGTCATCTCATAGCTCATCATGAATTTAACAGGTCACAATTTACAGAGCAGACGGATGGAATTTAACCATCAACACAGGCACACACGCACACACTAACCGTTGCACCAAAACATCTCCTTATAATAAATACAAAGTGCCAAACTGTCCACTAATAGATATCTCCTGAAGTGTGTCACATTAGAAACCAAAGTCGCCGATTTGCTTACTCACAAAATAAATAATTTTAAATTAGAAAAAAATGAGAACAATAAATGAGATTTACTGACCGATATCCTTTGCTTTTGTTGCATCGGGTCTTCGGAGCTCACTGGTAAACTTCTTAGCATCCAGACGGATCTCAATGACATTGTTCAGTAGTGCAAATAGTGGAGCGAGTGGGAAGGAGGCCACAAATAGGGTTACAAATCCAAACTGGATTACTGCAGAAACAAATCATTTACATGCAGTCAATAATAGAGTCACACCAGAGGCTGTAACACACAAACATGGCTGTCATTAGTTCTGCACATTGCTATGTAAATTTTGGCCTGTATTTCATGGCCGGCAGCAAAGCAATGGTGCTCGTTGCCAAGCTCAAATAAATCTGCCGGCAATTATCTAGTGGGGCAGATTCACCCTTTCCACATCGATTCGAGGCTGGTGCCAAGTCGAGGTCGCTACTTGTCTGGGAACAGTGACATCATCGAGTAGGATAAGCAGCCAATCACAGTGAAGGATCTAGAGTGTTGTACTAGCTGGATCAACCACCAATTTGAAATAGTCCATCGAGTCCGTAACGCGGCTCAATTACACTTGTTCAGAAGCAATAGACAGTCATATGCTGGGATCCATTCTCTGCAAAAAGGAAAAGGTTCAAGCCTAGCATCCTCCTTTGAATTACCCACGAGCTTGGGGAGACAACAATTCCCGGTTGTTTTCTCAATGGCAACGCCTTGGCAAACCAGAGCTGATTTGTCAATCAATCAGCTCCCTTTGCTTCTGTAGTAGAAATTATTGAGACTGTTTGAAATTTGGCATTTGTCCTAATGAGTGCAAGACAAGAAGCTTTGGCAAGATGCGTCTCTTTTCAGCAATATTAAAGCTGCTGCCAGTTTGAGGGGTAATTTTACAGCAATTTTACTGTCAAAGCGACCACAAAAAAATGGACCTCTCAAAAACAAATGGCAGTAAACAAAATAAAACCTCCATTGTATTTTACAATGCACAGTTAAACCCTTGGTTCCCATGTGATTCAGTGCAAATTGCTATGTAAATTCCCAGATGAATTGATGAATCCAAGGCACCTTTCTAAAATTTTTGATATATGATTTCCTCATCATTGAACGTTCAGACATGTTGATAATTACTAGTGTCTCTATGCCTGAACTGGAGGTTGATTAATATCCTGGCAGGGAGATTTGTTAGAGCCACACGGGAGGGTTTAAACTAGTTTGGTAGGCAGATGGGACCCAAAGCAATAGAGGAGAAGGTTGAGAACAGCATGGAGGTCGAAGAGAACACGTTAAATAGTGTCAGTAATCTGAGTACTAGACAAGACAGGCAAGAGCAGGGCAGAGAGCAAAGGAAGTCTAAATTAAACTGCATTTATTTCAATGCAAGAGGCCTGACAGTCATGGCGGATGAACTCGGGGTCTGGATAGGTAGATGGGACTGGGATATTATAGCTATTACTAAAACATAGCTAAGGGAGGACTGGCAGTTCAATGTTCCAGGGTACAGATGCTATAGAAATCTAGAACAAGGAGGTAAGATAGGAGGGGGGAGTTGTTTTTGATTAGGGAGATCATCATGACGGTACTGAGGGGAGACATTTCTGAGGGTTCGCCCAGAGTCTACATGGATTGAACAGAGAAAAAGGGGGAGATCACTGATAGGATTGTACTAGAGGTCCTCAAATAGTCAGTAGCAAATTGAGGAGCAAATGTGCAAGCACATTACAGATAGCGCCAAGAAAATAATAGTAATTAAGGATTTTAACTTTCCCAACACTGACTGGGCCAGCCATCGTATTAGGAGCTTGGATGGAGAGCAATTTGTGTATTCAGGAAGAATTTCTCATTCAGTATGTGGATGGCCCGAGGGGGCAAAACTTGACCTCCTCTTGGGAAATAAGGAAGGGCAACTGACAAAGGTGTTAGTGACGGATCACTTTGGGACCAGTGACCATAATTCTATTAGTTTTAAGATAGCTATGGAGAACGTTAGGGCTGGCCAAAAAGTTAATATTCTAAATTGGGGCAAGGCCAATTTTGATGGTATTAGACAGAAACTTTCAACAGTTGCTTGGGGGAGTCTGTTGGCAGGCAAAGGGATTTCTGGTAAGTGGGAGGCTTTCAAAAGTGTGTTAACCAGGATTCAGGGTAAACACGTTATTTTTTTTAAAAAAAAAGAGTGAAGGGCAAGGCTGGTAGAAGTAGAGAACCCTGGATGACTTGAGATATTGAGACCCTGGTCAAAAAGAAGGAACAGCACATGACATGCGGAGGCAGCTGGGATCAAGTGAATCCCTTGGAGTATAGGGGGTGTAGGAGTAGAGTTGAGAGAGAAATCAGGAGGGCAAAAAGGGGTGGCACGGTAGCACAGTGGTTAGCACTGCTGCTTCACAGCTCCAGGGTCCCGGGTTCGATTCCCGGCTCGGGTCACTGTCTGTGTGGAGTTTGCACATTCTCCTCGTGTCTGCGTGGGTTTCCTCCAGGTGCTCCGGTTTCCTCCCACAGTCCAAAGATGTGCGGGTTAGGTCGATTGGCCAGGTTAAAACAAATTGCCCCTTAGAGTCCTGATGCGTAGGTCAGAGGGATTAGCGGGTAAATATGTGGGGGTAGGGCCTGGGTGGGATTGTGGTCGGTGCAGACTCGATGGGCCGAATGGCCTCTTTCTGCATTGTAGGGTTTCTATAAAAAAAAGGGGACACGAGATTGCTTTGGCAGATAAGGCAAAAGAGAATCCAAATACATAAGGTGCAAAAGAGTAACTAGGGAGAGAATAGGGCCTCTTAAGGATCAAGATGATCATCTATGTGCAGATCCTCAAGAGATGGACGACATCCTAAATGAGTATTTCTCATCAGTATTTACTGTTGAGAAAGACGTGGATGTTAGTGAACTTGGGGAAATAAATGGTGATGCCTTGAAGAATGTACACATTACATAGGTGGTTGTACTGGAAGTCTTAAAGTGCATCAAGATAGATAAATCCTTAGGACCTGATGGGCACAGCAGTTAGCACTGCTGCCTCAGTGCCAGGGAACTGGGTTCAATTCCCAGCTTGGGTGACTGTGTGTGGAGTTTGCACATTCTCCTTGTATTTGCATGCGTTTCCTCTCAGTCCAAAGATGTGCAAATTAGATGTCTGGGCCATGTTAAATTGCCCCTTTGTGTCAGAGGGACGAGCTAGGGCAAATGCATGGGGTTATGGGAACAGGGCCGGGGTGGGGGAGGAAGATTGTGGTCGGTGCAGACTCGATGGGCCAAATGGCCTCCTTCTGGACTGTAGGATTCTATGAAGTGTATCCCAGGACATCGAGGGGGGTTAGGGAGGAAATTGCAGGTCTCCTAGCAGAGATGTTTGAATTGACAGCCATAGGTGAGGTGCCTGAAGATTGGAAGGTGGCAAATGTTGTGTCTTTATTTCAGAAGGGCTGCAGGGAAAAGCCTGGGAATTGCAGGCCGGTGAGCCTAACATCTGCAGTGGGCAAGTTGTTAGAAGATATTCTGAGACACAAGCTAGAACTCTCTCGTCTCGCCTGCCATGGGAATTGTAGTGGGCAGGAGGGTGGGGGGGGGGGGGGGGGGTGGTGGTGGTGGTGGAGGGTAGAAGAGGAAGGGTAGGGCCATGGAAGGTCCATTGACCTAGGACAGGATTCTCCAGTTATGAGGTGTGTGTGGCTGGAGAATCCCGCCCAGAATTTGCAAGCATTTAGAGGGGCAAGGACTGATTAGGGACAGTCAGCATGGCTGTGTGTGGAAAATCATGCCTCATGAGTTTTCATGAAGGGGTAACCAAGAAGGTAGATGAGGGCAGTGCAGTTGACGTTATCTACATGGGCTTTAGCAAGGCCTTTGACAAGGTACCGCATAGTAGGTTGTTGCAACAAGGTTAAATCTCACGAGATCCAGGGCGAGGTTGCCAATTGAATACAAAATTGATGACAGAAGATAGAGATTGGTTGTAGAGGGTCGTTTTTCAAACTGGAGCGTGTGACTGGCTGTGTGCCTCAGGGATCGGTGCTGGGCTCACTCTTATTTGCCATTTATATTAATGATTTGGATGAGAATTTAGGAGGCATGGTTAGTAAGTTTGCAGATGTTACCAAGATTGGTGGCATAGTGGACAGTGAAGGTGGTTATCCAGGATTGCAATGGGATCTTGATCAATTGGGCCAGTGGGCTGATGAAGCTTGATTTAGATAAATGTGAGGTGATACATTTTGGTAGATCGAACCAAGGCAGAACTTAGTTTATGGTAGGGCATTGGGGAGAGTTATAGAACAAAGATCGGGTACAGCTTCATAGCCCCTTGAAAGTGGAGTCACAGGTGGACAGAGTGGTGAAGGCGGCATTCGGTATGCTTGGTTTCATTGGTCAGAACATTGAATACAGGAGTTGGGACACCTTGAAGTTGTATAAGACATTGGTAAGGCCATACTTGGAATACTGTGTACAGCTCTGGTCACCATTATAGAAAGGATATTATTAAACTAGAAAGAGTGCAGAAAAGATTTACTAGGATGCTACCAGGGCTTGATGGTTTGGGTTATAAGGAGAGGCTGGATAGACTGGGACTTTTTCTTCCCCTGGAGCATAGGAGGCTTAGGGGTGATCTTTTAGACATCTATAAAATAATGAGGGGCATAGAGGAGGTAGATAGTCAACATCTTTTCCCAAAGGTAGGGGAGTCTAAAACTAGAGGGCATAGGTGTAAGATGAGAGGGGAGAGATACAAAAGGGTCCAGAGGGGTAATTCTTTCACACAGGGTGGAGTGTGTCTGGAACAAGTTGCCAGAAATAGTAGTAGAGGTGGGTACAATTTTGTCTTTTAAAAAGCATTTAGACAGTTAACACGAGTAAGATGGGTATAGAGGGACATGGGCCAAATGCAGGCAATTGGGACTAGCTTAATGGTTAAAACTGTGCAGCATGGACAAGTTGGGCCAAATGGCCTGTATTCATGCTGTAAATCCCTATGACTGTGACACTGTACAATATAGTTACACCATCATGTGGCATGTCTGAAGCAGACAAAGTAATGACTTATACAACTTACAAAAGGTGAAACTTGAGGGAAGCGGGGTGAACCAGGATCCTAATTAGTCTGATAATTTGTACTGAGTTTCTGACAAAAAAAGGTGCGCAATTTAATGCTTTGAGGATTGAAAATCTTGGTTTTACATTTTTTTTAAAATCTCATCATGTGGAAGGAACATTTAAATTATTTTACAAGGCAGCAACAAGTGGAAAGACTCACCTCAACAATAGCTGAGCCAAAATAAAAACACTCTGAAGGAAACCAATGATTAGTTTGGCATTTTAACCGCTGTTGCTCTAATTCTCCCTCATTTTCAAAACAACATCTGGACAAAGCCCACAGGATTAGTGTCCCTGCTGCACATTTCAAAAGGGAGCATCACTCAGGTTGGAAGGACATTGCATAAATATTTGGTTGGAAACTCTGGAGAATGTATTCTTGTCAGCAACTTGGATGAGACAAGGAAGTTTCACAGTTTCTGTTACTGGGAAAGGCTTTTGTGAATGGGCCATCATTAAATCAGCAACAACCTGTGAAACATCGCAGTTTACGATTGCTGCGAGCCAGTCAGCAGAACGCAGCTCATGGCAGACTTTATAACTGTCTGTGGGCAACGCACTATCGATACACAAAAGAATGTTGTACTTATATACATCGTGCCTTTCATGTGGCCCGTGATATCCCAAAGCACTGCCAATTAATTACTTTTGGAAGCGCTGTCACTTTTGTTTTCGAAATAAACAGTGGCCAATTTGCAACCAGCAAAGCCCCACAAACAATGAGGCAAAGGAGTAATCAAAATCCTGCTCTTCTTCCAATTGTGCCGTGAAATCTTTTATGACTACTAAAACTTGGTTCAACGTCCCACCAGAAATACAGCACCAACCAAAATGCTAGAGTTCCTCAGCTCTGCACTCGTGCATCAACCTAGATAACGTGCCCGGGAGTGGGACAAGATGGGTTGAAGGATCTCTGTGCTGTAAACTTCCATGATAATGGCTCTAAATTACAGCCAACAGATGAAAATACGGCCAATCTGAAAGGATTAGTAAAATGCATCCAGATATTTGATTTGCATTCCTCAAGATAAGTGTTGGCGTAAAGATGAACTTGCAGTGGGAATGCACATTTATGTAACTTTGCTCTGAAATTGTACCAGTGCAGAGGAACAACAGACAACTTTCCACATGCGACTGAAAACATGGTGTAAAACTGTGTTAAACTATTGAAAAGCAGCAGCTAGCTGTTAAGATCTTGGAAGTCTTAACTTTTAGGCATGATCCTCTACACTGCAGAGCTCATCTATCAGAAATTTCAGAAGCCTTTGAGAAGATATCACTTGGAAATAATTTTTAAGGACGCAGTACTAATAAACTGCCAGCGTGAGATTCTACATGTATGCATCAAGCTTCACTCCTCCAGTTATTTTCCAATGCTGGAACAGTGTGGATGTTGATGTCCATGTCTCAATACTGTCTGAGAAATAGGCTCTCACACTAATTGACTGGAATGTATGAGAGATTCAGGCACAATTCAAAAACATATGTCATAGACCAGAAATTGTGGCTTTGGAAGAGGATCTACAGAGCAGTGAACAGCTATTCCATCCACACCAAGAGCCATAACCTTTTAACATGGGCAAGAGAGCAAATTTCAGGAAAGATTTAATATCACTGGAAAGCAAGTCAAACTCATATGGTGAATGTACAAAATTTGTGACTTTCAAAGGGTGTCTTGACAAATAAATGAATAGGTTGGCAATGGAGGGAGATGGTCCCCGGAAGAGTAGGGGTTTTTAGTTCAGTCGGGCAGCATGTCAGTGGGCCTGTTCCCGTGCTGTAATTTTCTTTATTCTTTGTACAGGGTGCAAATGATTTCATAAATTTGACAAAATGCTTGCTATTTTTCATTCAAGTCCTTTCTTTCTCACATTATTTAAGCAAATAGGCAATAGGAGGGTCAACTACTTGGATATTTTTCCCTTAGTCGAGTGAATTAGATCATAGATATGCAAGGTCAAAAACCTCTTTCCCACATGTGGTGGCTCTGGATTAACATCTGGATATTCCGAGCAAGATTCCAGCAAGCTGAAAACTGCACCAAAAATAGTCCATGCTGTGGTTAAACTTTACATGCTCAATTTCAGCCCAAATTAATTAAAAATGTTGTGGATGCGGATATATTATGCAGGGAAGCTGATGTGCTTTTAAGGGCATAGAGTAATTAAGGTGAAACTTTTTTTTTCCTCCCCAGTGACAAAAGGGTTGACAGCCAGAGGATATGGATTGAAGATAATTGACACAGAGCCAGAAGCAAAGTGAGGGATTTTTTTCTCAGGCAGTGAGTAATGATGATCTGGGGTGCACTGAAGTGGTGAAGGAAAAGCAGGTCCAATATTTAACTTTCGAAAGGGGATTGAATAAATACTTGGAAGTAGAAAAAAAAATAGGAAGCATTTTGTCAAATAATTTGCAGCCTATAAATTCCCATATGTTAGTTTGATTCATTTTCCAGTGATATTAGATTTTTCCTCAGAGACTTGTCAGTGAAATTCACTCTCGCCCAAATTAAAAGGCCACGGCTCGTGTGTGGATGGAATAGCTGAGCACTGCCGCATAAATCCTCCTCCAATGCACCAGTTTAAACCCAAATACAGTGAAAGGAGAGAGTGGATGTCCAATCAATTCCAAGAGCTGGCACAGGCATGACAGGCCGAGAGATCCCCTGAGCTGCATCACATTCTATTATAACCACATGACTAATATTTTATGTAGTCGCAACTACTCGAGTTCATTACAAATATAATTATGAAATGGATACAGAGTGAATCCGACGTGAAATTTACCCGATAAGTGGGCAGGATAGAACTACTTATTAAATTAACCAACACTTACTGAAAAAAGGAATGAAATGCAGACATTATATCAGCGTAATGTTATTTAGCAATACCTCCGGGAAAATGAATCTATTCATAAACTAAGCAGCCTTTTCAATCAAGGCATCCCAACAGGAGTTCTATTTAAAGAGTGAAACCCATCTGAAATGGCTGCGATATTGACAAGACATTGTCACCACATAGTAACATCAGCTCATCATACTCTTCACAGCAGGTTTTCTTCTTAAAAATAAAAAGGAACAGGAAAACATTTCTGGGGCCATTCCACACACTATCTACTCTGCAGTTTAGGGAATGCGGAAAATTAAGTCAAAGAAATCAGCAGAGAGACCCACATGCAGAAAGTTGGCAAAGCCTTTTTACATCCACGAGTGGTGGTGCTTGCTTTCAAGGAACCAAGATACTGCACTGAGCACAGTTTTATGCCAGCAAAAGGCAATGGGTATCAAAGTTTTAAGCGTTGCTCAGAAGTACATAAGCTTGGTGATTCTTTAGTCTTAAGGGCGACTATATACCCTTAAGACAAGCAATTTAAAAAGCAATGAGGAGGTCCCTGTTGCAGTCTCAAATATAGAGAGAAATATGGCTGAATTTTCCAGGCCTTCCCGCCGGTGGGATCTTCCAGTCCCACCAATGGTGACACCCCCATGGTGGATTTACTGGCGGCAGGGCTAGCAAACAATACAAAGCACTGTTGACATCAACAGGAACAAAAGATCCCGCCACCAGCCAACGGTGAGCCACCTCTGCCACCAGAGAAACTATTTCCCCCTGTTGTGTGCATAAATTAAGATCAAGGACATGGCAGATTATTGCCCAAGTTGGATGGGCCAGCAATGTTCTTCTCCAGCTGTGGTCCTGCCTCTCGGCCATTTCTATTGAAGTATCAGGTAGCCAATTAGGCCAATTAGGGGTCTATTAAGGCCATTCTCCACAGGCCCACTAGAATTTTCTAACCATCAAGTAGGCCAGTTGGCAGAGTGATGGAGATAACCTCCCAGTGGCAGACTGGCACTGAAGGAAGCACTCTGTTCTGCTCAAAACCAACACCTCCCCCTACTTTGCCCAATCTCTCCATAGGGCTGCTGTCGATAGTCCCTCCGTGTCAACAATCTAGCGGTTGTGAAATTTTGTGTTTCAAAATTTAGAAAAGCTCTTCAGACAGTTTCTCCATTAATTAGATGGTGAGCATGCATCCTGGTCATCAATTGGCCTGCTCACCAAAAACCACATCAGACGTCAAGCAGCACTGGGTTGCAACTTAGAAATGCGCTCATGGTGCAGTCACCAGAATTAAAAATCTTGTCCATAATCTGTAGATTAGAACTAGGCAATTCAAAAGCAACATCAAGAAGCAATTCTTCACAAAAGGCTAGCAGAAATCTGGCATTCGCTCCTCAAAAAACATGGATGCTAGGCAATTGGAGATTTCAAGATTGTGGATGATGGGTCTGTGTTAGGTAATGGTTAAGGGATGTGGAGCAAAGATACAAAATAGCATTGATGCAGATCAATGAGCTGATAGAATATTGGAATAGGCTCAAGGTGTTGAGTGGCCTTGTACCAATTTCTAATCTGAGAGATTGGTCAGATCCTGAAAAAAAGTGGACAGATACACAGGACAAAAAGGCGCAACAATCAGGTTAGAACTACTTGCTGAGATAACCCCAAAACAGGATCAGACCAATAAAGTAGGACACTATTAAACTTAAGTCAAGATAGATCAAAGAGTCCTACTTAAATGATGTCAAAACTAATTGTTTATAGATTATACAAGGGAGGTAGGAAAGAGATTGTGCAAGTCAGATTAGTTGCTCCACAGTTATGAAGGCACAAGTTAGATATTCTCCTACCCAAAGAGCCTCCTGACCTCTCATTGTTGAGTTTAATATTGTTTGTGGGTCAAGTCGAAGATCATTTATATTATTCTACTCTCGCCCAGAATGACAAATTCTCACTATAGCCACTATTTTACTAACATTAACATAACACGACTCACGCAAATGAAAGTAAGGGGAGAGTGGATCCCAAGCAGGATGCTAAGGAAAGTGAAGGACAGAATGGAGGAACTTATTTTAAAAAAGGCAAAGAGAGCAAGTTGAAGGAGTTTTGAAAGGAATTCCCAAGGATGTGGGCACAAGATATTAGAGCAGAGCAAGCAGTGAATGGTATCATTACCGAAGAAAGTAATACGTTCATGGAAAATGTTTCAAACTTACAAGACAGAAAATGATGACATTGACTATGTTGAACAAACACCTGATTATCTTTCTTCGTGCCTCACCCAGAACAGTGCATGGATGCATTACATTGCAATTTGAAGAAACATACTCACTCATTTCCATGTATTCTGGAGTTAGACCCGCAAATGGCTCCAAATTGTAATCAATTTCATATTGCTGAGGTATCTTGGAGTTTTTATCAGTTTCCAATTTGGCCGCTCTTTTTGCCTTTAAATATCGTATAAGCTTCTTCATCTTCCTGAAACAACAGGAAATGCAGATCTAATATTAAAACTGGCACATATCCACTGAAGACAGATCAGAGTCTCAACAGCATGGCACATGGGTGTATCAAGGACATAACCTCTTGCTCATCACTTCCCATTGGAGATGTTTGTTCATATAAAATACTATCAGGATGCGGGTTAAGATTGCATTCATCGCCCATCCCTAGTTGCTTGCTAAGCCACTTCGGAGGGATAGAGGGTGAACCCAGAAGTTGTTTGGAGCTCAGAGATGGTAGGAGTGACCATTTCTTTTCCCTGGCTCATTAGTGAGCCAGGTAGACCTTTATGGCAAAAGATTTTGCGTTTCTTTCCCTCCCACACCAAATGATGCCAACATACATGTATGGGTGGCACAGCAGTTAGCACTGCTGCCTCAGTGCCAGGGACCCAGGTTCAATACCGGTTTGGGTGGCTGTGTGGAGTTTGCACATTTTCCCTGTGTCTACATGGTTTCCTCTGGGTGCTCCGGTTTTCTTCCACAGTCCAAAGATGTGCAGGTTAGGTGGATTAGTCACAGGAAATGTGCAGGGTTACGGGACTAGGGTGATGCGGTTGGCCTGGGTAAGCTGCTTTTTTGGAGATTCGGCGCCGACTCGATGGGTCCTTCTGCACTGTGGGGATTTTGAGAGTCTGTAGTATGTGTGTCTGTGTATAAGGTGGTGGGGGGGGGGGGGGGGGGGGTGTGAAATGAAGGGAGAAACAGCAAGTCCAACTTGTACCTCATTTGAGTTGACTAAAAGTTGTATTAAAAAAAGAGATTGACCATTGATTTGGTAGAGGAAGTGGGAAGATCGCCAAGTTGATCATATTGTTTGTATCCAATAACAAAATGCATCACACAAATGGAATGAAATTATACTTTATAATGGAATCTGAAATGCTCCTCAGCTGAAGCCAACCAGAAATCCCATTTGGAAGAGTTAGACCAAAAGATCAAGCCAGGATATGAGTGGTGTCCCAGAACAAATTTGCTTTATCTTAGAAGTCTCAATCGATGTCTAATCAGTCTTTTATGTCAGGGTGACTGAGTTGAGGAAAAAGTATTCCTGCCCGAAATGATTGTATCTAAAATGCAGAGGATATGGACCTACTCAGCATCCCCTGGCGATAGGGGGTGGTAACTGTAAACTGATGAGGAGAGGCACAAAAAAAATTGTTTTAGAACCTTTAAAATGTATATTCTTGACATTTCATTTTGTACAAAGATTAATAGAAGGTAAATAAATGAATTTATCAAGGCAACAGAAAACTATGTACATCTGAATCTAGCCTTTAGAAGCAGCTGAATGGATTGCAGCCAAGCTAAACAATTTGGGAACTGCAATCTCAAATTACTGAACACTCACATGAACATTATAACAAAGGGTCTTCTTAACCTGCGTGTTTGTCAAACTCTTTCTTCTCATTGCTCCTGGGAGCTGCATTGAAATGTAAATTTAGCTTCTTGATTTACGATGCTGTAACTCTTTTCATGGTCAGAGAATCTGGTTCATTTTCCTCTATTAACAATCCATATTCAAATATGTAAATAATATTGATGATTTATAGATGCTCAAATACTTCAAGTTACTTTTGCCTCCAGCACTTAAGACAATGTTGGAAAGTTCATTCAGGTATCTACACTTGAATTATATTACCTGCTCTCCATTCTCTTGGTGGGGTGGCGGGGGAGCACAGGGGGAACTAAAGACAGTGAACATGAGGAGTAACAAGCGAATATTCAGCCATTTTACTGAGCGACATGTAGTTACAAAGGAAACTGCATTAGGCCCTCAGCATGGTTTAAAACAATGATTGAGATTACCAGGTAAAGTTACAGGCCTGATTTTAACCCTTGCCACTAAGATTGTTAGTTTGAGTTTGCTTCTTTAATTTAGGGTAACGTGAAGGGGCTTGTGAAACACGTTTTGTAGTCTGCCCGATGACAGGCAAGGATGAGGAGGTTGACAATTAAAGGACAGCCAGGTTGTTTTGCTGGTGCCATGTTTAGGACAGGAGGGTCATATTATAAGCTCTCAGTCAATATTGCTAAAAATGGGACACAAGTGCCATGTCAAGATAACTGTCACAATTTATGGCACTTTAGACCTTTTGAGTACAGACAGTTATCAGGTTTCTGGCTAATACTTAATAAAACATGGACATAGGTGAGGGTACCTCACAGCTGCTTGTGGGACCCATCTCATTATTTAAGAATGGGCCAATACCTAAGGAAGTCTAAGGAGTTTCCAGATAGCCTGTTTCTAGGTTTCTTACTGGAGAAAAGGGAAGATCAAAACTCAATGGCTGCTATCAACTTCCGTTGAATCAGAATGGCCTCCACCATACAAACTACACTGTGTGCACATCAGAACTGTCAACACAGCAGTCACATGATTGAAACTGGTGTCAGGCGCTGCACCCTTATTATCCCAGCACTCAGGAGACCCACCAGAACCATGAGCTGTCAGCCAGCCTGAGAACCAGATTCTCAAACTAGTTTCAAGGCATCAAACCGCCAAAAGTATGTAAATTATTCTAGTTTCAAAGTTCACCTGAGAACCAGCCAATCTCCTCAATATTTAGCTACACAAAACCTCAGAAGCTGCTGCAAATACTTCACTTTAAAAGATCCTCACTTCAACATTAAATCAAATCCATTCAAGAAACCACAGACTTACCACGAGACCAGAAATCAAGGATGAATTAACAGTGATTTGTAAAAAGTTTAGTATCCTCATCTGCTGTCAGTGCGCGACATTGGAGTTAATTTGGAGTATATGTGAGAATAATCTTTACTTTAAACTCACCAATGTTTGCTGCTGAATTATTAATTGGAATGCACACTCCAAGGGTAAGGAGACAACTCTTTACATTTAAAATCAGAATGATTTTGGGCAGCTAGAGAAAATGCATTTTGCCCATGACACTGCGGAGAACATGCAAGGTTTTCACTTCACACTTTGAGACAATGGCAGGGGCATCTGTGATTACAGTGATTAGACTGATGGGGGCAATTTTGAGCCTGTGTTCGCCATGAGCTTAAATGGTGACACAGGCCCAAAATCTCAAGAGCTGGAAAATGAGATTCTCACCGGTGAGATCTTGTTTTCCAATTTGTCCCATCCGTCGCTGGTGACGTAACAAGGTTCCTGCCCTCAGTTAAATAAATTAAAACTTAGTTGAAGGGCTTTCCCACCACACATTCACAGCAGTTAAAGAGTACCCCTTTGCAACGGTGAGGTTTAAAACAGCTTTTGAAAAATGGGAAGCAATTGAGGGGAACCCCTTTGGGGTGCAAAGGTGAGTATAGTCCCTGGGGAAGAAGCACATGTCCAGGCAATGACCTAGCACTGGCCCCTGGCAGTGCCAACCCAGCAATGCTGGGGTGAGCTCTCCTCAGAGGCCTTCCCCACTTCAACTTGATTTTGCCCAGATATACAGAGGTAATATGATTGGTTTGCTGTTCCCCAAACATTCATTACCTTCAGCTGCCAAACTAAATGGACAAAGGTTTGTACAAATGGACATATTACACCACATAACCCACATTTGGATATAACTGTTCTGTATTTTAGCACATAATACCAGTTATGTAGAAAGACTGGAGAAGCTGGGGTGTTTTTTTCCCCTCGACGTAGAGTCAGTAGCTAAAGGACAGATTTCAGATAATTGGCAAAACAGAGTGGAGGTGAAGAATTTTCAGATATACTGCAGTTGCGATCTTGAATGTACTGTCTGAAAAGGTGGAAACAGTGGATTCACTTTTAATCTTCAAGAGGGAATTGGATACATACTTGGAAAAGGAAATATATGTAGAGTTGTGAGGAAAGAGTTGGGGAGGGGGACTAATTGGATAGTCCTTTCAAATTGGCACAAGAATAGACCAAATGGTCTCTTTCTATGCTGCAAAATTCTCCGATATGGTTATGGCATGAGGAGAGTAGGTTATAGCTTTGTCTGATGGTTTTCAACAAGTTCAAGAACAATGCAATGAAGCACAATGAATCTACTTGGCTCGATGTTATCTTGTGGTTTTTCCCTGTCTGGACAGTGACCCACTCATCTGGTATGTGAAGAATGAAGAAATGAGAAATAATGCTTTTTAGGTTAAGTATTTTTCTTGTTCAAAACGTACTGATTTAATTGTGAGTGCTGATGATATCACAGGAACTGGCTGGGCCAGGTCACTGTTTGGCAACCAAAGTTGAAACAACATGCACAAGGAGACCAGATTCCTCAGATGAGATGAGCGGATGTTACATCAACTGCTTTTTACAATGATGCTCTATGACTCTCAACCAATTTCTCAACAATTTGTCCATTCTAAACAAAACTATCTACCAATTCAATAAAATGCAAAAAAACAAAGCTGATAAATGGCCTTTCGTAATTTACAGAATACTGCAGTGCAGAAGAGGCCCTTCAGCCCATTGAATCTGCACAGTGCATGAAATACCCTGACACGCCCACCTAATCCCACTTGCCAGCACTTGGCCCATAGCCTTGAATGTTATGGCGTGCCAAGTACTCATCCAGGTACTTTTAAAAACATGAGGCATCCTGCCTCCTCCAACCTCCCAAGCAGCGCATTCCAGACCGTCACCACCCTCAGAGTAAAAAGGTTTTTCCTCAAATCCCCCCTAAACCTCCCACCTCTCACTTTTAACTTGTGTCCCCTTATAACTGACCCCTCCACTAAGAGGAACAACTGCTCCCTATCCACCCTGCCCATGCCCCTCAATCTTGAACATCTCAATCAGGTCACCTCTTAGCCTTCATTTAATAGAAGAAATCTTTCCATATAGTTTGAGTTGGAGGTTCAGCAAGGTAGAGCATCTGTCACTGACCTCACCCCCACACCATCACAAATCCCAGATACTTACATAATCAGGACAGGAGTTGTGTGGCTTCGGCAGTGCAGTAAGGACACCCAAGTCATGGAAGGTGGCACCTTGCTACTTCAAGACCAAAAACCAGATGGGGCCAAAGGAAAAAGAGGCAATATTCTCCATTTTTCAGACAAGAGATAATGGGCTACTTAGAAACTGCAGTCACTCAGTCACCAATTGCTATACACTTGTGGATGAAAAGGCCCCAATGGGACCAAAGCTTGCTTTTACCAGATTGTAGGTCCCACTAGACGCAATTCCCAGGTTTGCCTTCCAGACAGTCTCTTTATATCGATGGATCTAACAGCACCCAGGTTGCACTGAAGTTGTAGCACCAACCCAAATACCATGGCTACCTGCTCTGGAGAATTCCTTCCCTCCCTTGAAAAGCACTAATACAAATAGATGACATTCGACACAGGACTGTGGAATTTAAACTCACAAATACACTATTTCAATAATTCATGGTGGTAAATGAATTATGGCGAGCTCTGCAAATGAATTATGGATCATATGGCAAGGCCCTTCAATGCATGCCCTATTTTGACTACTTCAGCCAAGTATTAAAATGATAAATTATGATGGACAATTAGCTTGTTGATGTGGCCATCAAACCTCTTCTTTTGTTCCATACCCCACAATCTGTCAAGTCTCATGGTCAACTTTATAAAAGATATGTATTTAATTGAGTATAAAGCATACCAAAGACTGATTAACATATTGCTTTTGGTGGCACATTGGAATAGAGATGCAACTTGGGTCATCATGCAAAATGGATAGGGTCACCTCTTTCACTGTATATACCCGAGCATACAACAGTCAGTCCTATTGACTTCGGTGGAATATGAGGCAGGGTGTATGACAGGAGGCCAATGTGATAACATCCGTTAGGTGTTGTTGCCTGAGAGCAATTTCTATCCTATTAGCACTTGGGCGGCATAGTGGTTAGCACCGCTGCCTCACAGCACCAGGGACCCTGGTTCGATTCCGGCCTTGGGTGACTGTCTTTGTGGAGTTTGCATGTTCTCGTAATGTCTGCGTGGATTTCCTCCAGGTGCTCTGGTTTCCTCCCATAGATATGCAGGTTAGGTGGATTGGCCATTCTAAAATTGTCTGCGAGTGTCTACAGATATATAAGTTAGGTGGATTAGCCATGGCAAATGCACAGGGCTAAGGGGATAGGATGGAGGACTGAACCTGGGTAAGATGCTCTTTTGGAGATTTGATGCAGACTTGACGGGTCAAATGGCCTCCTTCTGCACTGTAGGGATTCTATGATACTGGCAAAGGCCAGATAACAGGTTGACTGCCTAACCTCATAGCATGTACATGAAGCATGTGATGCGGACTCCAAAAGTTTGGAAGGGAAATAACAGCTATCAAAGAAATATACAAAGAAAAAAACATGTCCTTTCAAGCAATTTATCCACAATCTTATGTCCTTCGCTAGTACGTCTAGTATATAATTCAACACTTACGGAATGCCTATTTCAAAAATGTTGTTCTGAATCAGTTGTTTGCCCAACATGATGATGCTGAGTTGAATGCAGAGTTCCATCAAGCAGCCTCCAGGAGCACACTGGACAAGAAAGACAAGAGTCAGTTATGTCTTGGATTTATAATAAGAGTTTTAACAACACCAGGTTAAAGTCCAACAGGTTTATTTGGTAGCAAATGCCATTAGCTTTTGGAGCGCTGCTCCTTCGTCAGATGGAGTGGATATCTGCTCTCAAACAGGGCATGCAGAGACACAAAATCAAGTTACAGAATATGGATTAGAATGTGAATCTCTACAGCCAACCAGGTCTTAAAGATACAGACAATGTGAGTGGAGGGAGCATTAAGCACAGGTTAAAGAGATGTGTATTGTCTCCAGACAGGACAGCCAGTGAGATTCTGCAAGTCCAGGAGGCAAGCTGTGGGGGTTACTGATGGATGTTGGGTTTATGTCACACTATCAGTAACCCCCACAGCTTGCCTCCTGGACTTGCAGAATCTCACTGGCTGTCCTGTCCGGAGACAATACACATCTCTTTAACCGCTGCTTAATGCTCCCTCCACTCACATTGTCTGTATCTTTAAGACCTGGTTGGCTATAGGGATTCGCATTCTAATCAGTATTCTGTAACTTGATTTTGTGTCTCTGTATGCCCTGTTTGAGAGCAGATATCCACTCCACCTGACGAAGGAGCAGTGCTCCGAAAGCTAATGGCATTTGCTACCAAATAAACCTGTTGGACTTTAACCTGTTGTTAAAACTATTACTGTGTTTACCCCAGTCCAACACCGGCATCTCCACATCATTGGATTTATAGGCCAGCTTTAACCTGTATTTATATTTGGGGGAAAAATAAATTACTTGCCTCTTCCATTCTCATATGGGGAAAGATATAAGTATATTTTCCAGGTCGACCTGCGAACCTGGAAGAAAATAATACTTGCAATGAAAAGATACAATGTCAAATGATAATATCAAAAAGAGTCTTAAACCAATATTCATCTTTGAGTTTAAGAGCATTAAATGCTCATTATAAATTGATTTTCATCTCCACCCATCCATCCCAATCTCAATACTGTTCCTTCAAAATTATTCATCCGTGGGATGTGGGTGTCACTAACAAGGCCTGAATTATTGCCCTCGAGAAGGTGGTGGCCTTCTTTAACCAAGCAGTCTGTGTGAAGATACACCACTGTGCACTTGGGGAACTCCAGGGTTTGAACTTATCAAAAAGGAATACATACATTTCCAAGTCAGGCTGGTACAAGGGGAACCTGCAGGTGGTGGCACCCACCTTCCACCCACTGCCCTTCCAGATGGTAGAAGTTGAGAGTTTGGAAGGTGCTGCCAACAATGCCTTGATGAGTTGCTGCAGGGCATCCCATAGATGAAGAACACTGTTGTCATGGTGGACTAGAAAGTTGATTAAGCAGACTGATTTGCATCCTGGCACTCGTGTCTCAAATGTTACTGATCACTGAAAACCTGAATATTGTCCAGATCTTGCTGCACATAGGCACCGAATGCTGTATTACCCGAGCAATTGCAAATTGAGCTGAACACTTTAATCAGTGAACATTCCCACTTTCAGACATAAGACAGCAGGAAGTAGCTGAAAATGACAGGTCCCAAGATACTGCCTTGAGGGCACAATTTTAAGATTTCACATTGGTTGGTGATGTGGTCAAAAGTATTCTGACTATACTGGACTTTTATTGTGTCACTAAGTTTTAGCTAGGTTCCATCACACAGTGTGGTGTTCATGTGAAAGCTGTACCCAAATCACTCACCTGCCTTTGAAAAATGCAACATAAAAGATTGGAGTGTAGGCATTCACAAACTTCAGCAGAAAAGCCTTAAAAATTAACTTTTCTTCAAAATTTTTATCCGTTTTGGGAATTTCTGTAGTGGGGATAGAACAGAAATTGAGTCAATCTTTGGCAAACAAACAGCAATTGATGGTGTCTGACTAATACATTGCTGCAACATCTCACAGGAACTATTCCAATGTTCTCCTGGCCCAGCCTCCCACAGTCCACCCTCCATAAACTTGAGAGAGAGAGAGATATTTCTGCAATGTGCAAACAGTAACTAAAATTCAACTAATCTCGGAGTCCAATCAAGTTAATTCGCCATTAAGAAACACTGAAGCCTTAAAAGGAAAACGCTTTGGGCGGAATTTTCCCATTCCTCACCCATCCACCATCCCCCACGGGTATCATAGCAGGTGGGACAGGACCATGCAACGGTCCATCGACTTCAGGCATGATTTTCCGGTCTTGGGCTGAGCACAATTGTAAAATTGGAACTCTTCTCTCAATTCCAAACCACCTGTCAACAGGTGCTAGAGGGAAGACAGTGGTGTAGTAGTAACGTCACTGGACAAGTCATTCAGAGGCCCAGGCTAATGCTCGAGGAACACTAGTTCAAATCTCACCATAGCATCTGGTGAAATTTTAATTCAATTAAATCTGGAATCATAATGCTAGTCTTCGTAATAGCAACCTTGGCCATCGATCTTGTGAAAACCTGTTTCACTCTGGGAAGGAAATCTGCCATCCTTACCTGGTCCGGCCTACACACAACTCCAGACCCACAACAACGATTTGACTCTTAACCCTTTGTCCCTCTGAAATGGCCTAACAAGCCACTCAGTTCATAGGCAATTAAGGATGGCAACAAATGCTGGCATTGCCAGTGAGCAGCACGGTGGAAAAGTGGTTCAGTACCAGGGACCCAGGTTCAATTTCTGGCTTGGGTCAGTGTGTGGAGTTTGCACATTCTCCCCGTGTCTGCGTGGGTTTCCTCCGGATGCTCTGGTTTCCTCCCAGTCTGAAAGATGTGCTAGCTAGGTGCATTGACACGAACAGGCGTCAGAGTGTGGCGACGAGGAGAATTTCACAGTAACTTCATTGCAGTGTTAATGTAAGCCTTACTTGGGACTAATAAATTAAAACATTGCCAGGATGCCTACATCCCATGAAAGAATAAAAGGAAAAAAATACAATGTGAAGAGCAACTAATGTTGGAGAAATAAGAACCGAAGAACATTCATTGTGGGTCCATTAATCTTGGCATGTTGTCACTACCGAGAGCGAACATAACTACACTGGGGTGTGTGGCGTGGGGGGGGGGGAGGCTGAAAAATAGCGTACAAGTTGTGTCAAGCCAATGACAATCTATCAGGTTTTATATCTGACTTTGTATATACTTTTAAAAAAAATAACTAAATCATAAGCAGCCAAAGGCAGAACAATTTTTAAGTATCAAATGACTTGCGCATTTAATTGGAGACTGTCACAATGCTTTACATCTGGCGTAAACCTTAAACTGATTGAATGCATTAAAATAACTTGTTCAATAACAAATCATCTGTCTGCATCAGGATTGTTTGAAAATGAGGTAGTGGAAAGCAAATTAGATGACGAATTCCATTCTTTTACTGAGCAGAAAGTGACACAGTAACAGGCCAGTCAGCTGCAATGAGATTGCACTGATATTCAAACTTTGACATGTAAATAACTGATCCGACACTTTTGTATCTATGATCCTCAGAGATATGGCTTGCAACAACTGAGTAGGGTGGGAGGGAAAACAAACGATTGCAACATGATCCTTGGAGAATATCAACCACCAAATGTGCCAGTGAAGGAGATATGACAAACTAAAGGCAACATTTTTGACAAGTAATTAATTTATGAGGTGATACTAGGCTTTGGGGAACAAGAAATATGATTCAATTGTTCTAGAAGAAAAGAAGTGGCACGGTGGCAAGAACTGCTGCCTCATAGCACCTGGGTTCAATTCCAGCCTTGAATGGAGTTTGCAGTTTCTGCCATTATCTGAGTGGGTTTCCTCCAGGTGCAACGGTTTCCTCCCACAGTCCAAAGATGTGCCCATTAGGTTGATTGGCTGTGCTAAATTGCCCCCTTAGTGCCAGGGGGATTAGCAGGGTAAATATGTGGGGTTACGGGATAGGACCTGGTTGGGATTGTCGTCAGTGCAGGCTTAATTGGGCCAAATGGACTCCTTCTGCACTGTAGGGATTCTATGATTCTAAGCACAAATGCATCGAGCTGAATGGTCTGCCCTATTCTTTAAACTTCTGTGCTTTCAGACAGTCCGTTAAGAAACCGCAAACCTCCATTTTGAAAAGTGTGTATCTGAAACATTAAGTTAGTGCATGTCCTCCAAGCTTACTGTGGATAACCAAGGGTCGCATCTTTAGTTCCATTCTTACCAATCACTGTCAGCCATCTGGCAATGGCACCATAGACTTCATCCAGAATGAGAATGACCACCAGATTGATGATAACTGCGGTAGCCGTGATGATGACTCTGACATTGGCTTTGGCGTAGGGGTCAGGGCTCACAGCTATGACAGCGGCAACGGAGATTCTGTACATGATCACTCCAAAGACTATAGCAAACGTCAGACCAATCTGGAGGAACAGACATTTCTGGTTAAGTCTGAGTGTCTCAGAAAAATAAAAAGACGATAAAGATCAACAAGTGATATAGACATGTGGCAACAAATACTAGAGACGAGGTCTGGTTGCTATGTGTACAAGTATGCGGAATATATTTATATTCATTAACAACCACAGGAAGTGCTGCACTGATATTCAGGATGAAATTTTGTACAACAAATAAAACTTTTCACTTCTTCACAAACCAAATAACACCTTATTTTGAAATTGTATCAAACACACGAGCACTTTGCATCTAATTTTTGAAGTAGGCAAAATTAGCAGCTAACACTTCAGAGAACATTTCACTAAGTATTCTACAGCAGATAGAAACCTTGTGTCGGAACAGATCACAGAAGACGGATGGGAAGAGGTTGTCTGGTAATCAAGGTAAAAATGAAAATCTGAAGGTTGATCCGCAGGTTTTGAAAACCAGCAGAGCCAGACAGGGGTAATGGGGATGTGGCTGGTGAGGATTCCAAACGCAGAGAACTGGGTGACTTGCTTATGAAGTGGGAGAAAACAGGGAAGCATCGGACAAGTCCAGCCAGGGGATTGCAGAACAAAACATGATGTGTTTTCTGTAATCAAATGGGAGGAGGCGGGTGTGGATGTGAAAGAAAATGCTCTCGGTGATGGATCATGCTCAGGTAAGTACGTGGAAATGACATTCAAGTCATAAAGTGTGTGACTTTAGTGGATTCAACAGGGGATTGCAGTGAAAGCTCGGCACAACATCGTGGGCCGAAGGGCCTGTTCTGTGCTGTACTGTTCCAAGTCTAAGATTCATGTTCTCGTTACTGGGGAGAGTGCTCTTTTGGCAGCTGCAGTAACAGATTACTGACCACAGTGCGCTCAATTGTTGCAAGGGCTATCAGCTTTGCCCCTTTACATTTTGTTTTATTTTATATATTAACATTTTTTACTCCATTCTTAAAAGTTAAAGTCAATGCTCAGAGTGGACCGGGCAAACCCAAATCCATTCTTTGTTTGCTCCAAATACCAAATTCCAATTGAATCCAATTCATGGTCCCCACAAGAGAGACAAACAAGATCCAAGCTGAAAGATAAGGCACTGCACCCCATCGTGGGTTTGATCTTTACATTTGTTTGAATTGCATCTTACAATTTGTATTAACACAAACACAAAGAACAAAGACCAGAAAAGACTATTTAGTGAATACAATTTCAGAAATACTTTTTTGTTTTTACAGTATTCAATTGCATAATCTTTTTGGCTCAGCTATCCTGCTTAGCAAATTCTTTCAAACATTTATTACTCAAATTTATTGTAATATTGGTTTTTAATTTTGTTCTTACCAATTTTCTATGGTTCCATACTACAGCCTTACTTACCAGCAAAGACCATGAATACTATCTATATGCACAATATATGTCCATCGCAATGAGGTCTGTCCAATTGTTTCCAAATGGTCAAGGTTCTCTCACCCTTCCTCATTGCTTGTCTCTATTGTACTTGGGGACCAGTTTTGTTGTTCTCCTCTGCATCAATGCTCAGATAGTTTTTCTTTTATGGCATGGTGGACAGACCAAATATCATGGTCGAAGGAACCAGCTCTAAATATCACGGTGGGCGGAAACATACATCAGTTCAAATAGTGTCTGGCTGAAGCATTGAAATATCATAAGATTAAAAGTTTTGTACTCTTCTGCTGTAGCTGCATATTGCAGCATTCTAAATCATACGCTTCTAATGAGGGAGTTTTGATGGCGTAGATAGGAACAAAAGGCATTTCCAGTAAAGGGTCAGTAACTGAAGGACAGATTTCAGATAATTGGCAAAATGCGGAACAAAGATTAGGAGAACTCTATTTGTTGTGCAGTGAGTGGAAGAGTGGTGGGGGCAGATGCAACAGCAACTTTCAAAAAGGGGATTCGCTAACAAGTGAAAGAGGAAATAAAATTTTAAAAAACAAATCGCAGGAACATGGAGATAGAACGGAGTGGGATTGATCTGATCGCTCTGTCAACAAGCCAGCACTAGCACAATAGCCAAACAGCCTCTATCATATCATTTTAATAACTTTAATAGGGGAGGCGATGGCCTAGCAGTATTATCGCTAGACTATTCATTCAGAAACCCATCTAATGTTTTGGGGACCCAGGTTCAAATCCCACCTCAGCAGATGGTGGAATTTGAATTCAATAAAAAAAATCTGAAATTAAGAATTTACTGATGACCATGAAACCATTGTCGATTGTCGGAAAAACCCATCTGGTTCACTAATGTCCTTTAGGGAAGGAAATCTGCCCATCCTTACCTGGTCTGGCCTACATGAGACTCCCGAGACATAGCAAAATGTAGGTGACACTCAACTGACCTCTGAAATGGCCTAGCAAGCTACTCAGTTCAAGGGTGACTAGGGATGGGCAATCAATGCTGGACGGCCAGCGAAGCACATGTCCCACTGATGAATACAAAATGAATTTAAAAAACACGACTCATGTGCAATGGCACTTTGAATACGCATAATGTTACAAGGTCCCATAATAAACCATAACTTCTTCTGTAATACAGAATACCAAGACTTGTGAAATATTTGCTCATTTTCATACCATAAATAGAACTGCAACAATATTCGTTATGTAGGCTGGGGTACGATCCCTCCAAGTCAGCTTCTCCTTTTCAGTCTAAATATAAGCAGAACCAGCAAAGAAACAGTTAATCCTTCAAGGCTATCTTTCAACTCGAAGATGTGCTAGACGCTTCTGCTCAAAATAAGTCCTTATCTGAATTATGAAGTCCGTCAGATTTCACCTGGACATTAGTTATAGAGTATTAGATACAAATGACATGCCCCTTGGGAACTGTGCACCAGAACTAAAATCAATGCTCAATTTAAATGATCTACTCTTCCATTCATGGAACTTGCATGGCAACCACACATTCCCGTGTCTCTATAAAACGGCCTCTTGACTGTAATACTGAAAACAAATTTTAAAAAGTCAAGAGTGGAGAAGTGAAGGGTGAAACAGATTATGGAGCTTTCAGCACTGAAGCCAGTCAACAGGCCAACTGGTATTTGTTCTCCAGAGGAGTCTTCTCCTACCCTGCTTCCTTTAACCTCCACCCTACATACCCTTCTATTCAGTAACTTCATTTCACCGTGATCTATGCTTTAGCTTGTTTGCGCCACCTTATAAAATGACCATGTCGTGATATCACTCTTCATAGTGAAACAAACTGGTTTTGGATGAACATCAAACCAAGAATCAGATTGGTGATCGGATGCTAGAAACACACTGAAGCACAAGTTGACACGCCAGTCATCGTGAAGGTGAGCTTAAAAACAAAAAATATATACTGGGCCATTTGTAATGTGGGAAAGAATTTGTCATCACTGAAGGGTCTCTGTATATGCAGAGTATTCGGTCAGGCGTCCTCCATTGCTGGACAGAGCAACCCACAATCTGCAGTATAACTTGCGGCTTATCCACTGTGCAACACTTTTCGTAGAACAGTTATAGAAAGTTACTTTTGAGTTTTTATGTGGGGCAAGTATTCTTGCATGATGGACAAGAAAGTATCTGGAGCCAAATCACTAATACAGGATGCATCCTTACCTATCTAATAATAGACAGAGAATCTCCAGCAATGGCTTCTCTACCTGCTCCTACATTTTCTTCCCGAGTCTCCATGAGGAATTCGTCCCTTTCCACCAGTAACTACTTAGAAAAAATCATTCCACAGATGTGGATTAACTTCTATCTGAACACTGATGATACCCAGCGCATTCTCTCTCTACACCCCCACCCCACTGCTTTTGAGCATTCAAAGTGATTGTCAGGATCCAACCTTGCATGGACCGCATTTACCTCCAGGTGAATGTCATCTTCCTCCAGTTGTGGATCATCACCTCTGGACTGTGCCAAACATGTCATTCCATCTCTTTTTCCAACCACTGTTTCCGGCTGAATCACTGCTGGCAAACTCTTATACCTTCATGTTGCTACCTCAGTCCAGAGGATTTGTCCCAACTTGGGACAAGCTCATTAGCTCTTTACAGTTCATTTTTAGTGTTAGAGGAATATCAAAACAAAATGGACAATTAAACTAAACGTTTTACACTTCTCCTAAGGCCCGTCATAGAATCATAGCGTTTTACAGCACAGGAGGCGGCCCTTCGGCCCATTGGGCCTCTGCCAGCCACCAAGTACCTATCTATTCTAAAAATGCAAGAATCAAAAATTTAGACGGTGGAGTCCCATTAACGTGATTCATTGGTTTCTTCCCACAACTTAGATTCTGAAGTTGTGTTGCAAAGCTTTATTCTGGAACATTCCTTTTAAATTCACACATGAAATTAATTTAGAAAAAGAGGGGAAGTTGAAAGTTTTTGCTAATAACTGGAAAATATGGAAACACATGGTCAAGCATTTACGGTTCAACTGGGAGGTTGGAGGAAGTGAGGGAAGATGAAGTAGATACCGTAAACAGCTTTATGCCATCAATACGGAAGTAAAATAGTCAGGATCAGCTGTCTGTTTTGATGCTCCCCATAGCTAGGCTACTCCTAACCTTTTCTTGTTAACTCAGATAGCATTCAAATTCACAGATATTAAAGACAAGACAGTGAAATGCGACTTGGGAATGAAACTGGGGAACAAATACCTCTATTAAATCTGCTAGATTGGTTACTCATTATTGCTTCTTTGTTTTGGAGTGATAAAGCCTTGTACTCCACAGTTTGAAGTTTTATTGCTTTGAAATAAGCTAGTGACCAAGAATGTTTCATTCATAAAGCCATTTTCATTTAAAACTGAATGCCCTCTGCATGCAAAGGGTGGAATCTTTTGGAGGGAACGGGGGTCTCAATCATTGGCTAGAGGAAGTCTCACTGCATCTTGTGCCAGCCTGGCCTTCCACCAGGATCAAGGACCTAGGGGCAAAAATTCCACCCGCCAAGAGCTTCTGGCCACTCGGAGGCTGACCATTCTTTTATACTCAGTAATGCCACTGGGATGCCGGTGCTACGCCCACCTGAGGCTTTAGAACGAGGGGCCCGGGGGGTGGGGGATGGTGGCTTTCAGCTGACCAATGCTGGGTCCCTTGGAACAGGCACTGAGCGCCTTCCATGGGTTTTTTTTGGCTTGGATTTAAATCAGGGTGGAGGTGGGAAGGTGGCAGTGTTCACACTCACCACCTGATTAACTCCTCACCCCAAACTCACCATGCGGGAGGCACAAGATTCTACCCAAAGTTTTCCATCCTCAAATTGTCCTGATGCCAGCTGCTGTGCCACTTTCCTTCAGCGAGGAATGAAATAATTTAGACCATAACTACATTTCATGCCATTCAACAGGGAGGGCATAGACCTGATCCCAACAGCCAGAGATGCAACAAGCAATTGCCCGTTGGCCATTGTTTCCCTTCCATTCCCAATTCAAATGCTTTCAACTTTGTGCATTTGAATTACCCACGAGTTCTGCATCTCATTCAACCAACTTGGCAAAGTACTGTAGGAGATGTCACATCCAACCTACGGGAGAGATACAGGGCAACGGATATATGCTAGTGTCATGCTCTACAAAACCCTTCTCTTACTGTGTTGAGTTTTATATTCCCCCAGTGTGTTTACAGACGGCTCACCATGTACTATGTTTTTTGATGGCCTTCTCACCAGGCTCCTGAAATTGTATGGTGAAATGGGTGAACCCCAGGCCTGACTGCTCACTCCAGTGCCAGTTGATGCCCTTGATGACCAATTAATGACCACTTAAGGGCCATTTCCCACCCAGCCTCAATTTTGAGGCCAACAGGAAAAGTTCAGGAGGAAGCCCGAAAAGTGACCCTGCTCAGGCGAGAAGGGGTACCTCCATCAACTGTCTCCTTTCATCATTGGGCTCCCGCCGCATTCAAGGCTGCCCCCTGCAGGTGCTCCCTCCCCTCAGTGACCTCTCCAATACCTTCACCCTCTCCTGGGACTCACCCCTCCCCTTTCTCTCCCCAAGCCCCCATACTTAACTGGTTCTGAACAATGGGGCTTGGAGACTGCTTGAGGTTAGATTTCTTCGAGGGGTGAGAGTCCCATCTCCAGACAGTGAATGCTTGTTGGAGCTTTAAGTTGCAGCCAATATTGGTGGGGATGCATTTGTCACCAACTTCTCAGATGGCCATGAAGGACATCCCACCATCCTAATAATCCTGTCATTTAATCCCATCAGAACATACCATTCCTTTCCCCCTCAGCTGCTTACCCAGCTTCCCTTTAAATGCGTTTTGCTGTTCGCCTCATACTAATCCTTAAAGCAATACACCACAATAATCTCACCACTTTTTGGATAAAGACATTTCTCCTGAATTCCCTGTTGGATTTATTAGTGACCACCTTGTATTTGTCGTGTCTAGCTTTGGCCTTCCCAACAAGTGGGAACATAATGGGAGAGATTCTCTGGCCTCCCTGCGGCGTGTTTCTTGGTGACAGGATCTTCTGGTCCCGCCGCTATCAATGGGATTTCTCATTAATTCCATCCCATGCCACCTGCGCCGGAGGGGACACACCGTTGGCAGAACCAGAAGTTCCCGTCGGCATGAAGAGCCGAAGATTTTGCCCAATATCTTTTCCCCCTCCACTTTAACTGCATCTTAAAGACTTCTATTCGATAACTCAGGTTCACCTTTTCTGGAGAAAATAGCCACAGCCCGTTCAACCTTTCCTGATACTTTGTGGGCAGGATTGACCAGCCACGCTCACCCCAAGGCCAGAAAATCCTGTCTGAGTCAACGGACCTTTGCATGGCCCATGTCCCATCCGCTATGATTCCTGTGGTGGGCGGGATGGGAAAGTTCCACCCATTATCTCAGTTCTGGAATCATCCTTGTAAATTTTCTGCTCCTTGACCAGTCCAGTGCCTCAATATCTTTTTATAATATGGAGACTAGAGGTTTTAACGGTTCTCCAAGGATAGTCTAGCCAAAATTCCATACAAGTTTAACATGACTTTTTTGAAGGCGTAGAATTGAAAAGCAAGAATGAATTCCAATGTTACATTTGTCTTTAATTTTTAATGGCCTCATTAATCTGTACCACTACTTTGATTTGTATATCTGTACCCTTACACCCTCTCCCTCACTTAGATTCTTATTATTCAAGCTGCCTGATTCTCCCTACCAAAATGCATCACCTCACATTTAATTATATTTTATTCAAGTTAATTTAATTACACACTCACTTCGTCAATTATTAACTATTGAAGAGATATCAAGACGCTTTCCTGTATTTTTTCCCCAAGCATAGGCTGGTTAACCCGATGAGGGTTAAACCTGAAGTATAAATGTCAAGTCACAGTAGTGAATTAGATGAATAGGGGTACCCACTTAGCAAGTCACGCACTCCATTTTTGCTAATAAATTGCTGCCGTCACCTCCTATTTAAATCATGGGACTCCTTTGTCATTACGCTTTCCACTCAAACTTGGCAATCACGTGATTAGTTTGTGAGTCCTTACCAGGTATGTGCAAATTCAAACTATTTGATATGACCAACATGTGATATTAAATAAGGACAAACTTCAAAACTAGAAGCTTAGCACATTGAAGTCCCTGAGCGATTACTGCTACAACATGTTAGGCTACAACTAGTCAAGCATCACAAATCATGTCACATTGTGCACAAAGATCACGAATTACATGCGCAGTGGCAACCAAACGAAGGTGACCAGGAACATAACTGAATTAAGAAAGGTGGTCTACACAATTATTTGCATGCACAGCCATTCTGAATGCACTGTATTACCAACTATCAGATACATTTAATGAAGTGAAACAGTTCAGAAAAAATAAAAACAAGTAGCTTGTTGAGAAAGACTGGCACTTTTTGAACGCAATCACGCTCCTTCAAATTTTAGATAAATTTTGGGTACAAACGCTTCACTCACTCGTTTATGGAGCAAACATTTAATCTAATTTAACAAAGCATTGTGACAAATGAAGCTTTCACGGTGGTGAGCCAACAGTTGGGGGAGATAAGTCAAACCAAAACCGTTTAAGTTGTAATCCTAATAGGAAGCATAACCAATAATCCTAATGAGGCAAACTATTTTCATTTCTTCACTCTATTGACAGTAAGAGTTGTTCAATGAAATTATATAGTGGAATGTGATTGGAATAGCAGCTGACATTAATCAATATATTTCACTGCAATGAATGGCACTTTCATTCTTCTTTTCAAATAAATGACCTTGGCCCCATGTCTTTCTGAACAAACTTGGGAAAACAAAAATAAGAAGCTTTATTTTCAACTAGTACCAATTTCACCCCGGCCATAGCAGACCAAACTCTGTTTTTCCATTTGTTTGGATGTTCCTCCACTCCTTCCGATAACCTCTGAGGTCAGGGCAAAGAAAAGGACCACATAGACAGTGTTAAATTCAGTAACACACATTACCACAGGCTAACAAAAGGGATCCAATGCCAAGCTACTTAAATTGTTGAATATAAATGGAGGTAGAGAAGCTTTTCCCTTGGACTCAAGATGGGGAAATGCTAAAATCCATTCTTAAGCCCAGCATCCCTATCAAACCCATTCAGGCCTTATGGAGAATATGTCAGATGAACAGTGAGGTACCATCCATTTTCTTCTGACAATGTGGCATTATCCCCAGACCAAGAAAAGTATCTCCCAAGTGCAACAAGAATAGATTTTCCCCTTTATTCAAGTAGCCATCAGTGAGGCACCTCTCCAAAAGATCTGCAGTAATAGGCGGTCTCATGTTGGGTTGAACCTGCCATATTGTATATGGATGCAGCCAAGGAGCTGGTGTTCAATTCAACAGACTGGATTCAAATCCTGATCTCAGATGTGGCAGGACAATGTTACAATGGACTAGGTTGACCAGTGTCTGACTATCAAGGTGTTTAATAAAAAAAGCACACTTATCAATACATAACTACAGTAGCATCAATTTGTCTTGAAAAATAATTACATAAATGAAAATAGTGAACACAAAAACGCTGATATTTTTCAAGCAGACTTTTGTAAAAACATTTTACCAATTCTAAAGGATAAAACGCAAGGTGTGTTTGGATTGCAAGTTTGTTCATACCTCTTCCTTCTTTTGAAGTTCTTTCTTCAGAACTTTACTCAGAACCTTGGCTTCATATTCAGGCCGTGGATGATCCTGTGCATTTACAAAGAGAAAGGGAAACAAAACGCTTAACATACAAATTGAATTGAAAGCTGTACAACAACATTACTAAAAGTATGGCTATTTCCCTATCTCTCCAATCTCCCCCTGCCATTAAATCATTACTCGAACAAATCCTGACCAATTTTTCTGGACCTGGTGCAAGAGCCATCTCAATTATTGGACAAGTTCAAACTATACTGGAATGAACCAGCCAAAAAAAATGTTTTTGTTGAATCTCACCAATTTAGAATTGCCTTTGGCAACGCTCAGATATGGTCTAGAAGCAAGGGATGACTTCTAGTTTACAAAAATATTGAATAGAAAGCCATTTACCAGTTGTCACCCATAATCTATACAGTGTCCATTGTTCTAAATATTTTCACCTATTACCTTTGGTTTGTTGACATTTGAAACAATAACTTCCATTCTACTGCCTGGAAACATTACTTATGAAACACATAAGAACCAAGAACAAAGAGAGATAGAAGGAATAGGCTAACAAGCCCTTCAAACCTGCCCCACCATTCAATACGACCATGACTGATAAAGGACAGGAGCTTTTATGGCCTTTTTAAAACTCTTGTAAGCTGAAAAGCAACCTAAGGTACGACACTGATTACACCAACATGGACGATCCAAAGGCACATACAAGATAATGTACAGAGACAAAATAAGAAAGAAAAGTCACAAACTGGACACCAAAAGCAGTAAGCGGGCCCAATCCTCAATCTTGCTACGGCTGTGTGAAAGTTTGCACTAGCAGAAAGGCCTATTCAAATATTTTCATTTCTGATGCTAAGAGTGCTCAAATCACCAACTGGACAGGAAAGGAACAGATCGCCAAGGCAACATGGACATAGAAATTAGAAGGAGTGGGTCTGCTCCGCCATTCATTTTGATCACAGCTGATCAAATTCAATCCTGATCCCACCTTCGCCCCGCCCCCCCCCTCAAAATCCCTTGATCTCTCTAGCCCCAAAATCTACATCTAGTTTCTTCTTGAAATCACACATTTTGGCAAGAGGGGATACAAAGTAAGAATGGTTAAATGAAAGCCCCGTCACCTTAGCCAGTTACTGCCTCACCAAAGACATTTCCAGCCATTTCAGCACTATACTTTCTATTGGATAGCTGTGTGTCTTTGGGCTAATACTTTGGTCATTGTTACAAAATCATGAAAAATGGAAACCATAAACAAGCAGCGATTAGCATGGCCAGACTCCCAGTTACTAATTATTATATTGCTGCACTGGGGTTTAGTCATTATTGTAGTCCAGAGGTCCAAATGGCAGACAGGTTACCCAACTTAAATAATTGAGTGGCCCACAGGAAAGGCCCTCACCCTTGAAGGTAAAGAATCCATTTAAAATTACAAAGAGCATCGTATCTTCCTACAATGGAAAACATAGGAAGAGCAGCAAAAGCACTAAAGCTTAAAAAAGCATTGGATTACATACCTCCCCCTCCCCCCGCCGCCCCCCAGCAACAAGTATAAAGCAGCATAATTAGGCAAGCTTGTAAAAGATATGCAGTATTTAGTTTTTAAAATTCCAACCTTTAATCGTTCCTTCAGGCAGTCAGCAACAGAAGAAGAAACAAGTATTATTAAACTGCAAAAAATAGTGACAAAAGATAGTTTAATACAAATTGAAGGACTTAAGAAAACATTTTTTGAAGGCTAACCTCATCCTCTTCAAATCCGGTAAGATCCCATTTGTATATGAGCCTCATTTGGCATCTTTTCCAGTGTTCCATGAACATGGCAGCTGGAAGCAGAATTGTCCTCTATTAAAATACTATTTCTCGGAAATAAATTTAAAAAACAACGTGTTGTCGAATAAACTGAAGTGATTTTTGTAAAGAAACATTTAATATCACCCATGCACGTTCCTGTCTCTTGGTGCATGGGTTTCAGTGATAAGAATATTACACTTAAATGGAGCAATAGGGGAGAGTTTCTGGGGCCAGTATCTTGACACTTGGAAGTATTTTCAGATGTGGAAATGGAAACCTGTCAGATGGCTAACTTAGTGTTCACATTAGTGATATCTCAATGTAAAACAGGAGCGACTCATCACAAACTCTGCTCCCTAGCCAATCAATCCAATACCTGGAGGCTGAACCAGACCTTTTGCCACTACGGTGCCGATTTTTGACCACAAGACAGGCCTCTGACTCTAAATCTGCTTCATTAGCATGATTGCCTGCTTCCATCTCCATAACACTGGCCATCTCTGCCCCGTCTCAGCTCTTTTCAAAAAATCATTTGTACCATTCCAATGTACATACAATTGGAAATCTCAGTACAGATATTGAGATAGACCGGAATTCCTGCTCAATCCAATTCCCGTAAGCAAAGTTGCTTTTTGGATAGAAATTTTTCCATCTAGCCCGATGTAGCCCCACAGGAATCTAATGCCACAAATTTGGGAAGCAATCAGGTCACCACATTCATCACATGATACAAAATACATGCAGTGTTAAAAAAAATGTATACATTTTGAAAAGAGATTTGAAATTTTAAACCAGCCCTCAAAGACGATATACTCACTACCAGAGCCAGGGGAAGAACTTCAATAGGATTTGGTAATCCAACTGTTCTGCAAATCAAGCCCGATGTTAACAATCTTAAAATGGTGGTGACAATCTGTTAACTGAACGGTTGGGTTTGTGACAGTGCACTCCAGTTTATTAAAATTTTTCCTCAAGAATAAACACTCCTATTTCACCAGAAATTATGTACGAGGACACTTAAGGATTGAAAGGAATACACAAGTCTCTATGTATTGACTTCTGCACACACTTCATACTTGCTTCATGCCAAGCATCCTAATTCCATTCAAATGCTCATTTCAACACATTTATTAGGTTGAAGATTGAACACATTTAGATGTGGCTGCACCATCCCAGTTTGCTGCACATTTCAATGCTCACTGATAACGAAGCATTGTTTTTCATCGTACATGTACCTCAACTGCTTTGCTAAAAATGCCAACCACCAGCTAAACAACAGCAAGTTCTTCAGTTAGCATTCCCTGTGTCACGAAAATTGAGAGCAATGAGCCCACTGTTTTTCCACAGACTGGCTCTGCTTTTCACAGTGCTGTAGAGAGTAGTCTGGCAGATGTGAATGTATCATTCCATTGTGGCACCCAGAGAACAGGAACAAGGGAGATAATAAGCGGCAGACTACTTTCCTTAATAAAAGCAATACTGTGGATGCTAGAATCTCAAACAAAAGCAGAAAATGCTGGAAAAACTCAACAGGTCTGGCAGCGTCTGTGGAGAGGGAAAAGAGTTAACGTTTCAAGTCCATATGACTTCAGAGCTGGACTTTTCTTGTTTCATTAATTTGCCCTTCAGCATCCAGGTCACAAGAAATGCAACAACAGAACTATAATCTGATAAACAGAGTCATGGACTGACTGATACTTGGCTCCTGTTGAACAGCAACATGGTTGACTTTACCTTGCTTAATTAGGGATGGACAATAATAGGTCCAATGAATAATGCTCATACCACAGCTGCAACTTTAACACAATATGACTCTAAAAACGAACAGCATCAATTCACCATGTCTGTCACTATTTTCTCTCATGTCATGAGTATGTTAGACAATACTGTTCCAGCCAATGTGTTAAATATCATATAGTTTTAGTAAGAATGGATTCCTAATCACCAGCTTTTCTCTGGTATTGACATCTCAAATTCATCCAACAAGCAGCAGGTCTTATGGAACCAACAATTGGATGAATCTAATATAAAAAATGCTTTTGACAGAAAATGAAAGTTAATGAGCTAGTAAACTCCTCTCTTCATTGTGGGCACATTCATTTTCCATCTGCATAATATCACAATTACTTACATCTCCAGGCTTCACATTTATTCAACTCAACCAGATCCTTTGCAATGCAACCACTCGGACACTGGGTGATCTGTCCTCTCAGAGCCAGTAGAATTTAATATACATGACAAACACCACAGCACTGAGCAAAACCCTGTGGTGTTCCTTTAGTTATTAATCCAAGAAGCAACTTCTCATTTTTCATTACAATTTCTAGAAGCATTGACAGCAAGATGCTGGCCTGTGACGACCATGATCCAACCTCGATTCCTTCTCGAGTTCCAAAGAATCCCTACAGTGCAGGAGGTCGTCATTTGGCCCATTCAAGTCTGCACCAACTCTTTGGAAGAGCATCTTCCCCAGGCCACCAACCTTCCTGATTAAGGCCATTACAAGTGGCCTAATTTCACAATTATCTTGTCCATAGTATTCCCTTCAAAATATGCCAATCTGCCAAGTTAGGGGCCAAGTCTTGTCAATTGAGTACTTCCAGGTGATTGGCTTACCCAATCAATTCTAAATCAATAAATCAGATTTCTAGTTTTAATTCCTGTTTGTGATGTTTCTGTGCACAAATTAGCTGCTGCATTTGTCTAAAACACAATGTAGGAACTCACTAATTGCCGGTGAAGCTTTTAGGGAGTCACTGAGCACACTATAAATGCAATCTCTTTTCCTCAGTTAGGAAAAAAGAATGCAATAGTATCTGCGACAGCCAGCATAGCACTTTCCAAAGGTTTTTGTTTCTTTAAGTTTATTTGTGTCACAAGTAGGCTTACATTAACTCTGCAATGAAGTTACTGTGAAAATCCCCGAGTCGCCACACTCTGGCACCTGTTCGGGTACACTGAGGGAGATGTTATCAATGCACCTAACCAGCACATCTATTGGACTGTGGGAGGAAACCGGAGGAAACCTACGCAGACACGGAGAAACGTGCCGACTCTGCACAGACAGTGACCCAAGCCAGGAATCGAACTTGGGTCTCTGGCGCTGTGAGGCAGCAGTGCAACCGCTGTGCCAGACAGTTCTTACAGGAATTAATGTTTTGGGATGCAAATGAGTAACTTGAAAAGGTAACATGATAAACGTTGTCTATTGGAGGGGGATAAATGACAGTGGTTTATGGTTCCCAAGGCCCTCCACCATGGATGGGTGTTGCTCAACTCTTCTCTGGGTATGCTGCAGAATAATTAAAGAAGATCGATTGCCATGATTAGTCAACAAACCAGTCACTGTTGTATCATGCGATTACCAGGACGGTCGCATATGAACCATAAGGACTTCACGTCTTTATTTTTGTTTCATAATTCCGATGTTCCCACACCTCAAATGATCCATACTGTACCTATAGATGAATGGATTGAATAGTGTAGGCTATAAACAACCAACTAGTCAATAAAGTCTTTGTATAAAAAGGTGCATCCTCATTGTTTAATTAAAAAAAACAGCAGTCTTATTTTGTCATATTTAGCAATCATTGCACAATGCCAATCAAACTTTCTACAACCATCCAATAAACCATTTGTTTTGTTAACAGTCTATTATCTTATGTAAGCTGTCATCAAATCAACCTTTGCATTGCTGAATCTCTCGGGAAAAGCTATAGGAATACCTGATGTGACATTCTATTTCTGACTATGTGATTGCCAATTATTGCATCAAGAGCTATTTTTAAACTTCTGGGCAGGGCAAAACTTAGGTGTTGCTTTACCAGAACTGAAGGGGAAGTAAGATTTTCCAAACTTGTAACAAAATGAGTCACAGAATCATACAGAAGAGGCCCTTTGGCCCATCGAGACTGCACTGACACATGAGAACTACCTAACCTATCTGACCGATCTCTGTCTGTAGCCTCCTACACAGTTCCAATGTAATGAAATGAACAGTGCCCATCTTTCCATTGGGCATTTCACAGCTCAGGCCTTACATATTTACTTTAACTTCAGACATTAGAAACACCTCATTGTCTCTCTGGCAGTAGATGATCACATATGGGATGAATGTTTCGGCATTTCCTAATGGGTGCCAAGAGGGTGGCGATGATATGTAGAGGGACAAAGTGGAGGTCTTTCATTGGAACTTTACTGGTGGGATAACCTGCACACTGGTGGAAACCTCCTGTTTTTCTTCCACCGGACTCATGATCTCTGGAGCCTACTCTACCTTGTCAGTTTATTATGCATTCCTTCCTCCGATATTGATAAAATCTGCATCTACTTGCACAGACTAACTCACTTCCCGTTTCCCCAAAGCCTGTCCAACATCTACAAGGCACAAGGAGTGTGATGGAATACTCTCCACTTGCTCCAACCACACCCAACAAGCCTGACACCATCCAGGCTGAAGAAGCCCACTTGATCCACACCACATCCACCACCTTAAGCATTCACTTCCTCCACCACCGATGAACAGTGGGATCGCTGTGTGCCTTTTACAAGATGCACAGTAGCAATTCATCAAGGATCCTTTGGCAGCACCTTTCAAGCCCACTACAACCTAGAAAGACAAGGGCAGCAAACAGCTGGGAGCACCACCATGCTTTGGCTTGGTTTCGGTTTTTGGAACTGCACACAGTCTTGACTGACAGCACACAGTCTGTAGTCAACAAGATGCATTTAATTGAACACCAAACAGTTGAACAGCTGGGTGTAAGCATTCCAATCCTACAACACCAACCACGTGGAAGAACGGTGGGTAGCAGACACTTGGGGGATACCATCACTTGTAAGTTACCCCCATGCAAGTCTCAACTTCCTGACCTGGAACTATAATCACCATTTACTTCATTGTTGCTGGGTCACATTCCTAGAAATTCCTTGCAAAAAGCACTGTGGGTATACTTATGGACTGTAGCAGTCCAAGGTGATGGCTCAATACCACCACCGTCTCAAGGCCTATTAGAGGCAGGTAATAAATGTTGGCCTTGCCAGCAACACTCATCCCAGCAAATAAAAAAAATGTTGCTACCCCGAGGACCTTAGACCTGGAACATCAATTTCTTTGTTCTACAGCCTAAACCAAATAGTGCCAGCCTTCACGGTTATAGTTTTCAGGAAATTCCCTTGCATGTTGTCAGTACTTAATACCACTCAGTATTCAGTGCTACAATACTGATGACTTTGAAAACATGGGAGACATATTGGCCGGAATTTTACCACCCCACCCGTCATGAGAATCGGAGTGGGCGAGGGACGGACAATGGAAAGGTCCATTGGCCTTTGGGGGGGGGGGGGGATTTTACGGTTTTGGGATGAACAAAGCTGTAAAATCCTGCCCATAATGCGTGTTTAGGTTCGACACAGAGCTGCATTAAATGAATTTACATTTTTACAACAGTGCTGAGATCAACAACATATAGATTTTGAATGTAAAGGTATAGCTGCTTTACTTTATCAAAATAGATCTTACTCTGGAAAACCAAAAGAAGGATAGGAATACTTTCTAAAGAAATGCAGAGTAATATTACAGTAAACTCTTTTCCCATTACTCTATCCTTAAATATGTTTTTTAAAATTTGACTACATTTATGTAAACTACAGATTTTAAATTGATGTTATGGAGAATCAGTTTGGTTCTCGAGAATAAAATGGCAGTGCATGCATGTGGAGCTACAAGCTCAAGAAAAAAACTAATATTTTTCAACTATCAACATATACAGTCCAACTTTAACCTTCCTGCTCTTGCAACTGAGACTAGCCAAATGAGCCTCGAGACCTCAGCCTGCATGTATTTCTTATTTGGGGGTTGGTAGAATATTGATCACTTTACTATTCTACTAATCCAGAGGCCAGAGCTACTAAACCAGAGAACGTAATCAAAATCCCACCATGGTAGTCTGAGAATTTGAGTTCATGCTAAAACCAATAAAGGTGTAAAGAAGTGTCCACAAAGCTGTTGGATTACTGTAGAAACCTAGCTACTTAAATCAAATGCCCTTCAGGAAGGAAACCCTGTTATCTTTATCTGGTCCGACCATGTGACAGCCACAACAATGTGGTATGACTTCCATCTAGCCTCTGAAGTGGCCCAGCAAGCCACTCAGTAAAAACAAGATGCATGGTTCAAGAAAAAGACCCTTCACCACATTCTCATGGCAACTAGGGGAAGAGAAAAGCTAGGTTCACCCGAGGCTCCTACCTCCAAACAAAAAGTAAAGAGACAAAAACATGTATTAAATAAGGCAGATTTGTATGAAAACATTCCATGGAAGTGAACCTTCAATATCAACCAGTTCCCTTAATGCTGTATCTACTCCACTTGCATAAGGTGGAAGGAACAACAGGAGATGATTTCACCTGCATAGTTGCTGTAAAATCAGTTTTGTTGCTATGCTGGTCTCCCTTGGTGTCACAGGAAGTTGTATACATGGCAGCAATGCAAACAATAACATGCCTATCTCCAGATGGACCCAACCTCAAAACCATTACCAGCCATTTATAACTTGCACGAGAGTAGTGAGGTTCTTAGTAACGGGGTCTTGGAGCTTTTGTGGCACTGACTCCTGTATATTTAGTTTATAGGTCAGAGGCAGCCTAGTAAAAGGAAGTGAGGAATGCAAAGACTGTAGTGGGTAAATATGCACACGGCAGTTTGGAATCTCCAGAATGCAAGTATCTAAATCTCTAGTTGAAAAAATATTTAGAAAATCACAGGGCGAGAGAGTTGGGTCAAATATCTTATTGCTGAGGAAAAATGAACTATGTTTTATAGTCTGTAGAGGAGAGAAAGAACCACTCCCCACAAGTAGCATCTGATCCCAGTGGAGAGCATTGAGCTCACTTACTCACATGCGAAACACTTGAGAGAGGGAACAATTGAACAGGAAGCATCAAGGAGGTAGAAAAAGAAAAGAGGATGGGAAGAGAAAAGGTAATCATTTTTGACAAGTGTAGTAGTTCATTTTGACATTGCCTCAATTAATTGTTTTCTAGAAACGTCTCAAGTTGACAGCTCCTGAACACGATCATGAAATCGCTCTACATAAGCAGATACTTTAGCGTCAGAAGTGATAAGTAATACTCAGGATGTGCACAAACACAATGGTTTCCCCCAATTAGCAAAGCTCCTCAAGGTACATTATCCAAAGGGAAAAGTTTTTTTTCAAAATGGGAATCCCGTGGCAAACGACAGCTCGACCAGGTTATCAGACACACTCCACTGAGAGAAGGAGCGAGATAGCTCTACATCTTTCAACAAATGTTTGGACACAGATGTTCTGCAAACATATGCCAAATAGTTGGACAAGTGCACAAGGGAGCAGGGAAGGAGTCCACAGAGTAATAAAAAGGCTAGCCTAGACAAGCAAAACAAGCACAACAAGAATGTCTGCACAAAATATTTTTCTGCTGGAGCATCTGGTTGCATATACAACAGCCCATTTTTTTTTTCATTGTTGTTAATTTACTTGCATCAGAAACACCGGTGGTTCATTTCTGACCATTTCCACAGATGCTAGGAGATCTCACCTGTCCAAAAACACTCAATGATACCTTTTCAGATTTCTTATACATCTCAAAAAAATAAGATGCACTTTCATTCCCTTCGGTATGTTGGCTGTGAATGATAATTGGTACAATCATACATCATTAGATCAGTGGAATGTGCCCTCCACCCAAAAGAAAGGAAGTCAATTCAGTTAAATGCTTTGGAAATTTTTCACATTCCACACAACAAAATTAAACATATTTATGTTGTATTTCTTGCTATATTAAGTGACCCTACTTAACCCAGAGAGAGTGTCAAAACAGAGCTTGTGGAATCTGGGATATCAAAGGAAGCTATGCCACAAATGGAAAGTGCAATGAATTGAACAAGCATTGGATGGATGAATTCTACCTGCAATAAAAAGAAGTGTTTTTCCCCTCCTGGCATGAAAGCAACAAGCACTAAAGAAAATTCTGTGCTGTCTGGATCAGCCTGATTTAAATATCAAAGAATCTCAGAATCGTTACAGAATAGGATGCCATTCGGCCCATCGTATCTGCACCAGTTCTCAGGATGAGCAACTCACTCCATGCCATTACCCCATACCCCTGCAGACTGCTTCTTTTCAAATGATTATCTAATGCCCTCAAATGCCTTGATTGAACCTGCCCTCACCACACGCTCAGGCAGTGCATTCCAGACCCCAACAACTCTGTCTGAAAGTTTTGCTTCTTTTGCCAATTACTTTAAATTTGTGCCTACGCTTTCTTGATCCTTTCACGAATGGGAACAGTTTCTCCCAATCTACTTTGTCCAGATCCCTCATGATTGGAATACCTCCACCAGATCTCCTCTCGGTCTTAATTTCTCCAAGGAAATTAGTCCCAAACTCATCAATCCATTTTAATAACTAAAGTTTCTCACCCCTGGAACCATTCTCATAAATCTCTTCTGCACTCTTTCGAATGCCTTCACATCCTTCAATTCTCTGTCCTCGGTAATGTTAGCACCGTGCATACTCTCCACTCGGTAATTTTAGTGCCGTGTATTCTCTGCACTCAGTAATGTTAGTGCCGTGCATTATCTGTACTCGATAATGTTCGTCCAACCTTTCTATGGGTGGCACGGTAGCACAGTGGTTAGCACTGCTGCTTCACAGCTCCAGGGACCTGGGTTCGATTCCCGGCTTGGGTCACTGACTGTGTGGAGTTTGCACATTCTCCCCATGTCTGCATGGGTTTCCTCCGGGTGCTTTGGTTTCCTCCCACAGTCCAAAGATGTGCGGGTTAGGTTGATTGGCCAGGTTAAAAAAAAAAATTGCCCCTTAGACTCCTGAGATGCGTAGGTTAGAGGGATGCATGGGTAAATATGTGGGGGTAGGGCCTGGGTGGGATTGTGGTCAGTGGAGACTTGATGGGCCGAATGGCCTCCTTCTGCACTGTAGGGTTTCTATGGTTTCTATGATTGCTATGATTTCTATGACCCTATCAAAGGCCTTCCTAAAATGTGGCTCCCAGAACTGTGTACAATACTCCAGCTGAGGTCTAACTAGTGCCTTATACAAGTTCAATATAACCTCCTTGCTCTGATAATCTATACCCCTTTAATAAATGAGATACTGTATGCTTTATTCATCACTCTCTCAATTGTCCTGCCACCCTTAATGATTTATGCACCAATACATCCCAGTCCATCTACTCCCATTACCTTTAGGGTAATACCCTTTCATTTTATACTGTCTTTCCATGATTTTCCTATCAAATATATCACTCCGCATTTTTCCATATGGATCCTCATCTGCCACCTATTTGCCCACTTCACCAACTTGTCCATGTCCTTTGAAATTCTACACTGGCCTCCTCACAGCTTTCAATGCTTCCATGTTTTGTATTAACTGCATATATTTTGGTGCTCTGGTTTCCTCCCACAGTATAAAGATGTGCAGGTTAGGTTGATTGGCCATTAGTGGTTAGGGGGATTAGTGGGATAAATACACGGGGTTATGTGGTAAGCTTGGGCAAGAGTCGATGCAGACTCGACGGATCGAATGGCCTCCTTCAGCACTGTAGGGATTCTCTGATTCTATGAGAGGTCAACATCATGCAAGACCATACCAAAAATTCCCCAATCTTACTGTAACACGCATCAAGCTCAGGATTAGCAATTGGAATATTATAGTAACTACTGGGAAAAAGATTGACATTCAAAAACGTCTTCCAACTTTTCACTATTCCATACTTCTTATTCTCTCCTAGCTTGGTATGACATTAGGTAGACTCGTCAGAACATTCAGAATCACAAACAGTTCAGAGAGAGTAAATAGGAGAAATTATTCCGATCGGAAAAAGAGCCAGAGGACACATGAGGAAATTGAAACAAAAACAAACTTTACGAGCTAGAACATATGGGGTGGAATTTTCCCATCCCGCCTGCCACGGGAATCATAGCGGGCGGGACACAGACCGTGCAAAGATCCGTTGGCCTTGGGTGGGATTTTCCGGCACTGGGGTGAGCACAGCCGGAAAATCACTCCCACGGTCTTTCAGTGCAGCGGAAGTAGATCCATTTGTAACCTTCGGAAGGAAATTAGACCAAATACTTGTAGGTATAACAGTCACAAGGCTATAGGGAGAGAGCAGGGGAGTGGGATGAATTGTCTGCGCGCCCTCCAAGCATACTCTATGTATATGGGCATTCACTGTCCATTCTAGAGCTGGCTGGGACCAACGTTTTAATTTGAATAGTTGCAAAGCTGCGACAGAGGACATTATAGTTTGGTGCAATCATGTTGAATGTATGACCGGGCTTGGTGGGCTGAAGGGCCTGTTCCTGTGCTTATATTGTTCTTTGTTTTTTTTAAAGCATGAACTCGTGTTCTTTTACTCAGAACTATTTCAACCTTGCAGATTGGACAGTAAAATAAGTTAATAATAATTCCAACAGAAATTATGGACTAACAAGAGCAGTGGCTATAGTGATATTATTGTTTGCGAAAAAAACACATACATTTACTTAACAACGACCATCTATTCACGAAGGCCCCGCATTCTCAATCTTGCCCCTTGCCTGTGGTACAGTGATCCTCAGGTTAAAATCATCACCAATCAGTTCTCCCCCTCAAAGAAGAGAGCAGCCTCTGGTCATTTGGGACTATGCGACTTTTTACCATCTATTCAGTAACCAAGGAAATAAAGACATTCATTCTGCTTTTTGTCTTAATATTTTACCAACAAACATACTCTTACAAGTGTATATGTGTGCATGTACGCTTGTAAGAATTTGTTTGTTGGTAAATGAGTATATGAGGATTACATTATGCCCAAATAATTGACTCATTTTAGTTACTAATTTAAATGTAATTAGCCATATTTGTTCTGCTAATTAGCTCATGTATTAGCCAACATTTGCTTAAAATGGAAGGTTTTCATCCAGGCTGGTTCTGGGGCCTAACAGTGACTGTTTTATGGGCTTCTGAATGGGCAGGGGAGATAGAGTCCATACTCATCTAGTGTGCAGTCGTCATAATATCATTGGTTATTATGCAGTGATTGCCCATTCAATGACCAGTCTAATAGTGATGCGAATATACTTCATTGTTTCAGCAAGTGGTACCTGGATACAATCTCGATTCAGCCTCAAACTGCACAGAACTAAACCAAAAAATTTCAAATCTCACCCCTTGTATTTGCACCAAGTGTTCCATTGAGGCATGACTGTTGTAAAAGATATTACATTGTGGCTTAGCATACATAAAAACATCAACATGTGTGTAAACCACGTTTGTTTTCTATCATTACAACACTTAACTACACTTCAAATAAAAAAAGCACTTCACTGGCCTGGGGTTCTCCCAAGATGTGTGAAAGACAACGTACAAAATTTAATTTATTTCCTACTAATTCACTTTCCAAATAAATGATCCAATTTGTTTGGCCACAATTATATCGAAGTACTGCACAAATAAAACAAGGGATGTTTCACTTCAAACTACTTCAACATTACATGCCTTTGCGTTGGTATGCCAAAGGATGCTGGGTAGTTGATTAAGGTTGTCAACGAAACAAAAAATGGTAGGCAAAGCTTTTGTTTCCCCTTTTCCAGTAAGGCAGAACTAAAATATAAAAAGAACAGCACCTCATAGTACTCAAGACTTCAGGATCTTAAAAAGGAGGATTTGTTCATTGTTACCAGGCCAAAACACACCTCATTCAAAATATCACAGTGTAATGGATATTTCTACAGCATCTTTCAGAGATAGAGGATAAATTAGATACAATTGCTTCCTCGCAGTTTAGGGACTGATTTTGCTGTGGTTGGACCGAGGTAGTAAAGATGGGGGTTGCTGGTGGCAGGAATAAAAGGTGAAGGGTAGTCAGCCAGGACTGAATACTGGCGATATGGAGATGGCTAAATATCCTGGAAAAGTTTTTGATTACCTTTGGGAATCAGGGAATATTTACATGAAAATAGTTTCCCACATGAGAATTAGTAGGCTGTTTTTGAGTCCCGGATAGGATTGATTGTGGTTGGCCCTTGGAAGCGATGAGTTTTATTTTATTTGCCATAATGCTGAAGTAATTGTATGTATATCTAACAGATATTGCCATTCAATTCAATTGGTATTCTGAACAGTAACATGGGGTCTTAGTACTGCTGAGGGGGGTGACTGCAGGTCAAAAACAGTGAAAAATTGTTGGTTGCATGGCTTATGGCGCACAGAATTATTTAGGCATAATGGCATAGAAAATACAGTTTTATTATTGGAACATAAAAATCAGAGTTACATATTCTACATCAAACAATTGTCTACAGAGTGCTTTGCAATTCAGATTTTAACACAACGATCATTGCATTGGCCAGTGCCCAGTTGGACGTTTTCCTGCATGCTCTTCTGCAGTGAGTAACTCAGCTCCTGATTCCCCAAAGCCTATCTGCCATCTACAAGGCGTGTGTCAGGAATTTGATGGAATACTACTCTTTACTTGCTTGGATGAACCCTTGGATTTATTCCTGGAAATGAGGGGATTATCCTATGAGGAAAGGCTTGACAGGTTGGGCCTGTATCCGTTGGGAGTTCAGAAGATTGAGACAATCTTACTGAGACATACTAGATCCTGAGGAGACTTGACAGGTGTGCTCACTGAAAGGATCTTTCCCCTTGTGGGAGAGAGACTAGAACTAGGGAACAATTTCAAAATAAGAGGCCTCCCTTTTAAGACAGCGATGGGAAATGTTTTCCCTGAGGGTTGAGAGTCTGTGGAACTCTTTCCATGAGAATTGTGGAGGCAGGGTCATTGAAAACTTTTAAGGCTGAATTAGTCAGATTGTTGATTGACAAGGGAATAAAAGGGGAGTTTAGGCCACCTTCAGATCCACCATGAATTTATTGAACAGCGGAGTGCTCAAGAGACGGCACAGTAGCACAGTGGTTAGCACTGCTGCTTCACAGCTCCAGGGTCCAGGGTTCGATTCCCGGCTTGGATCACTGTCTGTGTGGAGTTTGCACATTCTCCTCGTGTCTGCGTGGGTTTCCTCCGGGTGCTCCGGTTTCCTCCCACAGTCCAAAGATGTGCGGGTTAGGTTGATTGGCCAGGTTAAAAATTGCCCCTTAGAGTCCTGGGATGCGTAGGTTAGAGGGATCAGTGGGTAAATATGTGGGGGTAGGGCCTGGGTGGGATTGTGGTCGGTGCAGACTTGATGGGCCGAATGGCCTCCTTCTGCACTGTAGGTTTTCTATGATTTCTATGATTCTATGATTTCTATGAGATCGAGTGGCCCACACCTGCTCTCAAGTTGTATGTTTGTAGAGTGCGGCTCCAACAAAGAAGATTGACACCACACAGGATAAAAACAAGCTGCTTGATTGGCACCACAACCCCCTCCACTACTGGCATGGTGTGTACCATAAACAAGGTGCCCAGCAGCAACTCAAAGTTCCTTCAACCAAGAAACCCTCCAAAACTGCGACCTTGATCCCTTAGCAAAACAAGGCCAGCAAACATATGGGAACACCATCAGCTGCAAGTTCCTCTCAAAGCCCCACACCATCCTGACTTGGGAACTTTAACTATATCACTGTTCCTTCACCGTCATTGGATCAACATCCTGGAACTCCCTTCCTAACATCGCGGGTGTACCAGTTCCAGATGTGCTGCAATGGTTCAAGGCAACTCATTGCTACTTCAAGGGCAATTAGGGATGGGCAACAAACATTGGCCTTGGCAGCAATGCCCACATCCCATAAAAAACTGACAAAAATAAAGTTCTAGAGATTAACAACTCCAATACATTTTTAAATGCCTGAACTTGTCGGCAGATTTGTATATTAATACTGGCAAGTATCATTGTCAAGTCATTATTTTTCCAGCAAACAATTGCCAAGTACACCTGTGGATGTATTCAATCAGCATCAGAGATTACCTCTTAAAATAATACAGTATTAACAGGCCCAAAGCAGATCACCTTTGGATTACCAAGATGGGAAGAAAATTCAAGTTGCCCTATGTGCTTGCATATTTTTTAAAGAAAAAAATAGCTTGGAGCTTCCAATAACCAGGATAAGTCAACTATTCATATTTTAATTTTTGAGCATGCACATTTCGAAGATCAACAAATTCAGATTAAACAAACATGACCCACATGGATTAGCAAACAAATTAAAATGAAATAAAGCAACATTAATTGCATGTGCACAATATCAGGACTAATAAGGACCCGCAGAAACATTTTATGAGGGGGGAAAGGCAGACCTGGAGAAAGTTCAGTTGCTCAGGCTAAAAAAATATTCATCTCGTTTCTACAACGCGAGCAGGCCATTCGCACCAACTGGTCTATGCCAGTGTTACTTTCCGCATAGGATTCTAGCTGTAAATCAGGAGGTGGAGGGGAAGAGAGGAGGTGAAGTTACAATCACTAGGGAAGTGGTACTGAGCAAACTGGTGGAGCTGCGGGCTGACAAGTCTCCAGGTCCAGATAGACTTCATCCCAGGATCTTAAAAAGAGGTGGCTAATGAGCTAGCAGATACATTGTTAATTTTCCAAAAGCTCCTCAATTCTGGAAAGGTTCCATCAGACTGGAAATAGCAAATATAATCCTTCTATTCAAGAAGGGAAGGAGGAAGAAAACAGGAGATTATAGGCCAGTTAACCTGATGGCTGCTGTGGGGAAGGGGTTAGTATTGATCATAAAAGAGAGATTATAGCTGGGCACTTGAAAGTAATCAGGAAGACTCAGCATGGTTTTGTGAAAGGGAAATCATGTTTGACCAATTTAAAGTTCATTGAAGGAATAACGTGCTGTGGATAAAAGAGATCACGTCGACGTGCTGTACTCAAATTTTCAGAAGGCATTCGATAAGCTGTCACTTCAAAGGTTATGATGGAAAATAAAAGCTGATGGTGTAGGGGTAACATGTTAGCATGGATAGAAGATTAACTGGCTGACAGAAAACCGTATACATGGGTATTTTTCCGACTGACAAGATGTGATGAGTGGAGTCCTGCAGGGACCCAAGCTTTTTACAATTTACACCAATAACAGACGAGGGAAATGAAGGTATGGTAGCTAAATTTGAGGATGGCACAAAGATAGGTAGGAAAGTATGTTGAGAAGCCATGACTTTACAGATAGATCGATAGATTGAGTGAACAAAAATCCGGCAGCTGGAGTATAATGTGGGAAAATATGAAGTTGCATGCTTTGACAGGAAGAATAAAAAGACAGTATTACTTAAATGGAGAACAACTACAGAATTCTGAGGGACCTAGATGTTTCAGTGCACGAATCACAAAAGGTTGGCATGCAGGGACAGCACAATCATGGTGGCTAATGGAATGCTTTCCTTTATTATGAGAGGAACTGAACATAGAAGTAAGGATGTTAGGCATCGGTGTGAACACAATTCCCACTCACCTGAAGGAGCTTAAGGCTCCGAAAGCTGTGGCTTTTGCTACCAAATAAACCTGTTGGACTTTAACCTGGTGTTAGAAACATAGAAAAACTACAGCACAAAACAGGCCCTTCAGCCCCACAAGTTGTGCCGAACATATCCCTACCTTTTAGGCCTACCTATAACCCTCCATCCTATTAAGTCCCATGTACTCATCCAGGAGTCTCTTAAAAGACCCTATTGAGTTCGCCTCCACCACCACTGACGGCAGCCGATTCCACTCGCCCACCACCCTCTGTGAAAAACTTCCCCCTAACATTTCCCCTGTACCTACCCCCCAGCACCTTAAACCGGTGTCCTCTCGTAGCAGCCATTTCCACCCTGGGAAAAAAGCCTCTGACAGTCCACCCGATCTATGCCTCTCAACATCTTATACACCTCTATTAGGTCTCCTCTCATCCTACGTCTCTCCAAGGAGAAAAGACCGAGCTCCCTCAGCCTATCCTCATAAGGCATGCCACTCAATCCAGGCAACATCCTTGTAAATCGCCTCTGCATCCTTTCAATCTTTTCCACATCCTTCCTGTAATGAGGCGACCAGAACTGAGCACAGTACTCCAAGTGAGGTCTGACGAGGGTCTTATATAGCTGCATCATTATCCCCAGACTCCTAAACTCAATCCCTCGATTGATAAAGGCCAGCACACCATACGCCTCCTTAACCACCTCCTCCACCTGTGGGGCCAATTTTAGAGTCCTATGTTGTTAAACTTCTTACTAGGCTTCGGTTCCACAGGGCATTGGTGAGACCACATCTCAAATACCATGCACAGTTATGGTCTCCTTATTTAAGTAAAGATGTAAATGCATTGGAGGTGGTTCAGAGGAGATTTACTAGATTAGTACCGGAAATGAATGAGTTGTCGTTGGAGGATAGGCTGGGCTTATTTTGTTTAGAAGAGCGAGGGTTGACTTGATTGAAGGATACAAAATCCTCAATAGTCTTGACTGGGTGGAAGTGAAATGGATATTTCCGCAGGGATGTGTCCAAAGTTAAGGGGGCACTATTTCAATATTAGTGGTCACCCTTAAAGAGTAGATCTATATATTTCCTGAGGGCTGCATGACTTTGGAACACTGCCTCAGAAGGCGGTGGAAGTGGGCAATAGGTAGATTGTTTCCTGTTGTCGAGCAACGTCTGATCCCATTCCACATGTTGGACTGCCAATTATGCTTTGACTTATTCCTGGAGGAATTGTCAGAGAGGTATGGAGAATTGAAGTCAGGAAGTTATGCTGAACCGTTATAAAGCTCTGGTTACAACTAAAATACTGCATCTAGTTCTGCTCGCTGCACTTTAGGAAGGATATGAGGGGCCTTGAGTGGGAGATTTAAATAAAACTAAGGGTTGGGAATAGAGCCATGAAGGGTTAGTCAGGGAAAAGAATATAGGCAATGATAGAGAAATGGTTGAAACATTAATTATTTGCTCTTGCATTTAGCAGCAAGTGGGCATGACAACATGGAAATGTTGATATAACCACAATTAAAATAATAAAGGGGAAAATTTTATATAATCCAATCAGACACCAAAGATTAAATCTCTGTTGCACAGAGTGTATCCACACATTCAAAAAGAATCCAGTGAAGTGATAGAGGCCTCGTTGCATATGCCTGCATGGGTTTCCTCCCACAGTCCAAAGACGTGTAGGTTAGGTGGCTTAGCCATGGTAAATGTGCAGGATTATGGGGATAGGACAGAGGGGAAGGCATGGGTGGGGCGCTCTTTCGGAGAGTCAGCGTAGACTCAATGGGCCGGATGGCCTCCTTCTACACTATAGGGATTCTACATGCTTAATAATTTCTTAGGAAAGGGTGTAATGCCAGAGAATGGTGGATAGCTAATAATATACAAAAAGGCAGATAGAACATGTGCAGGGAACGATGTACCAGTCATCTCATCAGTAGCAGGAATAATAAAGGAATCCCCATTGAAGGAAAACGGGAAATCATCCATTAACCAAAACAATAATCAATAGTCAATATTATTTCAATAAAGTCCTGCTTGACCAGCCTCGGAATTATTTGAAGAGGGAACAGAAAGAGTAGACAAGGGGAACGTAGATGGAATACATCTAGGAATCAAACGACCTTGATAAAGGTACCACATAGATTAAAGAAAGAGAGAATGCGAGTTAGGGGACAGAATGGGAATTGGCTTGCTGAAAGACAGAAAGCAGGGAGTAGGGCTGAAGGGTAGATAAATCAGAATGACAGAGGTAGACAGAGTCCCACAAGAACCAATGTGGCTCAAACGTATAGTAACAGCTTAAAGCCTGGAATCAAAAATACAATTTCTTTGGGCGGAATCTTCCAGCCATTCACACTGGCGGGATTTTCTGGTCCCACCACAGTGAACGGAGATTTGGCTGTGTGCCAAATTCTCCACCCACGCTTGCAGCAATAGCAGGGCGTGAACAGCCATTAAGATTGGGCAGTACGGTGGCACAATGGTTAGCACTGCTGCCTCAGTGCCAGGAACCTGGGTTCAATTCCTGCCTCAGGTCACTGTGTGGAGTCTGCACGTTCTCCCCGTGTCAGTGTGGGTTTCCTCCAGGTGCTCAAGTTTCCTCCCACAGTCCAAAGATGTGTGGGTCAAGTGGATAGTGTCAGGGGAGTAGCAGGGTGAATGTGTGGGGTTATGGGAATAGGGCCTGGGTGGGATTGTGGTCGGTGCAGACTCAAATGGGCTGAATGGCCTCCTCCTGCACTGTAGGATTCTATGATGATTCTATGATAAGATTGCACCCTTAAACCTTGCCTGACTGAGGGCAAGCTGATACTCAGGATTTCAATAAATTACAAGATGGTATTGCTGAATTGCAAAATCAATTTAAACAGATAGATATGAGATGCTGCGTTTTTGGTATGATAAAGACAATCACATATCACTTGGAAAATAGGAATCTATATGGGTATTGTAGCAAAGGGATACAGAGACACTGGAAGGGGGGGCAAAAGAGGTTTTCACGGAAAAGTACTAGAACTACAAGGTTACACCTGGCGGAATAGGATGACGAGACCCATGGCTATTTTCATTGGGAAAGACAGGTGGTCAAGGGGTGCCCTAAAATTACAAGCGGTTTTGATAGCACAGGAGAAGGGAATGTTTCCATTTGTGGGAAGAGTAAACTTAGATAGAAGCCATCATAGTCATCAAGAAATCAAATCACTAATTCAGAAGAAACCTCTTTACCAGTGTGGTGAGTATGTGGAACTCCAGATAAGGAAAGCTAGATAAGAGTACAAGGGGGAAACAATAGAGGGTTGTGGCAATAGAGATAGATGACAAAAGATGGGAGGACGCTCAAATGGAGTTTAAATGGACTGGTTAATCCAAATGGCCTGTTGAGTGTGTAAGCCTTCGATTAATCTATATTCTACGCATTCCCTAGGTAGAGAGTACAGTTAACCATTTTCTACAGACTGAAGTATTTTATTTCTCCACAGTTTTGCTCTCCAGATGAACAGGAATTTCATCCAAATGCATTTCCAATTTGGCAAACCACTTTTATAGTATATGGAATTCCAGATCCAAGTCTACTACAACCTAGACCCAGTTTTTCATTCTCCAGCAGACTAATGATATTTTAATGCCAATCTCCTGCAGAACACAATAACACTAAGAAAACAAACCTCGAACCACTTCTGTGCTTTTTCATTTTCGAATTTAACTGCTACAATAATGATAAATGAGACTTCATGTAATTTGCAAAATCCGAAATCAAAATTATTTCCCAGCAATCCGTATTACCTTCATTTTAATACTTAAAAAGGGATAAGAACAGACAGAGTTCCTTACCCCATAATGCCATAAAAATTGAATAGAAAACTGTCGCAGGATTGTCAAACAGGTGACTTGCTCGGGCTATGGCACAGGTTGTGCTGAGTTTCCAGTAACTGCACGTTTTGTCACATAGTGGGCACATTGTGATATTAGTGCGCTCGTCACACATCTCCATGCTGTTGGAGAGAGAAGGGGAAAAAAAAAGATATCTTGTTTAAGTTCATTCAGAAAATAGATCGCTTAGCTCTGAAGTGCAGTCACCATGAAAAGGCCTGACAGACATGGCAGCATCGGATTGCCACTCTGTATCCACTTACCTGTGCGAGTGCCTGTCTTGTCTGACCTTCTTGACACAGTCCGGGTGAGATTTAGGCAGTACAGCAGGTCCCTGACTCCAACGTCAAAGTCCAAGAGGAGGAGAGAGAAGGAGGACAAACCCCCATTTTTATGGCACTGGCTACTGCAAAGCAGGGGAGTTTAAAGGTCCCATTTAAAATATCAGGGAGAAAGGTAAGTATCTAGGTGGAAGGGATGTGGAGGGTGTGGGGTTCAGGTTGGAATGACTCAGGTCCAGCTAGGTCAGAGTAGGGGACGGAGTTCAAGCCAGGTCAAGGGAGGGGTTGGGGAATCCTGTGGGGGAGGAGGGGGTGTGTCCCCATGCAGGGATGGGTCTCAGGTGTTTAAAATAAATAGTTATGCTGAAGTCAGAAGAGCTTTTATTTGTACCAACACTTTCAGAGTAACTATCAGTCTTTCATCGGCAGAACCAAAAAATTGGCAATTTAAAATAACTTTGTTGGATGGTTCCCAGCGCAGCTGTCCAGGGGAAGTTGCTGCTTCCTTAGGGATATCCCTCAAACCCAATGCTGGGCAGCCAGGAAGTTACAGGCCATGATGAAGATAAACATCGTTGGATCCTTTCTTAGCAATAGGCCAAGGGGTTGATTTGGTTCCCCAGAGCCTAATGCTGATAATTAGCTGGTGGAACGTGCCAGAGGATCCAATTCAATTTTCGGACGAGACCTCAGTTACATTACAGCTCCCCAACGCTACCTTAGATCTAGGTTACCCAATTATCCTACGGAACAATACAAGGTGGGTTTCTGGGAAGTTGTTGGGGGGGCACAGCTTGCGATCTGCGGGGGAGCGGTAACTGGGATTGGTCCCAGCGGAGTTTGTAGAGGCAGAGAAATCTGGCCCTTCCAAGCCAATGAAAACAAAGAGGCTCTTAGTCAGCCTCAGTGGAAGGAACCCTGTGCAGTGTCTGTCCCAAGCAGTTGAGTCTCAAAACAGCCATCAGGATGCTATTATCCAACCCTAAATTTCATTTTAAATTGGCCTCTTGGGCGGCACGGTGGCACAGTGGTTACATTGCGGCCTCAGCGTCAGGGAGCCAGGTTCGATTTTGGCGTTGGTCACTGTGGGTTTTCTGCTGGTGCTCCGGTTTCCTCCCACAGTCCAAAGATGTGCGGGTTAGGTTGATTGGCTATGCTAAAGTTGGCCCTAGTGTCGGGGGATTAGTAGGGTAAAAGGTGTGGGATTCCAGGAATATGGCCTGGGTGGGATTGTGGTTGTTACAGGCCGATGGGCCGAATGGCATCCTTCTGTACTGTAGGGATTTCTATTCTATACTCATGACTCTAATCTAGTCCGCATGTCCTCCCTAGTGACATCGCTATTACCCACAATATTTGGGGAACTACCTCAGCCTCATTATTAGTATTTTCAGGTAAGAAGCTTATTTATTACTGTCACAGGTAGGCTTTACATTAACACTGCAATGAAGTTACTGTGAAAATCCCCTAGTCACCACATTCCGGCAGTGGTTAGCATTGTTGCCTCACAGAGCCAAGAACCTGGGTTCAATTCCTAGCTTGGGTCACTGTCTACGTGCAGTTTGCACATTCTCCCCGTGTCTGCGTGTTTCCCCTCTGGGTGCTCCGGTTTCCTCCCACAGTCCAAAGATGTGCGAGTTAGGTGGATGGGCCATGATTGTCCATTAGTGTCGGGGGATTAGCAAGGTAGATATGTGGGGTATTGGGAATAGGGCCTGGTTGGGATCATTATCGGTGCAGACTCGATGGACCGAATGGCCTCCTTCTGCACTGTAGGATTCTATGATTCTATGACCTCTTCAGGTACACGGAGGGAGAATTTAGCATGGCCAATACATTTAACCAGCATGTCTTTCAGATTGTGTGAGGAAACCAGAGCACCCGGAGGAAACCCACGTAGACACGGGGAGAACGTGCAGACTCCACACACACAGTCATCCAAGGCCGGAATCGAACCCGGGTCCCTGTCACTGTGAAGCAGCAGTGCTAACCACTGCCACCTTGCTGCCCCTCAATCCGACCTTTCAAGATTTTCCCCATCTGAGGCAGTTTGGTAATTTATTGCCACTTTTTCAAAGCGATGGGCTGGTTTCTGTCATAAATCCATGCTGTGTAGGAACTGGGCTAAAACGACCCAAGGTCATTGTAAATACGATTATGGAAACTGGTAGCCAAGAGGAAACCTTTCAGTGCATAAGCCTGGGGTAGGATCAAACACACTTTCATGTATTAACTCACTGTCACACCCCAATTCCACAAGAAGGATTTAAAAACAAAAAATGCACTTAAAAGAACTTGCTTCTTGAAGTCTGGTTAGCACTGCTGCTTCACAGTGCCAGGGACCTGGGTTCGATTCCCAGCTTGGGTCACCGTCTGTGTGGAGTTTGCACATTCTCCCCGTGTCTGCGTGGGTTTCCTCCCACATTCTGAAAAACGTGCTGGTTAGGTGCATTGACCCAAACAGGCGCCTGACTGTGGTGATTAGGGGAATTTCACAGTAATTTTATTGTAGTGTTAATGTAAGCCTGACTTGTGACTAAAATAAACTTTACTTACTTTACGAGGTTGGAAGCAGCCATGAGGAAAACCAGCTACAGACTTTCATTTATACTGGACTGGATTTATACTGCTTTCCAAACCCTACTTTAAAAAAAAAATCTGTCACAGAACATGGGAGTTGCTGGCTAGGCCAACATTTTTATTGCCCAACTATAATTGCCCTCGAGAAGATGGGAAATTGCCTTCTTGAACCACTGCAGTCCAGGTGGTGTAGGTGCATCTTCAGTACTGTTTGGGACAGTGTGCCAGGATTTTGACCCAGCGACAGTAAAGGAATGACTGATATATTTCCAAGTCAGGGTGGCGAGTGGTTTGGAGGGGAACTCCCAGGTGGTGGCGTTCCATGCATCTGTTGTCCTTGTCTTTCCAAGTGGTAGAGGTCCCCGTTTGGGAGGTGATGTCCAAGGTGCCTTGGCAAGTTACTGCATCTTATTGATGTTACACACTTGTATGTCAGTGCTGGAGGTGATGGATGGGGTGCCAATCATGGGGCAGCTTTTACCTGGATGATGTCAAGCTTCGAGTGTTGTTGGAGCTGTACCCATTCGGGCAAGTGGTGAATATTTCATCACACTCCTGGTGGGAAGACTTTTTCCAGGAATGCCCTCGTTTTAAAATCCATTTCATCATCTAAGATGAGCATCATATAGAATCACAAAGACACAGAACAATCTAACAGGGTAAATACGTGGGGTTCAGGCCTGGTTGGGATTGTTGTTGGTGCAGGCTCGATGGGCCAAATGGCCTCCTTCTGCACTGTAGGGATTCTATGTAACTTACTTTAGCGTATCACAAGATAAAAACAGGTCACAATTAGCTTGTTTTAATACGACAGCCCTCTTCAGGAAGATTTCCAAACAAAAACATTTAAATTCATATCAAAGTTGCAAGCGCCCAGCTAGACATAAGTGAAAAAGGACACATAGCGTAATAAACAATTCATAAACAAACAGTTCTAACTTTACCTGGGAATATTCTGATCGACAGTTGCACAGCCATACAGGAACACTATGATCCCAACTGTGGATGCTGGAATCAGTAATTGCGTGTAGACTCCAAGCCAGGCAAAATAGAAGGCAATCTTCTCACCAAAGTACTTCCTGAAAAAGACAGTGTTTCAACATTTCAGGTATTTCCAAATGAAATCAAAATAAATCAAGATTTCATTCTCAAAATAAAAAACTCACGTTGAACTTGCATTCAAATCTGTTGAACCACATTTTCTCCTCTCCAATTTTTACTCAGAATTTTTCACAATCGTTTTCATACAGCTCATTGGGAAAGGGTGAATCATGGATGTTGACATCTCATTTTCATTAAGCGTTTCACTGCCATCTGCTAGAATCCATCTGACCAGTGATCAAAAGCTTTGCTAAGATACGCCTCATCAATTGATTCTCGAGGAGGTCCATCTTCTTCCTTGATTGCTCAAATGTCCAACTTTGAGTGTCTCTCACGCTGTGGTTGTATGTCTTGTTGGGAGAAGTCTCTCGTCACAAACTTATCTGACCACTCGCCAATGTCACTGATGCGAATTCCAAATGGTGATTTCTTGATAAAATGGTGTCTGATTTATTTGAGAAATATTGACAGCCCAACAGACTCCCAACACTACTGTATCTGCTGCTCTCAATGCCGTCTCCTCTAGAATCATAGAAACCCTACAATACAAGAGGCAGCCATTCGGCCCATCCAGTCTGCACCGACAACAATTCCATCCAGGCCCAATTCCCAAAGCCCCACATATTTACCCCCCTAACCTACACATTCTGGGACACTAAGGGGCAATTTAGCATGGCCAATGCACCCAACCCACACTGGACTGTGGGAGGAAACCCACAGAGACATGGGGAGAACTTGCAAACTCCACACAGACAGTGACCCAAGCCGGGAATCAAACCCAGGTCCCTGAAGCTGAGAGGCAGCAGTGCTAACCACTGTGCCACCTTGCTGCCCCTAATGAGGGAGACTAAAAGCAGACTGGGTGACCACATTGCAGAACACCTTCGTTCTGTCTGCGAGCATGGCCCCGAACTTCCTGTTGTTTGCTATTTCAACTCACCAATTTGCTCTCATGCCCACATGTCTGACCTTGGCCTGTTCTAGTGTTCCAGTGAAGCCCAATGCAGACTGGAGGGACAGCACCTCATCTTCCAATTAGGCACTTTACATACTTCTGGACTTAACAGAGGTGAACAGTTGTACGCTATGAACACGCGCGCGTGCACACGCACACGCTGCCTTACGTCCTACACACTTTTGTTGCAATCTCTCCTAATTCCCACCTATCAGGCCTTCTACTTTGCTCTGCCTAATCTAACCCTTCTTATACAATATAAAATCCATCACATTTCTCCCTCTCTAGCTCAGTCATATAGATCCAAACACTTCAGAATTTGGATTCTTAATTAATATTGTGGGGTACTGAAGAGAGTGGGCTTTCAAATAAAGATTATTCAAGGAAAGATAAAAAATCAAATTTCTCATTTTAAATATTGCTGCCCCTTCAAATGGCACCATGAATTTGTTAAGAACCTCCTGGGTTACCACGTCACAAACATGCAGGTAGAACATGCAATTAGCAAAGCAAAATGATACATTAATCTTTGTTGCAAGGAGTGTAAGGGAGTCTTGCTGTAATCACAACCGGGCTTTGGCAAGACAGTACTTGGAACTGTTAGAAACGATATACTTGCTCAGAGGGGATACAACAAATGTTCACTTGATTGATCCGGGTTTGAGGAGAGATTGAGTGGATTGGGTCTAAAACCTCCGGAATTAAGAAAAATGGAAGATGATTTTGTTGAAAGATATAAATCTCAGAGGGCTTGTCAGGATAAATACCAGAAGATTGTTTCTCCTGGCTGGAGAGACTTGAACTAGTGTCATGATCTCGGGTAACCGGCCCTTTAGGACTGAGGAGAAGGAACAATTCCTTCATGCTGAGTGCTGTGAAGTTGGGGAATTCTTCACCCCAGCATGCTCAGTACATTCAAGACAGAGATAGAGGGGTTTTGCTCATTAAGGGGAGGGGGGGAATAATGGGGGAAAAATGGCATTGAAATAGATGATCAGCCATAATCTTATTGAGCAGGCTCAGCCATACTCCTGCTTCTATCTTATGTTCTGATGTAGGTGACACAGTAAAGTGTAGATGGATGCGGAAAGTTGCAAAGGAACAACAATAGATTAAATAATGAATGTGCAGAACTGTGGTGGATGTAGTCAAGCTCGGAAAGTGTTAGATCATCCACTTTGGACCCAAGGGAGATAGATCAGCTTATTTTCTAAGTGGGGAGAAGCTATAGGAACTGTGGATGAGAGGGAGATTTAGTAGTCCAAGAACAGAAATTAGTAAAAGATGGTGAACAGGTGGGACAATTTAAAATGTCTACTGGAATATTGGATTTTATCTCAAGGGGCTGGAAGTTATGTTGCAGCTGTACAGATCTCTGGTTGGACTCCATCTGGAGTATTACAGTCAGTTCTGGATACCAAACTCCAGGAAGAATTTATCGGTCTAGGACACAGCAGTGCAGATTCAGCACGAATACAACACAAATTAAATTACCAGGACAGGTTTAATAGTCTCAGCTCAAAATTAGCAGATTAAAAAGGTATAGGGAGGCAATAGCCTAGTGATACTGTCATAGACTATTAATTCAGAAACTGGGGATCCGGGTTCGAATCCCACCACAGCAAATGGTGAAATCTGAGTTCAATAAAATATATCTGGAATTAAGAGTCTATTAATGACCGTGAAACCATTGATAAGGAGGATGTGCAGGATATTCTGGAGGGTCTGAAAATAGATAAATCCCCTGGTCCGGATGGGATTTATCCAAGGATTCTCTGGGAGGCAAGAGAAGTGATTGCAGAGCCTCTGGCTCTGATCTTCAGGTCGTCGTTGGCCTCTGGTATAGTACCAGAAGATTGGAGGTTAGCGAATGTTGTCCCATTGTTTAAGAAGGGGAACAGAGACTTCCCCGGGAATTATAGACCGGTGAGTCTCACTTCTGTTGTCGGCAAGATGTTGGAAAAAATTATAAGGGATAGGATTTATAGTTATTTGGAGAGTAATGAATTGATAGGTGATAGTCAGCATGGTTTTGTGGCAGGTAGGTCGTGCCTTACTAACCTTATTGAGTTTTTTGAGAAAGTGACCAAGGAGGTGGATGGGGGCAAGGCAGTGGACGTGGTATATATGGATTTTAGTAAGGCGTTTGATAAGGTTCACCATGGTAGGCTTCTGCAGAAAATGCAGATGTATGGGATTGGGGGTGATCTAGGAAATTGGATCAGGAATTGGCTAGCGGATAGGAAACAGAGGGTGGTGGTTGATAGTAAATATTCATCATGGAGTGCGGTTACAAGTGGTGTACCTCAGGGATCTGTTTTGGGGCCACTGCTGTTTGTAATATTTATTAATGATCTGGATGAGGGTATAGTTGGGTGGATTAGCAAATTTGCTGATGACACCAAAGTCAGTGGTGTGGTAGACAGTGAGGAAGGGTGTCGTAGTTTGCAGGAAGACTTAGACAGGTTGCAAAGTTGGGCCGAGAGGTGGCGGATGGAGTTTAATGCGGAGAAGTGTGAGGTAATTCACTTTGGTAGGAATAACAGATGTGTTGAGTATAGGGCTAACGGGAGGACTTTGAATAGTGTGGAGGAGCAGAGGGATCTAGGTGTATGTGTGCATAGATCCCTGAAAGTTGGGAATCAAGTAGATAAGGTTGTTAAGAAGGCATATGGTGTCTTGGCGTTTATTGGTAGGGGGATTGAATTTAGGAGTCGTAGCGTTATGTTGCAACTGTACACAACTCTGGTGCGGCCGCACTTGGAGTACTGTGTGCAGTTCTGGTCCCCACATTACAGGAAGGATGTGGAGGCTTTGGAGAGGGTGCAGAGGAGGTTTACCAGGATGTTGCCTGGTATGGAGGGGAGATCCTATGAGGAGAGGCTGAGGGATTTGGGATTGTTTTCGCTGGAAAGGCGGCGGCTAAGAGGGGATCTTATTGAAACATATAAGATGATTAGAGGTTTAGATAGGGTGGATAGTGATAGCCTTTTTCCTCTGATGGAGAAATCCAGCACGAGGGGGCATGGCTTTAAATTGAGGGGGGGTAGTTATAGAACCGATGTCAGGGGTAGGTTCTTTACCCAGAGGGTGGTGAGGGATTGGAATGCCCTGCCAGCATCAGTAGTAAATGCGCCTAGTTTGGGGGCGTTTAAGAGATCCGTAGATAGGTTCATGGACGAAAAGAAATTGGTTTAGGTTGGAGGGTCACAGTTTTTTTTTTAACTGGTCGGTGCAACATCGTGGGCCGAAGGGCCTGTTCTGCGCTGTAATGTTCTATGTTCTATGTTCATTGTCGATTGTTGGAAAAACCCATCTGGTTCACTACTACTCTTCAAGGAAATCTGCCGTCTTTATCTGGTCTGGCCTACGTACAACTCCAGAGCCACAGCAATGTGATTGACTCTCAACTGTCTTCTGAAATGGCCTAGCAAGCCACTCATTTCAAGGGCAATTAAGGATGGGCAATAAATGCTGGCCCAGCCAGCAACACCCATGTCCCACAAAGGAATTTTTAAAAAAAGTGTTTAAGATAATCAAAGCAATTGATAAGAGGCACAGCGATTTCTCTGGCAGAAGAATCCAGAACAAAGGAGCATTGCTTAAAATTAGAGCCAAGGTATCCACTGGTAACGTCAGCCATTACTTTTACACAAAATGCTGGCGGAAATCTTGAACACGTTCCCCAAGAAAAACTGAGGGTAGGTCAAATCAAAATTTTGAAAAGACAACCAACCAACTTTGTTAGATGAGGGAATTAAGGTTCACAGAACCAAGGTAGCTAAATGGAATTAAGATACAGATTACTCATTGTCTAATTAAATGGCGTAACAGGCTGAATAGCCTGCTCTGTCTTATGTTAGGGGCGGCACGGTAGCACAGTGGTTAGCACTGCTGCTTCACAGCTCCAGGGACCTGGGTTCGATTCCCGGCTTGGGTCACTGTCTGTGTGGAGTTTGCACATTCTCCTCGTGTCTGCATGGGTTTCCTCCGGGTGCTCCGGTTTCCTCCCACAGTCCAAAGATGTGCGGGTTAGGTTGATTGGCTATGCTGAAAAATTGCCTCTTAGTGTCCTGAGATGTGTAGGTTAGAGGGATTAGTGGGTAAAATATGTAGGGATATGGGGATAAGGCCTGGGTGGGATTGTGGTCGGCACAGACTCGATGGGCCGAATGGTCTCTTTCTGCACTGTAGGGTTTCTATGATGTTGAAATTTGCAGAGTTTCATTTTGAGTGGTTGTGTGACCAAGTTATTTCATTTTTTAATTCTGCTAAATTTTAAATCCATCTAAGCTCCAAGCTGTTGCAGTAGCTTAAAAACACAAGTTGCTCTGGTGGTCCAGAAAGACTCACCCTGGTGACTCCTTGCATGTTATTTTCTCTTTCCCATACTTTGGATTCAAACGCTAAAGCTGAACTCTCAACCTTCAGTGCACAAGCCTACTAAATTGATTCCAGCTCTCCGTAAAAGCATCGAGGAAGCTGCACAGAGCATGATTTACTTTAACAGCGGATAACAAAAGGCCAAGGGCTACACAGGGTCTCAAATTTTGAGGCTCACTGTACGTCCCTTCAAATCTTGTTGGGGGAAAATAGCGGGTAGCAGAGGTGTGGGGAAGGGGGTGGTAGGCTAATCTAGGTGCTTACAACTTAATAGTGAATGGCAAGAGAAGCTACTTCTGCAAAAGTAGTGACAATTATAAAGTAGGGAATGGAGAGATCAGTGTTACCATTTCACTGAATATGGAGTCAATGAAAGCACTCAAAAGAGATGGACAGATATTTTAAAAGTTGGGGCAGAGTGGGTGGGATGTAAAGTTTATTTATTACTGCAATGAAGTTACTGTGAAAATCCCCTAGTCGCCACATTCCGGCCCCCTGTTCGGGTACACGGAGGGAGAATTTAGCATGGCCAATACACCTAACCAGCACATCCTCCAGACTGTGGGAGGAAACTGGAGCGCCTGGAGGAAACTGCGCAGATGGGAGAACGTGCAGACTCCGTACAGACAATGGCCCAAGCCGGGAATTGAACCCGGGCCCCTGCCACTGAGGCAGCAATGCTAACCACTGTGCCAGTAGATTGGCTGAATGGCCTTTTAGCATGCTTGGATCTGAATATTTATGCAGACATTCATTACTTTCTTCCACGAGCAGTAATTATGAACTTAAGGGTAGAGGAAGTTTCTTTCCCTCCACTTCTGAGCACTCTACAGGTCACATCTTGACTACTGAATAATTTGGAAAAGGTGGAAGCAGAAAAAAATACTTTGAAAATGGTGGACTGATTTTACAATGTACGTCATAAAAAGTTTTAAATGACTGAAAATGGAGATAGCAATCAGAATACTTGTCTAATTTTTAACCACATACAAAACCAATTGTGCATTGCAACTCCTGAATGAATACTTTTAAAAGATAACTCAACAATATTGGATAAATAAACCATCTTATTTGGAACCAAAAGAGAAAATGCTGGAAAATCTCAGCAGGTCTGGCAGTATCTGCAAGGAGAGAAAAGAGCTGAAGTTGCGAGTCCAGATGACCCTTTTCCAGCATCCACAGTAATTTGCTTTCATCTTATTTGGAAGGTTCGCTCTCCTTCACATGGCAGCCAGATTATAAATGCATTCTTTATACACCTACATTCATGATTTTGCCAGCAGTGAGGGGATCTTCCTTAATATTGCACATTTTCAAAACAAAAAAAAAAAATCACTTTTGTCGTTTTCACACATTACATTTTCCTTACCTAACAAGATCAAGTGGCTGGAATTTGTAAAACATGCCATAACGAGCCCATTCTTTATAGAGAAGCTGAGGGAGAAAGTATATAATTAGTTTGTAACTCAGTAACATTGCCTGAAATCTAATGGCCTGTACAAGGCGACGGAAATCAACATACTTTTTGAATCAAACATTCAAGGTGCGCTTGCTTTTCTGTTACATGAAGGGTGTGCACCTATTAATCCCTGATGGAGCACATTGTGATTGCAAGAGGAGATATCCTACCAAGATGACTTAGGGGCAGCATGGTGGCAGTGGTTAGCACTGCTGCCTCACAGCACACCAGGGACCCGAGTTAGATTCCCGGCTTGGGTCACTGTCTACGTGGGGTTTGCATGTTCTCCCTGTGTCTGTGTGGGTTTCCTCTGGGTGCTCTGGTTTCCTCCCACATTCTGAAAGACATACTGGTTGGGTGCATTGACCCAAACAGACACTGGACTGTGGCAACTTGGGGAATTTCATGGAAACTTCATTGCAGTGTTAATGTAAGCCTTACTTGTGACTAATAAATAAACTTTAAAAATCTTTAGAAGCATGATTTTCAACACATGAGACTTGGAGAACCCTGTTCTAGCTGGACTTAGCAATTGGCAAAACCTTTTGATTCTGGGGACTGGGCGGTGGGAGGAGACAGTTGAATGTAGGCAAAAGGATCAGGTACGAGTTCCATAACCATAGAAGCCCAACAGCGCAAGTCTGCCCCAACTCTCCATAAGAGCATCTTACTCAGGCCCATACCACTCACCCCATCCACGTAACGTCATGCATTTACCATGGCCAATCCACCTAACCTGCACATCTTTGGACTGTGGGAGGAAATCGGAGCACCCGGAAGCAACCCACGCAGACATCGGGAGAACGTGCAAACTTCACAGTCACCCAAAACAAAAACCTATTTATACTTTATAAAATTGTAAATTCTTTCAATATCCATTTCTTTTGTGCACAGAAAGCGTCAGATATTGCACCAAAATGTATTGTAGTGAACGTTATGGTAACACAAGATCTAGAACATAACCAAACCTATTACCTGAACATCTGTCCAATGAACCCATTTCCAAATGCACATTAGCTCAGCAAGGATTAAGAGAAGAGCTAAGTAAAATTTATATATAACCATCGTCCTGAAGAACATCCCAAGGCACTTTACAAATAGAACTCATGAAAACAGGCACCAAGGCAAAGGAACAAAAATTAGGAGTAACTGCAAGTTTGGCCAAGGACGTGTTTTTGAGGGGGGGCAGAGAGGTTTGGGCAGAGAGAGAGAGCGAGAGAGAGAATGAGCGCCAGGGGCAGAGAGGTCCAGAGAGGATGACCAAAGTGGAGGAGAGTTCTGCCACCAATGAACGGAGAATACTTGAACAACATTGCAATTCTCAGTCGAGACTTGCTCACATTCTCCCAAAAAAATTCTTAAGTGCCGATTTCACGTGAAAACTGGAGTAATTCAAGCTGGTTTTTTTCCAGTGGGAGTTCAGACTAGAATCTCCCACAGACTGCACTGCAGAGGCCACTAGTGTGAATATCAGTGGGCAAAGCTATTCCCGCACTGTCAGCTTCCCGATTGCTGGTCAGCTCGGAAATCCAGTGCTGGGAGGTGCTCGCGAGGTGCGCATCGCCCCCAGGTGATTCTCTTGGCCCGTTGCGCTAAAAAGAAATAGTCAGCGGGATGGCAGATTCACAGCCATAGTCTGGGTTTGAAGTGTGCTTAGGGACTGTGTAATATTCCAAAAATGTTGGAGGTAAATATTTAAATACTTTTAGTCAAGGTTTACCAGTAACTGGAAACCCCCTAAGTGTGCAGATGGAAAACAAACCCCTAAAAGCTAACCATGAAAAAACTGAGGCACTTAAACTCTCAAAACTAGTTCCTTTTTATTCATTTGAGATATGGGCATCGTTGGCTGGGCCCAGCATTCATTGCCTACCAATTCAGAGGGAGTTGAGAGTCAACTGGAGTCACATGTAGGCCAGACAAGACAAGGACAGCAGATTTCCTTCCCTGAAGGAAATGAGTGAACCAGATGGGCTTTTGTGACAATTAACAATGGTCTCATTTTGTTAGGACAAATTTGAATGCGGATTACAGGGTCAAAGGTAGGGTTCTGAGGAATGTGGAGGAACAGAGATATCTTGGGGTTCATATCCACAGATCTCTGAAGGTTGCCACTCAACTGGATAGAGCCGTGAAGAAGGCCTATAGTGTGTTAGCGTTTATTAACATGGGGTTTGAGTTTAAGAGCTGTGGGGTTATGCTGCAACTGTACAGGACCTTGGTGAGACCACATTTGGAATATTGTGTGCAGTTCTGGTCACCTCACTATAAGGAGGATGTGGAAGCATTGGAAAGAGTGCAAAGGAGATTTACCAGGATGCTGCCTGATTTGGAGGGTAGGTCTTATGAGGAAAGGTTGAGGGAGCTGGGGCTTTTCTCTCTGGAGCGGAGGAGGTGGAGAGACGACTTGGAGGTTTATAAGATGAGGGGGAAAGCTGGAGTGGACGTTCAGAGACTATTTCCTCGGATGGATGTAGCTGTTACTAGGGGGCATAACTATAAGGTTCGTGGTGGAAGATACAGGAGAGATGTACGAGGTAGGTTCTTTACTCAGTGGTTGGGGTGTGGAATGGACTGCCTGCTGCGTTAGTGGAGTCGGACACTTTAGGAACTTTCAAGTGGTTATTGGATAGGCACATGGAGCACACTAGAGTGATAGGGAGTGGGATAGTTTGATCTTGGTTTCGGAAAAGGATCGGCACAACATCGTGGGCCGAAGGGCCTGTACTGTGCTGTACTATTCTATGGTCAACAGTAGATTCTTAATTCCAGATTTTTACTGATTTCAAATTTGCAACGATGGGATTCGAACCCAGGTCCCCAGAGCATTACCCTAGGTTTCTGGATTCCAGTCTAGTGACAATACCATTACACCACTGCCTCCCCTAATTTGCTAATGTTAAAATGCCAGCAGAGTGTTCAGATGTTTCTTAGATAAATCCCCTCGAGTAGCCTAGTCTGTGAACTGCATTTGCTTAAGGGCATGTCAGTGCCTCAACAAAAAATTCTCTGATGGATCTTGAATCCAGGATCACGTGCATGAGCATGACATGGCTGCGCAAATCAGATTGTCAAATGTTGTTTGCACAACATCACTAACAGGAAACACCTCCTTTAACTATGCAAGGTGACCCTTACTACACGGAGTCAATCACCATGAAAAGCTTTTTTTTGGAGCAGGGTTCAGCAAAGGTTTCGAGGACGTCAACCAGTCAGGCGTCATTAGTCTTTTTCACTTGAAGATCAGAAGATTTACATGACCTTCGGCCTTCATTTATTTTTGTGGGAAGATTATTTTGAACTGAGAACAGGATGAACTTCTGACTGTTCTATACAAAGATGCATCTCCAGAAAAAAATCTTAATGAATCCTTGCCTGAGAACATTTACATATACATGACCTTTCGAGAGTGGCTGTAGTCATCTTGGTCACTACAATAGAGCTCAGAGCGGTTCACAAAATAATAAAACTTCAACAAGTATCAGAATGGTTCCTGATGACTTAAACAAGGGCCCCAACAATTCCCATAGGAAACCACAGGACACTAAACAACAAACGCGTTAAAAATATGTCTAAATGAGACACACAGATTGCCACAAAAACTTGGATGTCATTATAATAAAGCGGCACTAACTTCCTGCACGATATTTTAGTCTCTTGAGAAAACCAGCTGGAGTGGAGTGGAGTGGTAACGATACAAAGTACATTTTCTAAAATCTTTTTGTCAGTTAAATTCCACAAAGGGTGTTTGGGGGTGGGGGGGAAGAGGTGGGGGGGGGAGAAGAGAAGAGAGGCGGTCAGAGGGGCAAATGAAAAAAAAAAGAAACAACCTCAACGTAATAAGCAGGACAAACTCTTGCTAAATGATTTGTTAGAATATGTTAAAATAAATCATTGACCCCTGATCTATTCTGCACTGCCAGTTCTGCCCCAGCACCAACTACATCTTCCATAACAAATCAGACAGCAAGGAGCAAAAACAAAACTAGATACAAACTGTTATACCTGGAAAATGTTATACCTGGAAAATGGCATAATTTTACATTAAGCAGAAATTGTGATATTTTCCATTAATGACAGCACATCTCAGCCAAACACAAAGGTGAGTTGATTGCCAAATCACACCCTCACAACAAAAAGGGCCATCTCCCAACTATCCCAGCAGGCGTCTTGGTGAGCCGCACGAAGGAAGATGAGGAAAAAATATACTATATTGGTGAGCCCAGGTAGGTTCACCTTGTAAAGAGCAGGATAATCCAACTGCCATCCATCGCTATGGGTGGGATTCTCCGATCTTGCCCATTCCAGCCCCACTGCCAGTGAGAACAGAGAATATGGCGCTCAGCCAAAACACCATTCACTGCAGCAGTTCTGGGGAATCCCAGCCGCAGACGAGGTTGGAGGTTTTCGGCGTACAATTGGGGAAATCAACGAAGAACATTTCAGTGCCAAAGGACAGAAAAAAAAAATGAAAGCACACACAAGACAATGTTCAATTCAACAAAATGTATAGAATCATGGAATCCCTACAGTGCAGGAGGCTGCCATTTGGTCCATCGAGCCTGCACCGACAATAATCCCATCCAGGCCTTATCCCCGTAGCCTCACGTATTGACCCTGCTAGTCCCCACTAAGGGGCAATTTAGTATGGCCAATTAGCTTAACCTACACATCTTTCAGACTGTGGGGGAAACTGGACCACCCAGAGGAAACCCATGCAGACATAGGGGGAACATGCAAAGTCCACACAGACAGTGACCGAAGGCCGGAATTGAACCTGAGTCCCTGGCACTGAGGCAGCAGTGCTAACCACCGTGCTATCATTTTGTCCTTGCGTGCAGTGAGCGCCTACTGGTCCTCTGACAGCAGCGAGAACAAGATAAGGCCTCCAGACTGCCTGAAGCCATGATCCCTTTTTGGGGGTGGGAATGCGGTAGTAGCAAATATATGGAGTAAACTGGGACAACTTGTAAACATGTTGGATAAAGACTTGGGAGTCGGGGGAGGTGTAATATAAGGATTGGCATATATAGGGTTAACCTGGGACTAAGTGCAGTACTGTTCACACGGATACAAGGGAACAAATAGCTTGCTGTTAAGAACCCCACTGATGTTAAATGTGAGGGTCTCCCAAAACCCAGACGGGAAATCTGAAACACCCTTTCTTAGATGGTGTATATTTTCAACTTGGTATAATGTGAGGAGAGATATGCAAACCAGGGAGGAGGGGTCAAGCTGTTTTGCGATCAATTAAAGAAAAACACACAACAAGGGGGGGGAAAAATACACTACAACAGTACACAACTACACGATGGCTATACACAGTGTTCCGTTCTGCCTGCCATGGGAATCGTAGCGGGCAAGGGGCAGACCATGCAAAGATCTGTTGACCATGGATAGAATTTTCCGGTTTCGGGGCAAGCGTGGCTGGAAAATCCCGCCCATAGGATCACATGAAGTTACCCCTTTATTCCCTAAACTCAGAAATGCTTCTCATTCTATGTGTGGAGCCAGAGGAAATGGGCGAGGTATTAAATGAGTACTTTGCGTCAGTATTCACCAAAGAGAAGGACTTGGTGGATGATGAGTCTGGGAAAGGATGTGTAGATAGTTTGGGTCATGTTGAGATCAAAAAGGAGGTGGTATTGGGGTTCTTGAGAAATATCAAGGTAGACAAGTCTCCAGGGTCTGATGGGATATACCCCAGAATACCGAGAGGGGCAAGAGAGGAAATTGCTGGGGCCTTGAGAGAAATATTTGTATCCTCACTGGCTACAGGGGAGGTCCCAGAGGATTGGAGAATAGGCAATGTTGTTCCTTTGTTTAAGAAGGGTAGCAAGAATAATCCAGGTAATTACAGGCCAGTGAGCCTCACATCAGTGGTAGGGAAATTATTGGAGAGGATTCTTCGAGACAGGATTTATTCCCTCTTGGAAATAAGTGGACATATTAGTGAGAGGCAACATGGTTTTGTGAAGGGGAGGTAGTGTCTCACGAACTTGATCGAGTTTTTCGAGGAAGTGACAAAGACGATTGATGAGGGGAGGGCAGTGGATGTTGTCTACATGGACTTCAGTAAGGCCTTTGACAAGGTCCCCCATGGATTTGCGGAAAGCAATGAGGACCAGAGGATACAGCAGGATGTAGATCAGTTGGAGACTTGGGCAGAGAGATGGCAGATGGAGTTTAATCCAGACAAATGTGAGGTAATGCATTTTGGAAGGTCTAATACAGATAGGAAATATACAGTAAGTGGCAGAACCCTTAAGGAGTATTGATAGGCAAAGGGATCTGGGTGTACAGGTACACAGGTCACTGAAAGTGGCAATGCAGGTGGAGAAGGTAGTCAAAAAGGCATACGGCAGCTGGGGTATGGAGTTTAAAATTGGCTAGTCATGTTGCAGCTTTATAGAACCTTAGTCAGGCCGCACTTGGAATATAGTGTTCAATTCTGGTTGCCACACTACCAGAAGGATGTGGAGGCATTGGAGAGGGTACAGAAAAGATTTACCAGGATGTTGCCTGGTATGGAGGGCATTAGCTATGAGGAGAGGTTGGAGAAACTTGGTTTGTTCTCACTGGAGTGACGGAGGTTGAGGGGAGACCTGATAGAAGTCTACAAGATTATGAGGGGCCTGGACAGAGTGGATAGTTAGAAGCTTTTTCCCAGGGTGGAAGAGTCAATTACTAGGGGGCATAGGTTTAAGGTGCAAGGGGCAAGTCTTAAAAGAGATGTACAAGGCAGATTCTTTTTAAAAATAGAGTGGTGGGTGCCTGGAACACATTGCCGGGGGAGGTAGTGGAAGCGGATACAGCAGTGACTTTTAAGGGGCGCCTTGACAAGTACATGAATGAGATGGGAATAGAGGGATACGGTCCCCGGAAGGGTAGGGGGTTTTGGTCGAGTTGGGCAGCATGGTCAGTGCAGGCTTGGAGGGCCGAAGGGCCTGTTCCTGTGCTGTAAGTTTCTTTGTTCTATTCCCAAACAGCATCCAATATTATATAACTGAGCTAAATCCAGCAGATAGTTACCACACACAGGTTATTTGTCCACGTTTGGAAAAGCGGTCTTCGGTTTCAGTGAAAGCGTATATCATATCTGTTCAAGTTTTGGATTTTAACCAGTCACTTTTTTAAACAATAACTTACTTTTTGGGAGGTGGGGTGGACTAGTTTCTGTAGCTGGGTGTGGCTATGATGGTAGCTTCTTCATTCAAAAGGGTTGTGAATCTGTGGAATTTCCTGCTCAGTGAAGCAGTTGAGGCTACCTCATTGAATGTTTTTAAGGCAAGGATAGATAAATTTTTGAACAATAAAAGGAATTAAGGTTTAGGGTGAGCAGGCAGGTAAGTGGAGCTGAGTCCATGAAAAGATCAGCCGTGATCTTATTGAATGGTGGAGTAGGCTCGAGGGGCCAGATGGCTACTCCTGCTCCTAATTCTTCTGTACTACCTTTTTCCAGATACTGCACTGTATCACGCTCTTTGATGCTATCCAACCTGTGGAACTGGCTTTTAGAATACAGGTGCCTATTCTTGTATCTCTCCATTTTGAAGTCACCTCTTCTACATCCCATTGTTTTCCCCTAGTCACACAGGTAAACACTTTTATCACCGGTATAAAGAACTTTTATCAAAACATCCCTTCAGGCAGCTGTACTCACCAATCCCTCCTTTTGTTTTACACCAATTTCATTTTTTAACCTCAATTTTCCCCAATTCTTAACACCTGCATCCAGCAGTCAGTGTAGTTGCAGGCAGAGTCATGTCAAAGCAAGCATGGAGACAGCTCCTCGTTTGGAACCTTATTATACCCATGTATATAGTTTCTAGCAGCTAGTATATATTTACTGTTGAACTACGCAAGACTACAAATACTTTAGACATACCAAACTACTCGCAGCACCTTCCAACACGGTCAACTTTGTAAGATATGTACTTACAATCAACACCACAAAAAGAATTAGCCGATCATTCATCCCATTGCTATTTGTGGGACTATGTACAAGCTGGCTGCTGTCACATTTGTTTACATAGCAGTCACTGTACTATAAAAAGTGGTGTGTGAGAAATGCTTTTAAGATATTTCTCAGGCAATTTGTAGACAAGTCTTTGCGTTAAATCTAGTCCCTGGCCACAAATGTGAAATATTCTTCCAAATTGGCTAATAAAAGCTCAGAAAGGATCAGAATTGGAACTATATTCACACTAAGCTTTGATTCTGGTCCCAGAGCCCCAAGGGTCAACCAGTTGTGAGTATGACCAAGCAGAAAGCATGGGTCACCACACCGTGACATCATTGGTCTGGTTCAGTTTTTTTTCCTGGTACTATAATTTCACATTCCATCGAAGCCATGGAAAACAATCAAATAATCTGATATTGTTGCTTCGGGTTAAAATTGCCCCTTTGTGTTGGAGACAGTTTCAACCTGGCCACTTCAAGTCACTCAGTTCAACTACACTATTCAATAACTACCAGAGTGTGACACTAAATCTCCTGGAATCTAGCTCACCCACGTGACATGAGAAATAAGTGTGCTTGCAGACAGGCTAAAGTAAACCAGGAAACCTCCGTACTACAGAGTATGAACAAACATTCCTTTCCAAATTTACAAGGGCCATGTCCGATTGGTACAGTGGTTAAAATGAACTGTAATCAGTGAAAAGGTTAAGTTATGATGCGTGGAATTAGAGGCATAGTTTAACATATTGTTACAACATCATTTGGTATTTATAAATAAGAAACACGGCGGGTGGAATTCTCCCCCAAAAATTCTCAGTGTCATAACAGCGTGAAAACGGGGATCCTTCACGGTCATTTGGGTGAACTTGGCACTGCAATCTTCCGGCACCCTGTCAATTTTTTTGACCAGCAAGGAGCTGTGCATGGGTTGGGGTGGGTGGGCTGGTGGAGCCTAGGTATGTTGGTGAAACCAGCTTCACAGCACTCGGGCACCGTTGCATCCTGATCCGAGTGTGAACCGGGAGACCTCCTCCCTTTGCCTGCCCCCCCTCCCCCTCCCATCAGCAGCAGCATTGCTACCCCTCCACACCAACATGGGTTGCCGACATCAGGACTTCCCCAATGAGTCCCCCAGCGAACTCCCGACATGACGCCACCCCCCGCCACCCCAGTCATGACCCCCTCTGCGGACCACGCCCACATTGCACGAGCTCCCCCTCTACACAAGTCCCCCACCATTGTGCACTAATGGGCATTGCCCATCTATGCCCCCCTCACCATCCGGAAAGGCTTCAATGATCTCTGATCCCCCCTGTTGCGGCCATGGCACCTCCTCTCCCCTACTGCAGAGTAGTAGTGATTCTCGCCAGCATGATGTGATGTCTTGCTGATGAGGGGAGAAACATCTGGGAGGCAGCCGTGCCACACTCAATGACTACATTTAAATGTAGTCAATTCTATATTAATAGGCTTCAAACCCTTTTTGGGCATGAAGGCATTCTCGCCAGGGAGTGAATTGGATTTTTGGTCTTGTACACTATCTTCCCGGCTCATCACACTGATTGACTGGCACAGTGAACCAATAGAATTGTGTCTGGCATCTTCAATTATCCTTCAGCACAAAGCGTATAGAATTCAAATAGTGCTGACAATAGACACCACAAGAATATGTTGGGGACAGTTATTAGTCCACACCAATGTAAAATTGTTCCATTGCAAATTGCCAGTTAATTTTCCACTGCGCTTGACCTTTCAACCGAAGTTCACTGAACAAAAAGTCAAAAGCTTTTCTGAAACGCATTTCTTAATCTTACCATCACTTTTACTTTGTAATTAAATCTCTTTCACAATATTTTCCAACTCAATAGAAAAATCAAAAGTGGCATAATGGATAACTGGTTGCTGATTTGCTACAAACATGTTTTGCGTTGGAGAGACCAATTTCACTTCCTTCATATTTGATCCATTTGGAAATAATAAAAAACCTCCAATTATTAAGACTAGGCACACGAGAACAGATATACATCTGTATAAAGCTTGAAGACATAACAGAACTGTCTGTGCTGAAAAAGCAGCATGAAACTGAATTGCGCGACACTTCCATTTGAGTGATGCCATGCTCCTATACCTTAATGACATAATATTACTGGGGATGGGAGCAGGGTGAGCATTCAAACTTTATATTTACTCAGGATTAATTGGGTTGTTATTAGGATCCAAGATGAGCAAGAGTTCTCTGTATAATTTTACACTTCTTTTGAACAGGTCCACCATGTCAGAGGCATGGTCAGAACGTACTTATCCAAAGACCTTGAGGAAATTTCGGTTAGTTATCAGTTTCAATTCCGATGTCAGAAAAATATGTTAGTTATCTGGCAACTGAAAAAAAACATGCGCTAGTTTGCAGAGGTAGCACTCCAATTCACTTTTTTTTTTAAATCCCAAAAATCCTCTTCTGGAACTTGCAGCCTGTAAATGTCCCTGCTGGGGCTTTCCTGATTTCCCCTTGACACTTACTCTCCCTTCCATCTCCAGTGTCAATGGTGACTGCCGGGGGAGGAGGGGGCGGCAGTGCAGGGCCACTGCGTATGAGCCAATCTCAGTGCTGAGAGATTGGCGCAGGCAGTGGCCCTCTCAGTGCTATGCTGCTGGCCTCTCCAGCGGGAATTGGCCCCACCCACCATTTTTTTTATGATGTACACGCTAGTGACCTCTGCAGTGCATAGAATGTGGGAGATTCTTCTGAGCTCCCACTGAAAAAAAAGTGAATTGCTCCAGTTTTCTCACAAATTCGACACTTTTGGGGAGAATTCCGGCCAATATATTGTAAATAGCCCAAACCAGAATCCATCAATGCCCTACTTAGGCAATTGTCTGAAGGAAGATTTGCATTTATACAAGCATTTTCACAATTGGAGAACAATCACAAATGACTTTACAGTCAATAAAGTACCTTTGAAGGGTAATCATTGTAATGCAAGGAACATGATAGCCAATTCTCCACAAACAGCTATGAAAAATAATCTTTTTCAGCCGAGGATTTTGTTGATCGTGGGGAATTGGCCAGGACACCGGAAACATACCCCCTAATCTTCTACGAAACAACGTCTTGGGAACTTAAACATCCACCTGAGTGCAAAGTCAGGGCCCTGGTTTAATGTATAATGGCACCTCACCCATGTAGCACTCTCCTAGTATCACACTGAAGAATCAACCTTGATTTTTGTGCTCAGGTGTAGAGCTTGCATCCACCACCTTCTGACTCAGAGGGTTGTGCTACCAAGCAAACCATGGCTGGGACTGGAGACCAGTTGGACAACTAAACAATTGATATCCAGCTGGTATTACGTTTTGTTTCAAGCATATGTGCTCGAATCAATGTGCATTCGCACTCCCCAAAAGAACGTTTACAAATCTGACTATTTTGCTTGGATATGCTCTCCAGCTAACTGTGAATGCACTCGACATATTTTAACTGGCATTGCCCCTCGAATTCTTCTTGATTACTATTCACGGAAAGAAGAATTTTGTGTCTAAACAAAGACAGACAGATTACTAAAAAAAGGAATGGAAGGGACAGAAATAACTCCAATGCCGATGTCATTCAAGTGGTATATGCACTTGCTCTCTGTCCAGCTCCTGTGTTTACAGGATTAAGATCTTTATACAAAAAAAAAAATCACAATGTCTCGAAGCTGGAACTTGGATGGCTATTTTTTGTAGCAGTAAACTTCGCAGGAGCTCCAAGTTCAAATGGATTATGGCCGAGACTTTTCTTAAAGCTAGCACGGCACTCGTTCACCATTTTATAATAAAAGTCTTGAAAATATTCATATTCTACCTAGAGCCATTTCAACCAAAGGGTATCTATAACTGATAGTTATAACTGCTCACGGTTAGAAATAAACATTGCAAGTTTACCATGAACACGTTTGCTTCTATAATACATTCCGTTCCTGCAGAACGAGTGGTTATAATTTACTCTGAACAGCAATCCAATAAAGTAAAAACACAGAATTAGTAGCAAAGAAAGAGGCCATTTGGCCCAACTGGTCTGTGTTGTTAAGCTTTGAATGAGTCTCTTCCCACACTACTTAATTACTCCCTTCAACTTCCTGTAACCCTGTCTGCATTTCCTCCTGTTCCTTTTCACCCCTCATGCATTTAACTATTTTTGACCAAAAGCATCCAAGTTGTTCATCTCCAACAACTCTGATTCTACATTCTAACCATTCTTTTGGGAAAGAGGTTTCACCCGAAATATTTATTGGATTTATTGGTGACAAACTTCAACTTGTGGCCCTTAGTTCTGGACTCCCCATCCACAGGAGGGTTGTTCACGCACCTATCCAATCAGATTTCGTAATGTTAACAATCTTTCTTGGGTTATCTCTCTTCTCCAAGGAAAAGCATATTTAATCTTTCCCCGATAGTTATAACTGCTCACTGTTAGAAATAAACATTGCAAGTTTACCATGAACACAAAAAAAAAAGTGACCCTTTATTTTTAAAGACAGATGAAGAGAAATTTTCTCTCTTAGAGGGTCGAGTGTCTTTGGAACGCTCTTCCTCAAAAGGCAGCAGCAGAAGAAGCAGAATCTTTGAATATTTCTAAGGCAGATAGATTCTTCATTAACAAGGGGTGAAAGGTTATCAGGATAGACAGGAATGTGGGGTTGAGTTTACAAGCTGATCAGCCATGATCTTATTGAATGGAGGAGCAGGCTTGAGGGGCCAAGGGGTCGACCTCTGCTCCAAATTTGTATGTTCACATATATTATGGACAACATGTCCATAATTTCCTGAGTAGTCAACATTGCGTGTGTCTCATTGCAGGCCATTCCTGGAATGGCTTTTAAAGTTAGAATACAACTCCTTTAAAAGTTCACATCCCATTGTAGCTGAATTTCCTTGGTGGCTGCTTGGAACTCAGCTGATATGTATTTTTAGTTACCATGTTAAAATAAATGGTTAGCCAGGATCGTATTTTAAGAATAACAGAATCAAGGCAAGTTATAAAATGCAAAGTCTTTGCCATAAACTGTACTGGGAATGGGGCTGGTGAATTGTGAATACTTTGCAGCCACTTTGTTAACACTGCCTGTTCTTGTCAAATGATGTTCATCTGGACCAGTACAGAGATCGAGCAGACCTTTTGGAATTTGCAACGCTTCAGAAAACAGATCACTTAAATGATATATTGATATTTCCTTAGGATACATGCACTTTAAATGCCTTATCCCATTGAGATAATTACATCTGCTCCGAGACACTGACCCCAGAGGTACTTGGGGAGAATGGGAGGGAGGAGGTGGCACCAAGACTTTCTGGAGCCCAGACAAAACAATGTATTTTTTTTTAAAACTTACATTAAGTATGAGAAAAACATGATTTTGCTTGGCACATTACCAAAAAAGACTTTGAGAATGTTTTTAACTGCATTACTTCCAAATGCAGCTACTGTAGGGCATTGAAATTTTATTACAAACATCACCCTCGGCATTCAGTTCGTTCCCATCATTGGAACAAAAGGCTGTTGGAGGAGTGCCAAAGTTTCACAGCCAGCATCTGCTCTGTGAAGATCAGATCTATGAGCACCACAAGCTGTGACAATGACCCAGTAATTAGAACTCATCCGCAGTGTCCCACGTCACAGGAACAGTTTGGTATTCCGGATTGCTGGAATCTTGGTGCCACTTTGGTCAGTCTTGGCCACTGGAGCCTGCTCCACTTTTACCATCATCTCATTTAATTGTGGATCTTCCATTAACCAGTCTCTCCTGTCGCAGGCTTGTATTATTTCCGCCATTTCAAATCATCTCAACTTTCAGACCAAGAATTTCTTTCCCGTGCTTGTTTTGATCCCCGTTTTTCCTTGTTCTCTTCCTTATGGAACCATAGAATCCATACACTGCAGAAGGAGGCCATTCAGCCCATCGAATCTACACTGACTCTCCAAAAGAGCATCTTACCCATGCCCACCGCCCCTGCGCCCCCCCCCCCACCCCCACTGTTGCTGGCATCAGGACCCTCCCGACAAAGTCCCCTGGCGGACTCCCTATGCTTCCCCCTCTGACCAGCTCCCTGGATAGTCCCCCCCCCCCACTTGCCCGACCTTCCCCCTTGGAGAGCTCCCCACCCTATCTTTGTGCAGAGCTCCCCCTATCATGGCCCACCCCCACTCAAACCCCACCCCTTGGCTCTGCCTCTGGCACAGTTATGGTGCCCTACTGGAAACTGCCCAGCCATACCCACAACCAACCAGGGGTTTCAATGCCCTCCAATCCTCCCAGCATGGCCATGACACCTAGTCTTCACTGGTGGAGACCAGTAGTGATTCGTGCTGGTGTGATGTTAAGTGGGTGGGGAGATTCCAGGAGGCCAGAAGATGCCATGCCGGACCTGCTAACCACATGCAAATATAGTTAATTCTATGTAAATAGGCTTTGCGCTTTAATGATCCTCACCAGTGATCTTCCCAGCTTGCCATGCCGATTGACCCAGTGAGCCGGTAGGATGGCATGCCAAGCTGGAGCTGTTGGCACAAGCACTGTGCCAGCTCAGTTTAAACAGGCAGTGGTGGGCTACAGGGGAAGAAACTGATTTATAGGAGACCCTGAGGTTAATTTATAGGTAGTCGTGGGAACCACCACGACCAGCTGGGAGGAAATCAGCCCCTTTGGTGATGACAGAAGACCAGCTGCTAGTTTCAGGCTGCACTTAGAGGTTGACATAGAGTCATAGAGGTTTACAGCATGGAAACAGACCCTTCGGCCCAACTTGTCCATGCCGCCTTTTTTTTTAAAAACCCCCAAGTTAATCCCAATTGCCTGCATTTGGCCCATATCCCTCTATACCCATCTTACCCATGTAACTGTCTAAACGCTTTTTAAAAGCTAAAATTGTACCCGCCTCTAGTACTACCTCTGGCAGCTCGTTCCAGACACTCACCACCCTCTGAAAAAATTGCCCCTCTGTACACTTTTGTATCTCTCCCCTCTCACCTTAAACCTATGCTCTCTGGTTTTAGACTCCCCTACCTTTGGGAAAAGATATTGACTATTTACCTTGTCTATGCCCCTCATTATTTTATAGACCTCTATAAGGTCACCCCTCAGCCTCCTACGCTCCAGAGAAAAAAGTCCCAGTCTATTCAGCCTCTCTTTATAACTCAATCCATCAAGTCCCGGTAGCATCCTAGTAAATCTTTTCTGCACTCTTTCTAGTTTAATAATATCCTTTCTATAATAGGGTGACCAGAATTGCGCACAGTATTCCAAGTGTGGCCTTACCAATGTCTTGTACAACTTCAACAAGACGTTCCAACTCCTGTATTCAACGTTCTGACCGATGAAACCAAGCATGCCAAATCCCTCTGTCCACCTGTGACTCCACTTTCAAGGAACTATGAACATATACCCCTAGATCTCTTTGTTCTGTAACTCTCCCCAATGCCCTACCATTAACTGAGGAAGTCCTGCCCTGGTTCAATCTACCAAAATGCATTACCTCGCATTTGTCTAAATTAAATTCCATCTGCCATTCGTCAGCCCACTGGCCCAATTGATCAAAATCCCGTTGCAATTGGAGATAACCTTCTTCACTGCCCACCAATCTTGGTGTCATCTGCAAACTCACTAACCATGTCCCCTATATTCTCATCCAAATCATTAATATAAATGACAAATAACGGTGGACCCAGCACTGATCCCTGAGGCACACCGCTGGTCACAGGCCTCCAGTTTGAAAAACAACTCTCTACAACCACCCTCTGGCTCCTGTCAAGAAGTGGAGATGCCGGCGTTGGACTGGGGTAAGCACAGTAAGAAGTCTCACAACACCAGGTTAAAGTCCAACAGGTTTATTTGGTAGCAAATGCCATTGCTACCAAATAAACCTGTTGGACTTTAACCTGGTGTTGTGAGACTTCTTACTGTTCTGTCAAGAAGCCAATTGTGTATCCATTTAGATACCTCACCCTGGATCCCGTGAGATTTAACCTTATGCAACAACCTACCATGTGGTACCTTGTCAAAGGCCTTGCTAAAGTCCATGTAGACATCATCAACTGCACTGCCCTCATCTACCTTCTTGGTTACCCCTTCAAAAAACTCAATCAAATTTGAGACACATGATTTTCCACTCACAAAGCCATGCTGACTGTCCCTAATCAGTCCTTGCATCTCTAAATGCCTGTAGATCCTGTCTCTCAAAATACCTTCCAACAATTTACCCACCACAGATGTGAGGCTAACTGGCCTGTTGTTCCTGGGCTTTTCCCTGCAGCCCTTTTTAAACAAAGGCACAACATTTGCCACCCTCCATCAGTAAGTCACCAGTCAACTCCTGCCATTGGTTATCCAATGTGGCAATCATAAAGTCTTACTTCAATGCTTTTCAGTGTCCCAGTTTTGACATTAAATCTAGCCATCCTGGCAGTGATCCAATTGAGGCCCTTTTGTGGTCAATTAAGAGTCACCTACAAGCACCTCTGGGATTCTACCAGAGGTTGGGGGATGCCTAGTGTCCAGATTGCCAGGGACATGCCTCCTTTTCTGGTCCCCTGTACTTATCGATGGCCAGCCTCTCACTCTGCTCTTTGCCCATCTCGCCCTTCCCTTTTCAGCCTGTCCCCTATCCCCAAAATTGGAACTGCCAGCCTGGCCCCAGCAAGATCCAGGACTTGGTTCCATTGGTGTCTCTTCAGGTCACTGCATGCAGCCTTAGCATGGCCACTGCATCTAAATGGCAAGACTGAGATAAGAGAACTCCCAGTTGCTTCAGTGGCTGAAAGCTCTCTGATGCAGGACCTTCTCCCAGATTGATTGCAGGGGTGGATGGAGAGGGTGCAAAATGCTCGCCTCAAACTAATTAGCTTTGTAGTTAAATAGCTACAGGGCGAGTAAACCTAGTGGAGGCAGGCTCACTCCCACATTTTATACTGGGGTTGAGAACCATGTTCCCATTGTAAAATCCAGCCTTATAAAAAGGCGAAACATATTCTTCAACTTTCTAAAGCCCTAGTCAGATCCTATTTTGAACTCAGTTCAATTGTAGGATTGTTTATATTGTTCTCGGAAAGATAGGTGAGGATTTATAGGGTTCAATTAGAGGGGCAAGTTGCTTGTTTTTGAAGAACAAAGAAAAGAAAAGAAAATTACAGCACAGGAACAGGTCCTTTTGGCCCTCCAAGCCTGCACTGACCATGCTGTCAGTCTGAACTAAAACCCCCTATCCTTCTAGGGACCATATCCCTCTATTCCCATCCTATTCAGGTATCGTATCTGCTTCCACTACCTCCCCCAGCAGAGAGTTCCAGGCACCCGTCACCCTGTGTAAACAACAAACTTGCCTTGTACATCTTTAAACCTTGCCCCTTAAACCTATGCCCCCTAGTAATTGACTCTTCCACCCTGGGAAAAAGCTTCTGACTATCCACTCTGTCCATGCCTCTCAATCTTGTAGACTTCTATCAGGTTGCCCCTCAACCTCCATCGTTCTAGTGAGAACAAACTAAGTTTCTCCAACCTCTCATAGCTAATGCCCTCCATACCAGGCAACATCCTGGTAAATCTTTTCTGTACCCTCTCCAAAGCCTCCACATCCTTCTGGTAGTGTGGCAACCAGAATTGAACACGATATTCCAAGTGCGTCCTAACTAAGGTTTGCTTGATTTTAGGAGCCCAAATGTTTAAAAATGATTTTTAAAAAAAAGAGTTAATGCCATATACTAAGAGCCATTTCTTCGGCTGAGGACAATTACCCAACAACTGTAGCGACCATGACACATTTTTGCATCAACAAAATACACCTGTGGTACCCATTTGGAAACGGATTTCTTGCCCAATCTGGCTGGTCTCACCATTTCATTCTCAAGTCAATATCAAGCCCCAACTCCAGGTTTATACTGCAACTTCCTAGTGCAAAAGCAGAAAAAACAACTTGGCTGCCGCTGTTGTGTGAAAGCAGCATCCCCAAATTGGTGCAATGGGAAAATTGTAACTAATTTGACGTCATTAATGAAATAGCAATACAGTAAAAGTACCTTACACTAGTTGATCATGTTTCCCCAGACTCTGAAGCTCAAGAAAATATTAGCACCTTGGCTGTACAACACATCACATGCCAGGATTATTTTGCTGTCACCATAAACCAACTCTTTAAAAAAACATATGGCTCAATTTCAAAAACGGAGAGGTATGAGCATATTTAGGAGTTTTGTAAGGCAAAGTTGATTTTAAAAAGTCCATTGTTCATGCATACACAGCCTGGGAATGACCTCCTGACACAATTGAAAGAACCTAGTGATGCTCAAATTTGCTGTATTCCCTCCATAATAACAGTGGCTAACCTTCAAAAATATCTCATTAACCTGCAGTGGTTGGGACATCACAGTCACGCAAGGCACTGAATAAAAGTAAGTCCTTTCTTTCTTTTACAGAACAATGCACTGGATTTCTGTTGGTTGCTATAACATTCACAGCAACCAACCAGGCCATCTAAGGACTGGGCACTTGAGGAGTCATTATTTTACTCCTCTTGCAAGAGTTGTAAAGCATTTGCCCCTTTGAGCCAATGAACTCAGCAAAATCATTAACAAAATTTAAATTGGAGAAAAACATCTGGGCAGGAATTCTCTGACCGTTCACACCAGCAGGATTCTGCAGTGAACGGAGATTTGGCGGAGTGCCAAATTCTCCGTCCTTGCTTGCAGCAGCAGCGAGGCATAAACAGCTGGAAAATTCCAGCCCTGAAATCTAAAATGCTGAGGTGCAGATGTTGCATGTATTACAAGGTAAACACAGAATTAGAGACATGGTTTCAAATTGGGAGAGGTATTAGAGACTAGAAGATGCTCTCTGATGCAGGACCTTCATTTTCCCTTTGCTTCCATCTGAGAAGTACACATGTGGAAGCTATCTGCCAATCAGCCTCACTGAAAATGAACCATTCAGGTCTCTGACCAGGAGAAAGGTTGGGGGTTTTCTATGTGGTCAGAGATGATCAAGAGCTTGGCCTTTCTATAATGGGTTCCTATGTTGCTGTACCAGACAAGCCAAGTAAAGGAGACATGGGAATGATAAATAAAATCTTCTGGAACTTTTCTCGATTACCTTTGGGGATTGGGGAGTGTTTATGCAGAATTTTCCCTCAGGAGATTGAACAGGTGATGTACACTGATGGACCTACCAAATATTAAGCTGATGTTTCTTGACACCCTAGCTATGACTAACACTATATTCTGCACCCTCTTCTTTCCTTCTCCCTTATGTACTCTATGAAATGGTATGCTTTGTCTTTATAGCACACTTTTTACTCTATCTCAATAGATGTGACAACAATCAAATCAAACAGTCCATGTTGGAAAAATCTCATGGAAAGCTGTACCTTGCTGCACTGTGTGTCTAATCAGAATGCACAATGTTGAAAAGTCACCTTCGAGTAGTCTGGTATTGTGTACACATTCAATTACCCTACTACAATAGATAGGCTGAAGATAACAGTAATTTTAAGTATAAAAGGGAGATGAGCCCAGAACAAATTTGAGAAGCTTCATTCCTACAATCTAAAGAGATGTTTAAGATAAGATATGCCAAAATTTTAAATCAGTTAGAAAAGATGAACAATATTTATTCAGAGGTAAATCAGACTAAATACATCAACATGTATTTCAGCACGAGAAAAAAATGCCCACTGAAGGTAAATTTGTACTTGGATGCTAGGGTCTCAAGTTGGCACAGCAGCATAGAGGGGCCAAATGGCCTGTACCCCTCCTAAATGCTCTTTTATATTCTGAAAGGTCTAGCTAAAATAATTTGGAAGGAAAAAAATTGCAATGCAGGAGAGAGAGAAAACATTGCATGGAATAACATTGAGCGGACAGTACAGAAACAAGCCAAACCATTCATCCCAACCAATCCGTGCCACTGGTTATGTCCCACTCAAGTCTCTCCCTCTTCCAATTGCATCAGCATAACCCTGCATTCCAATCTCCCTCACGTCCTTATCTAGTTCCATGATCTGTGTTATTGGCCTTAAACACTCAATTGTGGTATTGGGTTACAAACCCAAACCACTGTTTGCGTAAATAAATTGCTTTTCAATGTCTGATTTATTAATGATTACACCATGTCGATGGCTCCTAGCTTTGCTCTTTCTCTTAAGTGGAAAGACTGCTTTGACCAAAACCTTTCAGACTTTTAAGGAACTTACTGGCTAATGCCTCAGCCTTCTTTCCTAGAGAAAAAGGATGGAGGCTGTTCATCTGGGGGTACACAATCTCTCAGTTCAAGCATCCCCCCCCCCAACAAATCTCAATTACGTTAGTATCCTCACCTGTAAAATAGCAGTCAGAACTGTACACAGTGCTCCAAAGTTTTGTACAAGTTTAGTGTAACTTGCCTGCTTTTCAATTCTCTCTGCGGAACTAAACCCTAGTGATGGTTTGCTTAATTTAACTCACCTTGCTACTTTTAATGCATCTCTACCCACAGATTCCTTTGCTCCTCTGCCCCATTTAGATTCTTATTTTCATGTAAAATCGGTGATCTCCCTATTTTCTTGACAAAAATACAATATCTCACCAAGGTTGAAATTTAATTACCCATTATTTTCTGTTCTGCATGCATGTTGATGTTCTTGAAATGTCCAGTCCTCCTCAGTGTTGACTGTACTACATCAACCCCCAAATTTGGGGTTAACCACAAATTTAGAAAGTATATTTTTGATTTCATTTAATCGTTCATCTAAATTCTGCACAGTGGTCCCACCTTCTGTCACTGAGTAGCCACCCTTTGCTCCTCTGTTTTGTCATTTAGAAAATTGGCCATCTATTCTACTACCTGTTCCCTGATTTCACTCTGACCTTATTCACCATTTATGCTGATGCACAAAATGTATAGAAATGTGTGGAACACCACATCACATTTGATGACTCTGACCAACTAGCGCAGATAATTCACGTGTTCAACTGTCATGATGCCAGCTTTAAACTCAACAATACTCATGTTACATTAGAACAGAGTCCATCACGAGATGGAAAAAATGTTGGCACGAGAATATGCCCACATTAGTGTACTTGGGTGTCAAGCTCAACCTGGGCTTACTCCAAATTTAATTTTGCAGTGCCACAGTATTATTTCTATAAGTAAAGTTGCACTATAATACTGACATTCTCATACAAGTTGGATACCTCATTGACAAAGCTCCATAAATAAATCAGCGCGGTTACAGAAGAGTTTAACATGGTATAGCCTTATACTTTGCTTTAGAAATTCCAGCACAAAACAAAATTGTTCTCCTACCCTGAACAAGAGTTTCATCTCTAACTAGCCCAGTATTAGCATCCAAATCTCAAGGATACTCTACAACTCTCACAAGTGTTTCAAGGTATATTTACTGTAAAATATTGAATGATGGCACCATTCATAGACTCAATGGCAAAACTCCTCACAACAAGACAATACCTCTTAATACCAGCTCAGTGGCACGCAGTGGTTGGCACTGCTGCCTCAGTGCCAGAGACCTGGGTTCAATTCCGGCCTTGGGTGACTGTGTGGAGGTTGCACGTTCTCCGTGTCTGCGTGGGTTTCCTCCCACAGTCCAACGTGGTTAGGTGGAATGGCTATAGCAAATAGCCTCTTAATGTCCCAAAATGTGGGGATTAGTGGGATAAATATGTGGGGTTACGGGGATAGGCCCTGGGTACAATACTCTGTTCGAGTGTTGGTGCAGACTCAAGGGGCTGAATGGCCTCTTTCTGCACTGTAGGGATTATATGATTCTAAATGCTAATGACTCATCTTAAGCAATGTAATGACTGAAACTACGAAACCAATCAAAGTTATCAAATTCAATTGGAAGAGAATCGCTTCCTCAAACATTTAAAAATTCAAAATTCCAACACAAGCATTATTATAATATTTCAAAATCCCACTTACCTTCCTATCATTCTGCTCTGTGGGATCACCTGAATAATGACCCTATAGGAAAGCAAAGAAATTGCATTCATTTTCCACCTCCATAGATGTAACAATAGTAAAACTGCTTTTTCAAAAGTTTTAATTTTCCAAATTTACACAAAATGTACTGAGCAGAGAACAGATCCACCTGTATGAAGGGCACATAATGAACTTAGCAGAGATATTCCACAATTAATTGCTCATCAGTGAAGAGGCCAAGAGGAGAATTAGAAACCTTACTACAGGGATTTCAAAAATACACATGCAGAATCCTTCAAACATGCTTGGGAATAAATAGAAGCCTGGAAAAAAGTGTTTACTAATCCACAAGACTCAGCCCTCTAGAGAAGGCTCCCACTCAACATCCACCCACGATGAACAGGTGCAACCAAAGAACAGCCTGGTTACAATGTCAAAGTATAAGTATAACATTGGAAATGACACATCATAAAGGGCAGGGAAAGGGGCGATGAAATCAGTAGATCAGCGAACTATAGCAAACCAACAAAAAGGATGGGTCCCCAAAATCCATATGTCCAAAAGGAATACCTTTCTTACAAAATAGCACACAAAAAAACAAACTTTACTAAACGTCCTGTCACTTTATCGACTGACAGCTTGAAGATTGTTCTGAAAACTGGTAGTTGCCTTGGTTCCTTATAAACCCCAACAGTTGTTCAGCCAGAAAAGCCAGTAATTATCCTATGGTGTTTGACATACATTTGATTCAAACATGACCTTCAGCTAGGATTTCATTAAGCTTTGATCTCCCATGGCTACCCACTTTCAACATTTTGTACAGGTCAGCTTGGGAACTAGTAACTTGAGCCTCACTTCATTTGACACTTAGTCAAAGTTTGTGTCACAAAGAATGTAACACATTTTATTGCCTATTATATCTATGATAGCTCAGTACTACTTACATCATGTAGAGGATAGGCTGCAGCGTAAACTCCACTAGCAATAAGACTGGTGATCCCTGTGATAAAACAAATGCTGGTGAACTGAAGTACAAGGTTAAGATCTTGCCATGTGCTGAAAACTTCTGTATCATAATTGAACTATTCCTGTGCATGGAAAGGAGAAGGAACGCGAGTGTGAAAGAACTATTGTGAAGGTATCTACCCTTTCGCAGTAGCTTGAGGATATGGATCACATTTTCCACAGCCCGGCAGGAAGGTCTTGCCAAAGACTGCCAAAGCCCAGGAGGAAGAGCACAGGTCAATTTCAGAAATGCGTAGATAATCGTGGCGGCACGGTGGCACAATGGTTGCACTGCGGCCTCAGTTCCAGGGACCCAGGTTCGATTCCTGGCTTGGGTCACTGTCTGTGTGGAGTTCGCACATTCTCCTCGTGTCTGCATAGGTTTCCTCCCACAGTCCGAAAGACATGCTGGTTAGGTGCATTGGTCGTGCTAAATTCTCCCTCAGTGTACCCAAACATGCACTGGAGTGTGGCGACTCGGGGATTTTCACAGGACCTTCATTGCAGTGTTAATGTAAGCCTACTTGTGCCACTAATAAATAAACTTTAAATTTCAGGAATATGCCAGCTTCATTTTAACTAGTATCTACTGATAAAGTTACAGGGCTTTATAATAGATGACATTTGAACAGACAATACATTGGTCCCAATGGCTCTCTAAGTGCCTATCTGGAGATGAATTACATTGTTACATCTTTCTTTTAAAGGAGGAGGGAAACTTTACCCATGCTATATTTTGCTTTGCTGCAAGTTGTTCTTTTCAAAATTTCATAAACCTAGGACAGAAAAGAATATATTATTTCATAATGAAGTTATTGCATTTTCTGTATGAATCAAGTGTTACAGATTACTTAAAACACTATATAACAGCATCAGCGGTTAAGTCTACAGTTTAAGTCACCTTTCCAAAATTTAACGCATTCACTCAGGCAATATTTATAAATGTTTCACCAGTTTTCATTCATGTTTGATCCTTGGGTGAGAGATTAAGTATTGCACTTTTCAATATTAACCCAAGGAACTCTTAATTCCCGACCTTGGTTCCCTGTTTAGTTTCTTCACTTGGTTTGATGGAGACCGCCATCTTGTTGTTAGAGAACCATCATTCAAAATTCTAAGTGATAACATTTTTCTTTCAAACAAACATGATAGCAATGTCAAAATCTTTCTAGGATTATTTTAGTTAATTTATACCAGCTACATCACTCAATGTTATTGGCACATGATTTGAATATTGGACTCAATTTTGCAGTTAGCGGCAAAGCAACAGTGCTTACTGCTGACCCTGGAGAAAGCTTCCCCCAAATTTCCGCTTTTCCTGACAACAGTTTGAACCTGGCACCAAGTCAGAAAGATCTCCGCGCATCCAGCAACTGTGAAGTCAGTAAGAAAGGTGTGCAGCCAATCATAATGCAGCATGCATACAGTCAGCAAACCAGGAAGTTTCAGACGGTAAAAGAAAAGAAGATTGGATTCAGCCGCTAAATTAGAAAACTTTCAAATAAAAAGAGTGGACAAATTTGACATTCAAAAATGTAAAATGCCAGGGTCAGAGCATTGAACAGTAATGATGAATTTAAACACTAAAAACTCAGCTACATACATCATTCATCATGCAACTTTTTCATGGTGTTTTGCAATGAGACTGGCCTCAATGAATTGATTGCTTCAGGATTGTAATCAGGGTTGGGGAATGGGGGGGGGGGGGGGTGGAGGAGGAAATCACAGCAGGCCACCCTCTTGAGCAATCTGCAGCCCTGGGACTCCAAGAGACTGAGTGAGTTATAGGGAGAGATTGGACAGGCTAGGACTTTTTTCTTTGGAGCGTAGGAGACTGAGGGGTGATCCTTAGAGGTTTATAAGATCATGAGAGGCATGGATAGGTTGAATGCACTCAGTCTTTTTCCCCAGGGTTGGGGAATCGAGAACAAGAGAGCATAGGTTTACGAGGGGAAAATGGGAACCCGAGGAGCAACTATTTTTTTTTTTATACATAGAGGGTGGTATGTATGTGGAATGAGTGTGGCCCACAAGACATTTTGTTGACTATTGCCCATGCACAAGGTTGCCATATTCCGCTGATGTGTGCGTAGTTTTTTTCCTACTGATATGACTGAAGTGATATGCATGTAAAGCAAGGGCAAGTGAAGTGAGGTGCATGCCGATTGCTCACAACATTGACTGAGAGCTGTGCGTTCCCTCTGCATCCAAAGTGTAAATATTTATTTCGCTTTTACCATTTGAAGTTGACGACAGTTCTAATATATAAATGATTAAGCATTTTCATTATGAAATATTATGTATTAAATGCATTTAATCTTATTCATAGAGTCTAATTAAGATACAGTTAAGTGCAAGATAATATTCATAGACCAGATTTCAAAATAGCCAAATTTTTCAGAGTCTGTACAACAGAAAAAAAAATGGTAGAACAGCTACCGTGTGGTCCAGTTAATTTCTAGAATTTAGGATTTAGTATTTTAATTAAGCTCAGTCTCAAACTACATAAAAAAAGATTAGTAGATTATGAATATAGAATACAGTGCGATTTCATACAAGAGAGTCAAGATTATTAAAAGAGCAAGATGGCCTAGTGGTATTATCGCTAGACAATTAATTCAGAAACTCGGCTAATGTTCTGGGGACTGGGGGTCAAATCCCACCACAGCAGATGGTGGAATTTGGATTCAGCAAAAAAAAAAATCTGGAATTAAAGAATCTACTGATGACCATGAAACCATCATCAATTGTCAGAAAAACCCATCTGTTTCACTAATGTCCTTCAGGGAAGGAAATCTGCCATCCTTACCTGGTCTGGCCTACATGCGACTCGAGAGCCACAGCAATGTGGCTGACTCTCAGCTGCCCTCAGGCAACTAGGGATGGGCAATAAATGCTGGCCCAGCCAGCAACACCCATGTCCCATGAATGAATAAAAAAAACAACATGTTAAGGTTGATCATGAGAAATGGATTCTCATGTTGGGGGAAATCCAGAACAAGGGATAGAACCTTAAAACATAGGCTAGGCCATTCAGGACTCCTTCACACAAAGGGTATTGAAAATCTGGAATTCCCTACCTCAAAGCTGCAGAGGTTGAGTCAATTGAACATTTTAATTTACAATAGCAGGGCTTTTGTTAGGCAAGGGTATTAAGGGACAAATTTGTTAAGTGGAATCAACACATAGATTAGCCATGACCTAACTGAATGAGAGATTGGGCTCGAGGGGCTGAATGGCCTCTTGTCACTATGTTCCCTCAAGAAGAAAAGACACAGCAGCAAGAGTTCACGAAAGGCCTAAAGTTCTCAAACTCTGGAGATGTGGCTTTCAATCTCGCAGAAGACCCGAAGCAAAGGTGAAGACACATGGGATCAAGGAGGATATGACAAATTAGGGAGAACTGCTTTTCACAATAAAGAGGTTAATCATAAAAGGGACTATTTTAAACTTCTTTGGGATTAGTAAGGGAGGCCCATCGGGATCTAATCTGCAACCTTTGCTACAGGGTAATATTACTAATGCTCCTGAAGATACTGTAAACATATTTAATTTTCTTGAGGATCCAAAAGGTCCGTGGGAAAGCAAAAGCATGTTGAGAAAAGGGAAGCGGTCAAAGGAAATAAACAGCCCAGGCTGATGAGTAACAAATGACATCCAGCTTTGACTAATGTAGGGCAATGCAGTATGGATAATAGATACAGCAAAAGAAAAGTCTCTTCAGCGAGGGTTTGAAAATTTTGAAACAAGGAAATTGACAACTAATCAAATGAGATAGTGTAACACATTATGTGGGAAAATTTAATAGACATATCCTGATATATATGACACCACATGCACATACAGGTCTAAAGTATATTCAATCCATGTGTGAGGGAGAGTTCACAATAGCAACATCAGAAAAGAACAGGGATAAATTACAACTTTCCTTAAGTGAATGTTGTAAAATTACTTTTGCGCATAATAAATTTTAATCAAATTTCACCAACCAGAAACAGGCACTGACCTGCCCATTACTCGTCTGACTAGAGTAAAAATTCCTGTAAACAACATGAAGCTGGGAAATTACAAAAATAGCTTTTTCCCCCCATTTTTCTTTAAAAACAAAATCGAATAAATACAATCCCATATGGTAGCAATCATCATCACACACCCACAGAACGCCTACTGCCTGCCTTCCTTTTTCCAAAGTATTTAAATGGGGGCAGGAGCAGATAGAAAGCCATAGCTTTCACAGGTCAACTAATAATCTCCAACAGATGCTACTCAAAATCTTCTGCTGTCTGAAGGAGGAAATAAAGAAAGGTACTATAGAAGAACATTAGTCTGCTTTGCCAGGCCACTGTTCAGCATTAAGGGAGGTGATGGGCGAGAGGAAGAAAAACAAAAGGGAAAGAATAAAAAGGTATTTCAGTCAGGAAAGAATTGTGCCACCAATATAACATATTCCCATCATGTGGTCAACCATTTTAAGATACGCCCAACTCAGTGTGATTTCAAGAATAAATTAGTAATAGTCCTTGGGGCTAAAGAGGATCAAGGGATATCAGGGGGGAGGGTGGGGGGTGGGATCAAGATATTGAATATGATCCATGATCAAAATGAGCAGGTTCAAAGGGCCGAATGGCCTACTCCTGCTTCTAGTTTGTGTCAAAAAGAATCAGGCACCAAAAGTTTAATCCAGCCATCTTCAGAGACTCATTAGTCAAGCTCATTTTGTAGGCATAAATCAAAGCATTGTCTGACCCTTCACAATCTCAAGGTACTGTGTATCCCACAGGAGTGTGTCTCTGTCAGAAAGTGAATGAAGCAAAATAAACAGCCATCGTTAATCATGACAGTGGACTGACTTGCCTTAATTTAGCAGTCGACCGACTCAAGCACGGCCTTCAGAGTTCTGCCATGTGGATGGAAAATTATGCCTCTTGGCATTTGCCACATACTTAATGAACAACAATTATTCCCTTTTAATTAATGCCCTTGTTTAGGCAAAGAGGCACAACAGTACTTTGAAATACAAGGGATTGCTTTTGCAGCATGTTTGAGCACTGGTTGAAGCAACAATCAAAAGAAAGCAAAAAAAAGTATTTGGGTGGGGCGTGGTAATGGAGGGGCATAGCACAGGACATTAAAATGTTGACAGAAACTCGAACAGGAATTTTATTTCAGCATCTGTCATGGGCTCAGTTGCTAGCATTCTTGCCCACATCAGAAGTCCCAATCCAGAGGCTTTGAACATATTACATCTATGTGGACACTCTAGAGCAATATGGAGGGAGTGTCAGGCTGTGGGAGGTGCCACTTTTTAAGATGATGATGATGAATCAAGGCCATGTCTACCCTGTGGATATAAAAAAAATTCCACAGCACTATTTCAGAGAGGAACAGGGGAGTCCTGGCTAATATTTATGCTACATCACTGAAACATTTAAGGGTATTTGATCGTTTTCATCTCATTATTTATGGGAGTTTGCTCCATCTTGTATTGGCTGCTGTATTTCCTACAGCTGTGAATACATTACAAAAATAAAACAACTTCACTGGTACCTAATCTAGCCTGTTTGTGAACTTGCATCAAAAATACAGATTCATGTCATACTGACCATTCCATCCTCTCTTCAATGCTATAACTACAAGTCTGTAAATGTACAATTAGATATCCGCCAAAATATTATGTAGGTAATTTTTGAAGCCCAATGCATGATCTCACGTTAGCCAGGTAGGTTATTGCATGAGCAGTGCTCCTTATATACCAAACACAACTGCCCTGATTTTCCAATCAAAATCATGGTGAAACTAAGGGCACTTGTAATTAATCGTATGCAACTTTAGGTGAGGGGCATGTGCACAGTTAAACTCAAATACCATTCTGGTGCCAGTTCTGTCAAATTGCCATTTCACTGGCTGGCTCACCATTGAAATGCATGGAGTGGTGCAAGGGTGTGTTTTTTGTAAATACAAACAAAATCACGCCACCAAAAAAATGCCAAATCTTGGCCATTTCAGTCTCTCTATCCATTTAATGGGGAGGCCTCATGGTGCAGTGAGGGTGACGTCCCTACTTTTACCTCTGGACTCCACTCCCACCCCAGGTCTTGACCAGGGAAGGTGTGTTCATAACATGGCCAACAGGTTGAGTATCAGCTTTTAAATCCTTCTAACAAATGCCAATGGTAGGTGGTAAGAGTGGGAGAGCTTCCTGATCAGCCATGTGGTGGAAAGAAAATTGGAGCCTCTACCAGCAACATGCATGTAGAAGGGCACATTATAGCAACTTGGACTCAGAGTGAACTGTAACACACCCACTGTCTTTTTAAATGATGTAGTTAGTGTTAATGACCAAACAAGCTCTACAGCACTGAAAATTAACAATTGCACAAGTGTGATGCTTCATTCCTTCTCCATTTAATTGTTGGAGATTAAAGGAATGAACTTTTACTTTTTCTGGGTTTTTTCCCCCCCTCTCTCTCAATCCAATTTTTCTTTCCCAAAAAAACAAATTACTGTGGATGCTTTGACGAAGAGTCATCTGGACTCAAAACGCCAGCTCTTTTCTCTCCTTACAGATGCTGCCAGACTTGCGGAGATTTTCCAGCATCTTCTCTTTTGGTTTTCTTTCCTTCTGCCTGACATCGAATCGATGCGACTTTACTGCCTTTGCAGTCCTTGTACTAATTTCACACTCCTTCAATCAAAGTGGTTAAGGTCATACACAGAGGGAGAAATATCACTGAAGAACGTCCCATGGGCTGTGCCAGTAGCAGGACCTGGTACTGCCCACCTACATACTGTCTCCACCATGCTGCCAGCAGTGCTATACAAATGAATTTCTTCCCCCACAGTTGCTGGTCCTGTTCACTGAAGTTCTAAATGCTTGGTTTTCCCTCGTTCACTCATTCAGAAAATTGCCACACTGTCCACACCCATTGACAAGGGTCACCACTGACCAGAAACTGAAGTGGACAAGCCATATGACTACTTTGGCTACAAAAGCAAGTTAGAGATCGGGATTCTGCAGTGTGTAACACCTCTCCCATCTCCCCAAAAGCCTGTCCAGTCTAGAAGACACGGGATCATGAAGAATAAATCAGAGGCGGATTCAGAATGAAACACACTGTGCCTAAGCATAGGGTCTCGACCATCTAACCTACACATCTTGGGACACTGAGGGGCAATTTAGCATGGCCAATCCACATAACCTGCACATCTTTGGATTGAGGGGAAACCCATGCAGACACAGGGAGAATGGCTGTGTGGCGTTTGCAGAGTCACCCAAGGCCGGAATTGAACCCAGAGCCCTGGCGCTGAGAGACAGTGATAACCACTCTGCCGCTCATTTGGTGTAGACTAGAAAGACACATTACCATATGTTCATGCAGTTTCAATAGGGTTATTTATTGACATTTCCTTACTTTTATTATGCCATTATGAATGGTTGGCCGAGTTTCAAAAGCCATCAGTAGGGGGTCAGAATTCACAATTTTATAACCAGTTTAACAAGGCTAAATCAATCATTATCATGTGGGATCCACATAGAAATTTGTTTAGGCCACTCAGATGAATCTTAGTGTGTAAATCAGAAAAGGCTAGTATGCAAATAATTAGAAAAGTCAATAGAATATTATTCTTTATTACAAAGGGAATTAAATACAAAAATAGGGGGGTTATGCTTCAATTATACAGGGCATTGGTGATACCACATTTGGGATACTGTATAATATTGGTCTCATTAATTGAAAAAGGATGTAAATGTATTAGCACTTCAGAGAAGGTTAACTAGACCAATACCAGGAATGGATACAGTTTCTTATGATAAAAGTTTGGACAAGTTTGTAGCCACTGGAGTTTAGAAGAGTAAGAAGTGACTTGATCAAAAGCTTTAGGATCCTGAGGGGTCCGAATAGGGCGAATGTAGAGAGAATGTTTCCTCTTGTGGGAGAATCTAGAACTAGGGATCTCATGCTTAAAAATAAGGGGTCACCCATCTGTGACAGGTGAGAATTTTCTTTTCCCCCTCAGATGGTAGTGAGCCTTTGGAACTCAATTCCTCAAAAGACAGTGGAAGCAGAGTCTTTGAATATTTTTTTTTAAGGTAGAGCTAGATAGATTCCTGATGAGGGAGTGAAAGGTTATCAGGGATTGGCAGGAAAGTGGAGTTGAGGTTACGATCAGATCAGCCATGATCTTATTAAATGGCACAGCAGGTTCAAGGGCCAGAGTGGCCTACTCCAGCATGTTCATACATTCAAGATTATCCAGTTGAGGAGATTTAAAAGTTTTGAATAGATTTCATGAATGGGAGATTTTCACCAATTTTCACACTGTTCTTGAGGTCTGCCTATATTGGATTATGGCTATGAAGGTGGGTGGGAGCATGGGAGAGGAGGATGAGAGATGGGAGGAGTGAGGCTCAGGGGGCCTAACAGTTTCTAAGACAACTGGGCTGAACTTCGAGAAAGTTGGGCTTTCTAACTAGCCCACCCGGTCATGCAAACTTTCAGGATCAGTGGGTCAGATTACTACCCTCCCCCAGAGTGAACATTGAGTCTAATGAAGACCTTTAAACTTAGATGGATCTGCAGGGTTTGGAAATTTCCTGACCCCGGCTGCTGCCTCCATGATGAAAATTTGTTCTTTAGTCCTAAAGTGTCTAAACCTCACCTTGCCATGGCTTCATCCCTCCTAATCTATAGCCTCTCTCACTGAAAGACTGGTTTCTGTCACTCCCCTCTACCTTTACTTCATTATTGGCCATTGAGTCTTCAGTAGCCTAGATATGGTCTTGCTCTGAAAACCCGTCATTATACCACCTCCTCCCCCCACTTCTGACATAGAGAAGTTAGGCTGAATGGCCTCCTTCTGTGCTGTAATGTTTCTATGGTTTTTGAAAGCTCTCCTTCAAAGCCACCTTATTGACCAACCTGTTGGCCACCACTCCTAACATCTTAACTCCTGAAGCATCCAAGGACATTTCCCCCCTCAAGTTAACAAAACAATTTTTTTGCTGTTCATTAGCATGTTATGTTTTTGTAAGGACGTACTTCAGTTCCATATTCCAGAACAATTGCTCACCTGGTTCTAAAAATATGACAGCCGTGTCCAAAAATAAAACGGAACAAAACTGGAGAGAGCAAGATGTATGCATGATTCATTGAACACTTTGTATTTGCCAACACTACTAATCAGCATCATTTAATCTCTCAGATGGGAACTCTAATTAGAGAGCAACCATCTCCAATCAATAATAAACTTAAAAATATTCTTGCCACCAACCTCGTTCTTGCAGCTCCAGCTGTGGTAGGGAATATCTTATGTCCATACTAACTGCTTATTCTTCAAGTGGTAGCAAACAAATTAAAAAGGAACACATTCCCTAGATTAGCCCGTTCCTCAGCTTCTGACATGGTCATTTGGTCCCAAGGATTGTAATCATTACAAGTGGACATTCCCCATATTCTGGAACAATAATAGCTGGTTCTCCTAACAGCCCATCCTCAGTAACTGGAATGGCTCCTATCACATCGAGAGGAATCTGCTAGGTTGAAACTAGTCATGGTTGGTACTGAAAATATCCAATTCAGGTGTTGAGGACAAAACCTTTGGGCAAAAATTCATCATTTGAAATTCACATTCCAGTTTGGCCATTGTTCATTTATTCCTGTTCTTTTGCACTGTTACGTTTGCCCAAAGCGTCATGGGACATCCATTGTTAAATGGTTTTGCGTCAATGTTACATTTCCCTCTTGACCTTCAGGGAATCATCACTGCATCATTTTTTTTAAACCGATAAAGCCAATGGACAAACTGTCAACGTAAACCACATCTCCCAATATAGATAAAATTCAGTAAACATCTCCTAGCTGGCAGGAACCATTCTCTCTTTTAAACCTATATTTTAAAACTTTATTTTCAGATGCCCTTTCACCAAAGGATGCACATATGACATGTTGATACTCTGAGACCAGACTTGATAGAAGATTATCTCCCATCAGTAAATTTAGAATCAAAGCCATCATCTTGTTCTGGGCAGTCAAGATTAGTTGACCTTCATACCTTACATAGTGCAGCATAACCTCACTGTTGATTTTCCCCATTTTGGATATGACTAGGCATCGGTCAAAAAGTTGAGACACAGAAAATTGGTTTACAGTAACTTATCCTCCCCTGCTTGGAAAGCACAGGAAACATGCTGCTATTTTATTTCCAGAAGAGAAAGTGTTGGGAAATCTCAGCAGGTCTGGCAGCATCTGCAAGGGGAGAAAAGAGCTGACGTTTGGAGTCCAGATGATCGTTTGTCAAAAGGTCATCTGGACTTGAAATGTCAGCTCTTTTCTCTCCTTACAGATGCTGCCAGACCTGCTGAGATTTTCCAACACTTTCTCTTTTGGTTTCAGATTCCAGCATCCACAGCAATTTGCTTTTATCTGGTATTTTATTTAGTGTGCTGCAAATCATTTACATACAAAATTGATAAATTAACGCACCCTATCTAGCATGTTCCTTATAGTTGTCATGTCTTGTATATCGTGGTACAGACACGATGCAATTTTCTGGAAGAGGTGAAAACTCAAGCCAATTCAGCAAATCAAATCTGAAAATTCATCTAATTGAAAATAGGCCAAAAGTTCACAGTGACCTCATTCATATTGCAGAGTCTATACCTCTTGGACGAGGTGATCTCTATCCCAGACAGAAACCAGTCTAGATCCCCCTTGAAGAATACAATGAATCAGCATTCATTCTATAAGTCAATAACTTATTTCATTGGTCTGGAAAAAGCATGACCTTACATCCAACCTTATTCTGTCTTTCGCTAAATTGCAAGTGTGACCATTACTGCTACTTAAACTATCCGGTCAAAATAATTAGCTCACACAAGATCCCTAATTTCCTAACTGCTTGAGTCTACTCTTCTCCAAATATACCAGTCATGCTTTTTGCAGTTGCATTACATGAATAACTAAGGCACTTGCCCAAGAACCAATCTCGTGGCCCTTTTCTGCACTCTGCCTCAACATGCCCTCACCACTTGGAGATGAAAACTGGACACAAAGCTAATCGAGATCTCAGAGCGTACTATTACTGTCAACTTGGGTAGGGAATGTTTGTCTATCCTAGCTTCATAACAGTCAGCAGGTTGAAATGCTTATTCAGAAGACATCGGACTCGGGAGTGTCTTACTACTGAATGCTTTCGTTATAATAGTACAGCAGTCATTCTACACAAGCAGGTAAACATATACAATGGAGTCATTCACACGAATAAACTTTTACAATATCAATGTTTATCATAGCAAACAGAACACCGATTAAAAAGCATCAAGACACGAGTCATGCAATGGATGTTTTTTAAAATTTTTTTGGAAGTTGATTAAACCTTCCCAAGGGACGTGCCTCAGTGTTTGAACTAATCCGCATGCACTTGCATTTTAGTTTTGCTACAATTCTAACAATAACTTTTCACTAATGAACTGAATCAGAATTAATTTTCTCTGACATCTGCACAGGAGATCAATGAATCACAATCCCAACTGCAGATTAAACAATCGAATAGTTTACTGGTTCACATATTCATGGCCAAAAAACACTTGTGTCAATAAGATGATCATTGTTGGGCTCTCAGTTCAAAAAAAATGCGTATTTTGTAATTCTATCTTTTTACATCTTGCTCCTGGAGTTATATTTTTTTAAGACGATAGAATTCTTCCATTCAATCCAGAGACAGGACATCAACAAAGCTTTTCCATGCTAATTTCTGACTAATCTACAGCATCCTAGGTGATCAAGTCTTGAAATCTTACTCATGCTGAAGCCAGTGAGTACACCAGCTGAGACTCAAATTCATACCCTCGTTTTCCAAGTAAGAGTTAAATATTTTGTCCGTTCCAATGTAACCTTTATTTTTCAAAATTTTATGCAGCCAGGTCATACACAGAAGTTACCTTGGAGAGCTGCACAAAATGGAGATCATGTAACGATATCAAAAAGGACTGGCAGTGGTTAACACTGCTGCCTTATAGCAGCAGGGACCCAGGTTCAATTCCAGCCTGGAGTGACTGTGTGGAGTTTACGCATTCTGTGTCTACATGGGTTTCCTCCGGTGTCCCCCACAGTTCCAAGACATGCAGGTTAGCATGGCCAATCTTCCTAATGTCCCAAGTATAGTGAGGCAAATGTGTGGGGTTACAAGGATAGGGCAGGGTGTGGGCCTGGGAAAGATGCTCTGTCGGAGAGTCAGTGCAGACTTGATAGGCCAAATGGCCTCCTCCCGCACAATAAGGATTCTATAAAGCTGCTGAGATGAGGTTGGGTATGTGTTACCTGTTAGTAAAAACAGAAAATGAAGTTTGCAAGCTATTAGTGACCCAAATTAAGCTTCATAATAAAATTTCAATACTCACTATTGTGCTTCTTGTTGTACTGCTGAAAAAGCTATCCTTATCTGAAAGATCAAATCTAAAAGGTTGTAAAGGAGTAGTGGGGGGGGGGGGGGGGGGGGGGGGCGGAGGAGAAAGGGAAAGAGAAAGATCAAATATAATTAAACACGGCAGCAACATTTATAAACATTCAAGCTGTTGTCCAAGTTCTGATAGCACTCATGAATTATTAGATCTTCAAAATCTCTGGGAAGTTGAGGGTTATTGCCCCATTAAAGAGTTCATACCCCTTTGTACATTACCAATTTCAAAGTTGAGACATTACTACTATTTGAGAATCATCTTCCTTAGGACATGACAGTGATCAAACAAGCAATAGAAAATTATCCACAATTTTTGGGACGAGACAAAAGTGGGAATCTAGATTAGATTTTACCCCAGGGATGGGAGCAGGAAAAAGGAAAAGTAATATATGGGAGATGAGCTTTTTTTTTAAAAAAAGGAACCAGGAAAACCATAAAATGATAAACAATTGAATTTCTTTCAGCCTTTGCAAACATTGGTGATAAACTGCAAAATGATCTGCACAAAAGATGTAGGCTAGGCTGCACCTCTGGAGCAAAGAAATCTTTCATTCAAGCATTAATGTTTCAATTGACATGTCAGCTGGCAAGATGTTATGAGTAAAATAAAAGCAAAAATACTGCGAATGCTGGAATACGAAACAAAAACAGAAAAATACTGCAAAATCTCAGCAGGTCTGACAGCATCTGTGGAGAGAGCTCTGACAAAGGGTCATCTGGACGCGAAACCTTGGCTCTATTCTCTCGCCACAGATGCTGTCAGACCTGCTGAGATTTTCCACCATTTTTCTGAAGTTGTCATGAGTACCTATCATACAAATAATCTTGGAGGAAATCAATGTATTCACTCAGATTTGTCACAATGCTTTAAATTTTGTAAAAAAAAAATGTTCAAATTTAACTGATGGGAAATTTTGCAATTTGAAATAAAATAGAACAAGCTACTTAAAAATGCAAGGCCACCTTTCAAGATGAAGGTGAAAAAACAAACAAACCACTCTCAGGGGAGCATGAAGAAATAGACATTTCCTATAATTCAGAGACCCATCAAAACTGGTCACGGTCTCAGGGAGAGACATTAAAATGCAAAGGACTGGATATTAAAATGGCTGCCGCAGACAGACCCACCCAAAACCTCTTGGAAATACACAATGGGTGAAGTGGAACAGGCCAGGCTGCAGGCACTGCAGACAGATTGCAACAAAGACTTTAGCAGAACAGACAGAATAAAGAACATTTCAGCACAGGAACAGGCCCTTCGGCCCTCCAAGCCTGCATCGACCATGCTGCCCGATTGAACTAAAACCTCCTACCCTTCCACGGACCATATCCCTCTATTCCATTCCTATTCATGTATTTGTCCAGATACCCCTTAAAACTCACTATCGTATCTGAGTGAGGCTGAAAGCTGGGTTGTCTCATTTTTTGGGACAAGTGTATTACTTAGTTCAGAAGTCAACTTTACTAGAAATCTACCAGCAAAGTGAGACCTCCAAATAATTGCAACATCTTCTATACCTAACTGCATCCATGAAACCAGCTCATCCAAAATCAGTCACAATGTTTAAAAAATATCTACCTCAAGGACACTTGACAGAATATTCTTTTAACTTTATTTTATTGGACTCTAACTTCTCTCGTTTCTTGTGTGAGAGTCATTGCATTTTCTCTGGTTTAGTGGTTAATGAATTTTTGCGAGTTAGAGAATCTTGTTTGATTGGCTCCTTATTGCTCACAGCTTTAATAGTTAAATACATAGATTTGAAAAAGGCACATCCTTGTGAAAAAGTCACTTATACCTTTATGGTGACCAACCAGGGAGGCAGAATAGAGCGGAGCCAGTTTATTCCTTCTCACCTGGTCGTAACAAGTTCAAAGTAGATTAAGCAACAATTTGTCAATATTTTCTACTTGCCCACAACAATATGCTTGCTACTGGCCAAGTTGTTAACTTTCCCTTAGCGGTGCATGCGCCCGCAGTTTGGTTCCTATCGAGATCAGAGTCTGGTTTTTGCAAATTCTTTGAGAATTGCAGGCTGGAAGCTTAAGCTCCCAATGCAAAGTTAGTCTTGTGTTAAACAGATCAAGAATAAGATACATCAATAACTAAGTGTTTAATTTGTACTGCTTGTAAAGATGAGAAATTGAACCAATTGATTCCTGTCATCTCATGACAGCTCAGCACATATGACCAATTACGATGTGAAGAATCAAAAATGGCTCCACCTTTGCCATGGTGCTGGAGTCCTGCCAACATTGGTTAGTGCGAGCACGCAAGAGATTCCTTTTGTATCATTCAAGACATTCTAAATGCTCCCTCCTCACAAAAGGCGAGCGATGGACAACCCTATGCAAGATAGATTTAGATGAAGTCCAACCATGACCAACTGAGGAGATTGGATAAGTATTTGCAAAAGGAGAAAACAAAGAATATTACTGCCATCAGTTGGCCTCAAATGAATCATAGAATCCTACAGTGCAGGAGGAGGCCATTCAGCCCATCAAGTCTGCACCGACCACAATCCCACCCAGGTCCTATCCCCATAACCCCACGCATTTATCCCAGCTAGTCCCCCAACACTAAGGGGCAATTTAGCATGGCCAATCCACTTAACCAGCACATCTTGACTATGTGAGGAAACCAGAGCACCAGAAGAAACCCATGCACATGGGGAGAACATGCAAACTCCACATAGACAGTGACACAAGCCGGGAATCAAACCCAGGTCCCTGGCACTGAGGCAGCAGTGCTAACCACCGTGCCACCCTCAGTTCTATTCCACCTGTTCACAGTAATAAAAAAATTGTGCAAAACCATGTATTGTGGCTACCTTGCTCAGTGAGTCTGATTGTGCTTTACGTCAGACTCAATCTATTCCCAAGATGGGTCTGGTTAACAGTCATCAGTTTGCTATAGACAAGTGTCAACAATTGGATCATACTGAAGTCAGAAAGCTTTGGATCAAAACAATGTGTTTTATTTATTTATCAGAGTCACAAGTAGGTTTACATTAACACTGCAATGAAGTTGTGAAAATCCCCTAGTTGCCACACTCCGGCACCTGTTCGGGTTCACCGAGGGAGAATTTAGCTTGGCTAATGCACCTAACAAGCACGTCTTTTGGACTGTGGGAGGAAAGTGGAGCACTCGGAGGACACCCACACAGACACGGGGAGAATGTGCAGACTCCGCACAGACAGTGACCCAAGCCGCAAATCGAACTCGGGTCCCTGGTGCTGTGAGGCAGCAGCGCTAACCACGGTGAGGCTCACTTTAAAATAATTAACCAAAATAAATCAAATAAGTGGAGCGACAAATCAAAGAGGCAGCCCCCGAAAGGGTTACTGCTTGCAAAAAAAGAGCAAATCACAAATTAAACTTCTAAAACATCAAATCAAAACATGATCTGGGGGGTGAATGAGGCAACACTGTCCCCATGGTGCCCACTGGACCTCCATCCCAATCTGTTTATTCAAATGGACAGTAACAATTCTGCAGGAACAGTTATCCTGATGGAATGTCATCCTTCAACAAAAACACCAAAATATGGACTGGTCATTTGTTTCACCATTTATGGGATCCTGCTGTGCATAAAGCACCTGCCATACATTGGTCTATATAATAGATACAGCATTTCAAAATAATCTGCATATATATATTGAAATGTTTAATAGATTGCTATAGATAACAACAAGTTTAGTTGTTCCACTAATAACTCAAGGTTATACAGCACCTGGGAGTTTGGATTGGTGGCAAGTTAAAAACCATGTATTGAATAATTGAAGCCTCCCAATTATTTACAGTTACCCAACTCAAATAGAATTTACTGCAAGTCCAATTGAGGCCAAGCCAGTGTTTTAAGACAAAGATGAGGAGGATTATTTTTCTCTCAGAAGGTAGAGAGTCTTTGGCATTTCCTTCCTCAGAAGGCAGTGCAATCAGTCAAAAGCAGAGGTAGATAGACTCTTGATAAACAAAAGGGATGTATAGTTACTGGAGTGTGTGGGGGGGTGGTGATAGGCAGGAGGTTACAGTCAGTTCAAGCATGACCTTGATGAGTGGCAGAACAGGCTCCAAGGGCTGAGTGGCCTACTCCTGCTCTTAGTTTGTATGTTCTTACATTATGTTTGTATGACTTCAAAAACTCACTTTGCCTTTAGCTAATTAGTGCTGAGTTTTACATGGATGGGTTTCTGAAGCCCTGTAATGCAAAACCGAGATTCTCCATCAAGATCTTACTGTCCACTACAAGCCTTTAGATTTTAGTGAATTTTCAATTCCTTAACATGGTGAAAAAGGGCCTTAGAAAAAAGTCCACAACACAGCTACAGGAATGATTCTTACATTAAAAGAACCTCATCTCCTCAGATCAACTCAAGGACCTTGGTCTCTTCACAGCAGTGCTCGACTAAGGTAACCTTATAGAGGTCTACAAAATAATTGAAGAGCTGCATTTCTAGTCCAGTTTAACAGATTGGAAAGGAACAGAGGACACGATGAACCATGCAACAGCAGAAGCATACTGGATAGTTGGCAGCTCTTTTGAGTAATGAGTCTCCAGAGTACATTGCCAGATGGTACAGTGAAGATAGATTCTCTGTAAATCTTCAAAATTATAGTGCAAAACTCACCAAAGATGTGATTTCTAGTTAGTAACTATTCAACTTACTTGTGCGCGTTATTGAAGAAATTGAAGCAATTACATTCCTAATTAAGTGGTGCCCACTGGCTCAGCAGGTGGCCAATTAATATTGCAACAGGCCACATTAAGCTACAAAATCATATTACAGCTGTAACTGTTAAAACAACAGGACTAGGCCATTCAGCCCATCAAATTGTTGCACATTCAATTCAGTCCTGGCTAACTTGTACCACCACTCATCTTTATTCCATTTCAATTAATATCTAAGAAAAGTCGATTTTGGACATTTCAATTTACTCAACCAGTTCCATAGTTCCACTACTCTGCAAATAATGTTTGCATATTTCATTATTCAATGGCTCAAATGCTAAATTTACGATTGTGTCCCTCTTGTTCTTGATTCCCCCCAACTCCCAAGGAGAGAATTTTCCTGAATCCAACCCATTAAATCAATCAATCATTCGCTAATGGATCTTGCGTATGGCTCTGGCTTCATCCCTTCACAATTCCTCAGATTGTAAAGTTTCTATTATCAAGTCCCGGCCCTCTGTAAACTGACCTGTGATGTTAGTTTGTACTGTGTTTAGGTTAGCCCATAGCACGTCTAACCCCAAATAAAGTTTCTAACTGAAGGTAAGTCACTACATCTCATTATTCTGGAGGATTACCACACTGTTAAGCCCACTTGACACAAGCTGAACTTCTTAAAACAGATAATCAGACCAAACCCAAAACAATAGAAACTGTACAACAGCATAAGAACTCAGATCAATCTATTGGGCAGCATGGTGTCACAGTGATTAGCACTGCTGCCTCACAGCAATTCCCTGCTTGGGTCACTGTCTGATGTGAAGTCTGCATGTTCTCCCCATGTCTGCATGGGTTTCCTCTGGGTGCCCTGGTTTCCTCCCACAGTCCAAAAGATGTGCTGATTAGATGCATAGGCCATGCTAAATTCTCCCCCAGTGTATCAGGATAGGTGTTGGAGTGTGGTGACTAGGAGATTTTCCACATCTTCATCTGTCACAGTTTACCCTCTGATTTCAGCTTCTTGGCCATTCACACCCTTTATTCTCTCTATGGACTGCCATTAGCAGCCTTTTCCCCTTGTTTTTGTGGCTATGACTCATTTTTCATTCCCTCACCCCACAGTATAAACATCTCCCATGTTCTATGCCTTTTAGTTTTGACAAAGGGTCATCTGGTCAGCTCCTACAGATGCTGCCAGACCTGCTGAGATTTTCCAGCATTTTCTCTTTTGGTTTAATATAAACCTACTTGTGACACTAATAAATAAACTTTATTATAACTTCTTTTGCAGTTCTTGTGGATCAACTAAATCTTCCCTTTCCTTGGTATAAATCCAACGTCTTGAAATACATCTTTCAAAAGAAACTGTTAATGCACAAAGCATGTGGGCTTTCTTTATGGACTCGGCTTGAAATGACCATGCCAAAACTGCTGACTACTAAAAAATTCACCTGGCTTGTATCAAAGCAGCAAAAAGGTTGTAAGTCAATTAATTTTGATCAAGGCCTTACTACTAAAAAAAAATTACATAGAATGCTAGTGAAAAGTAAAAACCCATTGTTACATTAAGCACTTACCTGTAGCAATTAATTTATTTGTGTGGAATTTAATTTCCATCCTAATCCAAGCATTCTATCCTAACTCATTTGATCAAAAGAAATTCCCCTTTCTCCTCACATATCTTAGGTTTTAGTTTTACACCAAACAAAGGAAAAACCTCAACTTTAGAACTCCAAAGTAGAATCCCTACAGTTGAGAAGGAGGCCATTCAGCCCAGACCGACTCTGTGACAGAGTGTCTTACCCCAGGCCCTCTCCCCCACCTTATCCCAGTGTGTCTGCCATGGGTAATCCATCGAACCTACACATCTTGGGATACTACGGGACAATTTAGCATGGCCAATCCACCTAATCCATACATCTTTGAACTGTGGGAGGAATCTGGAGCAAAGAGCAAAGAACAAAGAACAATACAGCACAGGAACAGGCCCTTCGGCCCTCCAAGCCCATGCCGCTCCCTGGTCCCAACTAGACCATTCTTTTGTATCCCTCCATTCCCACTCCATTCATGTGGCTATCTAGATAAGTCTTAAATGTTCCCAGTGTGTCTGCCTCCACCACCTTGCCCGGCAGCGCACTTGGAGGAAACCCCTGCAGACACGGAGAATGTGCAAACTCCACGCAGGCACCCGAGGCTGCAATTGAGCCTGGGTCCGAGGTGCTGTGATGCAGCAGTGCTAACCACTGTGCCACCGTGTTCTTTAATACCATAAGTTCGAGCCCATCTTTCTCAAATGATATGAAATTTTTTTTTAAAAATCAGAATTTTGGTTTTATGATCTCTTGGAAGGCATATTGACAAAATGTCAATTTTATTGTAGATTACACACTGCCTTGAATCCTTCCAATAGCTTTGGAGCACTGTCATTCTTCAGACCAAATGGACGCTAGTGACTCAATATCATAAACTACACTGAAGTCAGAGTTACTGGGGCAAGTATCATTCCTGCCTGACCACAACAACAAATTTGAACCGGACTTGGCAGAATTATAGTGGCCAAGGATCTCAGATGATTCATTTCCTCCAGAACTGGGAATCAGCTGCCCCATGAACATGCATGCCAGAGGAACAGATAGAACAGGAATAATGTGTCACCTCTTCCTGAAGGTAGTATTTCAATGCCTTAATGTAAAGATGCAAGGCTAGAAATTATTGTTGCATTCACAAGATATTTCTGTGAGCTATTTTAACACAGGCATAATTCAGTTAAGACTTGCAATAGCAGAAGAATATCAGATGAAGGAGGCTTTCTGCTTTCATCTGTTAATATCATCACCAGTAATTTCCTGTCTACCGTTAAATATGGGATAATTATTTTTGATCGATTGCTTGGGCTGATCGGTTTTCATGTTATTCTGGATTCAACACATGCCTGCGCAGGTGGACTGTGCTGCTGTTTTGGATTTCCTGATCAGAAAACGCTAAGACATTGCTTAGTCGAGGAACAATTTGAAGTTCTCTTCAACCATTAGCTTCTTGCTGCCTGGTTTCATCCAATCAAGTTTTCCTTCCTCTCCCAATCAGATTTTTAAAATTCCCGTGCAGATCAACTCCTTCTAAAATAAAAAAAAAAGGAGCTGGAAGAGGAATGCCAGTTAAGAATGTGACGATAGGAGAGAAGCTGAGGAGACAGCTCATCTGGGTCGAATTACTTGACAAATGTTGAACTGAAACTTCTGCTCCCGAACCAACACGTACCTTGTCAAATGTCTTACTGAAATCCACTTCCTCAAAAAAAATTTATAAGACACGACCTTCCCCTAACAAAACCATGCTGACTATCCCCGATTAATCTGTTCCCTTCTAAAAGGCAGTTTGTTCTATGGATATACAATATATAAAAATGTCACAAGTAGGCTTACATTAACACTGAAATGCATCATCCCTCTGCCTCATGAAGACAGAGACAAAGTACTCATTGAAAACTCCCCTTGCTCCAGCAAGATTCCCCCATCATATAGACAGCAAGTGAGAAGAATACCTTTAACAAGGTTGTTTTTTTGGAGAATGGAACTACAGAACCAAATGGCATCATACTTCGGTAATAACAGAGATGGCATGGAATGTGCATACTGGCTGGTTGGGTCAGTGACCCTTTGGGGGGGGGGGGGGGGTCGAAATTCAAGATTCTGCTATCAAGTTTAGTTAAAACTAGTGACTGACTTACAAAATTGATGAGTATCTAAACACTTGCTAATGGCACCATCCATATTGAGTCTGGAGGAAAACTCAAAGCATATGTCCCCAGGGGAAAGTTTAGATGTCTGGTACCATGAACATTAGCCCTATCCCAAACACTAACTGATCTGTTGAGCAATAACAGGTTCTCACTCAAGGTTACATTTCTACCAATACGCAGCATTCATCTGATGCATGATAGGCTGTGGTAAATGAGAGATTTTTTACTGCATTTACCTACAGTATTCTTTTCCTCGACAAAATAAATACCATGGTCGCATCTTCCAAACTCACAACAGCTACCATCCAGTGAACAAGGGCAACAAACATTTGGAACACCACCACTTGGAAGTACCGCTCCAAACCACACACCATCCTGTCTTTGAGATATATCATTGTTCCTTCACCACTGCTGAGTCAAAATCCTGGAATTTCCCCCAGATCAGCATTGTAGATGTTTCTTCAACACAGGGACTGCAATAGCTCAAGGCGGCAGCTCAGCACCACCTTCTCAAGGGCAATTGGGGATGAGCAAATTGGCACCTATGATCAGGAAATCCTTCTTGGCTTTTATTGCCTTATGTACTTAAAGTCAGCCAGGTTAGATTTTTGATCAATAAAGGGAATCAAGAGTTATAGGGGAAAACAGGAAAAGTGGAATGAAGCCAATTTCAGATCAGCAAATGGCAGGGCAGGCTAGAAGGGTTGAATGGCCTGGTCCTAGTTCTTGCTCAAGACAAAAAAGCTTTGACAGAACAGAATTTCTAACTTGTAACTATTTCTATATCCACCACAGTTTAGCAATTTTTCACCATTTCTAACCATATATTAAGTGGATCTTTCTCTACACCCGACTAACATTATAGTCTGCACCTTTCCTTCTCCCCTATGTACTCTGAACGGTATGTTTGGTCTGTATAGTGCACAAGAAACAATACTTTCACTATCTCACTACGTGACAAAAAAATCAAAAAATTTGTTGGAGTATTTTATATTCATTGCATTCTATAAAGTTGGACCATAAAAGAAAACTAAATCTTTGCACAAACTGATGATTGAAATCCCTTCCTTTTATTTTTAAATACACACTTAGAACAGAAACATGAAAAAAGACAAAATAAGTACACAAATACAGCACAAACTTTCCTCATTAAATGTTTGCATGGTGCATCGCTACTTACAAGTGTTTTCTCTCTCTGGAGAACGGGTAGGAAAGGTTCTTAAAGGTAGCATCATCTTCTTCCACTTTTGGTCGCAATGGGGAAGTCATTTTATAGCCGATGTTTGAAAGCTTACTGAGGATCCCCGTTTTCTGCTTCACTTCATAGACCTGGAGAATTAATAGGAACAAATGAAACACAGCATTGCTCTATGGCACTTAACCCAGTACAACTCATCCAGCATATTATACTGCAAAGCCAAAATCTGTCCAAAATGTAGAAATATTGTCCAGACAATATTGGCCCAGATTTCACAGTAATGATGGCAAAACTATCAAAATCCAGGAGTTGCTACTCATAATTCTACAGTGGGTACATTTTTGAGACTTCCCGGACTGTAACTGAAATGAGTGAACTGGGGAAAATGGTCACTGGCGCTCTCAGCTAAAATTACATCTAAGGTACAGTACGAGTGGACTTGTTAATGATACATCAAGTTCATAATTGCTAAACTACATCACTGGCCCCAAAACAGTAATTTTATATTTGCTGATGTCAAAAAGTCTCCATGACAATAAAATTCCATATTTATTAAATGTGATATTATAGCTTGAACCCTTTATGTGCATGGAAGGTTTATTTTGCGATCTATTAAATTGAAAAAAAACAAAACATTCACTGTTTCTTTCATTCCAAAAATGATAGGCTGCTTAATGACACCACTGCTGCTAGATTCCTGGAGATCCTTTTTGCTTAGTCTGGTGTTGGGAAAGGGGGAGGTCCAAGCCACCTAGCTCACTAGATATTTGTGGGCAGCTTTCCAAGAGGTCAGCAGCAAATGTAGGGTTTTTAAAAAAATCATTTTATGGGATGCTGGTTAGGCCAGTATTTATTGCTACCCCCAATTGCCCTTGAGAAGGTAGTGCTGAGCTGCCTTCTTGAACACTGCAGCTCCTGTGTTGCAGAAACACCCACAATGCTGGTAGGGATGAAATTCCAGGATTTAGACTCAGCAATGGTGAAGGAGCAGCGACATATCTCCAAGACAAGATGCTGTGTGGTTTGGAGCAGTACTTCCAAGTGGTGGTGTTCCCCCCCAAGTGTCTGTTGCTCTTGTTCTACTAGATGGTCAGTCATGAGTTTGGAAGGTGCTGCCAAAGGAACCTTCGGGAGATTCTGCAGTCCACTTTGTAGATGGTACAATGGCTGCCATGGTGTTGGTGCTCGAGGGAGTGAATGTTTGTGGATGGTGTGTCAATCAAGTGGGCTACTTTGGCCTGGATGGTGTTGAGCTTCGAGATTTGTTGGAGCTGCACTTATCCAGGCAAGTGGAGAGTATTCCACAATACTACTGACTTGTGCCTTATAGATGGCAAATAGCACCACAGGATGCCTAGCCTCTGATCTGCTCTTGTAGCCACAGTATTTATATGGCTAAATGGTTAATTTCTGGCCAATGGTAATGCTCAGCAGTTGATATTTGAGGGGGGGGGGGCGGTGATGGCAATTCCATTGAATGTCAAAAGGTCATGGTTAGATTCTTTGTTGAAGATGATCATTACTTGGCACTTAATTTCCTGCCAGTAACATTACCTGACAAACGTTACTTGCCATTTGTCAACCCAAGCCTGGATGTTGTACAGGTCTTACTGCATTTGGACATGCATTGCTTTAGTAGTCATCAGTGACCATCCCCTGTTCTGACCTCATGATGGAAGGAAGGTCATTGATGCAAGCAGCTGAAGATGGTTGGGGCTAGGACACTACCCTGAAGAATTCCTGCAGTGATCTCCTGGAACTGAGATGATTGCCCTCCAATCACCATAACCATATTCCTTTGCGCCAGGTATGACTCTTAAGCAGCAGAATCTTTTCCCCTTAATTTCCATGGACTCCAGTTTTACTAGTAAATTGCCTGCGACATTGCTCAGACAGAACTCTACACTGATGTTGAGCTGCTAATTTAGTTTGCCACTTTAAGGTCTTGTATGGAGGAAAGTGATCTAAAAGCAACTGTCTGGAGGTCAGTTAAGAGCCAAGTCACTTTATTCGATGCTTTTTCGAGATGGCATTCATTGCTTTCTGTCCTTAGAAGTCAGGTTATCTTGAGATTTTTAAAGTAGTGAATAACTGGCTCTTTCCTTCTCTTCATATCTCGGGTGTCACACCACATCCTGGGGATCTGCTGATTGCAATTAATGTAGATGGACCTTAAACAAACAGTTACCTACTTCCAGTGGAAGATTAATCAAACTAGGACTGTTACAAAAAAAAATACCCCCCCCCGCCCGAGGATAAAATTTTCAGCTCATCATTTGATTGAAAAGTTGGTTTGTTGCTTACACCGGTAAGCACTGACGGCTCTTCGTAATCTCGTAGATTTCCATGGCAATTTTTAAAAGCAATTATCAGTCTCCAAAAAATGAGATTTATTCAGATTGCAATACTGCATAACCCACTGGTCTGAATCAGTAGATACAAGCTGTAAAGTGCCACACATAACCGGCAGTCCAAAGGATATACTACACATGTCAAGCATGCGCACTTGAAGACAGCCTTCCCTTTCCCAAATACTCATTTCCATCAATTCACCGCACTGGGGTATTTGAAACAGGAAAGAGTGCCCAAATTCAGGTTAGACCTTTCTATACACATTGGGAGGGAGATTTGCTCAGACCATGTTTTGCAACCAAATGAAAAACCATTGAAACAAAATTCTGAATCCAATACAAAGGGCTGGACTTTGTGCTGAGGGTAGGCTCCCCGCATCCCAATGTTAATTTCGGAGGTGGGGGGCAAGCCCACTTTTGCAGATCCAGCTCACCTTGCTTAATGTTTTGAACAATGGCCTTTTAATTAGAACAAAGCGAGACTTCCATTCATCCTCCAGGACGCTATCCCACCACACAGATGGGAGGAGATCCTAATTGACAAAGGCTGAGAAGGAGGCAATACCTGACCCCTCCCAATTCACTGAGGGTTAAAACTGCTGGGATAAATGTGGGCACAAGCCTTTTTTTAAAAAAAGGCATTTGTGGGACATGGGCGTCGCTGGCTGGCCAGCATTTATTGCCCATCCCTAGTTGCCCTCGAGAAGGTTGGTGGTGAGCTGCCTTCACTGCAGGTTGGCTCACAATGCCGTTAGGGAGGGAATTCCAGGATTTTGACCAGTGACTGCGAAGGAACGGCGATATATTTCCAGGTCAGGATGGTGACTGGCTTGGAGGGGAACTTGCAGGTGGTGGCATTCTCATATCTGCTACACTTGCCCTTCTAGATGGACGTGGTCATGGGTTCGGAAGGTGCTGTCTAAGGAATTTGGTGAATCTTCGCAGATAGCACACACCCACTGCCCATTAATATCAAAGCTGCAGTGGGCTGCAAGTCCACTTAGGACCTTCAGTTAGGCCACAAGGAGATGACCCACCCATCCTTGCCTGGCTGCCTGTAAAATAGTGCGGACTGGAGGTGGGTATGTCCCCAATAGTGTAGTCCCTCAATTTATGGGACTGCCCACCTGTTTTCTTTCCATAGGATGGCCTACAAAATTCAACTCCAGGAGTCAATCATGACTCAACTGTAGCTTTAGCACCTGAGGCTGTGGTTTCAAGTCCCACTCCTGACACTAGACGCAGGGCAGCAGTGGCACAATGGCTAGCACTGCTGCCTCACAGCACCAGGGACCCGGGTTCAATTTCTAGCTTGGGTCACTGTCTGCACTGTGCAGAGTTTGCACTTTCTCCCCATGGCTGCGTGGGTTTCCTCTGGGTGTTCCAGTTTCCTCCCACAGTCCCAAAGGTGTGCCGGTTAGGTGCATTGGCCGTGTTAAATTCTCCCTCAGTGCACCTGAATAGACGCAAGAGTGTGGCGACTAGGGGATTTTCACAGTAACTTCATTGCAGTGTTAATGTAAGCCTACTTGTGACACTAATAAATAAACTTAAAAAACTTTAGAACATAAAGATCTAGGCTGACACTACAGTGCAAAATTGGGGGAATGCTGCACTGTTGGAGTACTGTATTGTCAGATGAGACATTAAACAGACTATCCTCTCCTGGTGGACTGAAAAACATCCCATGGCACTTTGAAGAAGAGCAGGTGCCCTGATTGATGTTTTTCACTCAATTAGCTCTTTGAGATTGTGAACAGATTGGCTGCTGTAGTTTCTATAACACAATTCTATCTCCAAGAAGTACTTCATTAGTTGCAAGGTGCTTTGAAATATATTGTTTTTTCATGATAAGTTTTCCCCCTATCGTAAGTGAAGATCTCTACAAAAAAAAAATTTACTTGCCCCCCCTTCCTCACACTATTTTGAACAGTTTTAATAGCTTTTTGTTGCACTTTTCATTATTTCCTTCTAACCTTTGTTCATGGATGAATGCTCCTCCTTTCCCCCCTCAAACACACTGCTAACGTTTTTTCCTTTCTGGGTATTTTAACTTAGGCCTTTGTTGATTTATGTTTCAAAGCTAGCAAGGAATGTGTGGAACCTGTCCAAGGAGGAATGCTGGCAGTGGGAACTCCAGAGAACACACGAGGCATCAAACAGCAAAGCAATTGGGGAAACCTACAGATCAAACCAGGAATGATCTCAAAATGCTGCCAAAAGCCACTGAGACAGCTGGGTATTATGTTTCTACTCAGTCGCTCCCAACGCAGAGTGCATGTGTGAGCAAATATCAGCATTTGGGAAAAGTAGAATTGAAATCTGGAACCTAGTGTGTAGATTGGAATCCATATCAAGATATATGAAACAGTCCATGTTTATTTAGTGCATATAGCTTAGGAATGATTAATGGCAATATTAGCAGAAAATTCTTAAACAAATTTGTATGATCTCCCTTCGTCTGCTATTTTAAGTTAGTCAATTCACATTGTCCACTAATTTGGCAGAGATATTAAGCATTTTTTGGGAAGATGGTGGCAACGAAATCGTGCTGAATTCAGGCTAATGCCCTGGGGGGCGGGGGGAAGAGAGACATGGTCAAATCCCACCAAAGCAGTGATGGAATTCAAATTCAATTTAATAATTCTGGAGATGAAAGGCAGTCTCAGTCCTGGTGACAATGAAAAAAGTGAACATTAGTGAACTAATGTCCTTTAGGGAAGGGAATTTTGGTTTGGCCTACATGTGACTTCAGATCCACAGCAATGTGGTTGACTCTTAACTACCCCCTGAAATGGCCTAATAGGCCACTCAGTGTAAGGGCAATTAGGGATGGACAACAAATGCTGGCCTTGCCAGCAATGCCCACATCCAATGAAAGAACAAATTTGTCTCCAAGTGGTCAATAAAAGGGACAATACAACAGACTGATCACGAGAACCAGCTTCTTTTCCTTTGGGATTGTGGACCTACCTCTGTGAAGACATAGCTATAGTCATGAGGTTAGACAGCCCTGCTATTTGCATCAAGTAGTTATGGGTCCAAGCTCATAGTCTATTAAAAAGCCAAGGACAAAATGGGATCAGTAGCCAAAGATCACTTTAATCCAACTCTTCTTTGGCTGCTGAGGTATCACACAATTAAAGTAAAGTAATCAGTTATACAGCCATCCAATAGAAATAGGTAAGCATTGGTATGTGCACAGGCCACGTTCCCTTAAATTTTGTTGGAAAAATGCCAAATGTATTTGTCTTGGAATCATAATCCCTACAGTACTGAAGGTAGCCATTCGGCCCATCAAACCTGCATCACCAACAATCCCACCCATGCTCTATTCCCTTAATCCCACCTATTTACCCCACTAATCTTATTGAAACTAAGGGGCAATTTAACATGGCCAATCCACCTAACTTGCACATCTTTGGACTGTGGGAGGAAACTGGTGCGCCCAGAGAAAATCCACGCAGACACGGGGAGAACGTGCAAACTTCACAGTCATCCTGGAATTGGACCCGGGTCCCAGGCGCCATGAAGCAGCAGTGCTAACCACTGTGCACACTAAAGATTTATCTTTAGTGTTATCTGTGACAAATAGTAAACCACAGCTCTTCACCTCTGAAAATAATCAACATTTGAACCACAAATATAGGCCCCATATGCAAAATACCTGCACTGAAAGACGACCAAAGTCTACCAGTGATTGGATGCCAGATCCCTTAATAAAAACAAGTATGGCAGCATTCTTTTTCCATTAGTCAAGTGTAGGCAATAAAATCAAAGAATTTGCAGCATCTCAAAGGAATTCCTCATATCTATTCATTACTTTCAAAGTCTAATGGTAGTCGTGACAATTCATGCAGAGCAAGATCCCATCAATAAAACGAGGGGAACACATGCTTTTAGTGATTTCGGTGGAGGAGAAATGTGGGTCAGTATACCAGAACATATACACTGGAAAGATGAGGAGTATATTTGACTTTACAAGTGCTTCTCTTCCATCGGTACCCAAGTCAACAGGTGGGATTCCCTGGCCGCGCTCACCCCAAAACTGGAGAATCTCGCCCGAGGTAAATGGACCTTTGCGTGGTCTGCCCCCCCTGCCCAGTATGATTCCCGTGGCAAGTGGGATGGGAGAATTCCCCCCAATGTTTAAGTTTGGAAAAGCCTGGAAATATTAAGTACTTTAAAACAGATTCCCAAATCTTCTGTCACAACTTGAACATTAACGAAAGATTGTAGTGCTGAGACTTCAGACATCCAACCCATCAAGTGGAGTGTCTCACTTCAACGATTGAGGTACCTAGATGTCCTAAATGCTAAACTCACCCTTTTAGTAGGCATCTTAATCTTGAGAAATTCTGCCTCTCTGCAAAGCACATGCCATGGCGCATGTATCTTCACAAATCCAAGGCCGTAGGCTTTTGTCTGGGAAAGGGAAGGGAGAAAAACAATTACTGCAAATCATGGAAAGTTAGTCCTTTCTCAATTACTTTCCTAATAAGCGTTGAAACTTCTGTATTGCATTGCTGTCCACTTATTAACATATAACTATCCAGAAGCCAATTGATAATGTAGCCCAGCAATTTGCCAATCATGCCAAGTTATTTTCATGCATATATTCCGTTTCTCACTGCAGGTCCACTATACGAGAATGTTTACACGTCTGCCCGGAGCTGTCCATCATTAATTATGCATTTCTTAGGTGGGTTGGCCATGCTAAATTGCCCCCTAGTATCAGGGTGACTAGCTAAGGTAAATGCATGGAGTTATGGGGGATAGGGCCTGGGTGGAATTGTGGTTGGTGCAGACTCAATGGGCCGAATGGCCTACTTCTACACTGTAGGATTCTATGATATACTTCAGAAATGATTGGAAGTCATACAAATGAGGTGTCTAATTTTGCATGTTCTCCTATTAGTCATCGCCACCCTCAACCATTTCTTTACTTCCTTGCCACCCCCTGCCCCACATTGTGTCTTTTTTAAACCAGGCTGCCCAATGTTTGATGAGTAGTTTGTGTGTTACCAACCCCTGTCTCTTTAGTGCTTAATATGGAGGTCAACTCCAACAAAGATAGATAAAATGAAAAAGGATATTTGGTTATGGAAGGGTAAAGCAAACTTAAATTGTTTTGGTCAGCTGCCATGCATTCTGCAATGAATGTGAGCACACGGTACAAAAATGTACTGTACTGAAATCCTAGTTTGGCAATCTTAAAGAAGTCATGAGGAAATGGTGAAAATAAAAACATTGCTTTTACCTGTGGAAAATCTTGGTGGATTAATGAATACGCTTGCTCCCACCCTTTTCCAACTGGACCACCAAGCATCAGATACACGAGGCTGCATAATAATCCTCACTTTTCTACTGTAAGGCTCCACTTATTTCTCCCCCCCCCCCAAAAAAAAAAAATACCATCTCTCTCTCAACTCGACTATTAGAGCCAAGTCTTTATAAGTGACAATATTGAAGAAAAAGCTACTTGTTCCACACCGATTATGCAAGTCAGGAAAGCCTGCATCTGGCCAGGGAATGAACAGTGGTAATGCACAACTAGACTCCCCAATTTCATATGAACCATTCATTTTCCTTTCCTCGAAAGAAATGGGCAGAAGATCAAAAAATGGAACAATTTCAGGTGTAGTCCAAGTTATTTTAGGTTTGGAGTTCAATGTGGCACTTATCTTGCTGATCTACGATATACCAGATACCGGAAAAGGAAATTCTATTCTTCAGGATTGGCATGACTCAAATCAGTGGAACAGAATAATGTACTTATTCAACACATCACTACTTAGTCAGTGAGAGAGAATGACGTTTGATATTGTCCCCATCAACATGTCATTTTTAAAAATATGACTTTGGGCAATTTGATTCTATTGAACCAAGTTTATATTCAAGAATTGACAAGCCAGTTTGAGAACTCATTGACAACTGCACGCTACCCGAATCTAAAGCAAGGTGCACTTGTGCCAAAGATTTAAGGTTGATTCAGAATGACAATTTACAAATATTGAACTTCCAAAATGCAGTTATCGTACGAGCGTTAATATGTTCAGCAATGCATGTTAACAGTGGAAAACTATTCAGCACCAGAATCTCAATAAACAAACAGTTTCACAAAACTACAAATCACCACCACCAACACCACAGACAGAAAGATGCCAACTATCAACCTACAGTCAGAGGAACTGCAGCAAATGGAAGTTTAGCATCTGATGGGAGGAATAACAGCAATAACTAATATATTAGGTTCGAAGCAACGGTGCTTTGGTGTTCAAAATTCAGGTCAATTTTGTTTTGTCAGTGTGGGAAGGAACTGCTCAAATCGATGATTTAGGAGCTTAAAAATGAATTACACCAAAACGGTGTGGTTTTCTTTTTCCTGTTATTCACCCAAATGACTCTTAAAATGATGAACTGGGTACTCCTTATATGAGGATTCGACATTTTTCATTTATGACTCCCTTTCATCTCAAACTCTAACATTCCTGGCAGACGAAGAAACAGATCAAACAGGAACATGGAGTAAACAGTCAAAAGGACTCTGCTACAACCAAACTTGGTCATTCCCTTCAGAGGCAACCCACAAAAGTTCAAGTATAAACATTTCGCAAAATAATTAACCTACCTTACCACAGCACCAAGGTTAGGCCACGCTTACAAAATGTAACAATAAAACTATTCAACTCACTCCAAATTGTGTGGAGCGAACTGCAATTAAAAATCCTATAGCCAATAGATAATTTACAATTAAATATTAGTGTTCTTACCAATTTACATACTTTTGGCTCAGAAAAATCACTTACTCGTTACAATTGTATTATTTAATAGTACATTATTTTTGGAGTGACAGCGAAGTATGCTTTGGTGCTAATTAATCCAAGTTGCACCCGAGGGCAACTCATGTTAAATTATAAATCCGTAAGTTCCACTTAAGAATAATAATTCATTAGTCAAGTACAGGCACAATCTGCAGCAGCTGAGGGCAGACCAAATTTGGAACCAAAGTTGGCAAGATGCCTTCAGCAACTAGCAGTTGTAATATTAACTTGCATGCACAGCAAGACTTTAAGTGGTTATGACAGACGGATAATCTTTCCCCCAGATGAAATTTATGATAATGAGCATGACAAATATTACACAGCTATATGTTCACTTAATGCGCATTTTGAATGTTGGATGGAACCAAATGGCTGCTGTAACAGTCTCCTCCTCCAGAACGTTTCTTATTTAAAAAATTGGCAGTCAGAGGATTTCATTACGTATACGCATTAGATAAACCAATATACTTGAATAAATTGGGCTAATAAATTATGAAACAGTGCTATCAGTAATACACAGACAATGAAAGCTGAAAAAAATGAGCACTCCAGCATCAATGTAAAATAACGCACAGAGATAACTTACCCCTTTCAAATGACTGACGCACTTTAACAAAATGTTGCTTACAAACTCCACGACAAATTGCGATGTGATCAAGGACCGAGACACATGAATCCCCAGGTCTGTGCTGAGTCAATTTACATCAGAGGCAATTGGCCACATTGGTCAGTGAACTGGGGTAAAAGACTGGCCCTGGAGAGGTGCGCACCATGCATGCTGGGTAACATAGGATCAGGCATGGCTGCCATACCTACATTGGGTGATCAGTCTGCGGCAACTCAGTCTAGATCACAACTGAAGAATGCCCCTGGACAGAGAGAGAGAGAGAGAGAGAGAGAGAAGCTGGAAGAGGGGAACATGGCCCCTGTAGAATAGAGCTGGAAACTGGGCATTGCTCCAACAATCCCTGAGCATTGTAACCATCAGTCCTGGAGCCACTTTTTAACCAAGGGGTTTCAAGCTTTAATGTTCCTTTCATGCTGTAGATTCCAAATGGACTTTATGGATCTGATTGCAAGGGTTTAAATGTGAACATTTACTATTGAAAAAAGGCAGATTTTGAAAACGTCTGTTGTTGGGAAATTGTTAGAATCCATTAAGGATCTAATAACAAGATATCTGGAAAGTCAACACGGAATCCATCAGAGTCAACATGGTTTTATGAAGGGTAAATCATGTTTGACTAATTTGCTAGAGTTTGAAGATGTAACAAGCCAGTGGATAATGTGAATCCTGTCGATGTAGTATATCTGGACTTCAGGAAGATGTTTGATAAGATGCTGCACAGAAGGTTAATACACAAGATAGGATCATATGGGGTTAAAAGGTAATTTATTAGCTTGGATAGAAGACTGGCTAACAGAGATTTGGGATAAATGGGTCTCTCTGTTTAGCAAGATGTAACTAGTGGGGTGGCACAGGGTTCGATCCAACTATTTCCAATCTATATTAATGACTTAGATACAGGGCTAGAAGGTCTGATAGCTAAATTTGCAGATGACACTAAATAGATGGCATAGTAAATTGCAATGAGGAAATAAGAAATTTACAATTGAATATAGATAGGTTAGGTGAGTGGGTCAAATTGTGGCAAATGGCATTTAACATGGCTAAGTATGAGGTTATCCATGTCGAAAAATGGAAAGGCAACTTATCTAAATGGAGAGACATTGTGGGTGCTTCAGTGCAGAGGGATCTGGGTGTCCTTGTGCATGAGTCACAGAAAACTGGTGTGCAGGTAATAATGAAAGCTGGAATGTTGGCATTTATAGCTGAAGGAAGAGAGTATAAAAAGTAAGGAAGTGTTGCTGCAACTTGACAAGGCATTGGTGAGATTGCACCTGGAGTACAGTGTACAGTTTTGGTTCTCCTATTGGAGGAAGAATGCAGTGACATAAGAGGCAGTTCAGAGGAGGCTCATTAGATTGATTCCAGAGTTGGAGGGGGTTTGTCTTGAGTGATTGAGCAGTTTAGGCCTAAACTGCTCAGAATTTAGAAAAAATGCAAGGGCATCTAATTGAGGTATATAAGATAAGAGGTATTGAAAAAGTAGACAGAGTGCATGCTTCTTCTTGTGGGGCAATCTAGAACAAGAGGTCATAATTTTAGGATGCGGGCTAACAAATTTAAAACAGATGAGGAACAATTACCTACCACAAATGGTCTTGAATTTGTGGAATTTGCTACCCGAGTGCGGTGGCTGTTGGGGCATTGTCTATCTCCGTCTTAAATTTACTCAGATTTTTTATTAGTAAAGTCGGTTGAAGGGTTATAGAGTGAGCAGGACAGGAGTTGAAGCTAAAATGGGATTAGCCATGATCGTATTGAATGGCGTGGCAGACTTGAAGGGCTGAATTGTCTACTCCTGCTCCTCGTTTTCATGGTCTTATGAAAATAGGGCATGACTTCTCTCCCAACTCAAGTGGTAGCCCAATAACCTCAAATATTTGCCCCGAATAGTCAACAGCTCCACGTCAGCGTCTGGTTGCAAAATATACGCCCCTGGCAGCAAATTTCTATTGCACTACATGTGGAAAAATTTAAACCTTACAATGGGAATAACTAAGAACTTGAAAACTGGAGACAAAATACCAATGATTCAATTTAATAATGTCCTTAAATGACGGGATCTCAAAAGTTGGTTATTTTTACGAATTTGCCTAGACTCATTGGAATTGAGGAATACCAGGCAAACAAGTCCACTGAGGTGGATTTCCAGCTCTTTAGTTGGGAGACTCAAATATGGTGATGGGTTTTCATGCGCGTCAGAAACCCTGCTAGCCAAATATTACCAGTTTTGTAGTCTCTGACATGAAGATAGATAGAAGCAAATTACATTCCAAAGATATGCACCCCACTCTTATTTATATTGAAAACCTTGCCTTCAGTTACGGGTGGTGGGGTGATACCATCTTGCTTCCTCCCATCCAATAGAGGAAGTGGGAGCACTATTGTGCAATCATATGCCCAGAATTTGTTACGGCCATCAGCAGAGAATGGAAAGGTGAGGCAAACTGAAAGTCAATGAGTTAGCACAAAGTACCCAGTTCGCAATTAAAAAAAGAACCATTTCACCACTAATTTTACTTACAAAAAGGGAGAGTTGTGAAGTATACAGCTATCTACACAAACGCTAATCACTACAGAGACTACAGCTATCTGCATTACATTAAACGCACGACTACATAATTGCTCCTACCAGTTGTGGATCCCCATTCAAATCCTGCTGCATGGATTCAGAACTATTAGCTCTTTTCATTACTGGACTGGACTCACAGCTGAGATCATTCTGAGCATCAGGGAAGCAGCAGTTGGGGAATAATATAAAAAAGACAAACAATATACAAGACACATAATGCTTAACCAAGTGAAATATCAAAGTCAATCATATACACACACACAATAAATAGGTGCAAGAATATGGACTGTAATTTGATAACCCGAACTTTGTTCATCCGAGTCACGTAAACACTTTGGGACTCACTGTCCTCCCTTAGCCGCAAGGACAAATAACACATGCCATCTCCCCAGAATAAGGATGATGTGAAGATGCCGGCGTTGGACTGGGGTGGGCACAATTAGAAGTCTCACAACACCAGGTTAAAGTCCAACAGGTTTATTTAGAATCATGAGCCTTTGGAGTGCTGCTCCTTCATCAGGTGAGTGAAACCCATCTGGTTCACTCACCTGATGAGGGAGCAGCACTCCGAAAGCTCGTGATTCCAAATAAACCTGCTGGATTTTAACCTGGTGTTGAGAGACTTCCAACAGTACAAGGATGAGATGGTCTCATTAAGTGTTGAAAACTATACAGTAATATTCTTTGTTAAGGGCCAGTTTTTGATAGAAGAAAGATTGTCCCGCTTTCTAACATGTAATAAACTTGCATTGGCTAAATTAGAATGCACGTGTCTCACTTCAGCACCTCCCAGGCTCAGCACTGATGTAATTCACTTGCAGTTATAGGTAGAAGTTAACTTATTTGGATGCAAGAATAGCCATATTTAAAAAAGGAGTCAAAAGTACCCTTCAACCCATTTCAGCTCAAGGGTAATATGCACACTGCAAATAAAAAGGAGGTGCTGTACACTATTTTAAATCCCAAATATTTTAACCCCATTTCTCCAAACGATGTTCCAAGGTCTCAGGAGAGCCAGCTCACATTTCATACCTGGTCAGTGTCCACTGAATACGCAGTAAATTCACAACACATACCACATTTAACTATTAAATACATACTTCATTTGAGTGGTGAAGTAAATCATTTTGTACCATATGTGACATATTAATCCTCAAATTGTACAACAGCCAAAATATTTGAAAGATACCAAAAATATCACACTGAGGTGCGAGAAGGCAATTGGGGAGAGAATCAAATACAAAAAGCAGAAGGAAACTCTACAAATAAGATATCCAACCAACAATTTGGAAGATTAAACACTTGCTTTGTAAAACTATTTACTTAAAAAAACCTATATTCTCGCTGCAATTATCTGCGTTCAACCATGAGGAAGCAGTGACAGTGTGATATTGTCACTAAACTAGCAATCCCCAATGCTTTGAGGGACCTGGGTTCGAATCCTACCATGACGGATGGCAAAATTCAATAAAAACTATTGTTGATGGTTGTAAAACCCATCTGGGTTCACTCATGCCCTTGGTAGGGAAGGAAATCTGCTGTCCTCACCTGGTCTGACCTACATGCGACTCCAGACTCTAAATGCTCTCTGAAATGACCTAGCAAAACACTCAGTTGAAGGGCAATGAGGGATGGGTAACTAATTCCATGAATAAAAATAAAATGCTCTGACAGAATCTTTGCAGGTGCTGAATATGTGCAATGGTGATGATTAGTGAGCTCAGATGTGGCATGGTGCATTCCAAATCCATTAAAGATATGACAAATTTGCATGAGGCATCTTCATTTGAATATCAGGTGCAACTGAGCACAACCAGCTGCAACTGAGCACAACCAGCTGCTATCATGGGATTTGTCCCTCTTGGGTCATTTGTGCACACAAGAAGGGACACAGAAAGGTGGGGGGGGGGGGGTGGGGGGGAAGAGACACTATAGCTATCCACAAATAGAAATAAAATCTCCACATTGATGCAAAAAGAAACAGATTAAAATTTAGATCACAAAAGTCCAACATATGAACTAGTTGATCTCACTATAGTTAAGAAAGCCCACCAGCGCCTCAATTTTCTCAGAAGACTAAGGAAATTTGGCATGTCAGCTATGACTCTCACCAACTTTTACAGATGCAGCATAGAAAGCATTCTTTCTGGTTGTATCACAGCTTGGTATGATTCCTGATTTGCCCAAGACCGCAAGGAACTACAAAAAGGTCATGAATGAAGCATAATCCATCACGCAAACCAGCCTCCCATCCATTGACTCTGCCTACACTTCACACTGCCTCGGAGAAACAGCCAGCATAATTAAAGGACTCTGTGCACCCCGGACATTCTCTCTTCCACCTTCTTCCGTCGGGGAAAAGATACAAAAGTCTGAGGACAAGTACCAACTAACTCAAGAACAGCTTCTTCCCTGGATCTGCTTTGCATTAAGTTGATCTTTCTCTACACCCTAGCTATGACTGTAACACTACATTCTGCACTCTCTCCTTTCCTTCTCTATGTTTTGTCTGTATAGCACGCAAGAAACAATACTTTTCACTGTGTACTAATACATGTGACAATAATAAATCAAATCCTTTAATGAAAAGTTTATCATCCCATAATTGGGTCTCTGCTTATGTTCCAAACCACAATAGTTCCAATTATCTGGTTTTATCACTTTTCCAGTGTGTCCCTCTAATTCTTGCTCTGTTTGGGACTCAGGCATTTACAGTTGTCTATTTCTGCACTCAACCTGAACTATTCTCAGCTTCCATAAGTTTTTCTGCACCCATCTCTTCTATGTATCACATTCTGTCAATCTTTTTGCTTACTTCTTCTCTACATTCGCAAGTGTCTCTTCCCTTCACTCTCAATCCCTTACTAATCTTAACCTCTTTGGGAGTCTGGAATCAGCCAACATGAAGTGAGCTTTTCGCTCTCTCTGGATAGGATGGATAGGAGCGGGCACTATCTCTGAGCATAATTAAGGAGCATTTGGGCCCGTTCTGTTCTAAGCGAGCTCAGGGAATCTGGGCTGAGGGATCGCAATGACCAGGGCTTAGGGCTACAAGTAAATGGGGCACTCAGCCCAAGGCACAAGCTCATGAGCAAAAAATTACTTAACGGCGGACAGAAAAAAGCAACATTAATTGGCAATTAACCACTAACATATGCAGCAACATCATTTGGATTTTGTAACATTGACAGCAGGGTTCTGAGTTTGATTCCAGTCTTGGGCAATTGTGTGTGTGGAGATTGCTCATTTTCCCTGTGTGTGTGTGGGTTTCCTTTGGGTGCTCCAGTTTCCTCCCATAGTCCAAAGATGTGTAGGTTAGGGGGATTAGCCATGGTAAATGTGTGGGGTTATGGGGATATGGTGGTTTGGGGGGTGGGGGGAGAAAGAGAGGGGGGCCTGGGCGGGATGGTCTGATGAGTGTCAGTGCAGACTTGGTGGACTGAACGGTCTCCTACTGCACTGCAAGGATTCTGAGTGAGTGGACATTTCCTAGAACTCACCAGATGACGTGCGTCATGTATCACCATCAGATTTTGAATGCAGAAAAATATTAAACTTCAATTAGGCTTAAAAAGTTTGTGCTGTGGCCTTAAAAATAAAAAATCCTAAAATCGCTGAAAACCAAATTCCTTTCTTAAATCTAGAATGCTTCAGCCTGGGAATGGAGGTCGGGGAAGTGCCAGGAACAAGTGGTAACAGATCATGGAGGAAAAAAAAAAAAATCACCTTTGGCCTCAGGAAGGTACTGAGTTGATGCTGGGGAAACCTTTAATGGAGTGGGAGCACTCTGGAAAACCGCATTGTTCCAAAGAACATTACTACAAGTGTCAGAGGTATTGCCCAGGTGAGTCCTACTAACGGAGCAAAACAGCTGGAAGGCTATTGGCAGCATGGGTCTTGTTGACCAAAGCTAGAAAATTGGATGGTTCCAACGCCAAATGTCAGATGATGCTGACTGAGCAATAAATATTGGTCAGATCATGGAGGGTAGATTCCTCTGAAATGGTATTCCACATCACGTTAGTGCAACATTCAACTGCTGGTTGTACAAGAGATCCAAAACATATATTCAGCAGCTCAAGTCATTTCAAAGTGAAATTGCTATCGTGAATATGTGGTCTAGATTAAGTACTATAATAGTGAATATAACTGCACCCCTCTAATTAAATTAACTTTTGCCCACACCGTTTGGAGAACCAATCTGCACAAACACAACATGGACATTATTATGAACAGCATCAGTGGTTGGCACACTTGAACACATTTCAAAATTCCTCTTACTTCCAAGGAGGCGTTAACCCATTGCATTAGTTAGGAGTACCTCAAGTATTTGTGACAAGGCTCACAATTACACCTGTTTTTTGGCCTTCTGCTGTGCTATCAATATCTGCCACCGTGCTTTGACATAAGCAAAGACACTTGGGCTCTTGAGAGAATTGTAGAACAATTTTGCTCCATTCTACTAATTGAATTAAAGAACTAATGAAAATACAAATAGGTTACTTGGGTTAGGATTAGATGCAATCATGATCAAAAAAGGATTCGCCAAATAATTTGATTTCTAATGCACATTCCACGAACATTACCACATTAGAATACCACCATCTTGCTAATCAAAGTGAACAACACACTCAGATATTCTCTACAATAATCAAAGATTTAGTTGGAAGATAACTCCACACATTATTTCACATTGACATTAGTTGAAAAGCTCGACCCGAACTCCACACCCACATCCCCCAATGGACTTTCTCTCTCTCCCCCCGCCCCCCCCAACAAAACCCAAAGTTAAATAAACATCTCGCAACAAACCTAGTCACTTTGCTTTTGGGATGGTAATAACCCACTCAAGAACTCTACATCTACATGAAATAATGCGACGTTACCTCTTCATCGCTTTCCAGTTCCAATCCAGATTCTAAGAGGTTTAGTTCAAACTCGTCTCTGCGCATTCTCTTGTCATCCTCCGGAAAATCAGAAGGCTGGAGAGGAGGATCGGGCTCAGGTTCCTGCTGATGGCTACCCATTGAACCCCGGTGACGTGTGCTTACCCCCTTGCGGTTTGCTTTCTTATACTGATAGACCAGCACATAATCCACATGACGTTGTCCATCTTGCAGATATAAACCATGTGGCTTTTTAGCATCCTGTTCTGTAGGAAAGGTATTCAAAATCTAAAAATGGAAATGAAGTAAAAAGGAAAGAATTATTTCACAAAGAAGCTTATGGCTGTTCAAAAGTTACTTTGCTACTGGCTTAGTCGGGAGATGTACCATGGAACAGGGAGCTGTACAGAACAGGAGAATCATCTGGAGGGCTCATTCCATGGCAATACTCCTCCCCACCCCTCACCTCCTACTCTGCAACCCCCCATTCTGACCTCATGTGCACAACCGCAATTTCCTTCACCTCACCACTGGCAGCCGTGCCTCCAGATGTGGAATTCCAACAACTTGTATTTATATAACACCTTAGAAATAATGAAACATCTCAAAACACTTTCTAGGAGCATTACAGAACTTAGTCACAAATAAGGAAATATTATGACCTGAAGCTTCGTCAAGAGGTCTCTCTCTCCTCCTTTCAGATGTTCCTTAAAACCTGTCTCACTGACCAATCTTTGGTTAGTTGCCAAGACAATGTGGCCCCTTGGGGTCAGGGAGATTAGCAAGGTAAATAAGTGGGGTTACAGGGATAGAGCCTGGGTGGGATTGTGGTCGGTGCAGGCTCCATGGGCCAAATGGCCTCCTCCTGCACCGTAGGGATTCTATGAACACATTGGCAAGAACAAAGTGGGACTCTTGTCAATTTCACATCAATTAATTTGAAGGAAGCTTTGCTGATCAAAGAGATGATTTCAGTGCTCAGGAATTTTAAAAAAACTGTCACTCTTCACCCTGCACATCCTTGGACACAAATACATCTCAGACACGTAGAATTTTATTTTGCTATTCATTCATGGGATGTGGGTGTTGCTGCCTGAGCCAGCATTTGTTGCCCATCCACCATTGCCCTTGAATTGAATAGCTTGCTAGATCTGGAGATACACGTAGGCCAGGCAAGGATGGCAGATTTCTTTCTCTAAAGGACATTAATGAACCAGATGGGTTTTCACGACAATGGCTCAATGGTCATTAAATGGTTAATGCTGGATGTTTATTTAATTCAAATTTCACCATCTACAGTGGTGGGACTTGAACCCAGGTCCCCCGACCATTATCCTGGGTCTCTGGATTACTAGTCCAATGAATACTACTATGCCACTGCCTCCCCAATAAAAATAGTCACCACTGTCTCTATAAATTGCCTTAAAGAAAAGGCAGGATCTTTGCACTAGTATGGATTTTATCCATATGTTACAAAACTGGCCTTCTGTCCCATACCTGTCAACCAAATAATTTACATGTTTATGCTGCAAGTGTGCGCTCGCTGGTAACTGACTGGAGTTTGTAACCTTTGTACTCTTGAAGACTTCGTTAAATCGGCCGAGGCCCAAGGGGGCTGTAGAGTTGAAAACGAAGATGAAAAAGGAAATAGTTAAAAATGAGAAATGGCTATTTCTAGAGTTCTTCTTTTCAAATTAAACAAGAAGAAGGACGTCGCAGCAGCTCCAAGACTTTGAGAATCGCAAGGCAGAGATTTCAGATAGGCTGGAGACCAATAAATTCCCCATATCAGATTGGCTAAATCTAGGAATTTGGAGGGGAAGGTGGACATTTCCAAGAAGCAATAAATACTAAAGGAGATTCCCAGAAGCCTGGGAGGAGGGGAGTAGGAATGAATAGCTTTGATGTTGAGTAAAGCACACAAAGCTTGGGAGGAGCGGGGGGAGCGGGAGAAGGGGGAGGAATTCATAGCTTTCATATTGAATAAAGCACACAATGTTGTTATACCTGACAACTTCAGATTTGCTATCTCAGAAAATTAAAAGCATAATCAAAACCAAAATTGAAGTGTACACATCCAAAAAGTGCAGTTGCCAACAAACTTTAGAAGGCATAGCTCATGATTTTTTTTTCTCCCAGATAATGACATCCCTAATTAATGGTGGAGAAGGAGGGGGATGACTATCTGGTATACCCTGAATCATAGAATACCTACAGTGCAGAAGGAGCCCATTTGGCCCACCGAATCTGCACCGACTCTCCAATAGAGTATCTACCCAGGCCCTATCCCCGTAATGCCACATATGTACCATGGCTAATCCTCCTAACCTACACATCTTTGGACGTTAAGGGGCAATTTAGCATGGCCAATCAACCTAACCTGCACATCTTTGGACTGTGGCAGGAAATCCGAGCAGAAATGAGGAGAATGTGCAAACTCCACACAGTCAACCCAGGGTTGGAATTGAACCCGGATCCCTGTGAGGTAGCAGTGCTAACCACAGTGCCCATCCTGTTAAAAGGCTTTGGATAAAGAATTGCATGAATCATGCCATGGCAGCCCAAGGCCAGCAGGTATCAAGAGCAGGACCTGCACTTGAATTGGTAACAGGTGAAAGGAAGAGAAGTTGAAGCGAATTGTAAAAGGATTTTTGGTGGGAATGTGGGAGGCGTGATCAATTGACCAGTTTCTGGTTATATCCGTGACCAAGGCAATTAAATTGACAGGCAACAAGCTGGTGGAGGCGAAGAACTAAACTGGGGTGCAACTGTCAGATTTTACAAAGGGATGTGCGGGTTAGGTTGATTGGCCAGGTTAAAAATTGCCCCTTAGAGTCCTGAGATGCGTAGGTTAGAGGGATTAGTGGGTAAATATGTGGGGGTAGGGCCTGGGTGGGATTGTGGTCGGTGCAGACTCGATGGGCCGAATGGCCTCCTTCTGCACTGTAGGGTTTCTATGATTTCTATGATTACACGTGGGCTTATTAGTGGGAAAATTGAATGCAGATCAATGCACGATATTACATAATGGAGGAAAAAAAGGGACATGAGGATTTCATGTGGACAGTAATTGTCAAGGGAAGCAGAGAGAAATCTAGTGGTGTTAACTGATGCATTGCTCATGTCTCAAGTCGTGAGGTGGCAAACAAAACAATGATGCAGGAATATACTATTGAGAGTTCAAATCTCCAGAGACTGCACTAACAAGTGTACAGTGCCATGCCACACCCAAGAGGACTGCAGATATATATACATATAAAATATGCAGCCACCCAGGCCCTGGAGGTAATGCAGAAGACAGCAACAATGCTGATCCTCATACCAGAGGGGGCAGCTTTGGAAGTGTGCTTTGATAAGCTAGGATGTTTTGACCTAAAGACACTGCTTGAATACCATAGGAGTTAACAATATATTTAATCAAATTTCAATAGTAAACATAGCATCAATGCTTGGACAACAGATCAACAGGGCCCAAGTTCAAGGTTGTAAATGGAAAATTTATGGTTTTCATTGGGATCATCACTCAACACAAAAGGTTGCCAGGAAGGATAGTGGAGGTCCGTATATTGGAATTACTGGAGAAAAACTGTTAGCTTCTGCAATGGGAAAATGGCAAGTTTCTGTTTTTGGAAGGGAAAATAGTCAAATGTGCTGAAAAAGGTACTTGTGCCTCTTGGAGACTTTATTCCCGTCTGGTTTGGATTCAACTTCAAACATCAACATTTAAAAGGATTCCGCACTAGCACATTGAAGAAATGGATGCCAGCAGCACAGTCAATGGAGTAGAATGAAGACCTAACCAATGGGGTTGGGTTTATATTGGCACGGATACCGAAAAGATTCAAAAACAAAAGACTCGACTTGACACGGGGGCAAAGTAAAATTTCCCAAGATAGTTCATTCACAAATGGTGTCCAGACACTGCACTACAGCCATACAAAACTTTAGCACAACATGATGTCTGCAGGAGTGAAAGAACACTTGATTTTCTGGACAGCAATACTCACAGATTGACGGGCGTAGTAGTTATTTTAGCACCCGTGCTTATTGACCTGTACTGGCTCTTGGTTCAGCTATACCGCCATTTTAAAATTCTCCACCTTCCTTTCAAATCCATCCATTGTCTCACAACACCAGGTTAAAGTCCAACACGTTTATTTGGTATCACGAGCTTTTGGAGCACTGCTTCTTCATCAGGCGAGTGAAGGAGCAGCACTCCGAAAGCTCGTGATTCCAAATACACCTGGTGTTGCGAGACTTCTTACTGTGCCCATCCCAGTCCAACGCTGGCATCTCCACATCATGCAATCCATCCATGGCTTTCTCCCTCTCCATTCCTAACCTCCCAAGTCCTCTACTCAGGAATCCTTGTGTTCTTCCAATTGTGGCTTCTTGAGCATCCCCAAGGATAATTTCTCCAGCATTAGTGGCCATAGCTAGGCCTCAAGCTGTAGAATTTTCTCCCTAAACCCTTTTGCATCTCCTTTAAAGGCACTCATAACCAAAAGCTTGATTAGAGATTGCTTACCTTTCCTAATTCAAGATTTCACATGGCTGGGTTTCAAATTTTGTTTTATAATGTTTAAAGTTTTAAAAAAGTTTATTTATTAGTGTCACAAGTAGGCCTACATTAACACTGCAATGAAGTTACTGTGAAAATCCCCTAGTCGCCACACTCTGGCGCCTGTTCGGGTACACTGAGGGAGAATTTAGCACAACCAATGCATCTAACCAGCATGTCTTTCGGACTGCGGGAGGAAACCCACAGTGAAGCACATGTTTAACTAGATTAAAAAGATGGCACATAAATGCAAGTTGTACTAAATTATGCAACCATCTTATTAAAACAAGCATCAATAAAACAAAGCGCCATGCACAGGCCTCAAGATCTTCAGAATCATCAGAGGCTACACTGCCAAAAAAAGTGCGTCAAGAATACAGATGAATGAATTAGGAGTAGTCCACTTAGCCTCTCAAACCTGCTCCATGGCTGATCGGATTGTGGCCTCAACTCCACTGTCCTGTCTACCCCCATATCCTCTCTCAACCTTGTCGATCAAAAATCTAACTTAGTCTGAAAAACAAAAAGCAATTGAACCTGCCTTCACTGTTCTCTGGAGAAGAGAATTGCACAGACAAACCACCCCATCTCTGTCTTAAATGGGAGACTTATTTTTAATCCGTCACCTGGTTCTAGCCTCATAGGCAGAAATATTCTCTCAGCATCCAGTCTGTCAAGTCATCTCAAGATTCTATAGAGAGATCAACTACAATTTTTAACATCAATCATTCGAGTAATTGCATAGAATATTTTAGATGGTGTTTAAATTAAAATCAATAGATAGAGTAGACAATTGATATAGAATCCCTACAGTGCAGAAGGCCATTTGGTCCATCGGGCCTGTACCAACAACAATCCCACTCAGCCCCTATCCCTGTAACCCCACATATTTACCCTGCTAATCCCCCTAACCTATACATCCTGGGACACTAAGGGGCAATTTAGCCTGGCTAATCAACCTAACTCGCACATCTTTGGACTGTGGGAGGAAACCGGAGGACTCAGGAAACCCACGCAGACAGGGGGAAGAATGTGCAAACTCCACACAGACAGTGACCCGAGGCCAGAATTGAACCCGGGTCCTGGCGCTGTGAGACAGCAGTGCTAACCAGTGCCGCCATTTGCTGCATTTTTAAAAATGGGCATTCGAGAAAACTGAAGCGGACATTATTTAATCAGAAATTGTCAGCCAAACTTTCCACTTGTAGTATTGCCCGAGTGCCACAATATTTCACACCGTGCCTGTGCTAAATGCAATGGTTGTAGAACTTGCTGATCTCAAACCACTGCCATTGCACTTAGCACAGGCACGGTGTGAAATATTGCCAGTTGCAGTACAACCATGCCTCATAACAGCGTCTCATGCACAATCCACTTAAACTGTATTTCCAGCGAGTTTCTAGTTACCAAGAGTCTAATATCCTGTACAGTTTATCTGGTTCTTACAACTAGTACTGGCAGGTGACTAGTGTTCACTGGGTCTCTTTTGTTCTGACTTTCCTTCTTCAAAAATGAAAGCAGATACTGATGTACAACACCAAAAGAAAACTTACAAATTGGCTATGCTAGCTCATGCAGCAGGACTGCTTTAAAAGCTTAAAAATATCATGTGCATGTGGAAAGGGATCATAAATGTCTGCAGCAACAACACTGCGTGAGTGTTTACTTCAAATGTCATGAGGAGCTCAAACCTTTGGGGAGTTTAAAGTTTAAAAAGAAAAATGTAATTTAACTTGCCAGCTTGATTTCTTGCAAGCAGTGCATGTTAAATTGTTTGAAACATTGAACTTCTATTTCAAGTTTGTTAGTAGATCATAGAATCCCTTAAAGTGCAGAAAGAGGCCATTCAGCCCATCGAGTCTGCACCGACCACAATCCCACCCCGGCCCTATCCCCATAACCCCATCCATTTACCCTAGCTAGTCCCCCTGACACTAGGGGGCAATTTAGCATGGCCAATCCCCCCAACCCACACATCTTTTGGACTGTGGGAGGAAACCCATGCAGACACGAGGAGAACAAAGAACAATACAGCACAGGAACAGGCCCTTCAGCCCTCCAAGCCCGCGCCGCTCCCTGGTCCAAACTAGACCATTCTTTTGTATCCCTCCATTCCCACTCCGTTCATGTGGCTATCTAGATAAGTCTTAAACGTTCCCAGTGTGTCTGCCTCCACCACCTTGCCCGGCAGTGCATTCCAGGCCCCCACCACCCTCTGTAAAATACGTCCTTCTGATATCTGTGTTAAACATCCCCCCCCCTCACCTTGAACCTATGACCCCTCGTGAACATCACCACCGATCTGTGAAAAAGCTTCCCACCGTTCACCCTATCTATGCCTTTCATAATTTTATACACCTCTATTAGGTCACCCCTCATCCTCCGTCTTTCCAGTGAGAACAACCCCAGTTTACCCAATCTCTCCTCATAACTAAGCCCTTCCATACCAGGCAACATCCTGGTAAACCTCCTCTGCACTCTCTAAAACCTCCACTTCCTTCTGGTAGTGTGGCGACCAGAACTGGACGCAGTATTCCAAATGCGGCCGAACCAACGTTCTATACAACTGCAACATCAGACCCCAACTTTTATACTCTATGCCCCGTCCTATAAAGGCAAGCATGCCATATGCCTTATTCACTACCTCCTCCACCTGTGACGTCACCTTCAAGGAACATGCAGACTCCACACAGACACTGACCCAAGCCGAGAATCGACTGTGAGGCAGCAGTGCTAACCACTGGGCCACCCCCATGCCACTGTAGTTGGAGGAAACCATGGAATGATACAATTTTGCTGTCACAGTCACACTCTGGCTCACAGTCTGGAATCTTAGTTATATCGGACATTTGGCACAGGGATATAGCACTGAAATGCCAATACAAGTATTAACCTCACTCACTGGCAGAAACTCAAACATTAAAAAGAGGCCAATTGGAAAAGTAAAATCCACTATAAAGAATGTCAGGTCAGAAGTATTGCAAACTGGATTGAATATTTTTTAATTTTCATACATCATTGTCGATATTAATTTCCCCAAATTTTAGTTTTTGGTAAGGAGACGACAAAAGCAACACGTTTCTGGATAGTTGATGATTCCTGGGGTGGGAGTTTACTCTGGCGGAATTGAGTCACAAACAATTAAAACGTATTGACTGTCGATCGAAATAGCCCCTCGCCTACAATGTGAATAAACGTGTCTGACCAAAAGCCGACAAACCACATCACAACCAGATCTAAACAGCACTCTCACCAGCCAGTCCCAAATTCCAACACAGCCTGAATTCAATTGCAAAATGCATTGGATGATGGATCCAAAGAGTTGATAATAAAGGTTGATTTAAAAAAAGGGGTAAGTACTGACATGAAAACCATATTGTGTGCGTGCAGAGAAAGGGACAAGTCCAACTTACAATAACCTCCTCGGGTGGGTCCAATCCATTTAGCTGTTCCTTCCCAGGAACCTTGGTCCCTGGATCTTCGTCCGTGGGAATCTGGGTCCATGTATCCTGGTCGGTCAGTGGCCGGGCTGCTGGATCGTTTGGGGACTCAGTGTCCGGGCTCTTTTCGCTTAATTGTTGAGTTGCTGGAACCATCCCATTCGCGGTTCGTTCGGCGCTAACATTAAAATTCTCAGGTGGGTCAGTTGCCATTTCCCCCCCACCCAAATTCGGATTGTTGTTGGGTTGGTTTCCGCCACCACCCCTCTTATTAAATGACCATGCTCAAAACCTGCACAGGCAGACGTCAGCTTCTTGAGAACTTAGCTCTAACATAAGTGAGTGATCAGCATTTGTTCTTTGGAAACATTCTGGGCTCATCCGAGATCCTTGTAGCGGCCAACTCTCCCAGCTCAGACCCCCAGCAACACTTGACACAAGGTGTGGATAGAATTCCAGTCACTGAAAACTGCTCCTCGCGTTTAATTGAACAATTAGCATCTGCTCATCATCCGCCCACTTTATTAACAGGGAAGGTTGCATTTCTCTTGAGGGCTCTCCTGTAACGCGCTTTCCATTGCAAGGATCACAAACAGAATCACATTATACCCTGTGAAAATAAACTAGCAAACTAAACCCCATGTTTGTGCCCTCCTCAACCACTCCAAAGAGCTTTTGCATTCGAAATACAGGGCACTAACTTCTTTGAGTCGCTTTTTTTTGGGAGAGGAAGACCTCAAACAATTAAATTACTTTCCTGCTCGCTCTATGCAGGACCTCAGTTGCTTTTGCAATATGTTATGTTATTACCCAGTTATCTCCTGATTAAAAACAAGGTTGGACCTCAGTGCCTATCACCTGATGCTGTTATTCCTCGCATCATGTCATCAACACCTGTTCTACTCCTTAACCCGAATCACACAACCTTCAGCTACCCACTCCCCCGCACCCCCCCCCCCCCGCCCCCCATCTTCATACCGACAGAAACAAATTGTGTTCGTGTGGAGATACATTCAGAATGTCCAAAGCTTTTCCCAGGGGCACTGGAATATCACAGAAGTCACAAAATACCATAGGGTGGAGAGATTTTTAAAAAACTTCAACAGTAGTCAAATGATTCCTCTCACTTTGACCTTCTTCACTGTCAGGCTGCCACACTGATGTTTTTCATAGCGAGCCTATGATGAGGGGCTGAGTAAACTAAGCCTGGAGATTAGAAGAATGAGACGTGATCTTATTGAAACGTAGACTATTCTGAAGAGACTTGACAGGGGAGACATTGCGGAGTTGTTTCCCTCTGGCTGGGGAATCTAGATGTGGAGGTGCCGGCGTTGGACTGGGGTGACAAGTGTTTTAACAACACCAGGTTAAAGTCCAACAGGTTTATTTGGTAGCAAATACCATTAGCTTTCGGAGCGTTGCTCCTTCGTCAGATGGAGTGGAAATCATGGAAATCAGTGAAAAGATGGAGTGGATTTCCACTCCATCTGACGAAGGAGCAGCGCTCCGAAAGCTTATGGTATTTGCTACCAAATAAACCTGCTGGACTTTAACCTGGCGTTGTTAAAACTCTTACTGGGGAATCTAGAACATGGGGGCACAGTCTCAGGATAGCAGGTCCGATCACTTGGGACTGAGATGAGAGGAAACTTCTTCACTCACAGGGTTGTGACTCTTTGGAATTCTCTACCCCAGAGGGTTTCGGATGTTCCATCGTTGACTGTGTTTAAAGCTGAGATTTTTGGTCTCTCGGGGAATCGCGGGATAGAGAGAACCAGGTGGGAGAGTGGAATTGAGGATCAGCTAGGATCATTTTGAATGACCTGCATATTTCTTATGTTCTTGCGTCTCAGCAACAATCCTGGACAGTTAAAGGCAGCCAAAAGAGAAAATGCTGGAAAATCTCAGCAAGTCTGGCAGCATCTGTAAGATGCTGTTGTTCTTGACAAAGGGTTATCTGGACTCGAAACGCCAGCTCTTTTTTCTCCTTACAGATGCTGCCAGACCTGCTGAGATTTTCCAGCATTTTCTCTTTTGGTTTCAGATTCCAGCATCCACAGTAATTTGCTTTTATCCATCGGTAAAGGCAACCGTTCTAATGAGGGATTCAGTTGACCACAGTAGGAACTCCTTGGTCAGATCTTCCTCAGTCACTGGTGGGTTGCTGCTCTGCTTCAACTTTTCCATGCCACTTTGCTCTGCATTTCTTGCTGTGTCTGTCGTGTCCAGCTACTCTAGAAATGGGGAGCGCAGCGTCCTTCACTGAACTCCATTGCAATGCTTTTTTTAATTCTTTCGTGGGACATAGGCGTTGCTGGCTGGCCAGCATTTATTGCCCATCCCTAGTTGCCAGAGAACAGTTGAAGACTCAAACACATTGTTGTGGCTCTGGAGTCACATGTAGGCCAGACTGGGTAAGGACGGCAGATTTCCTTCCCTAAAGGACATTAGTGAACCAGATGGGTTTTTCCAACAATCAACAATGGTTTCGTGGTCATCAGTAGATTCTTAATTCCAGATATTTTTTATTGAATTCAAATTCCATCATCTGTCATGGCGGGATTCGAACCCGGGTCCCCAGAATATTAGCTGAGTTTCTGGATTAATAGTCTAGTGATAATATCACTAGGCAATTGCCTCTCCTGTGGCAGATCAGTTGGAAAACAAGACATGCCCCTTTTTTACAGAACTATCTGCTCTATGCTAACCGTAACTATCCAGTGTGGATGTTAGTGAATGACTATGTGGATGAATGAGTGGATAGGTAGTTGGGTAGGATGGCAAGGGGGTAGCATTATAGATGGCTGAAGTTTCAGGTGGGTAAGGTGTTAGGTAGGTTGGTAGAGGGGCATGAGTGTGAGATGATAGGTTGGTAAGGTGGCAGGTGGGTGAGGTAAATGTGTAGTCTGGCAGGTGAGAAGGGCAGAAAGTGGGTGAGGTGGTATGTGGGTCAGGAAGTAGTTGGAGTCAGAAGGTAATCTGGTGGTCAGGGAGGTTAGTCAAGGTGGCCTGGATTAGAAGTACTTGGATCAGGTCAGGGTGGGGTGGGGGGGGTGGGGGAGTGGGGGGTGCTTAAGGGGGTTAGTCGGGTTGGTTAGTCAAGATGTTTCAGGTTGGAGGTAGTTGGGTTGGGTCAAGTCAGGGGAGTATTCGAGGGATCAGGGGTTAGTCGCCGGGGGGTTAGTCAGAATAGTTCAAGACGGGAGTAGTCAGAGTTGGGGGATCGGAGTCGGTGAGTTGTGATCGATGGGTAAGAGTGAGTGGTTGGAAGGTCAATTTTGTAGGTAACGAGGAATTAGACTAGGTTTCAATCTGTCTAAAGTCTCTAACTCTAGATCTAGCTCCTGGAGAGCAGGGGGATTGCCCATCGGAAGTTGAAACTTCCCAGAGAATCCCCACTGGTCCCGATGCGCAGCATATATTGCAGGCCTGGTCTCTGACTATCTGGAGACTGGAAGATCTAGGCCATGGTATTGTCCCCTCTTGATTCGAGGCCTAAACTAAACACTTTGATGGAGGGCTTCATGATCTGGAATGCACTGTCTGTAAGGGCAGTGAAAGCAGATTTAACAGAAACTTTTAAAAGGGAAATGGATGTACACATGAAAGGGAATCATTTTCAGCACTATGTGAAAAGAGCAGGACGTGGGACTAATTCAATAGCTCTCTCTGGCATAGTGGGCTGAATGGCCGCCTTCTATGCTGTAAGCTTTAAAGTTTTAAAGTTTATTTATTAGTGTCACAAGTAGGCTTACATTAACACTGCAATGAAGTTACTGTGAAAATCCACTAGTCGCCACACTCCAGCGCCTGTTCGGGTACACTGAGGGAGAATTTAGCACGGCCAATGCACCTAACCAGCATGTCTTTCGGACTGTGAGAGGAAACTCACGCAGAAACGGGGAGAACGTGCAGACTCCGCACAGACAGTCACCCAAGCTGGGAATCAAACCTGGGTGCCTCGTGCTGTGAGGCAGCAGTGCTAACCACTGTGCCCCCATGCTGCCCATGTGGAATATTGCATGGTATTATGGGACGGAATGAGTCCTTGAACCACCTTACTGATACTCTGGGTGATCCCCTTTGCAAGGACATTGAGACTGCATTCCACATCAATCGTCAATGCCAGAGGGTGCAACCTGATTCACTATGTGAATGACTTTCTCTTTAGCTTTGAACTCCATTATTCACAAACTATGATCATTTCTGGTACCCAGGGTGAGGAGGTCAGGGAATATCCTGACATGTCTATCCCTAATCCTGGCTAAATTTGCCATTCACAATTCCAATCACCCAGACTTTTGGGCGTTGAAGTGTACCTTTTGTCCCTGGAGTGTGGTGTTCCCCAGGATCCTGTGGTATCAACTGCATCATTAAATCACTCGGACAAGTTGAGTTACTACATACTCATTTTAGGATTGCACTTTGGACAGGCCCAGTATGATTTTGTTACTTGTGTCCTGCTTCTTGCAGGAGGGATGGTTATCGATACAGTTATTTGTTCATGCAAAACAGGATACAATATTCCATCAAACACGTCCTCAGATATAATACAAGATACCAATCTTAGCAATCAATTTACCATTTGGCTTTTATTTTTAAGCAGTAACACACAAAGGGACGTCTTGTGGTGCACTGGTAATATGTCAAAGCTCCAGGTTTAAATCCCACTTCAGGACCTGATGGCACAGAAGGTAACATGGCCAAACAGGACATTTATCAGCCTTCAAATGCCTGATGGTAGGCATTAAGAGTGGGAGACTTTCCTGGTCAGCTATAGGGCGGCACAGTGCATAGTGGGTTAGCACTGCTGCCTCACAGCGCCAGGGACCAGGTTTAATTCCAGCCTTGGGTGACTGTCTGTGTGGAGTTTGCACGTTTTCCTGTATCTGCATGGGTTTCCTCCAGGTTTTCCAGTTTCCTCCCACAGCCCAAAGATGTGTAGGTTAGATGGATTAGCCATGGTAAAATGTGTGGGGTTATGGCAGAGAGGGCGTAGGTACGATACTCTTTCAGACAGTCGGTGCAAATTTGATGGGCTGAATGGCCTCTTCTACATGTAGGGATTCTATGATTCTATGATATACTGCAGAAAATAATGGTAAACCACTGCAGTACTTTGACAAGCATGCCAATCCAATGGAAGTCCATGATCACCAATGCCCTCTTAGGGAGTGGTACTTAAAGAGAGAGGGGGAATACATGAAAGAAAAGATCTAGTAGATCATACCTTAATATTTAAGAAAACAAATTTAGCACACTATTAAAGGTGATGGTATTGTGGTCAAACACTCATTCTCTCCTCCACCACTATCCCTTCTCCAGATAGATCCTACTAAGTTATACAACCGGACAACTGAAAAGGTGGGCAGTCAACTCTACTCTTAAACGGGTCTTCAGAATGTGGTAAACCACTGTTAGCTTATTGCCTGTGTGTGTGTGACATGCCTGGACATGCCCCTGCCGGCCCTGCCTGGGACTCCTCCCCCCCCGGTCCAAGTATAAAGGTGACTGCTCCCCACCCCCTGCCTCAGTCTCTGGACCAGTCCATCGGCATGGGTGTGCTCCAAGTCTTTTGCTAATAAAAGCCTATTTGTTCTTGCATACAAACTAGTCTTTGCTTGATTGATAGTGCATCAATTTTATTAGCAAAAAGTTTTGGGATGGAGCAGATACTAAAACCCGATCGACTCGAATTGGATCCTCAAGCTATAGGAGCTGCTAACAGCTTCGATCACTGGCTGCGCTGTTTTGAAACTTTCCTCACTGCCTCCGCCTCCGTCGTCCGGACCGAAACCGACAAGCTCCACGTGCTCCACGCCTGGGTAAGCGATCAAGTATTCTCGATGAGTAGAGACGCTGAAACTTACAAGGAGGCGATCGAACTTTTAAAAGGCCAGTACAACAAACAGCCTAATGAAATCTACGCCAGACATCTTCTGGCTACTCGCAGACGACAGCCAGGAGAATCAGGCGACCAATTCCTGCGTGCGTTGCGAGCACTTGGCAGGGTCTGCAACTGCAAGGCTGTAACAGCCGCCCAAAACACTGAGGACTTAATCAGAGATGCCTATGTCAGGTCAAACTATATCCGACAACGACTGCTGGAACAGGGTGGGCTGGACCTACAAAAGACTGTGGCGCTTGCCGACTCGTTAGAGGTGGCCTTCCGTAATCTCGAGGCCTACACCCCCGACCACGGGGGCGCATCGTGGACACCGCGGTCGCCGCCACCTCTGTACTCGGGAGGGCCACAGGCCTACGCCACACCACGTCCCACCAATGACCCGACCGCTGCGGCAGTCTCCGGAGGCCCAATGTGTTACTTCTGCGGCCTGGGGAAGCACCCCCGACAATGCTGCCCGGCGAAGGATGTGATCTGCTCCAGGTGTGAAAAGAAGGTATGCAGGGCGAAATCGACCTCCAAGCTCAGTCGCACTGCGTGCGACCAGCGGGGGCTGCAATCTTGGACGCTATCAGCCGCGTGTGAGCCATGCAGGCCGCCATCTTGGACACCCTCAGCCACGTGTGAGCCGTGCGGGCTGCCATCTTGGACGCCATCAGCCGCGTGTGAACCATGCGGGCTGCCATCTTGGACGCCATCAGCCGCGTGTGAGCCATGTGGGCTGCCATCTTGGACGCCGTCAGCCGCGTCGCAAAATCCAACGGTGACTTCGGTTACGCTGGACCAATCCAGGCCTCACCAACTCGCCAGGTCCATGATGGACATCAAGGTAAACGGTCGCACTGCAAACTGTTTATTTGACTGTGGGAGTACGGAGAGCTTTATTCACCCTAACACAGTGAGTTGCTACACCCTTTCAGTACTGCCAGTGAAGCAAACGATCTCCATGGCTTCAAAGTTCCACTCGGTGGATGTCCTCGGGTACTGCGTGGCGACCCTGTACAAAAATTTCAGGCTCCTCGTGCTGACACAACTCTGCGCTGTCGTACTCCTGGGGCTAGATTTCCTGTGTCACCTTAAGAGCGTCACCATGGAGTATAATGGGCCTTTTCCCCCGCTCTCCGTTTGCAATCAGCAGTTCTTAGATCACCCACCGCGCACCACCTGCAGCCTCTCGACCCTTAAAGTCGCCCCTCCCTCACTGTTTGAAAATCTCACCCCCGATTGCAAGCCCATTGCCACCAAGAGCAGACGGTACAGTGCTGGAGACAGAGCTTTTATCAGGTCCGAAGTACAACGGCTCCTAAGGGAGGGAATCATCGAGGCCAGTACCAGCCCCTGGAGAGCCCAAGTCGTAGTTGTTAAGACTGGGGAGAAACATCACATGGTCATTGACTACAGTCAGACCATTAACCGATACACATAGCTGGACGCGTACCCCCTTCCCCGCATATCTGACATGGTTAATCAGATTGCGCAATATCGGGTGTTTTCCACCATCGACTTAAAATCTGCATACCACCAGCTCCCTATCCGCCCGGAAGACCGCCAATATACTGCCTTCGAGGCGGATGGCTGCCTCTATCACTTCCTTAGGATCCCCTTCGGCGTCACCAACGGGGTCTCGGTTTTCCAGCTTGAGATGGACTGAATGGTAGACCAGAACGGACTGCAGGCCACCTTCCCGTACCTGGATAACGTCACCATCTGCGGCCATGATCAGCAGGACCACGATGCCAACCTCCACAAATTCCTCCACACCGCCACACTCCTAAATCTGACCTATAATAAGGAGAAGTACGTATTCCGCACACACCGCCTCGCCATTCTTGTTTGTGTTGTGGAAAACGGGGTCATCGGTCCCGATCCCGACCGCATGCGTCCCCTCCTGGAACTCCCCCTCCCCACCAGCCTCAAAGCACTGAGGAGATGCCTGGGCTTCTTCTCGCATTACGCCCAGTGGGTCCCCAATTATGCGGATAAAGCCCGTCCGCTCATCAAATCCACCTCTTTTCCCCTGACGGCAGAGGCCTGTCTGGCCTTCGACTGCATCAAAGCAGACATCGCGAAGGCCACGATGCACGCTGTAGACGAATCCATCCCATTCCAGGTGGAGAGCGATGCGAATGACTTCGCCCTAGCCGCCACCCTTAACCAGGCGGGCAGACCCGTGGCCTTCTTCTCACGAAACCTCCAAGGCCCTGAAATTCGACACTCCTCTGTCGAAAAGAGGAGTGGAAGTGGAAGCTGTACGGCACTACTTAGCTGGTAAACGATTCACCCTACTCACGGACCAACGGTCAGTTGCATTCATGTTTAATAACACGCAGCGGGGCAAGATCAAAAATGATAAAATATTGAGGTGGAGAATCGAGCTTCCCACCTACAATTACGACATCTTATACCGGCCCGGGAAGCTCAATGAGCCCCCAGATGCCCTGTCCTGGGGAATATGTGCCATCGCACAAATAGACCAATTGTAGACTCTCCACAATGACCTCTGCCACCCGGGGGTCACCAGGTTTTTTCACTTCATTAAAGCCCGTAACCTGCCCTACTCCATTGAGGAAGTCAGGTCTATAACCAGACATTGCCAGGTCTGCGCAGAGTGCAAGCCGCACTTCTATCGGCCAGACAGAGCACACCTCATAAAGGCCACCCGCCCTTTCGAATGCCTAGGCGTCGACTTCAAAGGCCCCCTCCCCTCTTCTGACCGCAACATATACTTCCTCAACGTCATTGGCGAATATTCACGTTTCCCCTGCGCTATTCCCTGTCCAGATATGACCTCGGCCACAGTCGTCAGGGCCCTGCACAGCCTCTTCACCCTGTTCGATTTCCCTAGCTATATCCATAGTGACCGGGGATCCTCCTTTATGAGTGATGAGCTGCGACAGTACCTACTCTCCAAAGGCATAGCCTCGAGTAGGACCACCAGCTACAACCCCAAGGGGAACGGACAGGTAGAGAGGGAAAATGCGACAGTCTGGAAAGCCGTTTTACTAGCTCTGAGATCTAAAGGTCTTCCAGTCACCTGCTGGCAAGAGGTCAAAGAACAAAGAACAATACAGCACAGGAACAGGCCCTTCGGCCCTCCAAGCCCGCGCCGCTCCCCGGTCCAGGATTGAATCCTGAATCCAGGATCCCCGCCCAATTTTCCAGCCTATCTACATACCAATATCCTATCCACCGAGCTGTCCCTCACAGCTACGATGCTTTGTTCATTACAACCTATTAACTTACCCCCACCCCCCCATTCCAGACCATGTGATCTCCAGGGAGAGGCGAAAACCCAGAGTGAAAAACCCCAGGGCCAATATGGGGAAAAAAAAAAAAAAATCTGGGATCAGGTCCTCCCTGATGCACTACACTCGATTAGGTCACTCCTTTGCACAGCTACCAATGCTACCCCTCATGAAAGAATGTTTGTTTTCCACAGAACGTCCTCCTCGGGGACCTCACTACCATCCTGGCTGACGTCCCCAGGCCCTGTCCTGCTCCGGAAGCATGTGAGGACCCATAAGTCGGACCCCCTGGTCGAAAGGGTCAAACTCCTCCACGCCAACCCCCAATACGCCTATGTAGCGTACCCCGACGGTCAGGAGGACACGGTCTCTATTTGAGACCAGGCACCCGCAGGTGCCCCAGGGACCACTACGACCCACAACCCCACACCCCCAACCCCCGTATACAGCACGCCTGAGCCCCAGGAACCGCCACCACGCACCCGACAATCGGAAGAGACTACAGACGACTTGAGCGACTACGGCCTGGCGCCTGAACAAACACCGCGGCCACCAGAACCGACACCACAACCGGCACTACGGCGGTCGCAGCGGCAGATCAAATCCCCAGAGAGACTAAATTTGTAAATTTGTAATTCTGTAAATATCGTTCCACCCACCTCACCCCCGCCGGACTCTTTTTTAAAAGCAGGGGGTGAATGTGGTAAACCACTGTTAGCTTATTGCCTGTGTGTGTGTGACATGCCTGGACATGCCCCTGCCGGCCCTGCCTGGGACTCCTCTCCCCTCTGGTCCAGATTTAAAGGTGACTGCTCCCCACCCCCTGCCTCAGTCTCTGGACCAGTTCATCGGCATGGGTGTGCTCCAAGTCTTTTGCTAATAAAAGCCTATTTGTTCTTGCATACAAACTAGTCTTTGCTTGATTGATAGTGCATCACAGAATACATGCACAACTGATCCAATTTTCCTTTCCAATGTCTGAAATCTGCATAACTGAATTTCTTAGCACCTCTAAATATTCCACTATCTTAAAATGAATATTTCTGAAGAAATTTATAGCAATCGGTAAATACACTGTTCAAATGAGATTTACAAACTAGTCAAAGGGGATTCTCAAATTTTAGGCCAAGACTTGAATTATTCAGAATGTTGGAAAATGGACCCCAGTGCCCAAGCAGAGTTCACAGTGGAATCATTCACATGAAAAATACACTAAATGGGATAGAATTCCCTTCGGACTCAGGGTTTAAGCACAGAAATTTATTTTGACTCAATCAGCTTGAAAACAGAAAGTGTTGGAAAATCTCAGCAAGTCTGACAGCATCTGTGGAGTGAGAGCAGAGCCAACGTTTCGAGTCTGGATGACCTTTCGTCAGAGCTTTGCCAATCCTTTGGGCAAGATTATGGCAAGAATTATGTCGTTTGAGGAATCTGACTTCATGCTGGGCAGGAGAGGAGGCGATAACCTAGTACTATTATCACTAGACTATCCAGAAACTCAGCTCATGTTCTGGGGACCCAGGTTTGAATCCCGCTGTAGCAGATGGTGGAATTCAATAAAAAATATCTGGAACTAAGGATCTACTGATGACCATGAAACGATTGTCGATTGTCGGAAAAAGCCATCTGGTTCGCTAATGTCCTTTAGGGAGAGAAATCTGCCGCCCTTACCTGGTCTGGCCTACATGTGACCCCAGAGCCACAGCAATGTGGCTGACTCTTAACTGCCCTCTGAAATGGTCTAGCAAGACACTCAGTTCAAGGGTGACTAGGGATGGGCAATAAATGCTGACCAGCCAGTGACCCCCATGTCCCATGAATGAAAAGAAAAGAAGGATGATGGAGTTTGGCGTTTAGACTAACAATAGAGTGAATACAACTGTTGGGTAGACAGTTGCTGTGAACCCTTGAAGAAGGGAAAGGGTTAATGTTTTTTGTACTCAATGTATTTTGTACCTAAAGGGTTAATGGATTTTGTACTTACAATGTATCACAAGCATAACCCTTCATTATGGCTACTCCCCTTGTTTATACTGCTTCTGACATTAATATAAGTTAATTTTTATTCTTATAACAATAGATAGTCAAATGTAAATGTGAATGTGTTTGCAGACATGCAAGTCTTACCCTTTCTACAGGCTTGCGTGGTAAATGTAAACGGAAGAAAGCATTACAAGATGTGGGGCATGATAACGGCCGTTTAAAGGAGGACTCCCACTGGGCCACCTACAATTATGAATAGAGTTCTGAACCTAATAGGGTGAGTCAAACTACAGTGGGTTGATCATATGTGATGAGAGAGTGTGAGAGTAAAAGACGTCTGAACTGAACACATACGGACAAGGAGGCATTTGTCTTTAATACTCAAGTGAGTGTAAAGACTGGAGAAAAAGGTGCCTGAGGTGTGATGTTCAGACGTGAGTGAGAAAGAAACTGTCTGAGTGATCACCGGGGTAAAAGCCGGCTTAATGAAGTAAGCTTAATAGTGTAAGCTTAATAGTGTAAGCGGTGGTACGGAGGGATTTGATCACCCCTGACAGGTAACACCAGACTCCGATAAGAGCGACCTAGGAGTGGGAGAGCAAGAAGGGAGAATAGAAAGCTCCGAGTAGTGAGTATAAAACTTATCTGTATTATGGTGGGATCACAAGCACCAGGACAGTGGGGAGTTCCGGAATCCCTGATAAATGAGTGTATGACTAAGAGGAACAAATTCATTAAACAGATGAGAAAAGGGGGGTGGGACTTATCCTGCCCTCTGGGTCAACAGCATAAGTGGTTGGATAAAGAAAAGAGAAACATGACAAAGAAAATAGGAGTATTGTTAATACATCAGTTAGCTGGACTAATTGAGCAAGTAGTCGCCTCTACTAAGAAGTGGAGTAAGGATAAAGAAAGGATTAGGGAGTTAGAATCCAGAGTAAGGGAACTGGAGAAACAAAACCAAATATTAGAAGAAAAGCAATGGAGAGGGGAAACTGTTCCTCTACCTCCTTATGAGTCTACGCAACAGGGACTAACCGCTCCTCCAGAGGAGTGGGAAGCGCTCGAACACAACTTAGCGCCAGTTACCCGAGGGGGAACAAATGCGCAGCCAAATGTAAATTATAAACCATTCATCTCAGGTGAGAGGCAGCAGATAATGGCTTCCCTGGGTAAATTACAACCTAGAAGCGCAAACACTAAATTCTGGGACGAATTAGACACAATCTGGGTAGGACACCTATTACACCTGAGAGACGTACACCAACTGGTCAGGGCAGCCTGTCCAGCGGATAAGTGGAGACAGGGAGCAGGTGGACCCGCCGCTCCTCCAGCACAGGATTATGCCCAACAGACACCCTTCGCCCAGTTTAAGGTAGAAATTCTGAGAGTGGTAGGGAATGCTCCTACTAACTGGAGCAGAGTGACCACAACGAAACAGCTAAAAGGGGAAGGAGCTTCTGAATATGGGGGATGGTTGTTCCAGGTACATCAGGAGTGCTCAGGACAAGGAAACCCAGGTCAAGGAGATCGAGCGTTCATCCAGGCTTTTAAGGATGAATTCTTTAGTGTTCACCAAAAAATCCTTAAAATGGGAATTCTCAGTACCCTGAACTATGATGAGTTGGTAGAATGGGCTAATGGCATACCTGGAGGTGGATAGGAGAGATCTTAGTTTTTGTATTTCAGTGTGTTTGTGTGATCTGGTTGCTAGTCGAATGTAGGTGATTGTTATATTAAATTGAGAGCAGGAATTGTTGAAGCCTTTGTTTATTCTTGTGGAGTGTTCATTGTGGATAATAAATGACCTTAGTTTAGCCTCAGGAGAGCTGGGGAGGTGTTAAGACTGTTAAAGATTTCTTGAATTTACTTCTGTTTTGAGTGTAATTACAGTTTGGAAGAAAGAAGAATAAAAGTGACTGTCTTAATCCAAGTTCTGTATTCTTTTAAAATGTTTTACTTACATCTCAGTTTAAGCTGTTAAGTTTGAATGAGTGTTGGAAGCTTCCATGTGTGTCTATGTGTGTTTAACAGAGTTGTTTGTTTTGATGTTCTTCCCTGCTGTGATTTTACAACAGTGGGTTTGATACAGAGTTTAAATAAAATTGGAAAGTAAATTGAAATTTCAAAATCGAAGTACATAAATTGAAGTTGAAATAAATTGAAATAGCCAATTTGAATTTTGATTAAACCTGTGTTTGAATTTTGTTAAGAAAGGATTTAAACCTTGGAGGGAACCATGTGCTCTCTCCTTTGTCTTGAAGTGAAGATTATGAGAGTTAGTTGAGAAATTGGGAGAAGAAATTAAGTAATTTTATGGAAAAGTAGATAAGCAAGAACAAAAGAGTGAGGTAAATGTACTGTCTATGAGTCAGTTTAAAATATTTTAAGTTAAGTGAAATGAATTGTAATTCTGCTTATTTCAAGTTCCAGCAGGAGATTAATCAATTAAATCTTAGTTGCCAATGCAAATTGCCCTTACAAATGTCTGATAGTTTAATATTCTGTAACTGGTTAAAATTATGTACTGCCGTTGGAATTTTATGTGCTATCTATTGTTCAAAGTTTGCCAAATATTGAGCACTGTCAAGCTTAAAATCTAGCCAGTTAAAATCAAACCAAAATGTTTCTGATTAATTAACTAGTATGTATTGTACCTACTTTGGTTTTGATTTGGCGCCTGTTGTTTTCCTCGAGTGTGGGGGGTGTGATCTGGAGCTCAGTTTAAAATTGGAAATGGCTTGGATTAAAAGGGTTTGGATCTCACAATTATGATGTGTAAAGTGATATGATACTATTGCCGCTTGATTATTTTTATTATACAGTATAGCACTGCTATATAGACCCGAAAATAAAATAAAATCCTGAAAAGCCTTCACCAATTTTGTATAATATAGTTATATATTATATGTTGTGTATGGATAAAACATAATTCTGTAGGAGCTTCCTGTTTTCCTTGCCATACAAATAATTAAATTAGAGAGAATGTCGGGGTACATTATATAAAGATTGGAGCTGTATGGTATGTGATTTTAATGGGGAATGCAATGTTTTTTGATGAGATTATATACAAATGAATGGATGTCCAACTGCAGCCAAAAACCAGTGTAAAGTGTTATTTAATTCACACTAAGCTTTCTATGGAAGGGGGGTGTGTAGTTAACTGTATAATGTACTAGCTAAAGCCATACAGATATCGAGAAATTGTGGACAGAGATATTGCCCACTATACTGATGAGATTAAGAGTTACCACAAACCGGACAACCGGATTAACCCTTCATGAAATTAATGATAGAATGGGCGATGATGTAGATTTACTAAAAGATGAATTCAGGGAATATGTTTTGGAACTAAGCACCCAACTAAAAGGGATGCGCAAATTAGTAAAAGACAATCCAGAACAAAGAGCCACAGGGAGAGAGAGCTTGAAATGCTCCCTGACGGGCGGGAAGTTGCGTCCTAGTAAACCTGGGTTGCCTGGGTTTGCCCCTGAATGGAAGGGCCCTATGAGGTTAAAATTGTGTAGTGTGCTTAATTCACAGATATGTGAGACGGTTGACCTCCAAGCAAGCTGAACGGGTTCGCGCGAAGTTGCGCGCGGGCGGTATAGCCTTTGGACCATTGTATAACGGTCGCGCGGGTTATTAGTTAAGTGATAGGATGATTCTCTTGCTGCTTCTCACGACCCTTGCCCTGCAAGTTACGGAGGGGAAGTATAGATGGAATTGTGTAGACTTGGGGGCAGAGCATTGCAAGCATCTCTGTAACGATGGCTCTGTCTATTGTAACCTTCTGACACATGGAATAAGTCCCTGGGAGGTAACCCGTAGAGACCGCTGCTTGGGATTCCTTAACCATGCCATGTTGCCAACTCTGTTGGAGGGGTGAGGTGATTGGGGTCTCCCATGCAATGTAATGTGGTGTAACTGGAATTTTTGGTGTTTAGCTGAGGGGCCGGGATGGATCTGTACCCGGCAACAACAGAGGGCTCAGGAGGATGAGTACATTAACACGAGATTTGGTCGATCCAAGCGATCATTGTACCAATCCTCTAAAATTCGGCCCTATCACATGAACACTTTCATGTATATGTCTCACTTGTATGTATTGCAGTCAAAATTTTGAGCAAGTGCTGGGTCTGCTTACACATTCCCATGCACGAAGAAAAGGGGGGGAAGTCCTTTATTCCCTATCCCTTTGTCAACTCCGGGAATGGTAGAGGAGATTTTGGATCGGAATGGAACCCACGATGGGGCATGGAAAGTGACATTTAAAACCACATCAGGCATGTTGTGAAAAACCAACAAGGTGGGGGATCTATCTGCTTGGTAAGAAACGGAACCATACTTGTTGGCTGTAGCTACTGCACCCAGCAGGTTAATGTCACCAGTGGTGCCTGGGCTTTGGTGCAACAGATTACAAACCATTGCCCCACTGCTGATGTCCTGGTCAGCCTCTCCTCTACTTATATGAGCAGCATGACTGCATATGATGGTACCTGTTGTATCTGTGGAAACAATGCCTACCCATGGCTTCCTTGGGATTGGGCAGGATCGTGTTATTTGGCATATGTGGTGCCCTATATTCACCATTAGTGAGACAGAATGGTTCTTTATGATAGCTTTCCCACTTTATGGGACAGCAAAAGCAGCTCAGGAATTTATACATATGGCCTCGACCTTGGAGAGAATTGCGAATGAAACTAGAGACGGGTTCGAGGAGATGAGCAGAGCCTTCTCTGAAGTATCAGCCGAGGTTGTAGCTATCCGGACTGTTGCTTTACAGAACCGATTGACACTTGATTATGTGTTGGCTTTCCAGGGAGGAACGTGCGCTATAATTGAATCCGAATGCTGCACGTATATCCCAGATGTTTTGGAAAATATAACTCGTTTGGCAGGTCATATCAAACGAGTGGCGATGACAATACAAGGTGAAGGGAGCCAATATCATAATTATAACCCTCCGGGATGGCTAGGGCAATAGTTTGGGTCGTGGGAATCATACCTGATGCATAGGTTGATTGTATTAATTGTCATTGTTATTGCTTGTTGTATTTATATGACATTATTGAACGAACAGCCCGAATTATGCCGAGTGCAAGTGTACAGGCAGAAGGGGCGGTCTTCCTGATGAAGGAGGTAGGCCCATATATATTGGTAACCTTTGGTTCTGAATTGGTCATGGGGCCATGTTTAAACTTGTCCCCGACCAAAAGGGGGGATTGAAGAAGGGAAAGGGTTAATGTTTTTTGTACCCAATGTATTTTGTACCGAAAGGGTTAATGGCTTTTGTACTTAGAATGTATCACAAGCATAACCCTTCATTATGGCTAATCCCCTTGTTTATACTGCTTCTGACATTAATATAAGTTAACTTTTATTCTTATAACAATAGATAGTCAAATGTAAATGTGAATGTGTTTGCAGACATGCAAGTCTTACCTTTTCTACAGGCTTGCGTGGTAAATGTAAACGGAAAAAAGCATTACAAGATGTGGGGCATGATAACGGCTGTTTAAAGGAGGACTCCCACTGGGCCAGCTACAATTATGCCGGTAACTTCAAAGGAAGGGCCGTGGAAGAGCAGGAAACCTCAGACTGTATTGTGACTACAGCTGCCAGAGAACTGCTGCTTAGTGATCAAGGACTGTTGTATGGACTTTGACTCATGACCAGACCAGTGTTTGTGTTGTGACTGGTGCTGGGAGGCATAATGTATATATATCCCTACTTTTCTGAGTTCAGAGAGAACTTTGGCTTCCGCTTTCAAGGGATCAGGTTCTCCCGCAAGCTTGTGAGAATAAAGCCTTACTCTATTTTGACTCATACCAGCCTCAGAGGTATTTTTACCGACTACACCCTGAATCAAAAAGGCAGTAAGGTTGATCAGGAGCTTCTTCCCTATTGAACATTTGGCTCAAAATAATGAGGTTTTATCATCAAGAATACAACAATTTTCACGTCCAAGGATTGAAATGTTTTCTCTGATATATAATGATAGTTGTACTGAATTAAGTAAGTTCTCTGTGTTTTGTACTTCTGCAATTCTTTCTTGTTTATGCAAGAAAAAGAAACAACATTGACCACAATACAAAAGAGGGGCATGAGACAAAGAAGGAAGACTACTGTGTGCAGTTTTGGTGCCCTCATCGGAGGAAGGATGTCCCTGCCCTAGAGGGAGTGCAGCGAAGGTTTACCAGGCTGATTCCTGGGATGGCAGATCTGTCACATGAGGAGAGACTAAGTCGGTGAGGATTGTATTCATTGGGGTTTAGAAAAGTGAGAGGGGATCTCATAGAAACTTATAAAATTCTAACAGAATTAGACAGGATAGATTCAGAAAGAATGTTCCCGATGATGGGAGAATTCACTACCACAGAAAGTAGTTGAGGCCAAAGCATTGTGTGATTTCAAGAAGAAATTAGATATAGCTCTAGGGGCTAAAGGGATCAAGGGATATGAAGGGAAGGTGGGATCAGGATATTGAATTTGATGATCAGCCATGATCAAAATGAATGGTGGAGCAGACTCAAAGGGCCGAATGGCCTCCTCCTGCTTCTATTTTCTATGTTTCTATGTTTCTAAATGCCAGTTGCGTCGAATGGCCTACTCCTGCTTCTATTTTCTATGTTTCTATGTTTACAATGATCTACCTATGGGTAACAAAAGATGCTTAAAATGCTTCAATGTTTTCATGGTATACCATTGTTGTTTCAAAAGACAATAAAATGATTCAAAAATTGTTGGATTTCATTGCAGTGATAACATTATCATTCTGCAGGGGGTTCAAAATCGTCACTACTCAGTGCCTAAAGCCAAAGCTAACAAGAATGAGCTATGTGCCTCGCAGTACAATGAACCAGATGGACTACACCAGCAAGTTATAAAGATCATGCTACTTCCCCCAGGCTTTTTTAGCCAGATTCATAAAAAGCGAGTGTCCCACATTCTCCATAACACCACCAGCTGTCTAAAGCCTGTGCCCTTTGCCATAGGTGCCATCTGTTGACCCATTAACTTGGCAGAAAACTAGGGCATGTGGAATGCTGAAAGGTCCTATGCCACTTTGATGCCATTATTGATTTTAAAGGACAGGTTCATTGACAATTGAAACTGCTTTCAACTTATTTGGTACTCCTGACTAAATGCAGCATTGTGTAACACCAGCATGAGAACTACAAATGTCCACCCAGAAGGAGGAAGTGTCCTGTCCAGATTTAAACGCAGTAAGAAGTTTAACAACACCAGGTTAAAGTCCAACAGGTTTATTTGGTAGCAAAAGCCACACAAGCTTTCGAAGCTCTAAGCCCCTTCTTCAGGTGAGTGGGAATTCTGTTCACAAACAGAGTTTATAAAGACACAGACTCAATTTACATGAATAATGGTTGGAATGCGAATACTTACAACTAATCAAGTCTTTAAGAAACAAAACAATGGGAGTGGAGAGAGCATCAAGACAGGCTAAAAAGATGTGTATTGTCTCCAGACAAGACAGCCAGTGAAACTCTGCAGGTCCACGCAACTGTGGGCGTTACAAATAGTGTGACATGAACCCAATATCCCGGTTGAGGCCGTCTGCGTGTGTGCGGAACTTGGCTATCAGTTTCTGCTCAGCGACTCTGCGCTGTCGTGTGTCGCGAAGGCCGCCTTGGATTTAAACGTGCAGGTCTGTAAATTTGAGTCGACGGTGTGATCGATATACTGCATTGCTATTGGTTGCAGAAACCTCCGAGTAAAGCAATGGGCGCTCTGTGCACATGGGTACAAACTAAAAGTAGACAGTCGGACGGTCACTTTAAAATGATACAGTTTCTAAAAGTAAAGTTTATTTATTAGTCACAAGTAAGGCTTGTGCACTGCAATGAAGTTACTGTGAAATTCCTCTAGTCGCTACACACCGGCGCCTGTTCGGGTCAATGCACCTAACCAGCACATCTTTCAGACTGTGGGAGGAAACCGAGCACCTGGAGGAAACCCATGCAGACACGGGGAGAATGTGCAAACTCCACACAGACAGTGACCCAAGCCGGGAATCAAACCCGGGTCCCTGGCGCTGTGAGGCAGCAGTGCTAACCACTGTGCTACCGTGCCGCCCCAGTTAAGCATCCAGATTAAGCATCTAGTTAAGCATCCAGGAAACAGCGTGTGATAATTTGTTGGGACAAATCTACAATCAACTAAATTTAATTCAGTTCAAGTTAAAACTCTAAATTGGAACACAGATTTACTCAGCTACTGCCCCGGGATACCCACTGTGTACCCCTGTAATTATAATGTTCATACTTATTTCTTTATTATCACTGCTGTTGATTTACTTATTCTTTCCACTGATTATTTTGTTTTGTTCTGGCATGATGGGCTGAATGGCCTTCTTCTGTGTTGTAAGATATAAAGTTTTAATGTTTATTTATTAGTGTCACAAGTAGGCTTACATTAACACTGCAACAAAGTTTCTGTGAAAATCCTCTAGTTGCCATACTCCGACACCTGTTCGGGTACACTGAGGGAGAATTTAGCACGGCCAATGCACTTAAGCAGCACGTCTTTCAGACTGTGGGAGGAAACCCACGCAGACACGGGAAGAACATGCAGACTCCACACAGACAATAACCCAAACTGGGAATCGAACACGGGTGCCTAGCGCTGTGAGGCAGCAGCGCTAACCACTGTGCCGCCGTGCCGCCCCCTGTGATTTGATAACTTATTTTGTTTCATAATGGAAATCAGAAACCTCAAATATCCTAGACCAAATCATCCCCAGTAAATCAGGTCTTCATCTGAGCTACAGAAAATAACGTATGTTTCAACAGTGGTGGTATTTGGGGCATTTAGTGTCATGAGTAAGAAATATGCACAAATGCTTTGAACAGCTACAGGTTATTTGTTCAACAGCATTTAAAAAAAACAAGTGATTTCTTGATTAGGATCATCAAATACCACATAAAGAACAAAACTGGTTCATGCCCATTCTGTTCCTTGCAGTTCCTGGGACTGTGCAAGTTCGCAGCACAGAAAGGGATTGGGGTGTGCTATGTCTTTAATAGAGAGTATGTCAAAATGGATCCTGCTGCTCAAAACCTTTTGTTTTTCTCTGTTCTAAATATTGATCCATTTTTTTCTTTAAAAAAAAGCAGTATTCTCTGCAAAGCCTAATGCCAGTAACAAAACAACCCATGCTCCAATAACCCGTAACAAAAAAAGAACAACTCTCCTGGTATTTCTCTGAAACCAAAAGAGAAAATGCTGGAAAATCTCAGCAGATCTGGCAGCATGTGTAAGGAGAGAAAAGAGCTGATGTTTTAAGTCCAGATGACCCTTTATCAAAGCCTTAAAGTCAGCTTCTTTCTCTCCTTACAGATGCTGCCAGACCTGCTGAGATTTTCCAGCGTTTTCTCTTTTTGTTTCAGATTCCAGCATCCACAGTAATTTGCTTTTCTCTACGAAGCTTCCAAATTGACTGCTCCTCAATGCTGAATCCTCAAGTAAAGAAGATTAGTTATTCTGAAACCTCTATTAAATTAACCTTCTCTACTCCGACGAAAATAGCTTCACTGTTTTAAATCTTGCCTCATCCCTGACACACCCCAGTTTTCTGTACATGACATTCCATCAGCATTATTTATTTTTATAATTGCTGTCGCATCTAAAGATTAAAGAAAGTTTCCCGCAGGAACAGTTTCATGGTGATAATCCTTGTCTGTAAATAGGTTACACTCAGTATTCCTATAATAAAACTTTCGCAGAAATCACTTCCAAATGGCTAGGCAACAGATCACATTTTACTGTTTGTTTCCTAAATCCCCTTAAGCTTGTGGTGTCATCACCTCGAGATGTCTTTCTTTCATTCATAAAGTTTACGAGAAGCTTAGGAGAAAAGAAAGTACTTGTTAAGGACTTGTTCACCACTTGTTAGTGTTGACAATATTCCTATGCTCCCTTTCTGCAGCACCAGTTGGTGCTTTCTTTAACTTCGAGACAATTCAGAGAGGAGTATAGCTTTATTTAGTCAGATTTGACATTAATTTGCTGATGAAGCTGGTGGCACAGTGGTTAGCACTGCTGCCTCACAACGCCAGGGACCTGGATTCAATTCCGGTCTTGAGTTTATGTGGAGTTCGCACATTTTCTCCGAGTCTGCATGGGTTTCCTCCGGGTGCTCCTGTTTCCTCCCACAGTCCGAAAGATGTGCTGGTTAGTTTCATTGGACACGTTACATTGTCCGTTAGTGTACCCGAACAGGCGCTCGAGTGTGGCCGCTCGGCAATTTTCACAGTAACTTCATCGCAGTGTTAAGCCTACATGTGACACTAATAAATAAACTTTAAACAGTGCATCTTCTTCTATGTATAATTTTTAAAAATTCATTCATGGGACATGGGCATCTATTGCATTTATTGCTCATCCCTAATGGCCTGAGCGCAGTTGAGAGTCAACCGCATTGCTGTGGCTCTGGAGTCACAGGTAGGCCTGACCAGGTAAGGACGGCAGATTTCCTTCCTTAAAGGACATTAGTAAACCAGATGGGTTTTTCTGACAATCCTCCCAAAAGTAGGGGAGTCTAAAATGAGAGGGCATAGGTTTAAGGTGTGAGGGGAGAGATAGAAAAGGGTCCAGAGGATCAATTTTTTCACACAGAGGGTGGTGAGTGTCTGGCACAAGCTGCCAGATGTAGTAGCAGAGGCGGGTACAATTTTGTCTTTTAAAAAGCATTTAGACAGATACATGGGTAAGATGGGTATAGAGGGGTATGGGCCAAACGTGGGCAATTGGGACTAGCTTAGGGGTTTAAAAAAAAAGTGGCGGCATGGACAAGTTGGGCCGAAGGGCCTGTTTCCATGCTGTAAACCTCTATGACTCTATAATTAACAATGGTTTTGTGGTCATCAATAGATTCTTAATTCAAAATATTTTTTATTGAACTCAAATTCCACCAACTACCGTGCTGGGATTCAAACTCAGGGCCCCAGAACATTTGCTGAGTCCTGGACTAATGGTTTAGTGATAATACCATTAGGCCATTGCCTCCCCATGACTAAATAGCTAACATGCTGCCTTTGCAAAGTTGTGAATATTTAACCTGACCACATTTTCTTTATCTGTGCAAATTAATATAGGAAACTGATTCACCATTCCAGGCTATCTGAGTTTGAAGGCTTCTTTGACCACTGGATACTCCTGGGTACTGACAACAATCTGATTTTTATTTCATGCATTAATGCATGACTGCCACAATGCAATGCCAGTTGGTTGGGGGCCAACTTTATTCCTGGTGCCATGCCCCTAGGGAAGGCACTACCGGACTGTAGCTATGGCTGGCTGTACTGGGTAAACCAAGGCATTACCCTTAAAAATAGTGCCAGGCACCATTTCCTATCAGCAGCCACTCTGTTGAAGCCTTGTCCACACTGAGTACTCTTAGAAGACCACCTCGGGCCCACTGGCACTCTTGAAGCCTTCCGCTACTGGTGGGTACCATTGGATAGAGTTTACATTATTGAGGGGCGGCGTGGTGGCACAGTGGTTAGCACTGCTGCCTCACGGCACCAGGGTACCCGGGTTCGATTCCCTGCTTGGGCCACTGGCTGTGTGGAGTTTGCACGCTCTCCCCGTGTCTGAGTGGGTTTCCTCCCACAATCCAAGGATGTGCGGGTTAGGTGGATTGGCCATGCTAAATTTCCCCTTAGTGTCAGGGGGATTGGCTAGGGTAAATGCATGGGGTTATGGGGAAAGGGCCTGGGTAGGATTGTGATCGGTACAAACTCGATGGGCCGAATGGCCTCCTTCTGCACTGTAGGGATTCTATGATAATGATGATTGGGTTTTGAACTAACATCACAAATGCAATTTTAGTTTGATTGATATTTGTTGACTTTGACAGCCTCTTGAGGGATGACACTCATAGGGGTTATTTTACAGTAATACTGCGCGAGGTGAATATAACTCTGCTTGTCCAAATCAAAATAGTCCCATTTGTCTTTCAAGTTGACAAGGAGAGCAGTTGAAATAAAAAAAAACAGAAAATGCTGGCAATGCATAGAAGGACTGTCAGCCACTGTAAAGGGAAAAGAATGGTTAAAGTTCTGGTTATAGAACCACCCCCCCACACGTCCCCGTCCCCCCCCCCCAACCCCCCCACGTCCCCCCCCCCAACCCCCCCACGTCCCCCCGTCCCCCCCCACTCCCTCCACCCCCTCACTCCCCCCCAAGCCCATTAAGGTGATTATAGCGGAAAGGATAACCAGCCTTTTCTATTTGTGGATGCTGACAGGTTTGCTGCGGAATTATAATGTTTTATTTTTCTATTCTGGATCTCCAGCATTTAGCTTTCATCAGATCAGCTTGTCGAATTTGAACTCACGACCCATGCTGTGCTATTCCTAGCCACTAGGTGGTGTGCGACAGCAGGCACGGGTTGGTGTTTACCCTTCCCTGTTGTAACCCAGCCAGAGATTGAGGATTTATTATGGAAAGAAATGTGGCACAACCCCTTGCCCAACTGTTCAGTGGTACACCGATTCCGGGCAGACTGATAAGCTTTCAATCTCATGGATTGGAGAGCTGGATATAGCAAAACAAGTACGAAGTTTCAATCTGTCCCTCCCAAAAAATCTCCCCGCTTCCAGATACTAATTGTCAATGCTACTAAAAATGTAGGACTAGTCTTAACAATGAGGCATCAGCCCTTTCCAGAACTTCAGCTCACAGCAACAAACCAGCAAATAAGAAATAGGCACATGCAACAAATTGCATTTATATAGCACCTTTAAAATAGCAAAATATCCATAGGCGCTTCATACGAAAACAAATTAGACCAAACAACGGTGGCACAGCGGTTAGCACTGCTGCCTCACAGCACCAGGTATCCTGGTTCGATTCCCGGCTTGGGTCACTGTGTGGAATTTGCATGTTCTCCCCATGTCTGTGTGGGCTTCCTCCGGGTGCTCTGGTTTCCTCCCGCAGTCTGAAAGATGTGTTAGTTAGGTGCATTGACCTGAACAGGTGCTGGAGTGTGGCAACTAGGGGAATTTCACAGTAACTTCATTGCAGTGTTAATGTAAGCCTTACTTGTGACTAATGAATAAACTTTACTTTAAACTTTTCAATTGGCACTTAAGAAGGAGACGTTAGGATAAATTTTAAGGATTGTCTTAAAGTCGCCGAGAGAGAGGTGGAGAGACTTAGGGATGTAATTCTAGAGCTTAGGGCCGAGACTGCTGAAGTATGAATTTAAACAGGTGCCTGTGATATGAGAGATGGGCTGGTTGGACAGGCTGTCCTTAAATTCTGTGTCAGCCCACAGCTGAAAGCAACACCTAACAGATAAGTTAAGTTTATTTATTAGTGTCAATGTAAGTCAGCTTACATTAACACTGCAATGAAGTTACTGTGAAAATCCCCGAGCCGCCACACTCTGGCACCTGTTCTGCTACACTGTGGGAGAATATAGCATGGCCAATGCGCCTAACCAGCACGTCTTTCGGACTGTGGGAGGAAACTGGAGCACCTGGAGGAAACCCACGCAGACACAGGGAGAACGTGCAAACTCCACACAGACAGTTACCCAAACCGGGAATCAAACCCGGGTCCTTGGCGCTGTGAGGCAGCAGTGCTAACCACTGTGCCACCTGCAGACATAATATAGTTCCATTTTTTATAAATTGATGGTGAATCCATCAAATGGTAATTTTAAGTAAATTAATTTCTTAGCATCACTTAGCTACTGTGCTGGTTGTACTGAGTCAACCACACCTTATTCCCTGCCTCTGTTGAGGCATGATGCGGAGATGCCGGCGTTGGACTGGGATAAACACAGTAAGAAGTTTAACAACACCGGGTTAAAGTCCAACAAGTTTATTTGGTAGCAAATGCCATTCGCTTTCGGAGCGTCCACTCCATCTGACGAAGGAGCAGCGCTCCGAAAGCTAATGGCATTTGCTACCAAATAAACCTGTTGGACTTTAACCTGGTGTTGTTAAAACTCTTACTCTGTTGAGGCAGACATGTTAGTGACATTTAAGACTTATCTGGATGGACACATGAACAGGTGGGGAATGGAGGAATACAGGTGGTTGGTCTCGATATGACAACGTGACCCGTGCAGGCTTGGTGGGCCGAAGGGCCTGTTCCTGTGCTGTACTATTCTTTGTTCATTGTTCCAGAAATAGGAGTACATTTCAGGGAGTGGGAAGCAGTGGCATGATTAGAAGAATGAGAGATACACCTAGAAATTGTGTGTCAACCCCAGTATTTAGCTTACTTGGGAAATAAAGCAGAATAATCTGGCTCCTGCCCACTAATACTGATTGCTTTTTTCCTCATTTTTCACTGCTCTGGAAGAGATTCTTAGGAGGCTACTGTTGCACCCGGTGGGATTGCTGGTTGTGTACATTAATGTTTCATCTGATTAAAATCTGTTAATTGCCATCATTAGTAATAATTCCTGCACCTGTCACTTTGCAAATGTGCTTGTTGAATGTTCACTCAGTCAGCCATCGCTTCATAAGTAGCACTCTCGCCACTGAGTCAGAAGGTTTTGAGTTTAATTCCCACTCCAGGACCTGAACTTAAAACGCTACACTCAGTGAGGGAGTGCTGCACTGTTAGACGTGCTGCCTGACTGATGAGACGTCTGTCCTCTCAAGTGGATCTAAAGATCCCCATGGCCCTATTATGAAGAGGAGCAGGAGAGTTATCCCTGGTGAGCTGTCCAATGTTTACTCCTCAATCAACATCTTGAAAACACATATGATCTGGTCATTGCCATATTGGCGTTTGTGGGAGCTTGCTGTGTGAAAATTAGCTGCCACATTTCCTACCTTATACAGTGACTACACTTCAAAAGTGCCTTATTGGCTATGAAGTACTTTGAGATATCTGGTGGCACAGTGGTTAGCACTGCTGCCTCACAGCACCAGGGACCAGGGTTCGATCCCCGGCTTGGGTCACTGTCTGTATGGAGTCTGCATGTTCTCCCAGTGTCTGCGTGCGGGTGCTCCGGTTTCCTCCCACAATCCAAAGATGTGCGGGTTAGGTGGATTGGCCATGCTAAATTGCCCCTTGGTGTTAGGGGTACTAGCCAGGGTAAATGTATGGGGAGAGGGTGGGATTGTGGTTGGTGCAGACTCGATGGGCCAAATGACCTCATTCTGCACTGTAGGGATTCTATGAGAAGTCCTGTGGTCATGAAGGGCTCTATATAAATGCAAAATTTTACCTTTTTATTGCCTGGATTATAGAATTACATAGCACAGAAGGAAACCATTTGGTCTGTGCTGTCTCTTTAAGGACTATTCAATTAGTCCCACCCCCCTGCTTTTTCTCCATAGCCCAGTAAATATTTCCCTTTCAAGTATTTATCCAATTCACTCTGAAAGTTATTACTAAGTCTATTTTCAGCACCCTCTCTGGCCAAGCATTCCAGATCATTGTAACCTGCCATGTAAAGAAACAAAATCCACATGGCCCCTCTGGTTTTTTTGCCAGTTACCTGGAATCTGCGTCCTCCAGTTAATGACCCTTCTGAAGTTGATGAAAACACTTCAAGATTTTGAATACCTCTTTCAAATCTCCCCTTCACCTTCTTTGCTCCAAGGGGAACAATTCTAGTTTCTCCACATAACTATAGTCCTCCATTTCTGGTACTTCTCCAGTGAATCCCCTCTGCTTGTTTTGCAAGGCCCTTACATCCTTCCTAAAGTATGGTGCTCAGAACTGGTCACAACACTCCATGTGGGGCCTAACCTGTGAACGAAAGTATATACTCTGAATATTATCAAAAAGGTGAAAAATTAGGAACAGTGGCATTCCAAAGAAATGTAGGTGTCCATGTACACTGATCACTACAGTGCAGAAGGAGGCCATTCGGCCCTCTGAGCCTGCACTCACAACAGTCCTGCCCACGCCCTATCCCCATAACCCGTATTTCCCCTGCTAATCTCCCTGACACTAAGAAGTAATTTAGCGTGGCCAATCCACCTAACCTGCGTATCTTTGGACTGTGGGGAGGAAACCGGAGCATTCGGAGGAAACCCATGCAGACATGGGGAGAACATGCAAACTCCACATGGACCCAAAGCCAAAATTGCACCCGGATCCCTGGCGCTGTGAGGCAGCGGTGCTAATCACTGTGTCACTATGCCCCAAAATGTAATAGTCAGGTTCATACAATAATCAAGTAGACTGATGCAATGATTGCCTTTAGAAATGGTTGGCTAATGTATAAGGGGAACATAAAGCTTTGTGAAAGCTACAAAGTCCAGGTTAGGCTGCACCTGGTGAACTGTGTACAGTTCTGTGTACTGTACTTTGGAAAGCCTTAAAAGGAATAAAGTACAGATTCTCCAGAATGTTGCCAGGCCTCCAATAGTTAGATTATGTGCAGAGATTATGCAAACTCTTTCTATTTACTGGAATTCTCAAAGATTAATGGGGGATTTAATTGAGTTTTTTTTAATGGAATTGAACGACAGATGAAGAAAACTTTTTTTCAGCTGGTGGGGAGTCCAGGACCGGACTTTACCCGTCCCACCCGCCACAGGAATCGTAGCAGGGGGGCTGTGGGGGGAGGAGGGGAGTGTGCAGGGGGTGGGGGTGCGCAGACCATGCCACCCACCCCCCCTCCCCCCCCCCCTCCCCCGCCCCCCGCACCTTGGCAGGTTTAATGGCTGAATGGACCAAAAGGTCATTTTTCTGCTGGCGCAAAAATGATGGTGGGATCTTCTGCTCCTGCCCACTATGGTGGGTCACAATGCCCACCTGAGGTCAGTGCATTGACCACGGGTGGCACTTTCCAGTTTGGGGTGAGCGCAGCCGGAAAATCCCACCCTTGGGCAAGTTTCAAAATCAAAGCCAGACCATTCAGGAGAGAAGTTAGAAAATCATTCCCACAAGTATGGTAGAAATGAGGAACTCTCTCCTAAAAAATACACAAGATGCTGGGCGGAACTTTCCAGTACCCACCTTGGCGGATTTGATGGCGGAATGGGGGGAGCTGGTGGGGGGGAGGGGGGGGAGGGGGGGGGGGACAAATTGTGGTGGGAGCCAAAGGGTCATTTTCCTGCTGGCGTAAAAATGATGGTGGGATCTTGTGCTCCTGCCCACTATGGTGGGTCACAATGCCCGCTTGAGGTCAGCACCAACCCAATTTGCATTCCATTAATTGGATGCAGATAAAGGCCGACTGGAATTGTCCTTGCCATCAGTGGGAAATCCCACCAGTCCAGAATAACGTGGTGTGTACATATCAGCACATACATGAAGAATGCCTGAGGCACCTCCGGAGTACGGGATGGAAACTACCAGCAACTGTGGACCATGAAACATGCAGTAGTGGGTGTGGGAGCATATATCAGGTGGATCTTCCAGCTTCAGTGTCTTTAAGGTCCACTTTCCAGCCCCAGAATGTTCCTGGAGGTCCATCTTCTTTCTTCAGAGTGTCCCCGGGGGCTTGTCTTCTATCTTCAATCGTGGGCCAGTTACGTCCAGATGGCTTTTAAAAATGGCGCCAGGATATGATGTCAGAGCGTGAGCCACCCAGCCTGTCCTGCCTCGCAAAACGTTGCAAACCCCCTCAATGTATATTTAATGTGGTTGGGGTCACACATTCTGCTGTGAATTCCCAGCGACCTCTGTGGTGGGAAATAATCCGTGTTTCCGACCCCCGCTACAGGACGTAGTCCCGGAATGAAAATTCCTGCTTCAATTAATAATTTCAAATCTCAGACTGATAGATTATATACAGACAAGGGGAGGAAAGGATAGAGAGCCAAGGCAGGTGAACAGAGTTAAGATACAGATCAGCTATGATCTTGTGGGACTGGCTCGAGGAGTTGAAAGGTTCATCCCAAGCGGCATTGTTTAATACGGCAGATCCCAAATGTTGTAGGTTCCAAAAGAGTCTATTTTGCAATTTTCCTCACTGTAACTCTGCCTGTTTTTCATAAAAGGAAGTAATCACTTGTGCCACCTGCCCGATCAAACTCATCATTTTCCATCCAATCTTAGCTGATGGGGATGTTGTAAACATACAACCACACACACCCAACCTCATAGTCCTCTGCTGCATCCCATGCTATGTCTACTATGTAAGAAGTCTCACAACACCAGGTTAAAGTCCAACAGGTTTATTTGGTAGCAAATACCATAAGCTTTCGGAGCATTGCTCCTTCGTCAGATGGAGTGGAAATCTGCTCTCAAACCAAAAGCTTATGGTATTTGCTACCAAATAAACCTGTTGGACTTTAACCTGGTGTTGTGAGACTTCTTACTGTGTTCACCCCAGTCCAACGCCGGCATCTCCACATCATGTCTACTATGGACATGGTGCATGTGGCACAGTGGTCAGCACTGCTGCCTCACAGCGCCAGGGACTTGGATTCGATTCCCAGCTTGGGTCACTGTCTGTACAGAGTCTGCGCATTCTCCCCGTGTCTGCATGGGTTTCCTCTGGGTGCTCTGGTTTCCTCCACAATCCAAAGATGTACAGGTTAGGTGGATTGGCCGTGCTAAATTCTCCCTCGGTGTACCCGAACAGGTGCCGGAGTGTGGTGACGAGGGGATTTTTACAGTAACGTCATTGCAGTGTGAATGTAAGCCTACTTGTGACTAATAAATAAACGTTCCTTTTTACTGTACGGCGAAACATTCCCCTGTGGCCTCGGCAATGCGCTAACAGCTTTTAAACCCGTTGAAACTCAGGAAAATCACGATTGGAGTATAGATTTCACTGCACCAGCAACACAGGGCCAGAGAAGTTACTTAGCTGCAGCAAGTCAGAGGGATCGGGATACATAGCCCTCCCTATTGCTAAGTGGGAGGAGGAGTGGATAGGAACATCCATAAATCATATTTCAGTATCTCGCTTTTTTCTAAGGCAGGGTGGAAACATGAAAAATAGCAAGAGCCCAGCTGCAAATCAGTCATCTTAAATCTGTTTCTCACCGTCTGAATACATCTTTTCATGCATTGTAACTAAGAAATGATTAAATCTTAATAGAATTCTCTCGCAGCAGGATTGTCAGTTGTCATTGGGAAACCCGTTATGAGTGATTATAATGATGATTCATATGAGAAGAGACTGAGGGAAGGAACAAAGGTGTCCTTTAAATTTCAAAACAAAAGTAAAGTTGGTTTCTCTAGGATTAAGTTAACCCTGAACTCCCTTTTTTTTCTCTAATTTTATTGGTGCTATTTTTGTGGCAGCACGGTGGCCCAGTGGTTAGCACTGCTGCCTCACAATGCCAGGGACCTGGGTTCGATCCCGGCCTCGGCTCACTGTCTGGGTAGAGTTTGCACATTATCCCCGTGTCTGCGTGGGTTTCCTCTGGGTGCTCGGGTTTCCTCCCACAGTCCAAAGATGTGCGGGTTAGGTGGATTGGTCATGCTAAATTGATCCTAGTGTCAGGGGATTTAGCAGGGTAAATATGTGGGGTTGTGGGAATAGGGCCTGGGTGGGATTGTGGTCGGTGCAGACTCAATGGGCCAAATGGCCTCCTTCTGCACTGCAAGGATTCTATGAAATGGTACCTACAATACAACGGTGACTATACTTCAAAAGTGCTTCATTTGCTGTAAAACACACTGGGGCATCTCAGGATTGTGAGAGGTGCTATATAAATGCAAGTTTTTCTTTGGTACCACTCTCGCCTCTGGAATCAGAAATCATGTTACTCAAGTCCCCCTCCCAAGATCGAAGCTGACTCTTTAGCACAGTATTTATCGAGAGATGCCATCTTTCAGATGAGTCTGTGGCTCTATAAACCTGTCATGTTGGACAGAAAAGATCCTGTGACACTATTCAAAGAAGAGGGCATCCTCCTTAATTTTTCAGTTAATATTTACCCCTCAGCTCAAAGGACTGAATCACATGATTTCGTGATTCTCATTGCTGTTTATATGTTATAGATTTACCATGGGCAGGATTTTCCGGCCACTCCTGCCAGTGGGATCTTCCAGTCCAGCTGAAAGTGAACTCCCATGGTGCGCTCCACGGTGGTGGGATGGATAAGCCACGCAAAACGCCGTAGGCATCGGTGAGACTGGAAGATTCTGCCCGCAGCCAATGGCGAGCTGTCTCCATCGCTGGGGGCTGGAAAACCCCCACCCAGTGTCTAAACTTGACAAAACTACTTAATTGACTGCAAGCGGTCTGGACAATACAGAGGATGTGAAAGTGGCTATATAAATGCAAGTTCTCTCTTTTTTTCAGAATGTGTAACATGGTTGTCAGTGAGAATCATAGAAACATAGAATCCCATTTGGCCCATCGAGTCTGCACCGACCACAATCCCACCCAGGCCCTATTCCCGTAACCCCACATATTTACCCTGCTAATCCCCTGACACTAAGGGAACAATTTAGCACGGCCAATGCACCTAACCTGCACGCACATCTTTGGACATAATTACATATTATACAGCTCATTCAATTTACTGCAACAGGCAAACAAACCTACACACAACAGCTCTATTGTTTTCCCAATTTGATCTTGAAGCCCTCTGGGAAATACTGGGAAATAATGACCTCTCGTACAACTGGATGCATCACATTGCTTCTTGCTCAGTGGGTATCTCTCTTGCCTCTGGCTTGCAAGGTTCTGGGTTCACGTCCCATCCCGGAGCTTGGGCACTAAAATCAAGCCTAACGCTCCAGTGCGGTGCTTCAGGGAGGCTCTAGATGCGATGTTAAATGGAAGCCCCATCTGCCTGTTTGGGCAGATGGAAAAGATCCCATGATACTATTTCAAAAGAGAGCAGGGCCATTCTCCCCGGTGGCCCGGCCAATATTTATCCCTCAATCAACATCAGAAAAACAGGTTATCTAGTCATGATCATATTGCTGTTTGGAGAAGCTTCCAGTGCACCAAATGGACTGCTGCCTTTCCTACATTGCAACAGTGACTACGGTGCAAAGGTACACCACTGACTGTAAAGCACTTTGAGACATCCAGTGGTCATGAAAAGCACCATACAAACGCCATTCTTCCTTTTTAATCAAACACCCTGATTACATAAATCTTAGAATCATAGAATCCCTACAGTGTAGAGAGGGGCCATTCAGCCCATCGAGCCTGTACCGACAACAATTCCACCCTATCCCTGTAACCCCACGTATTTACCCTGCTAATCCCACTGACACTAAGAGCAAGTTAGCATGGCCAATCCACCTAACCTGCACATCTTTGGAGTGTGGGAGGGTACAGGAGCACTCAGATATAACCCATGCAGACATGGGGAGAACGTGCAAACTCCACACAGACAGTTACCCAAGCTGGGAATTGACCCCAGGTCCCTGGTGCTGTGAGGCAGCAGTGCTAACCACTGTGCCGCCCTTGTTTTGTTCTTCCAGTTCTAGAATTAAGATTGAAGCAACCATGGAATGACCAATTGATTCATTTAGTGAGCTCTATGCCACCCATTCAATTTTCTGAGGTAAAGTTCGATTAAACAAAACATTGATTTTTAAAGGCAATCAAAGTGCCAGCTGGTTTCATCTATCTATGTTACTTATGCGCACCCTGTTTCTCTCGCACCAGTCAGCAACCATAGTAGACCATGTGGCCTATGATGCATTTAATCATCTCAATCTATAGCTGCCTCTCTCATCAAGTCCCAGTGATGCATCCTCCGACACTTTGCACCAACTATCCCTTCCATTTCTCCTTCCGCTTATATTTCTTGTTCCCATGGGTTCAGTTATTTATGTTTCATGGGACTAAAGGTTTAGGAAGATCTAATTTATGTAATATCTGAAAATATTGGTGCTAAATTTGCCCATGGCACCAAGATAGACAGGAGAGTAAGCTGTCACGAGGAGGTAGAGAGTCTGCAAAGGAATATAGACAGGTTAAGTGAATGGGCAAAGATTTGGCAGATGGAGTATAACTTGGGGAAACATGAACATGAACAGGAAGAATAGAAAAGCAGTACAATTAAAATGGAGAGTGCTTGCAGGATTCAGTGGTACAGAGGAATCTGAGTGTCCTCGTACAAATCACATAAAGTTAATATGCAGGTACAGTAAGTGATTAGGAAGGCAAATGGAATGTAGGTGTGACTCTGTCTATATTTCCTGCTGCCTCAGAAAAGCAGCCAGCATAATCAAGGACCCCATGCACCCCGGACATTTTCTCTTCCACCTTCTTCCATCAAGAAAAAGATACAAAAATCTGAGGTCATGTACCAACCGACTCAAGAACAGCTTCTTCCCTGCTGCCATCAGAGTTTTGAATAGACCTACCTTATATCAAGTTGATCTTTCTCTACATCCTAACTATGACTGTAACACTGCATTCTGTACCCTCTCCTTTCCTTCTCCCCTATGTATTCTATGAACGGTATGTTATAGTTCACCAAAGTGTTTTATGGAGCCCACCTGGATCATAAGTTTTGCATCTTGAATTTGGCTAGGATAAGCATGATAGGTTTCACTTCAGGTATGATTCAAATGACCCACTAAGGAGCTTTTATCAAACAACGTTTATTTAATAACATAGTTAACATGTACAGTAAGAATATTAGCAATAACTTCTATCAATTACAAACAACACCAAAACAACCAGTAATGCATAACCCTTAATGAATATAGGAGCTGTCCCAATCAAACACAGGGAAGTTGTTCTGACTTCAAACTGTTCTGAGTCTATCCAGAGAACTGCAGACTTCATCCCAAGGACTCAATTCCAGTATCACGTGAGCATTAATCTATGCTGTATTAAACCTGTTTGAAGGGTCTTATTTATAGGATTGGTTGTGATTTTAAAAAAACATCTCTCAAAGGTGCACTAACGTGACAGGTATACTTTGTCTGTATAACGCGCAAGAAACAATACTTTTCACTGTATCCCAATACATGTGACAATAATAAATCAAATCAAATCAAATTAAATCAAAAGAGTAGAATATAAAAGTGGGGAAGTTTTACTGCAGCTGTACAAGGCCTTGGTGTGACCACATCGAGAATACGTGTACATCTTGATCTCATTATTTGAAAAAAAGATGTAATTGTGTCAGAAGCAGTTCAGAGAAGGTTTATTTGACTCATTCCTGGGATGAAGGGCTGATCTTATGAAGAGAGATTGAACAGGTTGGGCCTATTCCCATTGGAGTTACGAAAAACGGGAGGTGATCTTATTGAAACATATGAGATCTTGAGTGCGTGCGTGTGCGCGTCTGTGCGTGTGTGCGTGCATGTGTGCGTGCATGTGTGTGTGCGTGCGTGTGCGCGTCTGTGCGTGTGTGCGTGCATGTGTGTGTGCGTGCGTGTGTGCGTGCATGTGTGTGTGCATGCTTGGGAGACACAGTTTAAGAATAACTCAGAGATGAAGAGAATTTTTTTCTCTTAGAGTAATTCTCCTCCCCAGAAGGAAGTGGAGGTTGAGTCTTAAGATTTAATTCAAGGCTGAGTTAGACAGATTTTGGTAGACAAAAGAGTTGAGGTTTATGGAGGGGCTTGGGGTGGAGAGGGGGGGAGTGGGTGCCGGGGGGTGGCGTTCCAGACAGGAGAGGGGAGGTAAGATCACAACCAGATCAGGCATGATGTTACTGAATGGTGGTGCAGGCCTGATGGGCCGAATGGCCAACTCCTGGTCCTAAGTCCTTCATTCTTATGATCTCTACATTTTCCCTCATTACTCAATAGAGCCTAGATCTGCTAATGATGAAGCGGCACGGATACAGATCTTTTCAAGTTGCCAGAACAGTTCCATTTAAACAAATTCAATCCTGTACTTGGAATGGAAATTGAGCTTCAAAGGCTCAGCCTGTAAATCTTTTCCTTTGATAATGGTGAAGGCTAAATAAGATACAATAGTAACATTAATCAAACAAGAGAAGGCCAGAGGCTCTGAAGCAATAAAATCAGAAGCAAGATGCAAGTATATTCATTGTTTATTCAGAAGAGAGGGAGAGGAGGCTGTAAATAACAGAAAAGATTGGAGTATAATCCACAGTTCTTTTTGATATAGGACTTGTGCTAAGACTGACAGCTCCTATAAACTGAGGATCTCCCTTTGTTGGTTGAAAGCTGTGCATAACAATAACTTCACACTTCAGTTATTAAGATTAAGCTTCGGAACAAACAAATTCCAATGCAAAGTAGTGTGAGGCTACCTCCTCCAGTGCTTTGACCCTGGACATTAGGCTGCATTTACACCTTGGCTAAATGTCAGTGTATATCGAAGCAACTTCACCGGGGCTATAGTTATGTTGTGAATAGCAGAAGTGCCCTAACCATTCCCAGAAGCAACCCCAACATTGGGTTTTCAGTATTTCTATTTGACTCTGGGAAAACAGAGTTAACGTTGAGAACCGTGGGTGTTTCAAGAGTGTACTGTGTACTTTGAAGCCAAAAGAAGCTTTTGCAGTTAACAGCTGGCTCTGATCAATGCTGAGAACCAAAGTTAAGTGAGGCTGAATAGGTTAGGCTTTGCTGACAAAGAGATTTCCAAGGCTAACTATTCCTTATCTTGTCCTGTCTTCCAATTGCTATTTAAGTCTAGACAATGTGAAATGGGTTTTCAAAACATGGACAGGCCTGGTTTTTCTCAATTAATTAAAAAAATGCACTCATCGTAAGTACTTGACATGGCCCCCTCGAAGGTATTGTCACCAAATAAGGGAATCCTTGAATCAAAATACTTGTTGAAATAAAATTGAAGGAGTTTAAGAATCATTAGTGTAAAAGATGGAGGGATCAGGGAAACAAAGATGCTGAACAGGAAAGATAGATAACTGCCTTTTGATAGAGACATGGTAAATCATTCTGAGGAATTAAAGGTTTGTCATATGAGGAGTGGTTGAGGAGTCTGGGTCTATACTCGATGGAGTTTAGAAGGGTGAGGGGAGATCTAATTGAAACTTACAGAATACTGAGAGGCATAAGAACATAAGAACATAAGAAATAGGAGCAGGAGTAGGCCATCTAGCCCCTCAAGCCTGCTCCGCCATTCAATAAGATCATGGCTGATCTGATAGTGGGTTCAATTCCACTTACCCGCCCGCTCCCCATAACCCTTAATTCCCTTAATGGTTAAAAATCTATCATTCTGTGAATTAAACACATTTACCGAGGTAGCCTCTACTGCTTCATTGGGCAGAGAATTCCAAAGATTCACTACTCTCTGGGAGAAGAAGTTCCTCCTCAACTCTGTTCTAAATTGACTCCCCCGTATTTTGAGGCTATGCCCCCTAGTTCTTGTTTCCATTGTAAGTGGAAATAACCTCGCTGCTTCTACCCTGTCTAGCCCCTTCCTTATCTTATATGTCTCTATAAGATCTCCCCTCAACCTTCTAAACTCCAATGAGTACAGACCCAGTCTACTCAATCTCTCCTCATAAGCTAACCCCCTCATCTCCAGAATCAACCTGGTGAACCTTCTCTGTACCCCCTCCAAAGCTAATATATCCTTTCTTAAATAAGGGGAGCAAAATTGTACACAGTACTCTAGTTGCGGCCTCACCAGTACCCTGTACAGTTGCAGCATGACCTCCCTGCTTTTATACTCCATCCCTCTCGCGATAAAGGCCAACATTTGATTTGCCTTCTTGATTACCTGCTGCACCTGCAAACTGAGTTTTTGTGATTCATGCACAAGGACCCCCAGGTCCCTCTGCACAGTAGCATGTTGTAATTTTTCATCGTTTAAATAATAGTCCATTTTACTATTATTCCTTCCAAAGTGGATAACCTCACACTTACCAACGTTATACTCCATCTGCCAGATCCTTGCCCACTCACTTAGCCTATCCAAATCTCTCTGCAGACTCTCCGTGTCCTCCACGCAATTTGCTTTCCCACTCATCTTTGTGTCATCTGCAAACTTTGTTACCCTATACTCGGTCCCCTCCTCCAGATCGTCTAAGTATATGGTAAATAGTTGAGGCCCCAGCACCGATCCCTGCGGCACGCCACTAGTCACTGATTGCCAACCGGAAAAGCACCCATTTATTCCGACTCTCTACTTTCTGTTAGATAGCCAATCCTCAATCCACGCTAACACTTTACCCTGATCTCCGTGTACCTTTATCTTATGCAGCAACCTTTTGTGAGGCACCTTATCGAACGCCTTCTGGAAATCTAAATACACCACATCCACCGGTTCCCCTCTGTCAACCGCACTCGTTATATCCTCAAAGAATTCCAGTAAATTAGTCAAACATGACTTTCTCTTCATGAATCCATGCTGCGTCTGCTTGATTGATCCATTCTTTTCCAGGTGTCCTGCTATTTCTTCCTTAATGATAGATTCCAGCATTTTCCCAACTACGGATGTTAAGCTAACCAGCCTGTAGTTACCTGCCTTTTGTCTACCTCCTTTTTTAAACAGTGGCGTTACATTAGCTGTTTTCCAATCGGCTGGCACCTCCCCAGAGTCCAGTGAATTTTGATAAATTACAACTAATGCATTTGCTATTACTTCTGCCGTTTCTTTTAGTACCCTGGGATGCATTCCATCCGGACCAGGGGACTTCATAGAAATCATAGAAACCCTACAGCACAGAAAGAGGCCATTCGGCCCATCGAGTCTGCACCGACCACAATCCCACCTAGGCCCTACCCCCACATCCCTACATATTTACCCACTAATCCCTCTAATCTACGCATCTCAGGACACTAAGGACTTGTCTACATTTAGTCCCATTAGCCTACCCAGCACTACCTCTTTAGTAATAGTGATCGTTTTAAGGTCCTCACCCCCTACAGTCCCATGACCGTCAATTTTTGGTAAGCTATTTGTGTCCTCCACTGTGAAGACCGACACAAAAAACTTGTTTAAGGTCTCGGCCATTTCCTCGTTTCCTATTATTAAATCCCCCTTCTCATCTTCTAAGGGACCAACATTTACTTTAGCCACTCTTCCGTTTTATATATTTGTAAAAACTTTTACTATCAGTTTTTATATTTTGTGCTAGTTTACTTTCATAATCTATCTTTCCTTTCTTTATTGCTTTCTTAGTAGTTCGTTGGTGTTTTTTAAAGCCTTCCCAATCTTCTAGTTCCCCACTAATTTTGGCCACTCTGTACGCATTGGTTTTTAATTTGATACTCTCCTTTATTTCCTTAGTTATCCATAGATAGAGTAGACCTGGAGAGGATGTTTCTACTAGTGGGAGAGTCTAGAACCCGAGTGCACAACCTCAGAGTGAAGGGATGCTCATTTAAAACCGAGATGAGGAGGAATTTCTTCAGCCAGAGGGTGATGAATCTGTGGAACTCAGTGCCACAGAGGGCTGTGGAGGAGATGTTATTGAGTGTCTTTAAGACAGAGATAGATAAGTTTTTGATCAAGGGGATCAATGGTTATGGGGACAAGGCAGGAGAATGGGAATGAGAATTATATCAGCCATGATTGAATGGCGGAGCAGACTCAGTGGGCTGAATGGCCTAAGTCTGTTCCCATATCTTATGGTCTTATGGTTTTATGAACCATTATGGAATGCAATACAAACTGGACAACATTCAGCATTTGTGCCACAAATGTGCTGGGCACTAACTATCTCCAACAAGGGAGAACCTAAACACTGTCCTTTGACATTCAAAAGCACAACCGTCAGCGAATTTTCCATCATCAATGTCCCTGTCATTGATCCGGATCCTAACTGCACCAGCCACATAAATACCATGGATCAAACAGCAGGCCAGAGGCTGGGAATTCTACAGCGAATGACCAATTCTTGACTCCTCCATACCTTTCCACCATCGACAAGGCACAGGTCAGGCATGTGCTGGAATAAACTCCACATGACTGGACGACTGCAACTGCAACAATGTTTAAGATGATTTGCAACATCCAGGACAAAGCAGCCTGCTTGATTTTCAGTCCATCAACTGATTCACTCTCTCCACTACAGATTGCTGGATGTAAACTGTCACAATGATGCCCTTATATCAAATATTATTTATTAATTCATTGGCCGGAACCAGGAATTGGACTTTTAGAAAGACAAGCTTTTTGAAACATACTAAAGTGATTTCAACCTACATCAAGCTGGCCAACACTAGTTTACATTTCTGTAGATTCTACATTCCAACACTATGGCGAGAAGACAGCTAGTCTGTGAAATGCATCATAGAAAATGGCACCCCCTGGTGTTTGTTTACGATCTTCCTTCCTGCCCTATCAACCTATGAAAGTCAACTGCAGTATTCAACAGCTAATGACAAACTATTCAAAGGTTAATTGCTTGGACAAAAAGAACTTGATTTTTATGATAGCTCTCCAGACAGCTAATCAAGTTATAACTGGAATAGACAATTATGTTTGAGTAACGGGCAATCGTCCCAAGGCTTTCGTGTAGTTTTAGCATGTTATTCCCTCAGAAGAATTGGACTAGCAGCTGAGCTGAGTGGAACTCCTGCTCTTTCTCTCTACCTGACTTCCAAGCTTAGACACTGTCCACTAATTTGACGTTGTCTCCATTGTGCAGTGGACAGAGAATTTCTAAAGAAAGAATTCCATTCCACAGTAACGTCTCCAGAGGGAGAGAAAACCCAGCGGCAGCTTTAAGCCATTTTGGAACTGAACTGAAAGCAAGACCACTGGATTCTACCTGAAGCCGATTGAGGCTACAAACTGTGAACTTCTTTTATTCTTAGTGACTCTGATTTAGCCAATCTTCCTCCCCTTACTCGATCATTTGTATTTGTGTGTGTGGGGGTGCGTTTGTGTGCAGAAGTCAGACCATATCTTATTATTTTACTGATGTTGTTTTAAGCACAAAATAGGTTGACATCCTTCATTGATAGACTCAAGAAATTCTACCTGATTGGTTTGTTTATGATCATAGCGTGTAGCAGTTCCTCAATTGGTAAGTATGACCTTAAAAATATCCTTGTTGCAGTCAAACAAGGACAGGGAAAAAAGTGAAGCCATTTGCCCCATGTTTTTGAGGAAGAGAAGGTGTTACAGGCTAATAGGCTGGAGGAAATAGATGCTCGAAGGGAGGATGTACTGGCAGTTTTGAATAAACTGAAGGTCGATAAGTCCCCTGGGCCTGATGAAATATATCCTAGGATTCTTTGGGAGGCAAGGGATGAGATTGCAGAGCCTTTGGCTTTGATCTTTGGATCCTCACTGTCCACGGGGATGGTGCCAGAGGACTGGAGAGTGGTGAATGTTGTTCCTCTGTTTAAGAAAGGGAATAGAAATGACCCTGGTAATTATAGACCGGTTAGTCTTACTTCGGTGGTTGGTAAATTGATGGAAAAGGTCCTTAGGATGGGATTTATGACCATTTAGAAAGATGCGGATTAATCCGGGATAGTCAGCACGGATTCGTGAAGGGCAAGTCGTGCCTCACAAATTTGATTGAATTTTTTGAGGAGGTAACTAAGTGTGTTGATGAAGGTAGGGCAGTTGATGTCATATACATGGATTTTAGTAAGGCGTTTGATAAGGTCCCCCATGGTCGGCTTATGATGAAAGTAAGGAGGTGTGGGATAGAGGGAAAGTTGGCCGATTGGATAGGTAACTGGCTATTTGATCGAAGACAGAGGGTGGTGGTGGATGGAAAATTTTCGGACTGGAGGCAGGTTGCTAGCGGAATGCCACAAGGATCAGTGCTTGGTCCTCTGCTCTTTGTGATTTTTATTAATGACTTAGAGGAGGGGGCTGAAGGGTGGATCAGTAAATTTGCTGATGACACCAAGATTGGTGGAGTAGTGGATGAGGTGGAGGGCTGTTGTAGGCTGCAAAGAGACATAGATAGGATGCAAAGCTGGGCTGAAAAATGGCAAATGGGGTTTAACCCTGATAAATGTGAGGTGATTCATTTTGGTAGGACTAATTTAAATGTGGATTACAGGGTCAAAGGTAGGATTCTGAAGACTGTGGAGGAACAGAGAGATCTTGGGGTCCATATCCACAGATCTCTAAAGGTTGCCACTCAAGTGGATAGAGCTGTGAAGAAGGCCTATAGTGTGTTAGCTTTTATTAACAGGGGGTTGGAGTTTAAGAGCCATGGGGTTATGCTGCAACTGTACAGGACCTTGGTGAGACCACATTTGGAATATTGTATGCAGTTCTGGTCACCTCACTACAAGAAGGATGTGGAAGCGCTGGAAAGAGTGCAGAGGAGATTTACCAGGATGCTGCCTGGTTTGGAGGGTAGGTCTTATGAGGAAAGGTTGAGGGAGCTAGGGCTGTTCTCTCTGGAGCGGAGGAGGTTGAGGGGAGACTTAATAGAGGTTTATAAAATGATGAAGGGGATAGATAGAGTGAACGTTCAAAGACTATTTCCTCGGGTGGATGGAGCTATTACAAGGGGGCATAACTATAGGGTTCATGGTGGGAGATATAGGAAGGATATCAGAGGTAGGTTCTTTACGCAGAGAGTGGTTGGGGTGTGGAATGGACTGCCTGCAGTGATAGTGGAGTCAGACACTTTAGGAACATTTAAGCGGTTATTGGATAGGCACATGGAGCACACCAGGATGATAGGGAGTGGGATAGCTTGATCTTGGTTTCAGATAAAGCTCGGCACAACATCGTGGGCCGAAGGGCCTGTTCTGTGCTGTACTGTTCTATGTTCTATGTTATCTGCTGGTAACAGTACCATCTACAGGATGCACTGTTTTAACAGTGGCCGGAATTCATGCCGGCAGGATTCTCTGGTCCCACCGGCAGCGCACCCCCGCCTGCGGGTTTCCCACCAGTGTGCGGTGATGTCAATGGGAATTCCCGTTGACAGTGGTGGGACGAGAGAATCCCGCCACTAGCAAACAACACGCCATCTCCCACTGGCGGGAAACATGCGGCTGGGATGCCGGAGAATCCTGCCCATAATGTCTTGTGGTGCAGTGATAGCGCCTCTACCACTGGACTAGGAGTTCCAGGTTCAGGTCCAATGCTAGGTCTTGTTGGCCACGGAAGGAAAGTTCATAACACGTGCTGATAATCAGCTTAGGAATCCTTCCATCACTATTCCCCAAAGGGAAAAGCAGTGTGGAAGATACGCTAAAAAAAAACCTGCCTTAACTATTCAAAACTTCTTCGATTACACTTCCTAAGTCCGCGACCTCGACCAGCTAGAAGGACAAAGGCAGCAGGTGCATGGGAACACCAGCACTGCAAGTTCCCCTCCAACATCCTGACTTGGAAATATATCAACATTCTTTCATTTGTCACTGGGTCAAAATCTTGGAACTCCCTCCCTAACAGTGCTGTAATCGTATCCTCGCCACACAGACTACAGCCATTGAAGAAGATGGCTCACCACCATCATCCTCTAAAAGGCAATTAAAGATGGACAATAAGTGACTGAGTCTTGCCAACGACACCCATATCCCATGAGTTAATAAAAAAAAGTATAATGTTCAGAAAAGTCCAGAAGGTTGATGATGCAGAGATAGGCAAACAACTCACTGTATCACATAACTATATCAGTTAAGTCACTAAGAATAGAAGCAATGTTAGAGCTACCAGGAAGGAACAGACAATGAATAAAGAGTTAGGAATTATTATGACAGCAGCTGGAGGTTCATCATGTCCAGTCCTGATGGGCAGCAAGGTGGCACAGTGGTTAGCACTGCTGCCTCACAGTGCCAGGGACCGGGTTCAATTCCGGCCTTGGGTGACTATGTGGGGTTTGCACATTCTACCCATGTCTGAATGGGTTTCCTCTGGGTGCTCCGGTTTCCTTCCACACTCCAAAGATGTGCAGATTAGCCGTGGCAAATTGATCCTTAGTGTCAGGGGGATTAGCTGGGTATATATGTGGGGTTACAGGGATAGGGCCTGGGTGGGATTATTGTTGGTGCAGACTCAATGGGCTGAATGGCTTCCTTCTATGATTCTATTCGAAGGTGGACCTATGCATTTGAGAATAAGGCGATAATCAAATTTAAACCAATCTTCCTCATTTTTTGTCCAAAGTAATATGAAGGATAACATCAACTTTGGAGAGCACAACTGGTGTTAAGTTGTTGCAATATACTTGCGCTGCATCTGTAATCTTAGCTAATAATTCCATCAAATAAAACGTCTGAATACTTTGAGTATACTTATTGTTTGATATTAAGATTGTAATTGTATTATTTTAAGTGTGTTGAAAAAATATCGGGTGGGAATTTCCTCCCCTTCTGTGGCGTGTTTCGCGGCAGTGGAGGCGGCGCAGCGCTCACCAGCTGCGGGGTCTTATGGTCCTACCGTTGTTGGTGGGACTTCCCGCTGAATGTACCCCTTGCTGCCGGGAAACCTGTGGTGGGAGTGCACCATCGGCAGGACCTTAAGATCCCTTTGGGGTAAATGGCAGAAAGATTTTGGTGATTGGGTGGGATTTTCCTCCCCCCTCCGCAGTGTGTTTCGTGGTGGTGGGAGACGGTACACCACTCACTGGTGGCGGGTTCTTCTGGTCCCACCATTGTCAATGGGGTTTCCTGTTAAACACACTCCTCACCGCTGGGGAACCTGTAAGATGCCGCTGGCGTAAACGGCAGCATGATTTCAGTGATCAGTTCATGATTTTATGTATTTATTTCCTGTTTGATGGTTAATATATGTAAGTATTGTATCTGTTGTATATATATATATATATGGCGCATTGATAGTAAAAATATTCATAAAATTTAACTGGTTAAGCTAAGATATATTCTTTAAGAAGTATCATAAGACTGTGTGGATTCTCTTTTGATTGATATCGTTATAGAATGTTTTACTGCTACTTTTGATTTTTCCCCTCATATTCTGTTATGGTTTCCCTCATTCTACTTCTAACTTCTGTTATTTTTTAATTTCCTCATATTTTCCTTTAGTTTCTTCAAGTAATGTATTCAATCCTCTTCTGCAAATTATTTCACTGTGATAAACATGTGGAAAGATAAAAGAAAGGCACACTTTTATCAATACTCATTTGTAACATTAGTATGATTGAGGGATATTAACAAGAAGCAGTTCTGATTTGCCTCGGGATCCAAGTGCTGCAAAATCTAATGTATTCATGCAGTGGAGAAAACTGCAGCACAATAGTTCAGAACAAAATCATTCCTTTGGAACTTCATCCTGGCATCCTCATGATCAAAGACTATCAATTTGCAACAATTATCAAGAAACCATGGAGGCGATTCTCCGAAAACAAAACTAAGGGCCCACCAGTTTTTTCCCATCCGTTTTTTGGGCGCACTTAGTTGTATTAATCTCTGGGACTCTGTGATTGACAGAGTCTGCCAGGAGTTCACACTGGTTTAAGTTTAAGTTTATTTTATTAGTGTCACAAGTAGGCTTACATTAACACTGCCATGAAGTTACTGTGAAAATCCCCTAGTTGCCAACTCCGGCGCCTGTTCGGGTACAGTGGGGGAGAATTTAGCGCGGTCAATTCACATAATCAGCACATCCTTTGGACTGTGGGAGGAAACCCACGCAGACATGGGGAGAACGTGCAAACTCCACACAGACAGTGGCCGAAGCCAGGAATCGAACCCGGGTTCCTGGCGCTGTGAAGCAGCTGTGCTAACCACTGTGCCGCCCACTGTGGTGGGGAGGGGGCAGAGTCAGAACCCGTCCGAGAAGCGGGCGCTGAGCGGGGCACTGCACATGCGCCGTCTGTGAGGATACCATCCCTGGTTTGTTAATGATGTGGAACTGTCAATTTCCAGATGGCCTGGGAGAGTTGCGATTGGCTGGACGCCGGTCGCGACTCCCGCTACATGTCCCCCACTGTCATCTTCCAGCCCACTGTGCTATTCGAGCAACTTAGCAGGCCAGGAGAATCACATCCCACATTGTTGATTTGTATAGAACTGAAGACTGGATTTTTGTACCTTCGTCCATATCGGAATGGAGGTGGGAATGATTTTAAAATGGTGGGTGGGACCTTATTCCAGAATTCTCATTGTATGGGATTTTTATGTCCCGGGATAAGGATGCGGGTAGCAAGGCTGCATGCAGCAATCCCACTCTTTCCCAAACCATTGCGGGAACAGAAATGACCGACCACAATTCCACCAAGGTCCTTTTCACATAATCCCACATATTTACCCTGCTAGTCCCCCTGACAGTAAGGGGCAATTTAGCATGGCCAATCAACCTAACCTGCACACCTTCGGACTGTGGGAGGAAACCAAAGCACCTGGAGGAAACCCACGCAGACACGGGGAGAATGTGCAAATTCCGCACAGACAGTGACCCAAGCTGGGAATCGAACTCAGGTCACTGAAGCAGTGAGCAGCAGTTAACCTGCCAACATGCCATCCATTAGCCAGAATCAAATGGAATAGTAGAAAATATTCATGGGGTTGAATGGCCTTCTCCTGTTCCTATTTTCTTAACTGATTTCAGGATTTCAATTCTTGTAAGTGGAAGTCCAGTATCTTGCTCATGCAGGATGCACATAAATGGAGATCTAATGGTTTACAAGTTCAGTGTGTATATGGGGGCCATGATTATAAGACGGGAAGGATTTGAACCAAACTAGTTGCTTTGAGTCTCACTTTTAACTTCCCAGTGCAGTGGGGGAATCAGACATTTTTGCTGGCATTTATGCCGGTGGGATGTTATGGTCCTGCCAATGGTGTACTCCTGCTGCCGGGGGTGTGTTCAACAGGGAAACTAGGGAGCTTTGTGAAATTCACCAAAGATCCTGAGCACCTTTCAAACCCATGACCACTTCCATCTCGAAGGACAAGGGCAGCAGATACATGGGAACACCGCCACCTGCAGTTTTCCCCTCAAGCCCACTCACCATCCTGACTTGGAAATATATCGGCCGTTCCTTCGCAGTCGCTGGGTCAAAATCCTGGAATTCCCTCCCTAACGGCATTGTGGGTCAATCCACAGCATGTGGATTGCAGTGATTCAAGAAGGTAGCTCACCACCACCTTCTCAAGGGCAACTAGGGATGGGCAATAAATGCTGGCCCAGCCAGCGATGCCAGTGTCCCACAAATGAATTTAAAAAAAACAGCGGGTTCATAAGATCCCACAGCCAGCGAGCAGCGCATTGCTTCCCACCGCCGCGGAACACACCGCGAAACACACCGTGGAGAGGAAGGACATTTCCACTGCTGTGTTCACACATTAATTTTGACATCTCCCATGCTACATATTACACACAATGCACAGAAACAAGCTGCTCTGCCTCACTGGCCCACACAGGTTTTCAGGCTTCATGCAGAGTCTCATTCCATCCCTCTTCATCTAACCCTCAGAATAATCATCCTCCTTTCTCATGTTTTTATCTAGATTCCCTTCTCTGCTACCTGCCTCGGCTCGTGAAATTTACCATTTCTGCTTGCATACAACACTAAAACAGGCATGTAACCATTAAATGTGGAACTGGAGCACAAATGAACTGTTCACTTACCATAGATTCATGCTGTATATATCCAATATCTTCAATCCCTTTTATATTGATAATATCAACACCTTTTTTGTCTATTTGTATCGGGCAGTGCATCTCATTTTGTAACATTCTGGGCTGATTGAATGATTGCTGTTTCTTCTGGAACTCAGGCAGGACTGCAGTGTTCCTTTTATCCTCACCCCTGCTTGTATCTGAAAAGAGGCAAGGAACAGAAAAAAAGAGAATGTTTATACATTCAGTGTTTGTGATGTTTTACAAATATAACGTGGTTCAATTTTTTAATAGAAACCTCAATCTGAAAAATGTATTTACAGGTAGCTCAAATTATCTTCCAGCCATTAGTTAAGTGCTGATTGTAAAACAATAACTAGGAGCAATTACTTTTAATTATTATGCTGAGGAGGCACGTGTTATAATTCATGTTGGATCCAAAATGTATTGAAAACGATACAAAAAAAATGCATAAAATTGGAATAATTACACAGACATTTATGGATGTTAATGAGTTTCTACAGCCTAAAATTAGAGCCTGAAGATTGGAGATAAAATTGATTCTTATCAAGGCAATTTGGAGGCAGTGCGTACTATAAGATTACTGTGCAAGCTCTGCTATTTATTATCTGATACCACAGTGCGTTTCATTGAGACATACCTAGAAAAGCTGGTGTTTTAAGCAGAAGAATTCTTTTATTGATTTTTTTTAACTATTTCTTTTCTCTTTGGGAGCAGATTGACACTTCTTGCAGATTGTTAAAAGGAGGCAGGAAGGAGAATTTAAAAAAATAAGTTTAAAGTTCATTTGTTAGTGTCACAAGTAGGCTTACATTAACACTATAATGAAGTTACTGTGAAAATCCCCTGGTCGCCACACTCCGGCACCTATTCGGGTACACTGAGGGAGAATTTAGCATGGCCAATGCACCTAACCAGCACGTCTTTTGGACCGTGGAAGGAAACCGGAGCACCCGGAGGAAACCCACACAGACACGGGAAGAACGTGCAGACTCCGCACAGACAGTGATCCAAGCCGAGAATTTAACCTGGGTCCCTGGCACTGTGAGGTGGCAGTGCTAACCACTGTGCCACCCCTTTTTAAATTTGTTGCGACACGAAAACTCAAACTTGTCACGATATATTGTGAAAGGGTTTTGTCAAGGTACATCATGTCATGTCAAATCACTGATCCAAACTAGGAGTGATAAAGTTGCGTTTATATGATGTTTCACTGTTAATTGTACCATAATTGGGTGCTTAATTGTATTCAGGAGGTAAACATTAACTGGAGCTGTAGGAGAGATTCACTTGTGTTCATAGACAGAAGTAACGCACAGCAGTGCCATGCAATCAGAGATTATAGTCATTCATGGACTCCCAGGTTGTCTGTGGTTTGTGTTCCATGTGTATGTAGGTAACCCAAGGTTGCAGCACTCTTTTATTCCTCAATTTTTGGTTGTACTTCAGCCCCACGCTCTTGACCTTTTGGCCACCTGGAGTGTGGTGGGGGAGATGGGCGGGGAGTGGGCAGGGAGGGAGAAGGATTTCCTCCTAAACCAGTTCCTGGGCCTGGTGAAAGAGGTCATCAACAGGTCCAGACAGAGGGCAGTCGAGGGGGTTGTCCAATCCAATGTTTGCCCCTCTACCACGGCCTATGTTCACAGCCGGATGGCCCAGGAGAGGAAGGACATGGTGTCTACCATTATGCTTCAGACCTTCCATAGCTGTAGGGGCTGGGTTGCATTCTCACTGCTGGAAATGATATTTTGGTTTGTTACAGTGCCTCAGCAGGGGATATCACTCCTGTTTTATTAAAAAGAGTTTTTATAGAATTCCTACAGTGCAGAAGGAGGTCATTCAGCCTATCGAGTCTGCACTGACAACAATCCCACCCAGACCCTATCCTTGTAACCCCACGTAATCCCCCTGACACTAAGGGGCAATCCCTCCCAGAGCTGTTCCCCATAACCCTAAGTTTTTTTACCCCGCTAATCCCCCTAACCTACACATCTTGGGATGCTAAAGGGCAATTTAGCATGGCCACATCTTTGGAGTGTGGTAGGAAACCGGAGGACCCAGAGGAAACCCACGGGGAGAATGTGCAAACTCCACACAGGCAGTCACCCAAGACCAGAATGGTACCCGGGTCCCTGGCGCTGTGAGGCAGCAGTGCTAACCATTGTGCCACCGTACTGCCCAAAACCAGACTGAAAACTGGAGTCATTGGGACCTGAGGTGCATGAAATGGAACATGGGTCTTTGCAAATAAAATTTTGTAAGTGTATCAAGGCTAGACTATCCTTTGACTCTGAATGAGAATGTTGACAGGTTTTGTCATTCAAAATGTGAGACTGAACTGCAAAAAGAAGTATTAGGACAGATGACCAAATGTTTGGTCAAAAGGTTTTAAGGAGGACACTAATCTATCAAAGCAGTTTTCCTGGATGTTTATCCCATTCCTGTTTGTGGGGTCTGTCGATGCTGGGGAGCTGTTAGCCTTGGCTGGAGAGAATACAGCTGAGATTCATTGTTTAAGGATCAGAGGCCATTTGGAACTGAGATGAGGAGACATGAATTAAAGAAAGCCAGCATGGATTTCTAAAGGGAAAATTGTGTTTAACTAACCCGCTGGAGTTTTTTGGAGAGGTAACAGAGAGGGTGGATAAGGGCAATGCTCTACGTGGACTTCCATTGGGCCACACAACAGGCTTATAAACAAGGTTATAGCTCATAGAATGAAAGACACAGTAACAACATGAATATGAAATTGGCTGAAAGACAGGAAGCAGAAAGTGGTGGTTACTGGATGTTTTTCTAGCTGGAGCAAGGTTTGTAGTGATGTTCCTCAGGGGTCTGTGGCTTTTATATGAATGATTTCGACCATGGTGTACAGGGCACAATTTCAAAGTTTGCGGGTGATATGAAACTTGGAAGCATTATGAACTGAGAAGAGGGTAGAGTAGAATTTCATAGACGTAGACAATTTGGTGGAACGTATGGACCGGTGGCAAATAAAGTTCAATGTGGAGAAGTTTGAAGTGATTCATTTTGGTGGGAAGAACACAGAGAGACAGTATAAATTAAAGGACACAATTCTAAAGCGAATGCAGAAGCAGAGGGATCTGGGTGTATATGTGTATAAGTCATTAAAGGTAGGAGGACAAATTCAGGGAGAAGATAATAAAGCATACGACAATCAGGACTTTATTAATTGGGGCATGGAATACAAGAACAAGGATGTTATGTTGAATTTGTATAGGAGACTAGTTCAACCTCAGCTGGACTATCGTGTTCAGTACTGCGTGCCACACTTTTGGAAGGATGGCAAGACATTGGAGAGAAGATTCATGAGAAGATTCCTGGGATGAGCAACTTTAGTTCAAAAGATAGATTGGAGAAGTCAGGATTGTTTTCCTTGGATAAAAGAAGGTTGGGAGGAGATATGATAGAGTTATTCAAAATACTGAGGGGTCTGAACAGAATAGATAAGGAGAAACTGTTCCCACTCATGAAAAGATCAGGAATAAGAGGGCATAGATTTAAAATAATTGGTCAAGGAAACAAAAACGACATGGAGAAAAGCTTTTCACACGCTGAGTGCTTAAGGTCTGGAACGCACTGCGTGAGATTGTGGTGGAGGCAGGTTCAATCAAGGCATTCAAAAGGGAGGTAGACTGTTATCAGAAGAGGAAGAATGTGCAGGGTTACAGGGAGAATTTAGGGGAATAGCACTAAATGTTCATTTGGAGAGATGTTTGCTGACACAATGGGCCAAATGGCCTCCTTCTGTGCTGCAGCAATTCTGTGATTCTGAAAGTTCTTCACTTAGGGATTTGGGAATCTGTGGAATTCTCTACATGGGATGGCTGAAGATGATCAGCCATTGAATATGTTCGAGACTGAGACGGATAGATTTTTGGATGCTAGGGTATTGAGGGGTATGAGGATAGAGCAAATTCCACAGATTCCCAAATCCCTAGAGCAAATCAGCCATGATCTTATTGAATGGTAGGGCAGGCCTATCCCTATTCCCATTTCTTACATTTTCCTGTACCATGGAGGGATGAGTTGGTTTTGATTGCCAATAGCCCAGGTATGTCATATTGAAGTCACATCCATTCCAAGGCATGAGGCCTGAATGTTATGGCTGTTCACACCAGCGGGATTTTCCCATCCCGCTAGTGATCGGCGACTTGGCTAGGTGCCAAATTCTCTGACTTCACTGCAGTGGGAGCATGGCATGAACAGCGCCCTGAATCTTTATGAGCTGTCATCTTGTGGGAAAATGGCTCGAGTGGAGAATTTGAGCAGAAATTGGTCTCAAGGTCACCAGGATCGATAGCTCCCACTAATTTGATTTGGTTTGATTTATTATTGTCACATGTATTGGGATTGTTTCTTGCGCACTATACGGATTCAACATACTGTTCATAGAGTACAGTGGGAAGAAGGAAAGGACAGGATGCTGAATGTAGTGTTACAGTCACAGCTACGGTGTAGAGAAAGTTCACCTTAATATATGGCAGGTCCATTCAAAAGTCTGATGGCAGCAGGGAAGAAACTGTTCTTGAGTCAGTTGGTACGTGACCCCAGACGTTTGTATCTTTTTCCCAACAGAAGAAGGTGGAAGAGAGAATGTCCGGGGTGCGTGGGGTCCTTGATTTTCCGAGCAGTGGGATGTGTAGATGAAGGTCAATGGATGGGAGGCTGGTTTGCGCGATGGACTGGGCTCATTCACAATGCTTTGTAATTTCCTGTGGTCCAGAAACTTAGCTAATGTTCTGGGGATCGAGGTTCAAATCCCACCACAGCGGATGGTGGAATTTGAATTCAATATTTAAAAAAATCTAGTATTAAGAATCTACTGATGACCATGAAATCATTGTCGATTGTCGGAAAAACCCATCTGGTTCACTAATGTCCTTTAGGGAAGGGAATCTGCCGTCCTTACCTGGTCTGGCCGACATGTGACTCCAGAACAATGTGGTTGACTCTCAACTGCCCTCTGAAATGGCCTAGCAAACCACTCAGTTCAAGGGCAACTAGGGATGGGCAATAAATGCTGGCCAGCCAGCGACGCCATGTCCCGCGTATGAATAAGAAAAATATTAAGTCTTAATGTGCATGTGGTCAGAGCTGTGATACATCTGGAAAGGATGCAGTTAATTCTGGGTGCATTGATGAGCTGCTTCTCTCCAGCAATGAAGCAGTCTGTGGTCCTGTCATAGTCAACCTGTGCCAGTGCTTTTGCAGTGAGAATGTGCCTGACTTGCACTTAGCTACTTAAGCAGCAGCAGCACGACTGATCGGAAGGTCACACGTATTCAAACTGATTGACAAGAGATTTTCCAATAAATAAACTCAAGGCTACGTAAGGTCAGAGGCATTTGATTTAACACGAGGGTAGCAGAACAAAGGGACATGACAATATGCTGAAATTGATTAAATTTAAGGAAGATGTAGGAACGTATTGCGTCACTGAGAGCATCAGCATTTTAATAGCTTACTGAAGGGAATTGCAGAGGAAAATGGCTTAGGTCCATTCAAGATCGGGTTGGACAATTATTTTGAAGGGAAACATAGCATCAGTTAAAGAAGGATGATGGATTACATGGATCTATGTCGCTTTCTGGCCTTGAGATTTTCTATTTTTCTGTGTGACTAAATGAAGCACAAATGTGTCGCATGACTGCTTAGAAGAGCATGTTGCGCGGTAAATTCCAGGAAGGCGCTCGTGTGCAAAAATATACTTTACAGGCTTTACATGCTTAATTCTGCCCCATATGTTTTAATTTTTCTTTGGTAGAAAATTGTTGTTGCTATTCGAAGTGTTAATGTTGCAACTGTGATATTCAGGGGAGGTCATGGCCTGGTGGTATTATCGATAGACTATTCGTCCAGAAACTTAGCTAATGTTCTGGGGATCTAGGTTCAAATCCCACCACAGCGGATGGTGGAATTTGAATTCAATATTTTAAAAAATCTGGTATTAAGAATCTACTGATGACCATGAAATCATTGTCGATTGTCGGAAAAACCCATCTGGTTCACTAATGTCCTTTAGGGAAGGGAATCTGCCGTCTTTACCTGGTCTGGCCGACATGTGACTCCAGAGCAATGTGGTTGACTCTCAACTGCCCTCTGAAATGGCCTAGCAAACCACTCAGTTCAAGGGCAACTAGGGATGGGCAATAAATGCTGGCCAGCCAGCGACGCCATGTCCCGCGTATGAATAAGAAAAATATTAAGTCTTAATGCTGCATGTAATTCTTGCTTTTGGCACAGTATGGGCGGCATGGTAGCACAGTGGTTAGCACTGCGGCTTCACAGCTCCAGAGACCTGGGTTCAATTCTCGGCTTGGGTTACTGTCTGTGTGGAGTTTGCACGTTCTCCTTGTGTCTGCGTGGGTTTCCTCCGGTTTCCTCCCACAGTCCAAAGATGTGCGGGTTAGGTTGATTGGCCATGCTAAAAATTGCCCCTTAGAGTCCTGAGATGCGTAGGTTAGAGGGATTAGCGGGTAAATATGCAGGGATATGGGGGTAGGGCCTGGGCGGGATTGTGGTCGGTGCAGATTCGATGGGCCAAATAGCCTCTTTCTGCACTGTAGTGTTTCTATAAAAAACAGTAATGTTCTAGCCAATGGCCTAGGTTTCCAATGGTTGTCCCACGGTGATTTATGCCTGAAGGGCAGTGAAGGTTAGAGTACACTCTGCGGACATAGAGAAAATATACACATTCACTGCAAAGTCCTGGAAAAACTGCAGTTCAGAGACAGATTTTTGAACAGGAAAGGAATAAAGGATTATGGTGAGCGGGCGGGTGAATGGAGCTGAGTCCACGAAAAGATCAGCCATGATTTTATTGAATGGCGGAGCAGGCTCGAGGGGCCAGGTGGCCTACTCCTGCTCCTAGTTCTTATGTTCTTATATGAAACTGGCACAGAGCAATAATGTGTGCCCATCAAGTTGCAAATAACAATAAACAGCAACAGGAAACAATGACTGGATTTGTGGAAAAAACATGTTTTTGGCCTTTAAATAAACATTTACTGGGAGTCTCAAATAGTTTGCATTTTTTTAGGATTCTTAATGTAGCAAACTATCCCATGGCACTTCACAAAGGCATCATCAGCCAAAAAATGAACACCGAGCTAAAGAAGGAAGTCTTTAAAAAAATTATACTTGGGATGTGATCTTTGCTGGAAGACAGTATTTACTGCCCATTCCTAATTGCTCTTGAGATGGTGATGGTTACTCGTGTTCTTGAGCCCCTACAGCCCATGTAGTGTAATGTAAGTACACCTAGAATGCTATCAGGAAGGCAATGGCAGGATTTTGACCCAGTGGCAATGAAGGTACAATGTTGCAGTTCCAAGTCAGGACGGTGCGTGGCTTGGAGGGAAACTTGCAGGTGGAGATATTCCAATGCATCTAGTGCTCTCGTTCTTCTGGGTGGTAGTTTGCGGATTTGGAAGGTGCTGTCAAAGAAGCCTTGGCGAATTGCTGCAGTGTATCTTGTGAAGGGTACACACTGGTGCCGCTATGCCCTGGTGGTGGAGGGAATGAATGCTTGAGGTGGTGGAACAGGACTAATCAAGCGGGTTGCTTTGCTCTGGGATGGTGGCAAGCTTCTTGAGTGTTGTTGAGGCTGAGGTCTCCCAGGAGGGTGGGGAATATTCCATCACACTTCTAACTCGTGTCTGGTTGATGCTTCAGAATTCCATGCCTCTGACCTGCTCTTGCAGCTGCATTATTTATATTTATACAGTATTTATGTTAGAAAGAGGTGACCTAACATTTGGACACAGAGATGGACCTTATTGAGGAAGAGAATGAAATGGAGAGGGGAGGGATGTTCGGAGCGAATTGAAAAGTATGAACCTCAATGGCTGAAGATATTGCCACTTCTGGTAGGTGAGGGAAGAGGTCAGAGTTGTTGGTATGATGGGCTGAATTTTGAGAGGGGTGAGCTGCGTACTGTGTAAGGCGGGTGGTGGCGGGGGGGGGGGGGGGGGGGGGGGGGGTGGGGGGGTTGTGGGGGATGGTATTTCTGTTAGGAAACCCAGAAATGCAGCTTTCCACATGTATGTAGTTTTGACTTGCCAGGTCTCCTGCAGAATCCAACCTGATTGACAGCATTAACTTCCAGTAAGGGAGTGAACATTCAGAAACAGGCTGCAAGTAAGATGTCTCCTGCACTTAGTGGGACTTTGGATTTGGGTCTAAAAATCAACCCTGCGATAGGGGTCTGATCCTTGACATCCTTGTTGAGGCACACTCCCCAACTTGAGGGATTAGTCATTAGATTTTCCTTGGAAGGGGGCGTTGGGTGGTGGAGTGAACTTAGGGGGGCTGGAAAAAGGAAACACAAAATTTAAGATCTAGACAAGTCTTCAAAAAAGCTTGGCAGCCATGTTCACATGACAAGACATACCATGGCCATTGCAGCCAATTGTCCTACAGTAGCTGAAATATATAATGGAAAAGTTGTTCAAGTCATGACTTGCAGCAGCTAGGGGATTTTCACAGTAACTTCATTGCACTGTAAATGTAAGCCTACTTGTGACGAATAAATTAACTTTGCTTTAACTGTCACCATCCATTCAAGTAAATAATTTTATATGTACATTAGAAGTAATATACAGCATCTGCATATGCGTCAATCTCAAATTCCTTAAAGTGGACAAGCAGGGGCTGTGAGATTCATCGTTATCTAATTTGTTTCTCTGCTGATTATATAGACATGTAGTAGTCCTTATTTCCAGCTACTAAGTGAGGCCAATATGGATGGAAAGCCAAGCAGCTAATGGCTCAGATCCTCCACCCCATATATCCATCATAGTATTTAATATTGCTTATCACATCCCCACTTGCAGGGAGCCACTTTCTCCCCAAAACTGCTCTCCTCTCCCTTCAGCTTCCGTGTTTCCTGAGGCCTGGAAAATCCGGTCGGCCAGGGTTAAAATAACAAATCAGGTTTAATCAAAGGCTGCCAGAGTCAGCAGAATATTAAATTAACTAACAAGCATCCTAGGAGCTGCTTGGCTTCCTACTATCTGCCCTGCCGCTGGTGAATCTGAAAGCTTGTGGTTTGGGATTGGGTTGGCTCCTCTGTTAAAGTTTTAGTATCTCATTCGACACCCAACCCACCTGTTTCTCTGATTTAAGATTTAGGCCGATGATGTTGGAGAGTCTTACAATCATTGAGCATTTCATTCGGATTAACAATCCCTGCTGTTTAAAATATCAGTTGCATTGTCATGTTAATAGCTTTTTTATATTCTTTTGGCAATCCAAGTAGAAGCCATATCTTTATTCAGTAGGATGGGGCAATGTATTCACTCATTAGAACATGAGAACTAGGAGCAGGAGTAGGCCATTTGGCCCCTCAAGTCTGCTCCGCCATTCAATAAGAACATGGCTGATCTTTTTGCGGCACCTCAAAAATGATAGCACTGCAGTACTGGCAGGACAGAAAGCAATTTGCATTTATATAGGTCCTTTAACTTACAAAAATATCTCAAGGTGCTTGACAGAGAAATGAAGAAAACAAATGATGAAGGGTGTGTGGTGGACTTCAGTTATGCCTGGACACATCCCCTGCCGGCTCGGCTCCTCCCCTTGTCACCTAGTATAAAGGTGGCTGTCTCCTCCCCCTTGTTCAGTTCGGGTCGGTTACCTGTTGGGATGTGCTCCTGATTCTGTTATGAATAAAAGCCTACAGTTGTATTGGCACACAAGTAGTCTTTTGCCTAATTGATAGCGCATCAGGGTGATCACAACTTTGGTCAGATAATTGGGTTTGAAACTATAATGGTTAAAGAATGATCATATCATATATGGCTGAATGGATGGTGTTGATTTTTAAAAATTCATTTGTGGGACATGGGTGTCGCTGGCTGGCCAGCATTTATTGCCCATCCCTAGTTGCCCAAGGACAGTTGGGAGTCAACTACATTGCTGTGCTTCTGGAGTCACATGTAGGTCAGACCAGGTAAGGATGGCAAATTTCCTTCCCTCAAGGACATTAGTGAGGCAGATCGGTTTTTCTGACAATCGACAGTGGTTTCATGGTCACCGGTAGATTCTTAATTCCAGATTTTAAAAATTGAATTCAAATCCCACCACCTGCAGGATTCGAACCCGGGTCCCCAGAACAGTAGCTGAGTTTCTGGATTAATCGTCTAGCGGTAATACCACTAGGCCATCGAACATCATATCAAAGGAAGCAAGAGTGGAAACTGGTTGCATGGCAGTGCTTATAGTTGAATTGTATGGTTGACCATCAGCTAGTGGAGCAGGCCATAATGGAATACTCATGAGAGATAAGCAAAACTGGCTGTTTAGCTACAATATAGCTATCTCATTAAAATTACTGCAGGAAAGAGCAAACCGAAATGAGCATTCTTTACCTTTTGCTGTAGCCAGTTAACATCAACAAGAGCTGCTTTGGCAGTCACTTGCACAGGTTTCATGCTAGGTTAGCAAAGGAAAGAAGGATATTTGCTTTTTTTAATTCATTCTTGGGACATGGGCATTGTTGGCTGGCCAGCATTTATTGCCCATCCCTTGTTGCCCTTGGAAGGCAGTTGAGAGTCAACCACATTGCTGTGGGTCTCATGGAGTCACATGTAGGCCAGACCAGGTAAGGGTGGCAGATTTCCTTCCCTGAAGGACATTAATGAACCAGATGGGTTTTTCTGACAATCAACAATAGAACATAGAACATAGAATATTACAGCGCAGTACAGGCCCTTCGGCCCTCGATGTTGCGCCGACCAGTGAAACCAATCTAAAGCTCCTCTAATCTACACTATTCTAATATCATCCATATGTTTATCCAATAACCATTTGAATGCTCTTAATGTTGACGAGTCCACTACTGCTGCAGGCAGGGCATTCCACACCCTTACTACTCTCTGAGTAAAGAACCTACCTCTAACATCTGTCCTATATCTCTCATCCCTCAATTTAAAGCTATGTCCCCTCATGTTAGCCATCACCATCCGAGGAAAAAGGCTCTCACTATCCACCCTATCTAATCCTCAGATCATCTTGTATGCCTCTATTAAGTCACCTCTTAACCTTCTTCTCCCTAACAAAAACAACCTCAAGTCCCTCAGCCTTTCCTCATACGATCTTCCCAACATACCAGGCAGCATCCTGGTAAATCTCCTCTGCACCCTTGCCAACATTTCCACATCTTTCCTATCATGCCGCGACCGGAACTGTACGCAATACTCCAAGTGCGGCCGCACCAAAGTTTTGTACAGTTGCAGCATGACCTCATGGCTCCGAAACTCAATCCCTCTACCAATAAAAGCTAACACACCGTCTGCCTTCTTAACAACCCTATCAACCTGGGTGCCAACTTTCAGGGATCTATGCACATGGATACCTAGATCCCTCTGTTCATCCACACTACCAAGTATCTTTCCATTAGCCCAGTACTCTGTATTCCTGTTACTCCTTCCAAAGTGAATCACCTCACACTTTTCCGCATTAAACTCCATTTGCCACCTCTCAGCCCAGCTCTGCAGCTTATCTATGTCCCTCTGCAACCTGCCACTTCCCTCCACACTGTCTACAACTCCACCGACTTTAGTGTCATCCGCAAATTTACTAATCCACCCTTCTACGCCCTCATCCAGGTCATTAATAAAAATGACAAACAGCAGTGGCCCCAAAACAGATCCTTGCAGTACACCACTAATAACTGAACTCCAGGATGAATATTTCCCATCAACTACCACCCTCTGTTTTCTTACAGCTAGCCAATTCTTGATCCCAACCACTAAATCACCCTCAATCCCATGTGTCCGTATTTTCTGCAATAGCTTACCATGGGGAACCTTATCAAATGCTTTGCTGAAATCCATATACACCACATCAACTGCTTTACCTTCATCCACCTCTTTGGTCACCTTCTCAAAGAACTCAATAAGGTTTGTGAGGCACGACCTACCCTTCACAAAACCGTGCTGACTATCCCTAATCAAGTTATTCCTTTCCAGGTGATTATAAATCCTATCTCTTATAATCCTTTCCAAAACTTTGCCCACAACAGAAGTAAGGCTCACCAGTCTATAATTACCAGGGTTGTCCCTACTCCCCTTCTTGAACAAGGGGACAACATTTGCTATCCTCCAGTCTTCTGGCACTGTTCCTGTAGACAATGATGACCCAAAGATCAAAGCCAATGGCTCTGCAATCTCCTCTCTAGCCTCCCAGAGAATCCTAGGATAAATCCCATCCGGCCCAGGGGACTTATCTATTTTTACCCTTTCCAGAATTGCTAACACCTCCTCCTTATGAACCTCAATCCCGTCCAGTCCAACAGCCTGCATCTCAGTACTCCCCTCGACAACACTGTCCCTCTCCTGTGTGAATACCGACGAAAAATATTCATTGGTTCCATGGTCATCAGAAGATTCTTAATTCCAGATCTTTTTTATTGAATGTGTATTTTTTAAATTGTCGCTAAAAGTCTCGGGAGCGAGGTTAGAAAAAATGCATTTACAGAGGGTTGCTTTAGTATGGAATGCTTTGCCATAGGTAGTGATAGAGACAGATTGCAATACATCTTGTAAGAGAAAATTGGATTAATATTTCAAGCAAAAAAAGTACAGGTCTTGGAAGGAAAATGAGGCATTGGGGTAAGTCTTTTATAATGCACATATAAAAACACAATTAGCTAAATACCCTTTCCCCTGTTATAGTTTTCGATGGCTTGATAGGTTTTAAAGGTTGCCTATTATATATAGTTGTATATTTTCAGTATATTTTGTTTCCCTCTTTTGAGATGTATATTGTTGTTTCAAAATTAGATATTTTTGGCCTTTACACATATTGGAAAGTGAGACAGAAACAAAGTGCACCTGAGAGCAAGGAGGATATAACATAACAAAAAAAGGTACAAAGTTTGAGATCATGTACAATGTATCTCAGAAGACTAAGGAAATTTGGCATGTCAGCTACGACTCTCACCAACTTTTACAGATGCACCATAGAAAGCATTCTTTCCGTTTGTATCACAGCTTGGTATGGGTCCTGCTCTGCCCAAGACCACTAGAAACTACAAAAGGTTGTGAATGTAGCCCAATCCATCACGCAAACCAGCCTCCCATCCATTGACTCTGTCTACACTTCCCCCTGCCTCAACAAAGGAGCCAGCCCAATTAAGGACCCCTCGCACTCCAGACATACTCTCTTCCACCTTCTTCCATTGGGAAAAAGATACAAAAGTCTGAGGTCACGTACCAACCGACTCAAGAACAGCTTCTTCCCTGCCGCCGTCAGACTTTTGAATGGACCTACCTTGCATTAAGTTGATCTTTCTCGACACCCTAACTATGACTGTAACACTACATTCTGCACTCTCTCATTTCCTTCTCTATGAACGGTATGCTTTGGCTGTATAGCACGCAAGAAACAATACTTTTCACTGTATACTAATATATGTGACAATAATAAATCAAATCAAAACATATTTAAAATGCAATAGGTTAGCAGAGTGGACAAAAGTCAATGCTGGAGTTGCGTGCATGTTTAAGACAATGAAGGGAAAGGTTTAGTTTGCATAAGACATAAAATACATCATTTCCAGGTGGTAATGGTAGTTTAATTTGATACAGATATATCAAATACTACAGGGCATTGAAAGCTATTGGAGAAATTATGAATTTACAGGACCATTTTAGGCCTTTATCATGTCAATGGGCTTGTTTGATTACTCAGTGCTCCCATCACTCTGCTGATTACTTTGTTTTAACAACAGTCCAACAGTTTAACACCCCAGTCCAATGCCGGCATCTCCACATCATGATTACTTTGTTTGACAGCACCATTGATGGGAATACGGATGAGATAAATCATTCTTTGAATCAGCCAATCTATAAAAATGAATGCGAGATTGATATGAGAAACTGTTTTATGTGAGAATCTCAATAATTGCCAGGATTTTGTTTGAGGCAATGGAGATTTGAAAGGTGAAAATAAAAGGGAAAATAGGAAATATGGGTTTAATAAAAAGACAGAGTCAGAAGAACATAGAAAGAAACAGGAAAGAAATATAAGGGACAGGCAAGAAGTATAAGAACTGCATACATTATCTGCAAGAACCCACAGAATGAAACAGAGAAGAAACAGTGATAGTAAAAAAACAATATTACATCATAAACTTGAATGCACACAAACAGTGAAGCAGCTTCATTGCTTTTGGCCGTATTCTCTGTACGTCCACACTGGCTCATGATAATTTGTGGTTTGCAAGCAACAAAACAAATTTTGGGAACATGAAAAGGTCACTTGGCTCTTTGTGGTTTATCTCAGTCCTACTTTTCCATGATATCTCTTAACCTCATCTTTCTCCAGAAATGTAAAGGGTTATGCGGGCATGTAGAATTAATTTTAAAATCGATAAGTGTGGTGGTAGGAGGCAAGATCATCCTTGGAAAATAATACTCTATATGGGAGAGGAGTCGAAGGTGTCTGGAGCCACTTTCCCAAATCTCTAAAAGTTGCAATGTGTGTCAACAGGGCCATAAAATAGAAACAAAGTTTTGAGGTTCACTCCAAAGGGAGAAAGTTGAAAAGCAGAGAATTATGTTGAAGTTGTACAGATGCTTGGTTAGACTACAATCAAAGTATTGTGTACAGCCCTGGAAACCATATCACAAAAAAAATGATAATGAGGCATTTAGCATTGGAGAAAGGGTAAAAGGATTTACAAGGATAATACCAGGCAGGAGAGACCAAATAGGCTGTAGGCTGGGGTTATGTTCTCTAGAAAAGAGAATGTTAATGGGGTGGCCTAACACAAGTCCTTAAAATTTTGAAGGGCTTTTTGAAATGTTTCCACTCGTGAGGGAGTCCAAAATTACGAGCCATAAATATAAAATAATTACTCATAACTCCATTTCAGAATTGAGGAGCAACTTCTTTACCCAGGGGGTGGTGAGAATGTGGCACATGAGACCATGTGGAGCAGCTGAGGAAAACAGCAAGAAAATTAAGGAACAGCTGGATAAGTACACCCGGGGAAAGGATCTGCAGATTGGGCTTGATGAAGAAGGATGGGAGGAATTGTGCAGAGCAGTGCGATTGACTCTGAACTAACCGCCTCAAGGGCAATTTGGGATGGGTATAAATGCTGGCCCAGTCAATGACACCAATGTCCCATGAACAGATAAAAAGTAGAAACATTAGGGTCATAGTTTGAGGATAAGGGATAAACCTTTTAGAACTGAGGTGAGGACAACACACGGTGGCACAGTGGTTAGCACTGCTGCCTCACAGTGCCAGGGACCAGGGTTCAATTCTGGCCTTGAGTCACTTCTGTGTGGAGTTTGCACATTCTCCCAGTGTCTGCGTGGGTTTCCTTTGGGTGCTCCAGTTTCCTCCCACACTCCAAAGATGTGCAGGTTAGGTGGATTGGCCATGCTAAATTGCCCCTTAGTGTCAAGGGGACTCCAAGGTAAATATGTGGGGTTACAGGGATAGGACCTGGGTGGAATTGTGGTTGGTGCAGGCTCGATGGGTCAAATGGCCTCCTTCTGCTCTGCAGGGATTCTAGATTCTATGAAAATTCTTCATCCAGAGAGTGGTGAATCTGTGGAATTCACTACCACAGAAAGTAGTTGAATCATAGAATCCCTACAGTGCAGAATAAGGCCATTTGGTCCATCGAGCCTGCACCAACAACAATCCCACCCAAGCACTATTCCCACCATCCCATGTATTTACCCTGCCAATCCCTCTGACACTATGGGGCAATTTAGCATAAGAACATAAGAAATAGGAGCAGGAGTAGGCCATCTAGGCCCCTCGAGCCTGCCCCGCCATTGAACAAGATCATGGCTGATCTGATAGTGGTTTAGTTCCACTTACCCGCCCGTTCCCCATAACTCTTAATTCCCTTATTGATCAGAAATCTATCTACCTGTGACTCAAACATATTTAACGAGGTAGCCTCCATTGTTTCAATGGGCAGAGAATTCCAGAGATTCACTACCTTCTGAGAGAAGAAGTTCCTCCTCAACTCTGTTCTAAACTGACTCCCCCTTATTTTGAGGCTGTGTCCTCTAGTTCTTGTTTCCTTTCTAAGTGAAAAGAATCTCTCTGCCTCTACCCTGTCGAGCCCCTTCATTATCTTATATGTCTCTATAAGATCTCCCCTCAGCCTTCTAAACTCCAACGGGTACAGGCCCAATCTACTCAATCTCTCCTCATAAGCTAACCCCCTCATCTCCGGTATCAACCTGGTGAACCTTCTCTGTACTCCCTCCAAGGCCAATACATTCTTCCGTAAATAAGGGGACCAAAATTGCACACAGTACTCCAGTTGCGGCCTCACCAGTACCTTGTACAATTGCAGCAAGACCTCCCTGCTTTTATACTCCATCCCCTTTGCGATAAAGGCCAACATTCCATTTGCCTTCTTGATCCCTGCTGCACCTGCAAACTGAGTTTTTGCGATTCATGCACAAGGACCCCCAGGTCCCTTTGCACAGTAGCATGTTGTAATTTTTCACCATTTAAATAATAGTCCATTTTACTATTATTCCTTCCAAAGTCACACTTGTCAACATTATACTCCATCTGCCAGATCCTCGCCCACTCACTTAGCCTATCCAAATCTCTCTGCAGACTTTCCGCATCCTCCACGCAATTTGCTTTCCCACTCATCTTTGTGTCATCCGCAAACTTTGTTACCCTACATTCGGTCCCCTCCTCCAGATCGTATATGTAAATGGTAAACAGTTGAGGCCCCAATCCATCTAACCAGAGCACCTGGAGGAAACCCAAGCCAGCACAGGGAGAATGTACAAACTCTGCACAGACAGCCACCCAAGGCTGGAATCGAATCCAGGTCCCTGGCTGGAATTGAACGCAGCCCAGGTCCCTGGCGCTGTGAGATAGCAGTGCTAACCACTGTGCCGTCATGCTGCCCCATTGAGGTCAAAACCTTGTGTGATTTCAAGAAGAAATTAGATATAGCACTTGGGGCTAAAGGAATAAAGGGATATGGGAGAAAGGCGGGGTCAGGATATTGAGTTTGATGATCAGCCATGATCAGAATGAATGGCAGAGCAGGCTCGAAAGGCCGGATGGCCTACTCCTGCTTCTATTTTCTGCGTTTCTATGAGTCTAAATGTCAATTGGGCCAAATGGCCTGCTCATGCACGATACATTGGACATAATTCTACAAGTAAAATTATGCTCTTTGTTGCAATGACCTTTCCTGTCAGTCTAAAACTTGTAATACAGAAATCATTTCAAAATAATTCATAAATGTGCTCAGTACGAACCATACAGTCAAGGCACAGGACAAACAATCCAATGTATTCCACGCACAGGTATGGCCTTCATAAATCACAATGTCAAGAGATGAACAACCGGATCTTTTTGACTGGCTAGGAATAAAGCGAATCCCATTGTGTGCCCTATTTATACCACACAGCTCGGGTCTCTAGATGCACTGGGCATCGGTAACATCCTGTATATGGGCCTGTGACCATGCAATGAATGCCAATGATCTGGCGCTAATAGTCTTTATGAGACATAATACGTGACAGGAGCACTCTGGCATGCACACAGCAGTGCACAACTACATCGCTGGATCATTTCACAAGCTATTTTGTTTATAGTTGTCAGAACACCACCGGCACTAATTTAAAAATAGATCTGTAAAATTATCTTTCAAAAGATCGGATGGTCTTATAAACATACACCAACTGGGATTCCCCTTGGATTCATTTTTAATCCAATAGGCGGAAAGGAGTGTCAGTCAGTTCTTTGCAGTTTGATTCCCTTCACTCACTGATAAATCTGATATATCTGCAGATAAATGTCACATCAGCTGGGGGGGCTCAGCATCCTCAGTGGGAGGTCTTAGAATTTTTTATCTCTTTCCCAAAACATTTACGGATGAATGTTAGCGCAGGATGTTTTTTTGAAGGAAAGGGATTAAGAGCGGGATTTTATGGCCTTGCTCGTCTCGAAACCATAAATTCCGGCCGGGGTCAATGGACTTTTCTATGGTCCACTTCTTGCCCACTCCGATTCCCACGGCAGGCAGAACGGTAAAATTCTGGCCATAGAATCATACAGTGCAGAGAAGGCACTTTGGCCCATTGAGTCTGCACTGATAATAACTACCACTAAAGGCGTGCTCGCTGATCCCATTTTCCTGCACTTCTCCCATATTCTCGAATATTATGAAATTCCAAGTGCTCATCCAATTATTTTTTAAAGGCTGTAAGGTTCCCGGCCTCGACTACCTTCCCAGGCAGTGCATTTTAGAATCCCACCACCTTCTTCTGTTGGACCAAAGGTATAAAAATCTTAGATCATATACCAATCGACTCAAGAACAGCTTCTTCCCTGCTGCCATCAGGCTTTTGAATGGACCTACCTAAGTTGATCTTTCTATGACCATAACACTACATTCCGCACCCTCTCCTTTCCTTCTGCCCTATGTACTCTATGAACAGTATGCTTTGTCTGTACAGCGCACAAGAAACAATACTTTTCACTGTATCCCAACACATGTGACAATAACAACTCAGATCAAATCAAAAACCTGAGTGAAAAAGTTATTAATCAAATCCCCCTCTGAATCTCCTGCCCCTTACCCTAAAACGATGCCCCTTTGGGATATTGAGCTAATAGTTGTCCGTTGCACGGGTAGTACCGGATAGTGGTGACAGGTGAGACTTTAACCCAGAGTTATAGCATGGTAGTTATTATAAAGCGCAGATGTCATCTGCAAAACTCACTTGGATATATTCTAGGTAAGGCCACATGGGGTGGGGCGGGGGGGGAGGTGTCTGTTCTATAAAGTAATCGGTCATTCCATTGTGTGGCAGAGTTTATTTTGGCGCCAGGATTGCAAACCTAACATATCAATGATTGATGATAAATTCAAATATTCTTGCATTGATTGGCAGCACTCAATTCCCCCTTATTTCCTAACACATGTCAGGCGTCGCAAATGGGTCTAAAGTAAAACAACACTGAGAATCTGAATTGAAGAGGTAAAGGTCGGAATTTTTTTCCCCTAAAATAAAACACACACTGGTTCCAAAAAAAAGCATTTCAAATGGACATGAAACAGGACTGGTAAAGTAAATCAGCAACAAGTCTTTCAGTGGCCCAAGACTGTTAACCAATAATAAAAAATCCCAGATATAAGGGACATGAGGAAAGATTTGTTTTCACACGGTGTTCTGGAATGTATAACACAATGGTGCTCCAGATTTAATGGTAACATTCAAAAAGAATTGTATAAGCTTGTAAGGAAGATCAATGCAGGGCTTATTGGGGAAAAATCAAAAGGAGCAATCAATCCGCTGGCGCTACCAAAGAGCTGGCAGAGGCACAATGGGCCAAACGGCCTCCCTTTTGCATTGCATCATTCTATGATTCAGTAAAGCAAGACAGCCTTCAATTCACATCGATGCTACTAGCGAGGTGTTACTACACACACCACTGGATTATGTAATCCTTCAGTCAGGGGCGGTTTAGTTAACTTTTGCAAATGGATGCCAACATGGAATGAGGAATGTCGGGGGGGGGGGGGGTGGCGCAGGAGCAGGCCATTCAGCCCCTTGAGTTTGCTCCTCCCTCCAGCTAGAAGTTGATCTACCTCAACCTCATTTCCCTTTGATATCTTTTCTTTAACAATTGGAAATCTATTCATCTCATGTGAACATATTCAATGAATAAGGTGGCATGGTAGCACAGTGGTTAGCATTGCTGTCTCACAACGGCAGGGACCTGGGTTCGATTGCCGGTTGGGTCATTGTCTGTGCGGAGTCTCCACCCTGTGTCTGGGTGGGTTTCCTCCCACAGTCCGAATGATGTGCTGGTTAGGTGCATTAGCCATGCTAAATTAAAGTTTATTTATTAGTCACAAGTAAGGCTTACATTAAATGAAGTTACTGTGAAATTCCCCTAGTTGCCACACTCCGGCGCCTGTTTGAGTCAATACACCTAACCACCACATCTTTCAGAATGTGGGAGGAAACCGGAGCACCGGAGGAAACCCATGCAGACACGGGAAGAACGTGCAAACTCCACACAGACAGTGAACCAAGCCGAGAATCAAACCTGGGTCCCTGGCGCTGTGAGGCAGCAGTGCTAACCACCGTGCCACCCTTGTGCCACCGTGCCGCCCTCATTCTCCCTCAGCATTCCCGAACAGGTGCCGGACTGTGGTGACTGGGGGATTTTCACAGTAACTTCATTGCTGTGTTAATGTAAGCCCTACTTGTGAAACTAATAAATAAACTTTAAACCTGAGGCAGCTCTGGGGTAGAGAGAATTCCAAAGATTCCACAACGGGAGAGGTTCCGGAGGATTGGAGGATTGCAGATGTGGTCCCTATATTCAAGAAAGGGAACAGGGACAGCCCGGGAAATTACCGACCGGTGAGTCTAACCTCAGTGGTTGGTAAGTTGATGGAGAGGATCCTGAGAGACAGGATTTATGATCATCTAGAGAAGTTTAGTATGATCAAAAGTAGTCAGCACGGCTTTGTCAAGGGCAGGTCGTGCCTTATGAGCCTGGTTGAGTTCTTTGAAAATGTGACCAAACACATTGACGAAGGAAGAGCGGTGGATGTGGTCTATATGGACTTCAGCAAGGCGTTCGATAAGGTCCCCCATGCAAGACTTCTTGAGAAAGTGAGAGGGCATAGGATCCAAGGGGCTGTTGCCTTGTGGATCCAGAACTGGCTTGCCTGCAGAAGGCAGAGAGTGGCTGTGGAGGGGTCTTTCTCTGCATGGAGGTCAGTGACCAGTGGAGTGCCCCAGGGATCTGTTCTGGGACCCTTGCTGTTTGTCATTTTCATAAATGACCTGGATGAGGAAGTGGAGGGATGGGTTGGTAAGTTTGCTGACGACACCAAGGTAGGTGGTGTTGTGGATAGTTTGGAGGGATGTCAGAAGTTGCAGCGAGACATAGATAGAATGCAAGACTGGGCGGAGAAGTGGCAGATGGACTTCAACCCGGATAAGTGTGTGGTGATCCATTTTGGCAGATCCAATGGGATGAAGCAGCAGTATAATATGAAGGGTACCATTCTTAGCAGTGTAGAGGATCAGAAGGACCTTGGGGTCCGGGTCCATAGGACTCTTAAATCGGCCTCGCAGGTGGAGGATGCGGTCAAGAAGGCGTACGGCGTACTGGCCTTCATTAATCGAGGGATTGAGTTTAGGAGTCGGGAGATAATGCTGCAGCTTTATAGGACCCTGGTTAGACCCCACTTGGAGTACTGCGCGCAGTTCTGGTCACCTCATTACAGGAAAGATGTTGAAGCCATTGAAAGGGTGCAGAGGAGATTTACAAGGATGTTGCCTGGATTGGGGGGCATGCCTTATGAGGATAGGTTGAGGGAGCTTGGTCTCTTCTCCCTGGAGAGACGAAGGATGAGAGGTGACCTGATAGAGGTTTACAAGATGTTGAGAGGTCTGGATAGGGTAGACTCTCAGAGGCTATTTCCAAGGGCTGAAATGGTTGCTACGAGAGGACACAGGTTTAAGGTGCTGGGGGGTAGGTACAGAGGAGATGTCAGGGGTAAGTTTTTCACTCAGAGGGTGGTGGGTGAGTGGAATCGGCTGACGTCGGTGGTGGTGGAGGCAAACTCGTTGGGGTCTTTTAAGAGACTTCTGGATGAGTACATGGGATTTAATGGGATTGAGGGCTATAGATAGGCCTAGAGATGGGGATGTGATCGGCGCAACTTGTGGGCCGAAGGGCCTGTTTGTGCTGTGGCTTTCTATGTTCTAACCTCCCAGTGAAGAAATCCACCCCACGTCCCCCCCACCCCCCCAAGTCATCTCAGACCTAAATGTCCTGCCTTTTATTCTGAGATTTTGTTCCCTGGCTCTGGAGACCCTCCTCCTGGAAGCTTCCTACCCTGCCCAGCCCTGGGATAATTCTGTCTGCTTGTTTGACGTCGCGGGTAACGGGAGTATCTGTTATTTATTGCATGATGTAACACATTCATGGGAACTAAGGTCAGGGCGACACGTATTCTACTCGATAAAGGCTTCCACCATGTGCTGGGATGTAATATTTATTAGAAGGGAGTCGATGGAAGTTTGGCACTTTAAACTCAGGGGTGCTGGAGCCCGCTTTCCATGAACCAGAATACAAAATATGTATACAAGAGTTATCGTGGCAATTACAATCCGCAGAGTCAGCCCGCCTCATGTTTAAGACGGCATGAAGCAAAACCAGAAAATGCTGGAAAATCTCAACAGGTCTGACAGCATCTGTGGAGAGAGAATAGAGCCAACGTTTCAAGCCTAGGTCAGCATTTCTTCCAGGTCTGACAACATCTGTGGGAGAGAGAATAGAGTCACTGATGCTTGTCAGACCTGCTGAGATTTTCCAGCATTTTCTGTCTCAGATTCCAGCAGAGATTTTGCCTTTATCAAGGTATGCTTGTACCTGGGGTTGGCTGGTAGGCTGGATGAGAACCTCGATATTGCAACCCGAGACTCCATGGGTCTGCCTGCTACCCAGCAGATGGCCAATAAATCTCACGTGTCCTTGTCAGTTACTTAATGGAAAGCGATACATGGCAGCCTTATTATAGCAGCGAAATATACATAGTGCTCTATCTCTCTCCCTCAATTGCCACAGCGTTTAGGGTGCTCAAAATTTAAAAAGCACAACAGATGCCAACTTATCTTGCTTTCCAGAAAGATCCCAGAATGGTTGGATATGTGAGCATACCTTCCCACCGAGCATGGCCAGTTTGCAGTCAGTCCCGTTCCCCACGCAGTAAGAAGTCTCACAACACCAGGTTAAAGTCCAACATGCAGGACAGGTAACACAACCCGCTGGGCGTGAGGGGTCACTGATAGGGCGGCGAGTGGTACCGAATGGCACGGTTTCTGCTCATCCAGTGGCTGGAAGGATGCCTTTAAATAAAAAAAAATAGCCGATCGACTACCCCTCCTCCTCCCCCCCCACCCCGCCCCCACAAAAACAATGGGTTGCTGCAATTTAAAATAGAGTTACAGTGATCAAACTAAGGGGAAGAATTGGAGGTCTACAACAGTGGGGTGATTTTTCTGTTGTAGATTTGGGGAGTGAAGTAGTTCCAACTTGTTAATTCTCACAAAGTGAAACAGAAAACAATGTTACAGGACAGCCAAAGCAGGCAAAACAATTTGTGCAGAGTTACTAATGTCCCTTTAAAGTATAGACTTAAGGTTTTTGCGCATAGATTTAGCCTGTTAAAGTTACTCTGTGTGCGGAGCACGTTTACAGATATCAGAAAACTCACATTGAGGATCCCATTTGCCCAGCTCGGGAACAGTGCGAAGAGGCAGTGCTACTTCCACCCCCTTGCTAAGCTGCTGCTCTCTCTCCCCTTGTGCCTTCTCCCCGGCTTTCTCCTGCTGACTCCCCGGGAGCCGTTCCACCGCCGACTGCACTTGCTAAAGTGTTCAGTGTTACTTTTAGAACCGGGCTCGGCTCCAAGCCATGTCTAGCAGATCCGACACGCAGAAATGGCGTGAAAGTTCCCTCCCAATCTTCGTGGGAGAATGTGGGAGAGAGGGTGGCCGGGGGGGGGGGGGGGGGGGAGGCCGAGGAGACACGGCCGGTTCTCCATCCCAATTTCCAAGTGGGAAGTTACTCCCTGGCTACCAGTTCGCGCTGACAGTCGCCACCGCCTTTTTTTAAATAAAGTTGCAGACTGGGATGATGAGCTAGTTTTAGTGCCAACTGAAATAGCGACAGGGCAATGGGTTACAACTGAGAACCAAAAGGGAAAATGCTGGAAAATCTCAGCCGGTTTGGCAACACCTGTAAGGTGAGAAAAGAGCTGACGTTTCGAGTCCAGATGACCTTTTGTCAAAGCTCAGGGTTTTATCCAGGGTTACAAATGGTCTAGCTTCCAGCTCCTCGAAAGAGCTAGCACAGCCAGGATGGGCCGAATAGCCTCCCTCAGTGGCTTTATCATTCCATACGATGACATTACTACAATATTAGAATTCTGTCCAGTTCCGGTCATATGTTTTCAGCACCCCTTGGAAGTTGAGGAACTTCCAACATAGTCCAGGCAAGAAATAGCAATCAATTTCATATTCTATCAAAATATACAGTAAATAGGAAGGGTTTTAACTGACAGAGGGCAATGTACAGATTGAATCCCCCACCTTGACTCAGTGACTGTGCAAGTAGTAATCGCAGTCACCTATAATAGCCACACGGCAAACACAAAGCTGATTTGTAGCGCCAGTGCTCTGTGGATTGTAGTGGCCACGGAGAGATGGAACAAACACACACACACCGAGTATTTGCACAGGCACTGAAGTTTGACTGGCTTTTCACCCATCTCGCTCCCAATCCAACTCCTTACCCCAGCCGAGTTTGGAGGGGGGACTTGGCTGTGAATTGTAACTCACCTCCTGCCCTGGTACGGTGCCCACATAGCCTCTGCAGACTGTAACCATTCCTGTTCATAGCGACCCCCTGCAACTCTTCCCTCAGTCCAGTGAGCTGTAACTGTGGCCAGGAACAGCCGGTTCCTCTATTAGGATTTGCTCTTCTGAATTATACCTCCCCACACACACACAAAACAATCCCCCCCCCCCTCCCCCTCATGTTCCCTGTCGCCACTCCTATTATTCCTAACTCCATCCAGGGAGGGAGCATTGGAAATCCAAGTTCCCTCACACATGAGGGAGGGTCTGCAGGGACCACAGAGATGTCTCCGCTCCGACACAGTTTTCTATTAATATGGCACTCTCTTGTGCCACTCAGATCTGAGAGGGTCCCACCGTTGGGTGGCACTGTTGGCCGCTCTGCCCCTCTCATCCCCTGGCAACCCTTTCACCTATCAGAAACCTCAAATGCCTCGAGTAACATGCATTTCAGGGTCAGAGGGACCCTGTTTCATCTCGCCCTCGTCAAACGCGAGTATAAACATGTTACAAGTGCGTCCGACTTATATAAACACCAATGGTAGGTTTTACTAGGCTCTGATTTTATACAGCAGAGTTCCAAACCAAATATTTTGGATGTGTCCCTGCTCCCATTAGCAGAGCTAGTGTTCCCCCCGCCCCCCCCCCCCCCCCAAGCAAACCATCCGAGTCAAACTCATACAAAGTTAGTGATATCTGAAGTTTTTGGCTGCCATTTATTCCAATCAGGTTTAGTTGCACAGTGATTAGCACTGCTGCCTCACAGCGCCAGGGACCTGGGTTCAATACCGACCTCGGGTGACTGTCTACGTGGAGTTTGCACGTTCTCCTCCATGTCTGCGCGGGTTTCCTTTGGATGCACTGGTTTCCTCCCACAGCCCAAAGATGTGCAGGTTAGGTGGATTGGCCGTGCTAAATTGCCCCTTAGTGTCCCAAGATGTGTAGGTTTCGGGGGATTAGCCATGGGTTATGGGGATATGGTGAAGGGGGAGAGGGTCTGGGTGGAATGGTCTGTCCAGTGTCAGTGCAGACTGGATGGACCGAATGGCCTCCTACTGCACTGTAAGGATTCTCTGAGAGAGTGGACATTTCCCAGAACTCACCTGATGATGTGCACCATGTATCACCATCGGATGTGTAGGTTAGGTGGATTGGCCATGATTAAATTGCCTCTTAGTCTCCCAGGATATGTAGGTTAGGGGGATTAGCCATGGGGAATGTGTGGGGATAGGGGGGGGGGGGGGAGAGGACTGTGGTGAGATGCTCTGTTGAGAGTCAGTGCAAACCCGATGGACTGAATGGCCTCCTACTCCACTGTCAGGATTCTCTGACATTTTCTTGGACACTTTCTAGAACTCACCAGATGACATGCGGCATGTATCACCATCAGATGTGCAGGTTAGGTGGATTGGCCATGCTTGAATTGCCCCTTAGTGTCCCAGGATGTGTAGGTTGGGGAATTAACAGGGTATATACTTGGGGTTATGGGGATAGTGCTTGGGTAAGATGCTCTATCGGAGAGTTGGTGCAGACTCGATGGGCTGAATGGCCTGCTACTGCACTGCAGGGATTCTATGGATTCTTTGATTGTAAAGAAAATGGATCCAGCCGCCAAAGTCAAATGCATTGATTTATCAGGGCTGCAAGTGTGAGCTGAAGGCACCCACACAGAGCGCGCCTCGCCCTAGACTGGGCCACCACCATGAATGAAATGCGGGTCACTGAAAGTGGATGCAGGATGTGCGGCAGCCCAGTGCTCCGGCTCTGGTACTGGGTGGGCAGCCTAGGTGAGCTTCCTGTGGGGCAATTGAGAGCAAGATCTGCTCAGCCCAATCAGGATCATTCCTGGACTTCAATGGAATCAACCCACACTACAATCGTGGCAAGTTACATTTATATAGCATCTCTGAAGTAGTAACATGTCCCCAAGACACTCCACAGGTGATCTAACTATTTGATGCAACCCCCACAGAAGCAGAGGTTAGGAAAGAGTGACCAAAAGTTTGGTTAAAGCACCTGGGGAATCACAGGATCTTACAGCACAGAAGTAGGACAAAAATAAAATACTGCAGATGCTGGAATCTGAAACAAAAATAGAAAATGCTGGAAAATCTCAGCAGATCTAACAGCATCTGTGGAGAGAAAATAGAGATAATGTTTCCAACCTGGATGACCCTTCATCAGGGTGAGAGAGCTCTGACGGTGGGTCATCTGGACTCGAAACGTTAGCTCTATTCTCTCTCCACAGATGCTGTTGAACAGAAGGAGGACACGTGGCCTGACATCCCTATGCTGGCTGTTTGAAAGGGGTGAAGCAATTTAATCTCACACACAAGCTTCTCCTCCTCATCCCTCCCCCATAATGCCATGCCCTGTGCGTTCTGTCAGTAGGCGGTTCCTTGTCTCATTGTCTGCCGATGCTTCATCCTGAGCCATTTCAAAGAACAAAGATAATTACAGCACAGGAACAGGCCCTTCAGCCCTCCAAGCCTGCACCGACCATGCTGCCCAACTTAACTGAAACCCCCTACTCTTCCGGGGACCATATCCCTCTATTCCCATCCTATTCATGTACATAGAACATAGAACAGTACAGCACAGAACAGGCCCTTCGGCCCACGATGTTGTGCCGAGCTTTATCTGAAACCAAGATCAAGCTATCCCACTCCCTATCATCCTGGTGTGCTCCATGTGCCTATCCAATAACCGCTTAAATGTTTCTGAAGTGTCTGACTCCACTATCACTGCAGGCAGTCCATTCCACACCCCAACCACTCTCTGCGTAAAGAACCTACCTCTGATATCCGTCCTGTATCTCCCACCACGAACCCTATAGTTATGCCCCCTTGTAATAGCTCCATCCACCCGAGGAAATAGTCTTTGAACGTTCACTCTATCTATCCCCTTCATCATTTTATAAACCTCTATTAAGTCTCCCCTCAGCCTCCTCCGCTCCAGAGAGAACAGCCCTAGCTCCCTCAACCTTTCCTCATATGACCTACCCTCCAAGACGCCCCTTAAAAGTCACTATCGTATCTGCTTCCACTACCTCCCCCGGCAATGAGTTCCAGGCACCCACCACCCTCTGTGTAAAAGATCTGCCTCTTATATCTCCTTTAAACCTTGCTCCTCGCACCTTAAACCTGTGCCCCCTAGTAATTGACTCTTCCACCCTGGGAAAAAGCTTCTGACTATCCACTCTGTCCATGCCTCTCATAATCTTGTAGACTTCTATCAGGTCACCCCTCAACCTCCGTCATTCCAGTGAGAACAAACCAAGATTCTCCAACTTCTCCTCATAGCTGATGCCGTCCATACCAGGCAACATCTTGGTAAATCTTTTCCATAACCTGTTGGACTTTAACCTGGTGTTGTTAAACTTCTTACTGTGTTTACCCCAGTCCAACGCCGGCATCTCCACATCATGACCTCTCCTGTAACCAGTAAGGATACAAAGATTTCTCTCACTTGGCACTTTTTTTTGTTAGTGGTGGTTTGTTGCCATTCACTAACCTCACCACCGCCCCCCCCCACCCCACCTTGCCCCCAATCCAACCCATAACCCTGAAAATCAATCCTCTTCATGTCCAGTCCATATCTGCACCAGGTGCGTTGAACTGCAGCTCCTGAGAGACCGCGTTAGGGAACTGGAGCTGCGGCTCGATGACCTTAGTCTAGTCAGGGAAAATGAGAAGTTAATAGAGAGAAGTTACAGGCAGGTCGTCGCACCAAGGCCACGAGAGGAAGACACGTGGGTCACGGTTTGGAAGGGTAAAGGTCACGTACCAGAGAGTACCCTAGTGGTTGTCCCCCTTAACAGTAAGGGATGGGTGACAGACAGGAGAGAGGAGGGGAGAGAGCAGTCAGTGATGGGATCCACTGTAGTTGTCCCCCTCCAAAATAAGTATACCGTTTTGGATACTGTGGGGGGCGGGGGGGCGGGGGGGGGGAATGACCCTCCAGGGGTAAGCCACGGTGACCAGGTCACTGGCACGGAATTGGGCTCTGTGGCTCAGAAGGGAAAGAGGAGGACCAGGAGAGCAATAGTAGTGGGGGCTGCAACAGTTAGAGGCACAGACAGGCGGTTCTATGGGCGCGAACGAGACTCCAGGATGGTAGTCTGCCTCCCTGGTGCCGGGGTCTGGATGTCTCTGAGCGGGTAGGAAGCATCCTAAAAGGGGCGGGTAACCAGACAGACGTCATTCTCCACATTGGTGCAAATGACGTAGGCAGAAAGAGCAGGGAGGTCCTGAGAGGGCAATTCAGGGAGTTGGGTAGTAGGCTAAAAAGCAGGGCCTCTAGGGTAGCGATCGCTGGATTACTCCCAATGCCACAAGCTAGTGAGGCTAGGAACAGGGAGACTGCACAGCTGAACGCGTGGCTAAAGGACTGGTGCAGGAGGGAGGGTTTAAATTCGTGGATCACTGGGAAGTCTTCAAGAGAGGATGGCACCTGTACAAGAAGGACGGGTTACACCTAAACTGGAGGGGCACAAATATCCTAGCTGGGAGTTTTGCTAGTGTGGTTCGGGTGGGTTTAAACTAATGTGGCAGGGGGTGGAGATCAGAACAATAGGTCAATAAGCATAGAGGCTGGGGACGTGGTTGGGGCCAAGACAAGGCTATCTAAGAGGAAGAGCATTCTGGGGGAGGATGACCTTCGTGGGTCTGGAGTGCATCTGCTTCAATGCAAGGAGCGTCACAGGCAAGACAGACGAGCTTAGAGCCTTAATGCTTGCGCGGAACTTGGATGTGGTTGCAGTGACGGAGACTTGGTTAAAAGAAGAACAGGACTGGCAGCTGAATATTCCGGGGTATAAGTGTTTTAGGCAAGACAGAGAAGGGGCTAGGAGAGGTGGGGAGTAGCAATGCTGGTTAGGGAGCATATTACAGTGGTACAGAGGGTGGACAATTTGGAAGGGTCAGGTAACGTGTCACTGTGGGTGGAGCTCAGAAACAGGAAGGGCGCAGTCACTATGCTGGGGGTATGCTACAGGCCTCCCAACAGCCCACAGGAAGTTGAGGAACGGATATGTAAGGAGATTCTAACTCCCTGTTTGAGTTCTTTTCTACTTCCTCTGTATTCCTCCAGTGCTCCATCTGTTTTTAGCTGCCTGGACCTCATGTATGCCTCTTTTTTCTTTTTGATTAAATAGAAAAAATAAGGTTGTTGTAGTGGGAGACTTTAATTTCCCTTGTATAGACTGGAAATCGCTTAGGGCTGGGGGCCTGGACGGGGAAGAATTTATAAAATGCGTACAGGAAGGTTCTTTGGAACAATATGTTGACAGTCTAACTAGAGAGGGGGCTATACTGGACCTAGTACTGGGGAATGAGCCCGGTCAGGTCATCAAAGTTTCAGTAGGGGAACATGTGGCAAATAGTGACCACAATTCTGTAAACTTTAGGATAGTAATGGAAAAAGATGAGTGTTGTCCTATGGGTAAGGTGCTGAATTGGGGGAAGGCTAACTACAGCCGGATTAGGCAGGATTTGGTGGCTGTTGATTGGGAGAGGCTGTTCGAGGGTAAATCCACATCTGGCATGTGGGAGTCTTTTAAGGAGCAGTTGATAGGACTGCAGGACAGGCATGTGCCTGTAAAGAGGAAGGATAGGAAAGGTAGGATTCGGGATCCGTGGATAACCAGTGAAATTGTGGGTCTAATCAAAAAGAAAAAAGAGGCATACGTGAGGTCCAGGCAGCTAAAAACAGATGGAGCACTGGAGGAATACTGAGGAAGTAGAAAAGAACTCAAACAGGGAGTTAGAAGAGCAAAAAGGGGTCACGAAATGTCCTTGGCAGACAGGATTAAGGAGAATCCTAAGGCATTTTATACATACGTTAGGAACAAGAGGGTTGTTAGGGAAAGAATCGGACCTCTCAGGGACAAAGGAGAGGAATTATGCTTAGAACCAAAGGAAGTAGGAGAGATCCTAAACGAATACTTTGCATCAGTATTCACAAAGGAGAGGGACATGTTGACTGGTAGTGTCTCAAAGAGATGTGTTGACCCGTTAGAAAAAATCTCAATTACAAGGGAGGAAGTGTTAGGTTTTTTAGGAAACATTCAGACAGACAAGTCCCCAGGGCCAGATGGCATCTATCCTCGACTCCTCAGGGAGGCAAGAGATGAAATTGCTGGGCCTCTAACAGAAATCTTTGTCTCTTCACTGGACACAGGTGAGGTCCCAGAGGATTGAAGGATAGCAAATGTGGTCCCGTTATTTAAGAAGGGTAGCAAGGATAACCCGGGTAATTATAGGCCCGTGAGCTTGACGTCCGTGGTAGGGAAATTGTTGGAGAAGATTCTTAGAGATAGGATATATGCGCATTTAGAACTGAATAATCTCATTAGCGATAGACAGCATGGTTTTGTACAAGGGAGGTCATGCCTCACAAATTTCGTTGAGTTTTTTGAGGCGGTGACAAAAACAATTGACGAGGGAAGGGCCGTTGATGTCGCCTATATGGATTTTAGTAAAGCGTTTGACAAGGTCCCTCATGGCAGGCTGGTGCAAAAGGTTAAATCTCACGGGATAAAAGGTGTGCTAGCTAGATTGGTGGAGAACTGGCTTAGCCATAGAAAGAGTTTTAACAACACCAGGTTAAAGTCCAACAGGTTTATTTGGTAGCAAATACTATTAGCTTTCGGAGCGCTGCTCCTTCGTCAGATGGAGTGGAAATGTGCTCTCAAACAGGGCACAGAGACACAAAATCAAGTTACAGAATACTGATTAGAATGCGAATCCCTACAGCCAACCAGATCTTAAAGATACAGACAATGTGGGTGGAGGGAGCATTAAGCACAGGTTAAAGAGATGTGTATTGTCTCCAGACAGGATAGCCCGCAAGTCCAGGAGGCAAGCTGTGGGGGTTACTGATAATGTGACATAAATCCAACATCCCGGTTTAGGCCGTCCTCATGTGTGTGGAACTTGGCTATCAGTTTCTGCTCAGCGACTCTGCGCTGTCGTGTGTCATGAAGGCCGCCTTGGAGAACGCTTACCTGAAAATCAGAGGCTGAATGCCCGTGACTGCTGAAGTGCTCCCCCACAGGAAGAGAACAGTCTTGCCTGGTGATTGTCGAGCGGTGTTCATTCATCCGTTGTCATAGCGTCTGCATGGTTTCCCCAATGTACCATGCCTCGGGACATCCTTTCCTGCAGCGTATCAGGTAGACAACGTTCCACTCCATCTGACGAAGGAGCAGCGCTCCGAAAGCTAACGGTATTTGCTACCAAATAAACCTGTTGGACTTTAACCTAGTGTTGTTAAAACTCTTACTGTGTTCACTCCAGTCCAATGCCGGCATCTCCACATCATGATTAGCCATAGAAGACAGAGAGTAACAGTGGAAGGGTCTTTTTCCGGTTGGAGGTCCGTGACTAGTGGTGTTCCGCAGGGCTCTGTACTGGGACCTCTGCTGTTTGTGATATATATAAATGATTTGGAGGAAGATGTAGCTGGTGTGATCAGTAAGTTTGCGGACGACACAAAAATTGCTGGAGTTGCGGATAGTGATGAACGTTGTCAGAGAATACAGCAGGATATAGATAGGCTGGAACATTGGGTGGAGAAATGGCAGATGGAATTTAATCCAGATAAATGCGAAGTGATGCATTTCGGTAGATCTAATGTAAGGGGGAGCTATACAATAAATGGCAGAACCATCAGGAGTATAGACACACAGAGGGACCTGGGTGTACAAGTCCACAGATCCTTAAAGGTGGCAGCACAGGTAGAGAGGGTGGAGAAGAAGGCGTATAGCATGCTTGCCTTTATTGGACGGGGCATAGAATATAAAAGTTGGCATATGATTTTGCAGCTGTATAGAATGTTGGTTGGGCCACATTTGGAATACTGCGTCCAGTTCTGGTCGCCACACTACCAGATGGACGTGGAGGCTTTGGAGAGAGCACAGAAAAGGTTTACCAGGATGTTGCCTGGTATGGAGGGTCTTAGCTATGAGGAGAGATTGGGTAAACTGGGGTTGTTCTCCCTGGAAAGATGGCGGATGAGGGGCGACCTAATAGAGGTGTATAAAATTATGAAGGGCATAGAAAGGGTGAAAAGTGGGAAGCTTTTTCCCAGGTCGGAGGTGACGAACACAAGGGGTCACGGGTTCAAGGTGAGGGGGGCAAGGTTCAACACAGATGTCAGGGGGACGTATTTTACACAGAGGCTGGTGGGGGCCTGGAATGCAGTGCCAAGCAAGGTGATTGAGGCGGACACGCTGGGATCGTTTAAGACTTATCTAGATAGCCACATGAACAGACTGGGAATAGAGGGATACAAACGAATGGTCTAGTTGGGCACATGAGCGGCGCAGGCTTGGAGGGCCGAAGGGCCTGTTCCTGTGCTGTATTGTTCTTTGTTCTTTGTTCTTTACATCTGAACGTTCCAATGGAATTGAATTCCATGACACTTTCGGGAAATGCATTTCTTAACAGTGCTGTGCAAAAAACACAATCCTTCCAATTTCCCCTTCTTTTCTTTTGTCAATTATTTTTAACTGTCAATCTCGGTTTCTGACTCACTTGCCAGAGAAAAGTTTCTCCTTACTTGTAGAAAAACCGCTCCTCATTTTCAACACCTCCACCAGTAACTCTCCTTAACTTGCTCTGCTCTAAGAGCGATTCCAGCTTCTGCAATCGCTTCACATAACAAAAGTCCCCCAACCCTGGCATCATTCTGGCAATGCCTAGAATTGTGCACAGTTCACATGATTTATGAAGGGTTTAGCATGGCATTTTTTTTTGTATTCAATGCCTCTACATAAAAAACCCCAACATTAACCACCTTATCAACTTACCTTGCCAGCTTCAAAAAATTATCAATACCAACATATGAAATAGGAGCAGAAGTAGGCATTTTGGCCCCTCGAGCCTGCTCTGCCAGTCAGTAAGATCTGTTTGCGTTTCGAATTCCACATTCCCATCTAGAATCATAGAATCATACAGTGCACAAGAGGCCCTTCAGCCCATCAAGTCTGCACCGACACATGTGAAACACCTAACCTCCCACCTAATCTACCCCCAATAACCTTTGATCCCCTTGTCCAACAAGAATCTATCTACCGCTATCTTAAAAATATTAATCTGAAAAATACCCCACTTCCACTGCCTTCTGAGGCAGTGAGTTCCAAAGTCACCCAAACACCTGAGAATTTTTTTTCCCCTGCCTTAAAAATGTGACTCCTAATTTTTAAACAGTGCCCCCTAGTTCTGGACTCACCCATAAGAGAAAACATCCTTTCCACATCCACCTTGTCAAGATGGTTCGGGATCTTATTTCTTCAATACCTACTTCCAGCTTCCACCTCCCTCCCCCACCATGGTACTACTTAACTTATTCTGCCTCTCCATGTTATTCCTCCTAAACTGTATCACTACACACCCATCGGTATTTAATTGCATCCACCATGTGTCTGCCCATTTTGGCAGCCAGAGTCCTACAAAAGTCTTCTCATATTTTCTTCACACCTCCCTATGTTGTAAAAATTGTTGTGATACACACAAACTTTTGAAATCATGCTCGCTGTACCCAATTTAAGGTCATTTAAACATAACAAGAAAATCAGTGGCCCTAACACCAATTCTTTGGGGGGTGCCGTTGTATACTTCTCTCCAGTTAAAGCATCTAGTCACCGCTACACACTGATTTCCATTACCTTAGCCAACATATACACAAGTTATTCCTTGTCCCTTTAATAGCTAAGTGGGTCTAATTTCGAAATACATTTGTTGTGTACTACTTTATCACAGATGGGCAAGGAAGGCACTACCAATGCATGTCAAGGCCACTGTCTCCCTCAACCTCTAAACCAGCAGATCCTCCCAGATGGGAGAAAACGATATTAACAACATCTCTAAGTTTGCCATCAATCGCTGCACCTTGGAGGTGACAGAAGCCCTGTGAAGAATGAAAGGGGACTTCATAGGCTTCTCACTAATCAGGGAGGAGCAAGAGGAGAGACCATGTGGTGTTGTCAGGCTTTCCCAGTGGTACAGGGTGCAATTGACTGCACATACATGGATCTGCGGGCCCCACATCTTAACAGGGAGATGTACAGCAACCACATGGGCTACCACTCCATTAACATACAGTTGGCGTGCGACCATGCCCAGAAGATCCTGTCAGCAAATGATCGCTATCATGGCAGCAGCCACACCAGTCAACTGCACCCACCGTCTTTGGTTCACCATGAAGAACCAGAGGGTGGCTGCGGGGTGACAAGGTGTAGCAGCTCCACACTTGGTTCGTTAATCCCCTCCACTACCAGATCATGTGAGAACAGTGTGCATGGTAGCACAGTGGTTAGCACTACTGCCTCACAGCGCCAGAGGCCTGGGTTCAATTCCCGGCTTGGGTCACTGTCTGTGTGGAGTTTGCACATTCTCCCCGTGTCTGTGTGGGTTTCCTCCGGGTGCTCCAGTTTCCTCCCACAGTCAAAAAGATGTGCTGGCTGGGTTGATTGGCCATGCTAAATTGACCCTGGTGTCAGGGAATTAGCAGGGTAAATATGTGGGTTTACAGGAATAGGGCCTGGGTGAGCTTGTGGTCGGTGCAGACTTTGATGGGCTGAATGGCCTCCTTCTGCACTGTAGGGATTATATACAATGTGAGCCCGATAATAACCAGGAATGTCATGACTCTTTCCCATTAGATCCTAATTGTTGACGCCCAGTGATTTATTCAGTTTGCATTCCAAATTAAATTTACCCTTTATGTTTTGGATTGACTGTTGACTGTGATATTCAGTATTCCTTAAACCTCTGCATGTGATGTTCCTGAGATCCACATTTAATACCTACAGCCTATCATGGATCTTTTATAGTTCCTATACACCCCTTCCACCAACCACAGCCACCCCCTAGCCACACCACAGCCCCCCCCCACCTCCCAAACCCTGCCCCTGCCATCCCTTCTCTGGTTCTGCATACGTGAACAAACTGTGAAATCAAAATTTATTGATCTCAATCGCTAACTCAGTTTCGCTTTTCACGGATGCTGCCTGAATGACTGAGAGTTTCCAACTATTTTCTGTTTGAATTTCTGACACATTATTGATTGTACCTCAATGCATCCAAAACTGCATCCAAATCTTCAACGCACAAACTGTTGGAGGAGGTGATGGCCTAGTGTTATTATTGGTGGACTATTAATCCAGAATCTCAGCTAATGTTCTGGGGACCCGGGTTCGAATCCTGCCATGGCAGATGGTGGAATTTGAATTCAATAAATAAATACCTGGCATTAAGAATCTACTGATAACCATGAAACCATTGTCGATTGTTGGAAAAAAACCCATCTGTTCACTCATGTCCTTGAGGGAAGGAAATCTGCCGTGTATCTGGCCTGGCCTACATGTGACATCGTCCTTGGAGTTGAAAGTCAACCACATTGCTGTGTATCTGGCCTGGCCTACATGTGACTCCAGATACACAGCAATGTGGTTGACTTTCAACTCCAAGGACGATTACTGATGGGTAATAAATGCTGGCCAGCCAGCGACACCCGTGTCCCATGAATGAATTAAAAAAAAGATGGTGGTAAGGTGTCTCTGATTGTTTAACAGCACAAAATACCAGCTGTATTCAAAATGGGAGATTTTCCTCACCCCGAATATGATACACCTTCCTTCTCAACTGGGCATATTTTTCCTCTGTTTTTGTCAAAGATCTTGATACAAAGGCCTTCCTTTTCCATCTTCGGGCCATATACCATAATACCAACTATGGCATACAGGCACTACTTTTATCAGCATACTTCTTTGACATACAGTTTGGACAATCTGAACAGCATGGCAACACTGATGCTCTTTAAGGTTGCCTCTCCCTGGAGGAATGAATGTTCCTGATTGGCATTTGAAAATTATGTATTTTAATCTCGATGATAAAGCACCTGTATCAGCAGCCCAGGTATGAAATGCCACAAGAAATGACCCGATGGCGAATTTTTCCATCCCGCCCGCTACGGGATGAAGGAGATTGCCAGGAGCTATTTTTGGTGGCCAAATGTTGACTCCCACATAGAGGAGAAGGCAGGTGCTTGTGAATCCAGTGCTGTAATGTGGAAAGCACTGTCGTTGTCACCTCTCCACCCATGGGAATAGCCTGAAACTGCTTGGCAAAGGATCCATGTAGACTTCACAGGTCCGGTGGAAGGAAAAATGACATTGCTGGTGGTTGATGCCCATTCAAAATGGCCAGAAGTAGTAATTATGAAGTCAGTGTCTGCAGAGGTGACTATAGATTGACTTGATGAGTTGTTGACTTGATTTGGAAGCCCTGAACAACTGCTGAGCGACAATAGGCCACAGTTTGTGATGAAGGAGTTTGAGGACTACCTCGACCACCAAGGAGTCTGACAGGTGAAGATGGCTCCATATCACCCTATGATTAATGGCCAGACCAAAAGGTTTGTCCAGACCTTAAAACAGCCACTGAATGTTCGCCAAGGGGAAGGTTACCTTGGAAAGTGAGTGAATCGATTCTTAAGTACACATTTCTACAACCCTGATGCAACAACCCAGTGCTCCCTAGAGTCATTAATGTTTGGCTACAAGTTGAGGACCTGATGGGTCAGAGGAGACACGAGAAGTTGTGACTAAGAATGAAGAAGGTCAGATAGCCCAATGGGAAGGGAAGTCAAGCAAGTTCAGGAAGGGAGAAACCATGTTGGTGATGAACTGCGTGGCGGGTGAGAAATGGACTCCTGCAACTGTGGTGGCCCAGATGGGGCGAGTGTCATAGAATCATAGAATCCCTTCAGTGCAGAAAGAGGCCATCCAGCCCATCCAGCCCATCCAGCCCTGCATCGACAAAAACCCCACCCACGCCCTGTCCCCATAGGGGTATTTACCCTGCTAGTTCCCCTGACACTAAAGGGCAATTTAGCATGGCCAATCAACCTAACCCACACATATCTTTGGATTGTGGGAGGAAACCGGAGCACCGGAGGAGACTCCACACAGATAGTGACCCGAGGCTGGAATTGAACCCTGGTCCCTGGCGCTGTGAGGCAGTGGTTCTAACCACTGTGCCACCTTGCTGCCCTGAAGCAGCATGACAGATTGAAGGCAGTAGAGGGTTCGAGAGATGGTGGTGCAGAACACAAAGGATTTAATGGAAATCAAATAGCAACATACTCAAACCATGTGACAGTGGGATATAGACAATCATCAGTAGTATAATGGCTAAGTATTTCAGCAAGTGAAAGACTCGATGACAGGTAACAGCAATCAAACATAACTCAAGTAACGATAATTGATAGACATTAACACCATCTACTGGCAGGGACAGGCAATTCTGGGAGTTGTGAGTCATCCCTCTAATAGACGCAATATATTTTCCATTTGGCTGTTGACAGACGATATCCCAGTGATGAAATGAGAATTGAAAAGTAGAGAAGTTATGTTAAATGTACACAGAACCTTGGGTAGAAAACACTTGGAGTGCTGTGAACGGTTTTTGTTTCCACATTTTGAAAAGGATACTTAGAGACACCGGAGAGGTTGCAAAATAATTCACAAGGATGATATCAGAACTGTGAGGTTATAATCTCTGTGAAGGAGAAGATTGAGGAATGATCAAATAGAGATCTTTAAAATTATGAAGGAGTTTGGTAGGATAGTTGTGGACAAGGGTATTTCCACTTTTGGGAATACCAAAACCAGAGGTCGCACATTTATAGATACGTATATAAACGTGATAGTCACAAATAAAATCAAAAACAGAATCCAGGAGAAAGTTCTTTCCTCAGAGAGTGGAACTCATTACCACATGGAATTGCTGAGATGAAAAACAAAGATGCTCTTAAGGGGCAGCGAGATAAACATAGAAACATAGAGGATAGGAGCAGGAGGAGGCCATTTGGTCGTTCGAGCCTGCTCCACCATTCATCACAATCATGGCTGATCGTCCAACTCAATAGCCTAATCCTGCTTTTTCCCCATAATCTTTGATCCCATTCGCCCCAAGTGCTATATCCAGCCGCCTCTTGAATGCATTCAATGTTTTGGCATCAACTACTTCCTGTGGTAATGAATTCCACAGGCTCACCACTCTTTGGGTGAAGAAATGTCTCCTCAAATCCGCCCTAAATGGTCTACCCTGAATCCTCAGACTGTGACCCCTGGTTGTGGACTCCCCCACCTTCAGAAACATTCTCCCTGCATCTATCCTGTCTAGTCCTGTTAGAATTTTATAAGTCACTATGAGATCCCCCCTCATTCATCTGAATTCCAGCGAAAACAATCCTAACCTAGTCAATCTCTCCTCAGACATCAGTCCCGCCATCCCCGGAATCAGCCTGGTAAACCTTCGCTGCACTCCCTCAAGAGCAAGAACATCCTTCCTCAGAAAAGGAGACCAAAACTGCACACAACACTCTGGGTGTAGCCTCACCAAGGCCCTGTATAGTTGCAATAACACATCCCTGCTCCTGTACTGGAAACCTCTCGCAATGAAGGCCAATATGCTATTTGCCTTCTTTACCGCCTGCTGCATCTGCATGCTTACCTTCAGTGACTGGTGCACAAGGCCACCCAGGTCCCGCTGCACATTCCCCTCTCCCAATTTACAGCCTTTCAGGTAATAATCTGCCTTCTTGTTTTTGCTTCCAAACTGAATAATCTCACACTTATGCAAATTATACTGCATCTGCCATTGATTAGCCCACTCACCCAACCTGTCCAGATCATTCTGAAGGATCTCTGCATCCTCGTCACAGTTCACCCTCCCACCCAACTTGGTATCATCTGCAAACTTTGAGATGTTACATTTTGTTCCCTCATCCAAATCATTAATATACATTGTGAGTAGCTGGGGCCTCAGCACTGATTCCTGTGGCACCGCAGTAGTTACTGCCTGCCAATTTGAAAAGCACCCATTAATTCCTACTCTTTGTTTCCTCTCTGCCAACCAGTTTTCTATCCATCTCAATACACTTTCTCCAATCCCATGTGCTTTAATCTTGCACAATAATCTCTTGTGCGATACTTTGTCAAACGCTTTCTTAAAGTCCAAATATACCACATCTCCTGGTTCCCCCTTGTCAACTCTACTAGTTACATCTTCAAAGAATTTCAACAGATTTGTCATGCATGATTTCGCCTTAATAAATCTATGCTGACTCTGTCTGATCCTTTCTAAATGCTCTGCTATAAAGTCCTTGATAATGGATTCGAGAATTTTCCCCACTAAGAATGTTAAGCTTCCAGGTCTATAATTCCCTGTTTTCTCTCTACCTCCCTTTTCGAATATTGGAGTGACATTCACTACCCTCCAATCTTCAGGGACTGTTCAAGAGTCTATAGAATCCTGGAAGATGACCACCAATACATCCACTATTTCTAGAGTCCCTTCCTTAAGTACCCTGGGATGTAGATTATCAGGCCCTGGGGATTTATCTGCCTTCAATCCCATCAATTTTCCCAGCACCATTTCTCTACTAATATTGATCTCCCTCAGTTCTTCGCTCTCACTAAATCTTGCATTCTCCAACATTTCTGGCATCTGATTTGTGTCCTCTTTTGTGAAGACAGAACCAAAGTATGTATTCAGTTGCTTGGCCATTGTCCCCTATTATACATTCCTCCGTTTCTGTCTGTAGGGGACCTACATTTGCCTTCACCAACCTCTTTCTCTTCATGTATCTATAGAAACACTTAGTGTCAGTCTTTATGTTCCCTGCAAGGTTACCTTCATACTGTATTTTCCCCTTCTTAATCAGTCCCTTGGTCCTTCTTTGCTGAATTTTAAACAGCTCCCAATCCTCAGACCTATTATTTTTCTTGGCCAATCTGTATGCTTCTTCCTTAGATGGGATACTCTCTCTAATTTCCTTTGTAAGCCATGGATTGGCCCTCTTACCTATTTTGCTTTTGTGCCAGACAGGAATACATAGTTGCTGCAGTTTCCCCATTTATTGCTTGAATGTTTGCCATTGTCTATCCACTGTCATCCCTTTAAGTAACTCTCCCCAATCTATCAAGGCCAGCTCACACCTCATATCCTCATAGTTTCCTTTATTAAGATTCAGCACCCTAATCTCCGAATCAGCTACTTCACTCTCCACCTTGATTAAAAATTCTATCATGTTATGGTCGCTCATCCCCAAGGAGTCTCTTACAGCTAGACTGGCAATGATTCCCTTCTTATCACACAGTACCCAGCCTAAGATGGCCTGCTCTCCAGTTGGTTCCTCCACATATTGGTCAATAAAACTTTCCCTGTACACTCCAAGAATTCCTCCTCTACGAAACATTCTTTCATGCTTTCCCTTCTCTGCCTTTCGGCCTCTGTTTTTGCCTCAGTGTCCTACTCCTTGTACTGTCTATCGCACTTCTCTGCCACATTTTCTCTCTCGCTCTCTCTCCTGGCATCTCTGCCACATACTCCTTTTTCCTCCCCCTATCTATCTCTGCTTACTCTCTCTCTCTCATTCTCTCTTTAGTCCAGGGGTTGGATTTTACAGGGTGCTGTGTTCCCGCCCCTGAATAGAAAGTCAATCGGGAGCCCGCCTATGAAAAGGTTGGCTGCCACATAACAACATTATGCTTAGTGAGGCATTAATTGGCTAAGGGCAAGACTTATGCTCTCACCTCGGGAAAGAATCCCACCTTACAGAGCTGCTGGTCAATCCAATTGGTCGTGTTATAGAGCTTCTTTCATGTTTTATTTGTTGTTGTAGTTAAAACTATCATTCCCCTCAAGTAGCCAGACAAATACAGGGAGTGGTTTAAGATGATTTATTAAAGACTATTTTTATAGGACTCCGACTTAAGTCATCAAGGCCAGTTGGAGTACAGAATTCAGAAATACACAAGCAGTTATTGTTTCAAGTTGTAATTAACATATACCAATCAAGGCATAGGAGTTATCTCTATCCACTCACAGTTATTGATTAAGGTTGCATCATGCATACATATAGGTATTGTGTTCAATTATAACTTCTGCATGTTATGTCATCAAGCAATGATAGCTTTATCTCTGACCAATGGTATATCAACCTCCCTTTCCATTGTTCCTCGGGAAAGCAGCCAGCATAAACAAGAATTTCACACACCCCTGATATATTCTCTTCTACCTTCTTCCGTCGGGTACAAGATCCGGAGTCTTCCATGTTCTTGAGTCTATTAGAATCTTAGAAATCCTACAGCACAGAAAGAGGCCATTCAGCCCATCGAGTCTGCACCAACCACAATCTCACCCAGGCCTTACCCCCATATATTTACCCACTAATCCCTCTAACCTATGCATCCCAGGACACTAAGGGCAATTTTAGCATGGCCAATCAACCTAACCCACACATCTTTGGACTGTGGGAGGAAACTGGAGCACCCGGAGGAAACCCACGCAGACACAAGGAGAATGTGCAAACTCCACACAGACAGTGACCCAAGCCGGGAATCGAACCCAGGTCCCTGGAGCTGTGAAGCAGCAGTGCTAACCACTGTGCTACCGTGCCGCCCTACTGGTACGTGTTTTTAGACTTTTGAATGATCCTATCATATATTAAACTGATCTCATAGAAATCATAGAAACCCTACAGTGCAGAAGGAGGCCATTCGGCCCATCGAGTCTGCACCGACCACAATCCCACCCAGGCCCTATCCCCACATATTTACCCGCTAATCCCTCTAACCTACGCATCCCAGGACTCTAAGGGGCAATTTTTAACCTGGCCAGTCAACCTAACCCGCACATCTTTGGACTGTGGGAGGAAACCGGAGCACCCGGAGGAAACCCACGCAGACACGAGGAGAATGTGCAAACTCCACACAGACAGTGACCCGAGCCGGGAATCGAACCCGGGACCCTGGAGCTGTGAAGCAGCAGTGCTAACCACTGTGCTACCGTGCCGCCCTCTTCAACTTAACTGTAGCTGCAACACTATATTCTGCACTCTATCCTTTTCCTTTTCCCTTTTGTATTTCATGAATGGTATGTTTAGCGCACAAGAAATGACACTTGTTACTGCATTCCAGTAGATATGACAATAAATCAAATCAAATCCAATGTTAATACTTCCCGGGGTTGTCATTTACTGTATATTTCCCTCCTGCAATAGACCTTGCAAAATGCATCACCTTGCATTTGCCTGGATTAAACTCCATCTGCCATTCCTCCGCCCAAGTCTCCAGCCTATCTACGTATTCTGCTGTATCCTCTGGCAAACCTCCTCATTCTCCGCAGCTCCCCCAATCTTTGTGTCATCCACAAACTTACCAATCAGACCACCTACATTCTCTTACAAATTATTTATATATATTACAAATAACAGAGGGCCCAGCACTGATCCCTGTGGAATACCACTGGTCACAGATCTCCAGTCAGAGATACTCTCTGTCTTCTACGACCAAGCCCATTCTATATCCATCTTACCAGCTCACCACAGATCCCATGTGACTTCACCTTCTGTATCAGTCTGCCAAGAGGGACCTTGTCAAAGGCCTTGCTAAAGTACATGTAGACAACATCCACCATCCTGCTCTCATCAATCATCTTTGTCACTTCCTCAAAAAACTCAATCAAGTTTGTGAGACACAATCTCCCCCGCACAAGGCCATGCCGCTTATCATTAATAAGTTAATATTTTTCCAAATGGGAGTAAATTCTGTCTCTAAGAATCCTCTCCAATAATCTCCCTACCACTGATGTAAGGTTCACCGGCCTGTAATTTCCCGGATTATCCTTGTTGCCCTTCTTAAACAAAGGAACAACATTGGCTATTCTCCGGATCTCTGGGACCTCTCCTGTGACTAATGATATAAAGAATTCATACAAAGTTCCAGCAATTCCCTCCCTCGCCTCCCTCAGTATTCTGGGTTAGATCTCAGCAGGTCCTGGAGACTTCTCTATCTTAATGCTTTTCAAAACACCCAGCAACTCCTCCTTTTTTATATCGACATGCCCTAGAATATCAACATACCCCTCTCCAGACTCACCATCCATGCTCTTCACCATTGATGGACCAACAGGACCAGTGCAACCACTGGGCAAACTAGGCAGTCGCCTAGAGCAACAAAAATCGGAATGAACTATTCATGAAACATGAATAAATTAACAGCCTCCAGCAGTGGAAATGAAAGGTCAAGATATACATGCAAAGACGCTGACCTACATCTCAATTTCTCTGTATTTATATTGTAGTCTTTCTTCATTCAATTTCTGCAACAGTTTTATAAATTTGTACATCTATATGACTATTTCAATACTGTGAACCAGTAAATAATATAAAAGAATCAAATTTAATTTCGCTCACTCTATCACATTAATAATTTATTGTGCAAATTACGAAATCAAATCATCAAGGAACTTTGGAGGAATACTGTGACAGGGCCGTAACTTCCTAGCTCCAGAGTGTCGGATTAGGGGGAATACCCCAAAGATGTGCTGGCGAAACCTGTTTGGAAATTCGCAGGTGAGGCTTGCGTGGTCATTGTCCAGAAGTGCAAACCTCCTGGACAATTTAACTGGGAACCATTCGATTTAAATCACAAACGGTGGATAGTTCTGACTCGGTTACACCAATCGTTACCCAGAAAAAGTTAGAAGAATTAAAACCTCTTTTAACATCTGGATAACTACTGTACACACTGATCCACTTATAACCCACCCCCACTCCTGAGGCTTGACCCCACCACAATACCACAACCCCCCACCCCCATGCCCAAACACACCCTAAAGCCCGAAAGCCTAACCCTTTCCCCAGAGACTCAACACTATATCCCCTGAGGTCTGATGTGAAGGTCTGACCCTTCCTCCCTGAGGCCTGACCTGACCCGAGGCCCCCAAGCCTCCAGGAACATCCCTCAGCCTCTGATTACTCCTCCCTCATGGGTCACCCCCCACCCCCCCACCTCCCCAACAGCCCAGACTTCTCCCTCCATCCACCTCCCCCCCCCCAACCCACCCTCCAACTAACCACCCACAGGACCCTTGTCACCACCAAGGGACTGCACCCCCAGAATGGAACTTCCAAAGCCACAGGATTCTCCACATTGGGACCCTGCCCCACCAAGGTCCACTCCCCCCTCCATCACCCGAAACCCGACATGATCCCTCTGAGGTCCGACCCTTGTCGAGGCCTGGCTCAACCCCCCACTCAGGCTGAAGCAATCCTCGCCCCTGAGGCCTCACCCCATTCCCCCATGTCCAACTAGATCCTGAATTCCACCTCCCTAAGGCCTGATGTCGTACCCCCGAGGCCTGAGGTGACCCACCCGAGACCCGATCCAACCCAATCCCGCTGAGTCCCGAACACCTTGAGGCACAACCCTAACCCTCTCGAAGGCCTGACTCAACCACCCACTGAGGCCCGACCCCACCTCCACTCCTGAGGCCCGACCCCACCTCTACTCCTGAGGCCTGACCCCGCCGCACTACCACACATCTCCCATGCCCAACCCTGAAGCCCGAAAGCCCAAGAGACTGAACAATATATCCCCTGAGGTCCGATGTGACACTCTGAAGGCCTGACCCTTCCTCCCTGAGGCCTGACCTGACACACAAATCCTACCCTTTCACCTTATACACTGACCTTCTCCCTGGCCTATCAAAGACCTTTAAACTTATCTGGACCTTTACTGTACCTGCTATACCACAGCATGTGCCATAAGAGATGGGGGTGACTCTCTTCCCTTTGACTTTCAGCGCTCTGCTCCAGGGATACTCTGATCTCTCCTGGCATGAGTCGGAAGGTGGGGAAAGAGGCTGATCGTCACTCCAAAGAAGTTCAGCCCAATGTGTTAAATCATGTGAGCAACAATATACATTAGATTGAGTATTTCCTCCAGTACATATCTTGTGAAAAGTGCAGAACAATGAGAATGTACAATCAGTATCATAATATTCTCCTTTTCCATGGCAAAAAAAACTGTAGTTATAAATATAGAATTTTTATTTCTACTAATGCACAATATTTGTTTGTGAAAGTTAACTATGGAAGGTGGGAGTGGGCAAGGCTGAAGGTTTGTCTAATATTATTGTAGCTGTCCTGAAGGACAATAAATGCTGGCTACTTCAGTGACACCCCCCATCCCAAAATCAAATTTGAGAAAGTTGAGTTGTTGCTCCGATGAGATATAGGGAGAGCTTTCTATGCATCAAAGAACAGATTTTCTTTCAATTATTGCTGTCGTGTAATGATTTATCCTGCGAAGTAAAAGGTATTAATAACATTTCAGGTAAAAGGTATTCATAACGTTTCACGGTGGCACAGTGGTTAGCACTGCTGTCTCACAGCCCCATGGACCCGGGTTCAATTCCAGCCTCGGGTCACTGTCTGTGTGGAGTTTGCATTTTCTCCCTGTGTCTGCCTGCGTTTCCTCCGGGTGTTCCGGTTTCCTCCCACAGTCCAAAGATGTGCGGGTTAGGTTGATTGGTCATGCTAAATTGCCACTTAGTGTCAGGGGGACTAGCAGGATAAATATGTGGGGTTACGGGGAGAGGGGCTGGGTGGGATTGTGATCAGCGCAGACTCGATGGGCCGAATGGCCTCCTCCTGTAGGGATTCTATGGTAAATGGTGAGCATGGTAAAAGCCCCCAAAAGAATTTTGAGAATTTAGTCCTGAACTGAGTCGAACCAAATTGTCTCATCAAGGCGGGCCACTTGACACTGTAATGGCAAAAATAAAGCTTGATCTGATTAAAATAAAAACATAAGAACTAGGAGCAGGAGTAGGCCATTTGGCCCCTCGAATCTGCTCCACCATTCAATAAGACCATGGCTGATCTTTTTGTGGACTCAGCTCCACTTACCCGCCCGCTCACCATAACCCTTAATTCCTTTACTTTTCAAAAATCTATCTATCTTTGCCTTAGAAACATTCAATGAGGTAGCCTCAACTGCTTCACTGGGCAGGGAATTCCACAGATTCACAACCCTTTGGGTGAAGAAGTTCCTCTTCAACTCAGTCTTGAATCTGTTTATTTTGAGGCCGTGCCCCCTAGTTCTGGTTTCACCCATCAATGGAAACAATCTCCCTGCTTCTATCTTGTCTACTCCCTTCATAATTTGATATGTTTCTATAAGATCCTCCCTCATTCTTCTAAATTCCAATGAATATAGTCCCAGTCTACTCAGTCTCTCCTCATAAGCCAACCCCCTCAACTCTGAAATCAACCTAGTGAATCTCCTCTGCACCCCCTCCAGTGCCAGTATATCGTTTCTCAAGTAAGGAGACCAAAACTGTACACATTACTCCAGGTGTGGCCTCACCAGCATATTATACAGCTGCAACATAACCTCACTGTTTTTAAACTCCATCCCTCTCGCAGTGAAGGAAAAAATTCCCTGAAACAAAGGTGAGATTAATACTGGAATATCATGCCCGGAGAGTCGCCCATGTTATAAGTCCAAAGATGTGCGGGTTAGGTTGATTGGCCATGCTAAAAAATTGCCCCTTAGTGTCCTGAGATGCATAGGTTAGAGGGATTAGCGGGTAATATGTGCAGGAACATGGGAGTAGGGCCTGGGTGGGATTGTGGTCTGTGCAGACTTGATGGGCCGAATGGCCTGTTTCTGCACTGTAGGGTTTCTATGATTTCTATGATAATATTCCCCTGTGTTCAGTTTCAGGGCACTCCATTAACTGGTGTCTGATGGCATTCACCTGAAGGATTTATGATGTAACTAATCAATCAACATTGTCTTCTGATGAAGTATAAATTTGTTGTTCCCTTGCGAACTGTCCGGCTGAATGCAAGATGAAAAACCTCAACAACCTGTGTCTTTTTTTCAGTAATACTCAAGCCCTGTCCGACAATACGGCCACCTCAAAAATGTTTCATTAGCTGTATAGTGTTTTCAGAAGTTTAAGGGACCCGGAGGAAACCCACGCAGACACGGGGAGAACGTGCAGACTTCACACAGACAGTGACCCAAGCCAGGAATCGAACCCAGGTCCTGGCGCTGTGAAGCAGCAGTGTTAACCCACTCTGCTAATGTGCTGCCCATAAAGGAAACATGAATCGCATCTTCAGAGTAAGGTTTGCTCCCACAACCTTCTGACCCAAGTGCCAGAATATTACCTCACACCCACAGCTGGCGCAGAGTGTGTAAGAGGATGTGATAAAAGTGTGAACTTGGAAAAATTATGTTTAAGGGGGATGCTATCCTTTACAGTGTGAATATGCCCTTTAGCATGTCTTGTCCAGGTCCATTTTATGCAGTGTTAAGAGTGTTGGTAACGACTGCCAGTTCCTACGTGTGGTCTACTGCTAATCAAATCTGTTTTCTGATCTTTTCATGCCACTTAAATGTCCACAGAGAAAACAAACACAAAAATGCAATGGCAGACTTGTTTGACCATATTTACAGTATCCTGCCAGCTTGCTAATGATCCTTTTGCTTCACATGTAATTTATTGAACACAGATTTACTTTTAATTTGATTCTCTTTAGTGTGCATGAGCTGGTCCGAAAAGACGGCTAGAGGTGTGATATGTGAATTCGGTGCCTGCATTAATGTTCCGCCTGTCCTTCTTGGTCGGCTTAAACGTCTTTTCAATTTTGCATGCGACACTGCAAATAAAAGTAAAGTATATTTATTAGTCGCAAGTAAGGCTCACATTAACACTGCAATGAAGTTACTGTGAAATTCCCCTAGTCGCCACAATCCGGCGCCTGTTCGGGTCAATGCACCCTAACCAGCACGTCTTTCAGACTGTGGGGGGAAACCGGAGCACCCAGAGGAAACCCACGCAGACACGGGGAGAACGTGCAGACTCCACACAGGCAGTGACCCAAGCTGGGAATCAAACCCGGGTACCTGGCACTGTGAAACAGCAGTGCTAACCACTGTGCTAACGTGCCGCCCACATAAGAAATGTTAGGAAAACATGTATGGAATCTTACTGCAAAAAGTTGTCTAAGAGGATTGGCTAGCTGCTGCTGACTATATAAGGAGAGAAATCATGAGGAGGTAACAATTTGATCAGGATATTGCCAAGAATTCATTCGTAACATGATTGTAAGTATGTGATGTAACTGCAATGCAAATCATAAAAGTAGGATTTATTGAATCACGGAATCTCTAAAGTGCAGAAAGAGGCCATTCAGCCCATCAAGCCTGTACCAACAACAATCCCATCCAGACCCTATCCCTGTAACCTTCCTGAAACTAAGGGGCAATTGAGCATAGCCAATCAACCTAACCCGCACATCTTTGGACTGTGGGAGGAAACTGGAGCACCTGGAGACACGGGGAGAACGTGCAAACTCCACACAGGCCAGAATTGAACCACCGTCCCTGGCACTGTGAGGCAGCAGCACTAAGCGCTGTGCCACCGTGCCGTCTGATGTCATCTACATGGACTTCAGTAAGGCTTTCGACAAGGTCCCACATGGGAGACTGATAAAGAAGGCAAGAGCCCATGGGATCCAGGGCAATTTCACCAATTGGATCCAAAATTGGCTTGGTAGTAGGAGGCAGAGGGTAATGGTCAAAGATTATTGCTGTGATTGGAACCTTGTGTCCAGTGGTATTCTAGGCCTATTTTAGATTGATGTGGAGATGCCGGCGTTGGACTGGGGTGAACACAGTAAGCAGTCTCACAACACCAGGTTAAAGTCCAACAGGTTTATTTGGTAGCAAACACCATAAGCTTTCGGAGCGCTGCTCCTTCATCAGATGGAGTGGAAATGTTGATTTTGTGTCTCTGTGCACTGTTTGAGAGCACATTTCCACTCCATCTGACGAAGGAGCAGCGCTCCGAAAGCTTATGGTGTTTGCTACCAAATAAACCTGTTGGACTTTAACCTGGTGTTGTGAGACTTCTTACTATTTTAGATTCCCAGGGTTATTTTTCAAACACTGTAAGCAAAGGATGCAATGTGTATACATGAGGCAACTGGAGAATAGATTTAATATGGCACTATTACAAAATAAAAATGCTTTCTTCCTTTCTTTTTTAATTTTTCTGTCGCTTTTTTCGCTTCTTTTTTAAAATTCCGACCATTTTCGTTTTCACTTCTTTTGTGATCCATTCTGGAGTAGCTAAGTGAGTGGGCCAAAATTTGGCAGATGGAATACAATGTGGAGAAATGTGAGGTTAGTCACTTTGGTCGAGAAAAACAGAAATTTCTTAAACGGTGAGGGGCTTGGAAATGTTGAATCTCAAAGCAACTTGGCTTATGGTTCACCGAAAGCTAACACATAGCTGTAGCACGCGATTAGGGAGGCAAATGGCATGTTTGCCTTTATATCACAAAAAGATTTGAGTATAGGAGTAAAGTTGTCTGACTGCATTTATATACAACTGTGGTGAGATCGCACCTGGGGTATTGTGTACAGTTTTGACCTTCTTACCGAAGGAAAGATATAACTTGCCAACAACCAAGGTACAAGAGTCCATGGGATCCAGGGCAATTTCACCAGTTGGATCCAAAATTGGCTGAGTAGTAGGAGGCAGAGGGTAATGGTCAAGAGTACAACAAAGGTTTACGAAATAAATTCTTAGGATGGAGGGATTGTCCTATGAGGAAAGATTAATTGGACAGAACATCTATTCTCTGGAATGCAGAAGATTGAGACGTGATCTCATTCAAACATACTACATTCTTACAGGGCAGATGCAGGAAGGATGATTCCCCTGGCTGGGTGTCTAGAACCAAGGGACGCAGTCTCAGCATAAGTGGTAGGCCATTTAGGACTGAGATGAAGAGGAATTTATTCACTTCGAGGGTGGTGAATCTTTCGAATGTTCTTCTGCCCCAGAAGGCTGTGGACACTCAGTCATTGAGTATGTTCAAGACTGAGAGGAATAGATTTTTACATATTAAAAACATCAAGGGATGTGGGCAGTGCCGGATTTAGGCATAAGCTAAACAAGCTACAGTTTAGGGCCTCACAATCCCGCAGGGGCCTCTCAAAATTTCAGAAGGTTCACAATGAAGAGAACATGTAAGAGCGGATACCAGAAAAGAAAAAGAAAGCACCAGCTTGAAGAGCAACTCAAAAAATTACCAAAATTAACAAAATCTATGAGAGAGATCAAGCCAGCCAAATGATAAATATGTGATCAGTAAATGCATTCATTTGAAAATAATCTGTATTTTTCACTTTAAATACCTTGCTATTAAATAATTAAAAGGCATAATTATGTTTTCAATTTTTTTGTGGCGACCCAAGGTCCCGTTTTGGTACGCACCTTTGTGAGACCCTTTGATGTAAATTTTTAACAAGGGGCCTCCAAGCTTTATATAGCTTCGGGCCTCACCAAGTCTAAATCCGGCACTGGATGTGGGGCTAGTGCTGGAAAATGGTGTTGAATCATAGGATCAATCATCATAGAACCATAGAACCCCTATAGTGCAGAAAAGGCCATTTGGCCCATTGAGTTTGCACTGACTCTCTGACAGAATATTTTACCCAGGTCCTCTCCCCTTCTTTATCCCTGTAAACCCCACACATTTCCCATGGCTAAACCACCTCACCTACACATCCTGGGACACTAAGGGGCAATTTAGCATGGCCAATCCACCTAACCTGCACATTTTTGAACAGTGTGAGGAAACCGGAGCACCCAGAGGAAACCTACGCAGACACGGGTTGAGTGTGCAGACTCCGCACAGGCAGTGACCCAAGGCTGGAATTGGACACAGGTCCCTGGCGCTGTGAGGCAGCAGTGCTAACCACCGTGCCACTCTTGAAGTCGAAGATCAGCCATGATCTCATTGAATGGTGGAGCAAGTTTGAAGGGATGAATGGCCTATTCCTGCTTCTATTTCTTACATTCTTATTAAACTAGCTTAATTTTTAAAAAATAAATTCCGTGAGCTGTCTTGCAATCCCTCAACTAGATTGTTGTAGCATAAAATGAAAAGTGCACACCAAGCACTAGGGTCCCAACCTTGTTCTGTGGATTGAAGTTAGAGCTGTACTTCCGGCTCTCATTCTCAAAGCTGAAAGAAAAATATATAAGAATATTGGGAAGGGGGGAAATCTGCAGGGGTGGTGAACGGAGACGGAAGAACTCTGCAGGGAGGAGCGATTGGTGGAGGAAGGATTGCAGTGTCCATGGGATGGTGGTGGGGGGGTAGAGACCGGCACAGGGAGCAATCAGTGGGGGGTCAGACTGGCACAGGGAATGATAGGCCAGAGGTGGGTAGACCGGCATAGGGAGTCATTGGGTGGGTGGGAGGTAGGAGGCGGGGGCGTCCCACAGGGAGAGAGGGTCTCCAATGCACTGGGAGATCGGGGCACCTGTGCACTGCTGCCCCCAAGAGTTCAGCAGCTGGCTTCACTGGCGAGCTTGGGCTCCCCCTACTGGCAAGAATCATGTCCTGACACTTATGTTGCATTAAGTGCCTTAAGATTGCGATTCACAGTTCACTGAAAAGCTGTTGCCATTCTCTCCCATTATTTCACTTGTTCGGCACTTGGAAATCTTTTCGTAAGATCACACCCGAAGTGTCATGACTATGAGAATACTGGAGCAATTCATGTCGGTCTCTCAGGCGCGCTCCACACCGCAATCGTCTCACACTCAGTCACTTTTTTGGAGAGTGGTGAGTTGCGCGCTGGAGGTACTGGAGGGAGTGGTGCCTAAACACACCGGTGAGCCTGGCTGCAGGGCACCCGGATGCCATTTCGCAAGAGCGCCACCATCTCACAGTGCACTGTGAGATCTCCCCACCCCCCCCCCCCCCCCCCCCCCCACACTCCGCCGCCGCATGGACACCGGGGCCGCCCCTCATTGGCGGCATGTTTCCCCACCCCTTCCCCGACACGGGTTGCTGACATCAGGTTATCATGGCCCTCTCGATGGAGTCCCCCTGCCTGACCCCCAACATGCCCCCCATCATGACTCCCGACATGTCACCCATCATGATCCCTGACATGACCCCCCATCATGACCCCTGACATGCCCCTCCCCCATCATGACCCAATGACATGTCCCACCATCATGACCCCCGACATGACCCCCATCATGACCCCTGACATGCCTCTCCCCCTTATGACCCCGACTTGCCCCTCCCACATTATGACCCCTGACATGCCCCCCCCATCATGACTAGGAGACTAGAGAAGTTGAAAATTGTCCTCCTTGACGCAGGGCAGGTTAAGGGAAATTTAATAGGGGTGTTCCAAATGACAGAGTAGATGGGGAGAAACTATTTCTGTTGGTGGAAGGGTCAGTCATCAAAGGGTTACTTTGGCACAAAATTGAGGAAGAAACGAGAATCTTTTTACGCAGCAAATTATAATGATCTGGAATGCACTGCCTGAGAGAATGACGGAA